>NC_080065.1:56004400-56626483 GCF_949987535.1 Balaenoptera acutorostrata | reverse complement strand
ACACCTACTTTAGCTGGGACCAAAGGCAATTCATAGATGGCTGATGTACAAACAAACAAACAAAAACTATAAGCTGCCTCAAAAATTTCTGTCATCAATGTATCACCCCTAAAAGCCTTTGCAAAAAAAGTTTACGTAGTACAACATTTTATATGACTAAAATATTCCCAGAATAATTATGGTAACCAATCTTCCCAGCCCCTTCCCCATCTTTCTACCTCCTTAAATATAGTAACAAGTATTACATCCTCCAAAAGAGAAGAAATTATTCTTTAACACTTCAAATTCCTGGGACTAGGAGGGTGTTAATTACCATCCAGAAATTCAAAGCACAATAAGGCTCAAAAATGTAGATATTTTAAAGCCTATCCCCTTAGTACTTGAAAAATCAACCTATTTTTTTTTGCTCTTATAGAGAGAAACACAATTCCACGATTTCCATGGCTTCTATTCTACATCATCTTTGCAACTATGAACTCTGGTCAATGCAGCCTCTTGACCCCTCTGAACAGTGGGTTTCTAAGGTCTCAGAGACATTTACTCTTCAGAGAGATAAAAATGAAAAAAGGATCAATCCTAAAAGGTTTATAGTAGTGAGAAAAGAAGACCATCTGCTCTGAGATAGCTCTGGGCTGATTTTCCCAGCAGGGGAGCCCAGGTTTTATAAACCTTATTCTCATTAGAAAAAGGTAGAGAAATCGCTGAGAATTAGTATAAAGGATTTTCAAGCCCTAAGGCATATTGAAACAATGTATCTTAGAATTATATGCAGGGTTTTGGTTAGCTGGAATATCTGTCTATTTGGGGAGTTTGGTTTGTTTTTTAAGAGGATAGAATGTTACAGCACTTTCTGGTTTTGAAATGTATTAGATGCTATGCCCACCGCTACTTACTGTCACATGCTCAAAATTTCAATACAGTCTCTATGAACCTATTTATTCTGGATCAGCAAAGCTTCCAATGAAAAATGACAGTTCATCTAGAATAAATCTTCATTATTCTTTCATGCTGAAATGCCAGGAGGTTTGAAAACTAATCCTCTGTACACTCTTGTGTTATCTTCTGTCCACCTCCTGTCTCCCCAGATCGTGTCCCCGACGCTCCCAAATCAAATTGATTTTTATTTAACAGAAGCCTTTACCAGCTCCACAAATAACTGCTCTGTGGTCTTTGAACTATTATTCCTATTGCCCGTTTTCTTCATTCTTTGTTCATTTAATGTGTTACAGCATTCATACTGGGGGTAGACAGGTGAGCATATTCTCCAAACAAAAGACATTTTAGAAATTCCCAGTGGACAAGTTTAGCCAATCAGAGGTACATTACTTACCTTTGATTTCTCCCTAACTCTTTAACTCTTATTCAAATAAAACAGGTTTAAAAGCTTGTTTTCCTATACTCAAAGCACTTTCGAAGGCTTTCGAAGACTAAGATTAAAAAAATGCAGGCTGAAAGAAAAAAAAAAAGCCAACTCCTTGAGCAGAAAATGAGCACCTTATTTCTGGTCCATATTTTCCCCCATAGCTTTAAAGTAAGTAATTCTGTTTTAAAAATTAACATCCGTTGAAGACACTGATAGAAGACCACCCAAAAATAATGCCTTGCAAGTCATGAGAAAGGATGCCGTTTGTAGAGGGATTTTAGGATTGAGAAATGCTATTCAAAAATCTCAGACTAAACGGTGAAGTATCTAGTTATAAATAGCCTTGATGGAAAAGAAACATAATTCCATAATTTGATTAAGGGAACATTTAATAAACTCTCATTTAATAGAAGAGAAAACCTTGAGCAATGGGGTCTCAGTGATAAGTGGCTGCCCACGGCCATAGAGCTGGTTTATGACAAAGCCCAATGTACAACCCAGTCAAGGATATTCTTCCCGCCCCTCTGTATTGCTAATGGGAAACTAAGTATCTCTACTTGATCACACTTCTTCCCAGATTACAATGCCGACTCAACAAAATCAGTGTCCTCAAAAGATTTGGCAGCTGGTTTACTGTAAATTGGTACTGACCCAGGGTTTTTTTTACTACAACTCAGATTATTGAGTTGAAGAAAATACAGTGCAGATTCTAAGCACCAATGTACTTATAACAAAAGGCCACTGGCTACACTGATGCACATTTCCATTTTCTATTTGTTGTCTAAGTAACCTATCCACACAAGAAATGTGGTTGCCCCCATCAGTTCCTAATATTAGGGGAAAAATTTAGGCCTTTCTCAAATTCCTAGTCCTGCAGTATTTGGGGGAGGAAAGGATTTGACCTTTAAAGCCTATTTGTTAACACTGGCTGAACCTATTCACACAGCACATTAGGGCACCAGACATTTTCTTTATACCAGTTTAATGAGTTCCTCTTAGAGTGTGTCTAGAAAAAGAAGCCATGATTCTCACTCAAGACAAAATGGAACAACAGAAAGACTCAACAGAAGAAACGCAGGTAATTTACAGTGTAATATACAACTGTTTGCACGGGTGAGGCACAGCATTTCTGAAAATGCCAAGCAGAATGAAATGAACACAGGAAAAAAGAAAGAGGAGGAACAAAAGCACACGCTGAGTTGAGTCCTTAAAACACCACTGACCAAGAGGTACATGCTGGGTGTAATAGTGGATTAACCACTTCATAAGCGGTTAAGCACATTAACAGTGTGCTTAACCACAGGAAGTTTTAGTGCCTCATTAATGAAAACTCTTAGGCGGGGTCTGAGAAGGACCTGGTATACTCTGAGCTGTGCTCTACTTTAGCAAGATTCACATGATGAATCCATTCACCTCATTCAGAGCTAGTTTATTTTTTTCCCTCACATACTAACAGAACTTTCATAACTTCATCACAAGGATCCTGAGCCAAAGTAAGTTGTCTGGAGCTTGGGTGTGGGGGACACCCCAGGTACTTAATAAATGTAACAAAAGGCTATGACATTTGGAGTCCACTTTCAAATACTACCACACAGGCAGTGTGATATTATGTACTGGTTAAAATTATATCCTATACCCAGTCAGTAGTCCTGATCAGGATTGACTCTCCCTCCCCCAGGGTGGTCAACTAGCATTACATCAGAGGTATCTGTATCTCAGTCACACCCGAGATTTCGCTAATTGGCATACTGAAATGGGTTTTCATTGCCGAAATCAAACTCAGTGTTCTCAGGATGTTAGAAACAGGCATTCATTGTTGAAACTAGCGGTATTTAAGGTAAGTGAATCGGCAAAATCAATTTAGAGATATTCTCTACCCTTGCATGAGCAGCACATAAGAATCTATGAAGGTCTGTAACTTGGACCCTTAGGACTGGCACCCGAGGCCCAACTATTCAATGGCCTTATGTCCAGCAGCTGGGGCACAGAAGCCCCATTGCACGATGCCCACCATAAAAATGAGAGAATCCTGCCTCCAGAAAGTTGTCAGGTCATCAACCTTAAGTGGAACCTTCCAACGAGATTTGGCTGCAGCACTTAAAAGGCGTGAGAGCAGGGACTTCACTGAGTTTATAGGACAGGCTGCAGGAATGCTTTGTGCCTGTTTGCCAGGAAATGTCTGTTTAATAAAAGTCTGTGTGCAGCAGAGCTGGCCTGTGACTTACTTGAGCTGTGTGGGAACAGCAAATCCTTGCTCAAAACCTCAGCCACTTTTCTGTAGACCATAAGAGTTGGGCATGACCAAAATGACTTAAGACTATTCTCAACGAATATGTCACACGTGGAACTGCTGTGCTGGAGCCCACCCACACCAGCTTGGTAAATTTCCAGGAATTTTACAAGCCAGTTGTTAAATACAGTCATTAATTGATTAAAAATATCTAAACTTCCAATGAAATACATTATATTGAAAACAAAGGTAAGAGATACTCAAAATTGGTTCACTTCCTAATTTTCTGCTATATTTTAACTAGGATTTGTGTCAATTGGATCTGTATATGTTAGAGCTCCACTGGGCATCTCTTCTCAGCTCTGAAGTCGCTTTTGTCAAACTGCTGTCTGAAATTGGTTGCGGTGGGAGTATTTACACCACAGAAACCAGCAGGTGCTACTTTTCAGGGCTTTGCTTGTTTTCAGGTCTGGTGATTCAACGCCAGAACTCCCTTGGTGTGAATGGCCTTCGATTAATAGAGAAGACTTTGCCTCCTCTAAAGCCTTCAAATACACCAGCATAAATAAAAACCCACAACACCCTTTTCCTCACAAGGACCACACCGCCATGCACCATGCGACAGGACACACTCACTTTTGAAGCAGCTGGGTCCACTAGTCTCTGGCGATGTCGGGCTGAGTTGAAATGGCTCTTCGGAGGCTGCCCTTCCTGACAGGGAATGGAAGATGGGGATGAACGAGGTGGGAGAGGAGAAGGTGGGGCGTGGGATGATGGGAAAATGGTCGGAAAAGGGAGAGGGACAGCATTTAACGGCACTGTACTTGTCTGTTTCAGCTAAAATCCAACAATAAAAAGACATGACACGATTTTCCCCCACAAAAACCACATGCCACGTGCAAGTCATTTTATTAAAAATAGCCTTGTATATGCATGTGTGTGATAAAGTCATGAACACAGCCCAGTATCACATTTCCCATCAAATCTGCACTTTCCTGTTACCTGATATTGCCCCTAATTATATTTCAAGAATACTAAGGAAAACTGGAGCACGATTTCCCTGAACATGAAGTCAATCTTCCTAGAATAGCAGAAGGCAGTAAGGGGCATTCTTAGACTTGCCGCCCATTTGGATATCACCAAAAAGACACGGAAATCACCGTCTTTCCCAAAACCATGAAAACTCTCTTGCCTCAGAAGCTCCTCTCTTCTTCATATTGGCAGAATTCCTGGTGTCTGAAAGCCACCAAAAACTCTGCCCCTGAATGCAGTTAAATTTATTGGATGGAACAGAGATTGAGCATTAAGTTTATAACCTAACCTGTGTAGAAGGGTGGTCGTTTCCTTAGACAGACCCTTGTATATATATTGGACAAATGGATCACGCAGAAAGACTTAACACCTCCCATCACTCATTCCATGTCAAACACACACAAACACACACACACACACACACACACACAAACCCAAGCAACTGTATTTTAAAGGAAAAGTCTGGGATAGGGACCCCCATGAATGGTATAGAGTTTCACTTCTCCATCTTTCAAAGTTGGATAACAGTAAACAAGAATCTAAGAAGCAAGCACAATACACTGTGAGCACTGACTTCAGGGATGGGGAGATGAAGGCAACAGAGAGACGGTCTCAGAAAACTCCTGGGCGTAAAGCCCCTGGTCCAAGTGAGCATCTACCTAGGGAGTGAAATATCTGTCAGATGAGTATTAGCATCTGCTCACAGAGGAGAGTGAAAAGACCTCTACTTAGGTAAAAATGCAATGTCTGTATTATAATACTTGAGAATTCTTTTCTTTTTTTCTTCTAAGAATAACAGCTCTGTTACTTTTAAGACATGGATCAATCATACCCACTTGAATTGCCAACAATCACTGCTTCGGTATCCAAAGTATAACGCTTACCTTTCAAAAAGGAAATGTCATAAGTAGCAGATTGCATGTCAGGATTATGTTTTTCCTACTAACTGCCCTGCCAACACGCATTCTTTCCCTACCCTCTTCTGAAAAAAATGCAAGGCAATAGTTTTAAATCTCAGTTGACCTAGAAAATGTACCAAAACTTTGACAGCAGAAATTGTTCTCATTAATTCACTGAATATTTGGCAAAACAAAACAAACAAAATTGAGTATGATTTTCCATTCAATAGAATCAATAGATTTTACATGAGAAATAGTTTTTTTAAATCAGATTATTTATTTAGCTTGATTTGAAGCCTCCTTTAAATTTAATGGTTTATCAGAAAGTGGTTTAATGCTTTTTCTCCTAAAAAAAAGTTATCAGATGTAAATAAATACTTATCCTCATTAATATATCTGGAGAAATATTTGCCCTTATCAACCTCCCTATGGAATGATTACAACCAATTTAAGAGTTCCAGTGCACAGTGCCAGGCTCCCACTCATCAGGAAAAAAATTAATCTTGGCGTTAAATACACAATTACAGTCAATGTGCAAATTAACTAAATCCTGAGCCTGTGGTTTATTGCTTTTCTTCTGACTTCAAGGTGGAAAATGTTATATATTTTTTAATTAGCTAATTGCACCATGAACTCAGCAGGGGGCAGATGTAGATATTAAACTGAGACTCTCAATCTTAAACTCCCATTTTGTGAAAGGCTGGTTTAAAGAGAGCAAGCACATCCTTCAAGGGGAATGGAGGGGGCAGGTGGGTTTTTAAAACCTGGTCTCCACTTTGTCTCATTTATTATGAAGTACAATGACTCTGTAACAATAGTCTGCTTGTGATGAACAAATAGGCCTATGAGATAATCAATATATTTACACAGATTCCAGTAATACATCTTAATAGAAACCAAAGAACAGCCTGGAGGATTAATGTCATTTTAATGAATTGCTTATGGAATAGAAATAAAGGGATTCTGAACAGCTCAGAGCAAGTTTTTCTCCATATGACTCATGTCTTAAACTCATCTTAATTTTCAAAAATAGTCACACTGTATTCTGTTGTTGACAAAAAAAATTGGTGGTGGTCGGTGGCTTGTGTGTTCTAGAGTTACTGAGGCTTTGTAGAAAGGTGGACATAGCTATGTCCTAGATAGGAACCCTTGAGAAGAATTTAATTCATTAGACACTGGACATGTCACCTTCTTCACTTTAGGGAGACCTTCATTTAAAAGCTTTCCTTTCTTATTACAGGCCAGATTCCCACATACAGCCAGGGAAGGTATCTGACCATAGCCAGCTCTATGAGTTCAATTGTGAAATATTTTACATTCTTTAAAAAGCAAACAGGGCCCTCAAAAATGCTATGGTAGGAAAGCAACATCCTTATATAAAAAATGTGTATGTATAGCTTTCCATGTTCAAGAAAAACATTAAATTATATCTCTCAGGCCAACATTAAAGACAAAATTTGTGCCTTCATTTTCTTCCAAAATTCTTAGTCCCAAGAATCCATTTCTCCTCCTAAATGACAGCCTTCAGCCTCTGGTATCTGTCATTCCAGTCTGAGACATCAGTCTCCAGGTACCATTTACCTCCTGGCTAATGCCATCAACATCAGCAAAATAACAGATCGGACCTGGGTGGGCCCCACGGGGCTCTCAACTGAATGGCTTATTTACATATGTAAATAGAGGCTCTTTACTACCAGGGGAGGGGGCAGAAGGAGGAGGGTTGGATTCCTCACCATTAGTTTTGTGGAAACAGAAGCACATTATGTTGCTTAGGTTAACTTACCAAAATCATTTGCTGTGATCATCACCACTAATAAAACTAACAGCCCTCAGTTATGTAAATAAACTATTGAAAGATGACAAAAGAAGTGTTGACATGTACATAACCTGGAAACTTAATGAGGCATATTTCATCTCCATGCTAAATGCTTTCATCAAGACTTCTCCTGTTAAGTAAGTCATTTTGGAAATTATAAACTTCCCTTAACACTGCAGATCATACTTTTTAAAGAAATTATTGTTCCTTAAACATTACACATCTGATAGCGTAGTACTTTAGCCTAATTTGCATCACATAAACATATTTACAAGAATGTTCTGTGGAAATATTCTTGTAAATAATGTGTGTGTGAAATAATGGGTGCCCAATGAATTTAGTGGCTGACATCAGATTATTTAAATGCCTAACTCTTTAAATCAGGTATAAGTTACTCTACGTCAAAATTAGAGCCCCAAGGAAAATTTTAAACTAAGTGTATCTATAATTTTGGCATTAGTTCCATTATTTTTTTAAGAAATATATCATTAGACATTTCCAGCTAGATATTTTAATATAAGAAAAAAACATAGAAAAATCACATAATTGTTTCAAGGGCTCCTAGAGGACTTCTTAAAAATCCATTCAAAGGAGTTTTAATTCTGAAAAGAATCACATGCATTCTTGGATAAGAATAAGCATTTTTACCCAACTCTGAGGCATCCTTTTGTCTGAATAAATATATTTCACCCCCAATCGAAGCTCTTACTTAACACTATACTTAAGTACGTACAACAAAGCTACTGCAAACAGGCCCTGGTAAAGGCACCCTTGCACATCAATAAAGCAATTTAGGATCACGCAAAGGCAAAATACTCCATGAAAATAAATCAATTGGAAGAATTCACAAGCTGGGGAGATCTAGCAATTACCAGGTGTATCAAAATAGGGATCAGACACCCAAATGAACATGGAAGAAATGTGCTAGAATACATTTTCGACGATGATATCATAGGCTTCTAAAACTACAGAACAAATCCCACAGTAATTTATGAAAACCTTCATAATTCATAACCTTGTAAAGATGAAAGTACATCATGTTTTTCTTGTCTCTTTTCAAACCCAGGTTTTTCAACTTGGCTCAAAAGGAGAGTCACCAAAATAGGATAGGGGAAGGGTACTCCCACCTATGAAAGCAAACCCAGTGACTTTCTAACTTCTCACTGTGATGCTCATTGAGATATATATTTTGCGTCATGAAACAATGCCTCCCAATACTACCAGCAATGCACTCTATTTTCTGATCTAGTTTAGTCCCTTTTTAAACAAACGCTGGTCTCTACTACTAAATTGATGATTTGACCTGCAGTTAAAAAACAGACCAAGGAAGTGTTCTTCAAGGGTCATGAGGGGACTTCCCTGGAGGTCCAGTAGTTAAGACTCTGTGCTTCCACTGTAGTGGGTGTGGGTTCTACTAAGATCCTGAAAGCCGAGGGGCGTGGCCCGCCAAACAAAAGAAACTTTCATGAGATAGGACTCACCTAGTAACTCCTTACAAATGCTTTAGGCTGTGTCCTAAACTTCGGTCATTTATTTTTTCCCCATATCCATGTACTATGTGTACTATTACATCCACTGCATATACTATTCATTTCTTAATTGCTTTCTTTAAAAAGATGACTCTGGTTTTTAAAAACTTCTATACTTCAATTTTTAATGATGGTTTAAGTAATAACATCTTGAAATCATGACTTGGTTGTGCTAGTTACATTTTTTCTACTATATATTAAGAAAAATACATTAAACATTATATAAAAACATCTGTGTACTGACTAGAATCATCTGTGTGCAACCTGTAGTGTCCACGGCACCTCGGGTGGCAGCCAATAGGCATGAACAGCCCAGGCTCTGCAGTGTTTGTGGTGGGAAGAGGGGTGGTCACCATTTACGACTCTGCCGTAACATCTCCCCCCTCAACGCCAACTGCCTACTCTGAGATGACAAACAGGGACTGTAAACTCACACGTCCCTGACCCAATTCCGGACGTTTGTCCCCCAGGTCTGCCCTCCTCGGTGTTCCTCATCTCCAGCAAAGGGCACCGCCACTCACCCAATGACCTAGGAGTCGCTGACCGTCTTGTCCTTAAATTCACTTCCCATGGGCCAAATATCAACCCCACGACCCCTATCCAACCCATCAGCAAGTCCTCCTGGCGTTAACTTCAGAATGTATTTCAAAATTCAACCTTTCTTTCTTTTACCATTATCAGTCTCATCCAAACCATTTACCTGTATTTGGTTCCTAGGGCTGCTGGGACAAAATACCACAAATGGGGTGGCTGAGAAAACAGAAGTGGACTGTCTCCCAGTTCTGGAGGCTAGAAACCTAAAGTCAAAGTGTCAGCAAGGCTGGTTTCTCCTGAGGGCTGTGAGGGAAGGCTCTGCTCCAGGCCTCTCTCCTTGGCCTCTAGACGGCCACCCTCTTCCCATGTCTCTTAACATCATCTTTCTTCTCCGCGTGTCTGTCTCTGCGTCCAAATGTCTCCTTAATTATAAGGACATCAGTTATATTGGATTAGGGACCACCTGAAAAACTTCCTTGTAACTTGATCATCCTACTGTTAAGACCCAATGTCCAAATAAGGACACATTCTCAAGTAGAGGGGTTAGGACTTCAACATATTTGAGGGGAGACACGATTCAACCGATAACACCATCCCAGCCATCCAGACACCAGCAATAGGCTCCCATCCCCGTTCGCTACTTTTGTCCTCCGTAGAGGCTGTCTTTCCAACAGTAGACAAAGCCACCCTAATAAAATATATATGATATCACTATTCTCCAAACTCTCCATACCTTTTCCTTCCACTCACACCAAGTCCTTCCAGGTCATGTAAAGCAGGGGTCCCCAACCCCCGGGCTGTGGACCGATACTGGCCTGAGGCCTGTTAGGAACCGGGCCGCACAGCAGGAGGTGAGCGAGCAAAGCTTCACCTGCCGCTCCCCACCGCTCCCCATCGCTTGCATTACCGCCTGAACCCTAACCCCCACCCCGACCATGGAAAAACTGTCTTCCATGAAAGTGGTCCCTGGTGCCAAAAAGTTGGGGACCACTGCTGTAAAGCCTCAGGCAACCTAGCCCTGCTCCCCCCAACCCCTCACTCACCCGGGCCACACTGGTTTTTGTGCTGTTCCTAGTGCCCTTCAAGCACCTTCCCAGCTCAGGGTCCCCGAGAGTCCCTTCACTGGAAAACACTTTTTTTTTTTTTTTTTGGGTATTTTTGCCAAGTATGCCTATTCGCTCCACTCAGGAAACCTCACCTGTCCCCTCTTCAAAGAGGACTCCCCCCACCAATCACTCCGTTTCCCCCTTGTCCTCCTTTACTTCCTAACAGTTATTACTGCCTGAAGGTACATTGTATGTGTTTATCTTTTTTTCTCTAAGCTCTACGAAGCCAGGAGCTTTGTCTCAATGGTTCTGGCACTTGGTAGATGCTGGATAAATAATTATGAAACCAATAAATGAAGCATGTGTATTTATATGATGCACCAGCTCATCTATACCCCGTGTTTCGGTCAGGGTTCCTGCAGGAAACAGAGGGCACCCTCAGACCAGGTAGTTTGAGAAAATTCTGATAAGGGAATCACTTAGGAGTAGGGCTCCTTCACCTTCTTTAGGCCAGAAGAGGCAAAAGGGAGGGAGCTGCTTCTAGAACCTGAAACAGAGAGCTGGGTACAGAGGGTCACCTTCAGAAGAGCATTCAGCCAGCCTGGACTGATGCTGGGGAAGGGAGACAGAGAAAAATGACTTCCATCACTTTCTTTATTTCTCCCTCCTTTCCTCCAATCGCCTGCTCCCCCACTGGTCCAAACCCGATGGCAGAAGGGGGATGCAGGTCCCCAGAGGAGGGGAGTAGAGGGAGAGAGAAAGGAGGAGGGAGGGTGGAGAGGCAGGAAGAGAAAGGATGAGGAGTGGGGAAAGGGAGAGGGGGAGAGAGTGGGGAGAAGGGAGGGGACAGAGTTAGGGGAGGGGGAGAGGAGGGAGAAGAGGAGAGTAGGGGGAGGGGGAAAGTGGAGGGGAGCGGGAGAGAGAAAGGTGCAAAGTGATTTGGACATCAAAGAAAAGATAAGAGGTACCCACTCCATCACTGAGCACATGCTAACAGCAGCAACCACAGTGGCTGCGTCCCTTCTAGCTCCTCTTCCAAGTCCCAGTTTCTTCCACAGCATGTGCTGTTCCACCTTCAAAATGGCCCTTGCTGTACTGAATCCGGGGTGTGCATTAGCACCGAGCCCTGTGGACACACCTCTGGGAAGCCACACGGTACTTCTCTTATCTGGCTCTCGCTTCCCAGAAATGCTGAAAGGGTGAATTAGATATTATCTGTGAAGCACCACATATTTAATGACGGGGATTTTTCTTTCGTCAGGGTTTCACATTAATGTAATTTTGGTAGGTCTGCAGTCTCAAGTCAAAAGAAAACCCTGGGATTGGATTCCTGATGAAATTCTTGCTTTGAATTTCAATTTACTTCCCAACCCTGGCACATTTCAATTTGCCTTTTAAAGTTATTCAACATTAGGAAAGTAAAAAAGCTAGTCTGCATCTAATCCGCTAAGATTCCATGGAGAAGGGAGCTCTAGCAGTCAGTCTCTGAGGGGCGTCGGGAAAAGATCACCTGGGGGCCAGTCTCCTACCCACCAGTCACTCAGCCTCCCTGGACCTCAGCAACCACATCTGTAATGAGGCACGATGCATTTGAGGGTTTGAAATTCCAAGACCCTCTCTGAAAGTTAGCTGCATGTTGTAAAGATCAAAAATATCCAGGATACCCTGTATTTTTTTTTTAACATCTTTATGGGAGTATAATTGCTTTACAATGGTGTGTTAGTTTCTGTTTTATAACAAAGTGAATCAGCTCCACATATACATATATCCCCCTATCTCCTCCCTCTTGCGTCTCCCTCCCATCCTCCCTATCCCACCCCTCCAGGTGGTCACAAAGCACCGAGCTGACCTCCCTGTGCTATGCAGCTGCTTCCCACTAGCTATCTGTTTTACATTTGGTAGTGTATATATGTCCACGCCACTCTCTCACTTCGTCCCAGCTTACCCTTCCCCCTCCCCGTGTCCTCAAGTCCATTCTCTATGTCTGTGTCTTTATTCCTGTCCTGCTCCTAGGTTCTTCAGAACCTTTTTTTTTTTTTTTTTTTTTAGATTCCATATATATGTGTTAGCATATGGTATTTGTTTTTCTCTTTCTGACTTACTTCACTCTGTATGACAGTCTCTAGGTCCATCCACATCACTACAAATAACTCAATTTCATTTCTTTTTATGGCTGAGGAGTATTCCTTTGTGTATATGTGCCACATCTTCTTTACAGGATACCCTGATTTAAAAACATTCAATTACTGGAATCATGTCATAGCTCAAATTTCTTGCAGGCTTCGTAACGTGTGCGTTTTGGGAATCACAGTATTGACTTGCTATTTAGAAAATGTTTACGTTTACTGCCGTTCATAGAGAAATGTTTGGGTCTTCGACTGTATTATACCCGTCAGTCAATGATCCTTTGTTAGAGCATTTCAGAACATTACATATTGATTCAAATTAATGAATTTTGTGTCAATGACGGTTAACATATTTTACCATAGACAATAAGTTTATGGATGTAATTACTGACTTGAGCTCCAAAAACACAGCACAATTATACTGCAGCACATATGTCAACCCACTTAAGTCACTTCAATTTAGAAAAAAATTTAATGATATCACATGCCACACTTTTTTTAATGAGAAAAATTACAAGATACCTAAATTAAGAGGACCAATTTTCCACAGGGAAATCTGGGAGAAAAATTTAAAGGTAAACCAATTTTCTGAAGGCAAAATAAAATTTTCAACATAGCTCTGAGTTGTACCCAAAGCAAATTATTGCTGGCAAGTAATATGGCTCTGATAATTAGACTTGATTGGGGTTTAAATTAAGCAGAGGGATGAACTAGACTCCTCAAAGCCATTCTGATTTGTTTCATCTGTTCTAGCAGCCATGGGGAGAATGGGCAGGGACCCAGGAAGGGGAAAGCAGCCTGGCTTTGCAGATGAGGGTAGTATACTGTTTAACTGATCTCTCTCCCTCATCTTGTAGCTGCTTATCAGAGATTCCTCCGTGAAAGAGATGAAGTGCCTACACACGTAGCCAATCATAATTACAACACTGAATACCTGATATAACGCTGCTAAACCACAACACAATGACAACCATGTGTTTTTTATTTTTAACCACAAGGCAGAGCACTATAAATTCTTGGGGGGGGGGGTATATGGGTGAAAGGTCATCTTGTCACTCCTCATTAATAAGGCCCTGGATGCTTAGAAGACATAAACTTTTTTTTTTTTTTAATTTTATTTACTTATTTATGACTGTGTTGGGTCTTCGTTTCTGTGCGAGGGCCTTCTCTAGTTGCAGCAAGTGGGGGCCACTCTTCATCGCGGTGCGTGGGCCTCTCACTATCACGGCCTCTCTTGTTGCGGAGCACAGGCTCCAGACGCGCAGGCTCAGTAATTGTGGCTCACGGGCCTAGTTGCTCGGCGGCATGTGGGATCTTCCCAGACCAGGGCTCGAACCCGTGTCCCCTGCATTGGCAGGCAGATTCTCAACCACTGCGCCACCAGGGAAGCCCAGAAGACATAAACTTTTTAAACAGGTACAAAAAAAGAAAGCTCCTCATGTTCAGGTCACATTGCTATAATTCCATTTGCCACTCTTGAAACAAAGCCCACGTTTATCTGGTGAATGTAAAACATCGAATTTTGACTTCTCCACTAGTGTTTCCACTTGCTAGGCTTTGCCCTGTGGGGTGCATAGCATGTGTGGAAGGCACTTGATCATAGTGGAAAAGGTCCCCAAGACCCGCAGATGTTTGCATCTGTAAAATGGGCAAAACAGCTGCCTCCACTGGATTGGAGTCCTTAGACTATGCAACAATTTTCCAAGGGGAATCTTTATCTTACCATCTATTTTTTATCAAATTCAAAGACAATTAGAAAGCAGTGATACTAAAGAGTGAATTAAATGCAGCCACTGGTTTTGGGGAAGCCGGGTGAAAGCCTGTCACTGAGTGCAATATCACGTGAAATGAATGATTTAAGTACATGGAAAAATATCTAATGGGGACAGCATGGTCCTTGAGCATCTCACACTCTTCAAAGTGAATGACAGCCGTGGTGGCAGGAAGAAGGCCGTGCTACGTAAGGGCTCTTTCTCCTGGAAGCCAGGACATGAGTAAGACCGTAAGTCACATGTTTATGGCTCTCTTAGAATTGTACTTTTAATACAGCAGTAAGGTTTTGGGTTTAGCAGGTATTTGCTTGTCCTTTACCAAATATCTCAGCATACT
This sequence comes from Balaenoptera acutorostrata, assembly GCF_949987535.1. Classification (NCBI taxonomy): domain Eukaryota; kingdom Metazoa; phylum Chordata; class Mammalia; order Artiodactyla; family Balaenopteridae; genus Balaenoptera; species Balaenoptera acutorostrata. Next base: position 56,611,799 of record NC_080065.1, on the reverse strand, counting down.
TGAGGTCACTGAATTTAAAAAGCCAAACTGATAAATCAGTGCTACCCTCAATACGTAGTTCAATATATCTTATTATTGATGGATTCTGACCAGTGAGAGATCCTTTGGGGTAGTGATTAAAAGCACAGACAGTGTGGCCACTCTTCCTGGATTTGAATTCCAGCTTCACTTCTTACCACCTCTGTGATATCAGCTACATTTCAAATCTCTTTATACCTTTATTTTCTCATTTGTAAAATGGGGACAGTAAAAGTGCCCATTTCATAAAGCTGTAAGGAGGATTTAAGTAGTTAATACATGTAATATACAATAGAGTTGGGTCACAGGAAGTGCTATGTATAACTGTTAACTATTTAAAAATGTATATTCACAAAAATATTTATTCTCCTCTAAGGACCTTGCAATTTGATTTAGACAGTAAAATATGCTACCCTAGTTTTTTTTGTTGTTGCACGAGAAGCAAGGTTCACACTTAGAGAAGTGTTGCTCCTTACTGGAAATCGCGGAATACCCCTGATTCCTCTAGGAGTGCTTTAGGGTTAAGTATTTTTTCAAGATTAAGTATTGTATTAAGGAGTTAAAGACCAAAGTCTTACAATGTTTCTTTAAATATCTGTTTCAGCTGCATAAGATTAGCACGTTTTTCTTGGCAAGGAACACCTTTTCCTTTTTCTGCTGGAGTATTTTTTTTTTGTCAGCAGCCTTTCTTGTTTTTCTTCCCAAACACTTCCTCTGCTTCTGTCTTTCTGTCGTCTGCCCTCATTCTATTCCCCGTGCTTCAGCACTTCCCTCCCACCACTTCCCATCCTCTCACTTTAAAAAAACAACTTTGTTCATTGATTGTTTAGCATGTTTCCTTCCTATTTTGCATTCCCCCAGGGGGCTGGGACAATCAGAGTGGCAGTGCACTGACAGCATGGGAAAGTCACTGTGTCACCATGGGTGGACGGCGCTTTTATAACGCAGTCAGGATACACGACAGAGGGGGTAACAAAACGCAGGGCCAGGTCTGTTCTGAGGCCGGCTATGAGGCCATCTGCTTCTAGTCTGTAGTCACTGCTCAGTTACTCTCACAGAGGTTAGCCCAGGATTTGCCTTGTAATGGGGTAACTGGAAGTACCTATTGTATGCTTCTGCTATGTGTGATTTCTTTCTGTGTGACAGGGGATCTGAGTCATCAGTGATCCCACAAAGCCTGGAACTCCCGGGTCTAGGCTCCATTGCTGTGTTCATTCACAAATGTAGAAAATGCTCAAAATTCTCACACAATCAATTATATAGAGTTTATAACTAGAAGTGAAGTGGGTCAATGTTAGAGGTGCAAGAAATAAGCAGTTCCTGAGAGCCACCTGGATACCATTAATAACTAACCTTTATTAAGTGTTTCCCCATTCCAGTCATATGCTGGATTTGGGGAAGGATTTCTGCACCTGCAATATTCATTGCAGCATTATTTACAACAGCTAAGACATGGAAACAACCTCAGTGTCCACTGATGGATAAATGGATAAAGAAGATAAGGTATATATCTGCAGTGGAATACTATTCAGCCGTAAAAAAGAAAGAAACCTTACCATCTGCAATAGCATGGATGGACTTGGAAGGCATTATGCTCACCAAAATAAGTCAGACAGAGAAAGACTAATACTGTATAACCTCACTCATATGTGGAATCTAAAAAACTGAACTCAAAGAAACAGAACAGATTGGTGGTTGCCAGGGGCAGAGCGTGAGTGGTGGGCAAAATGGGTGCAGGTGGTCAGACGTACAAACTTCCAGTTGTCAGTCAGTCCTGGGGATGCAATGCACAGCATGGTGACTACAGTTAATAACACTATATTGTATATTTGAAAGTGGCTAAGAGAGTACATCTTTTTTTTTTTTTTAAAGAGATAACATCTTAAAAGTTCTCATCACAGGAAAAAAATCTGTAACTATGTGAGGTGATGAATGTTACCTGAACTTTTCATGGTAATCATTTCACAACATATATCAAACCAGTATGTTGTACAACTTAAACTAATGCAATGTATATGCTAATTAAAAAGAGAATAAATGTACAGAAAACACGGTTAAAAAAAAAAAAGGAGGAACAAGATCTATATAGTGCAAATTGTAAAATACTTCAATGGGCACAAATGCATACCAGAATTATAGGAGACATCTACTGTACATAGATGGGAAGATTCAAATACTTCCCAAATTAATCTGAAGAGCCATTAGAATTCTAATCGAAATTCTAAGTATATTTGTTTTGGCGCACTTAGACAAATGATTTCTAAAATTCATTGAGAAGTCTAAATAGCCAAAAATATACAAATCAACTCTGAATAAAAGAAAAACAAGAAGAGGGGACTTGCCCTACAGAAGTCAAGATTTATTGTAAAACTGCAGTAATTAAATCATGTGGTATTCACAAGAGAATAAAGAGACTGGGGCAATTAGAGAACCCAAAAACAGATCCTTACACAGATGGGAAGGTAGCAAAAAATAGAGATAGAATAACAAACAGGAAGAAAAGATACACTAATTCAGTACAGTGAAAAATCACTTTCCACCTGGAAAAATAAACTTAATCCATACCACACACCACACTAAGAAAAAAAATAAGAGGAATAATGAGAAGCTAAATGTCAAAACACAACTTTAAAAATTTTAGAAGAAAAAATGAAATCTGAGATATTTTTATGACCTATGAATAGGAACATATTTTCTAAACAGGTATGAAAAGCAAAACTCTTGTAAAAAGATTGATAAACTGGACTGTATCAAAACTTAAGCCTTCTGAATGATGTCATAAATTTTAAAGGAAGGGACAGACTGAAATAAGATATTCCTAATACATAAAATATATAAATTAATTTAAAAAAAGGAAATAAAATAAAAACGATGGGCAAAAGATGTGACCCAACAAATTAGGGAAGATGAAACCAAGTGGCCACTAGCCATAAAAAGATACACAACCTCTTTAGTACAATGCAAAATAAAAGAGCAAAATAATCACTTTACACCCATCAGAATAGCAAAAATTTAAAAAGTCTTAAAATACCAGGTCCTGGAGAGTATGAGGGAAAACAGCAGTCTGCTGTAGAACTGTTCAAGTGTAAAAGTTCAAGTGTAGAAGTTCAAGTGTAGAAGTTCAAGTGTAGAAGTTCAAGTGTAGAAGTTCAAGCACTTTAGCAAAATGTTAGCAATACCTAATACACTGAAAATGTATTTCAATGTATTACATTGAAAATGTATTGTTGTATACAATATAACCCAGGAATTCTGCTTCTTGGCACTTACCCTAAAATCCTTACACACAGGCAGCAAGACATCCATACATGAATTTCCACTGAAGCATTCTTATAATAGAAAAACAAAAAAAACAAAAAAACCTCAAAACAGCTAACATAGCTAAAATGTCTATTATTAAGGGAAAAGATAAAAGAAATTGTGGCATATCCATAAGATGAAATACTAGCCAGGATTTGAAATGAACGAATTAAATCTATTTGAATAAACATAAATATATTAAAAAAACAATTCTGAGTGGGGGGGGAAAGCTGCAAAATATTTATGAGAGAATAAAAACACAGACTGGAAATATTCATACTAAAATTATGATGGGGGTTGCTGCTGGGAGGGAGTGTGGGATAAGGAAACAAAGGCCTGGAGATAAGTTTTCAGTCATACTTCTTTTATGTTTTAAGTTTCTTGTTTTTTTTTTTTGCTTATTAAAATGTTCAATTGCTTTCATTAAAAACACTATTGGAAGGAAAATGACAAAATGTAAACATTTCTTAATTCTAGATGTCAGCTACAGAGGTGTTTGTTATGTCAATCTCTATATTTTTGGTATTTTATGAACTTTTCAAATTTTTTAAAAGACCACATTTAACAGCTGGCCATGTAACCACAACTCTTGTCTAGGTCAGTACTTCAAACAAGGACATTCCAATTTCATAAAAAGCACAATCAAAAGATCTTCCTCCAATAATATGGGCATAAGGGCTCTCCTTGTGCAAACGCACAGTACTAGATTCAAAATTAGATAAAAAGTAAATCAGATTTAACACCAGGAAGGCAATCAGTCAATATGTGTCTTCCTGATAAAGACAACACACAGGAACTTCTAATCTCTTTCTCCGGACAGCACTGACATTGACAGGCACATGTGAGGGCAATTAATAACTCTTCAAAACTGAGGTCAGCATCTCACTCTTCCTTTTCTTCAAGTGGAAATAGTAAAGTAAAATAGCATAAATCTTCCAGAAACTACTGTACAAAAGGATTTATCCATTTCCATCCCAGGGAGGGACCAAATAGCTCTTTGATCTCCCTCATTTTCCCACTTTGACCATCAAGGTCTAAGGTTCCACATGTGATCAGGCCGCAGTCCCCCTCTGCCCGTGTAGCAGACACCACGGGTGGCCTGCATCTCCTTCCTGAGGGCCCACCCCATTCTCCCTCCAACATCAGCCTCAGCTGCAGTGGGGACGCAGAGCAAGCTCAGACCAACCTGTTACTAATGGTGTCGCATCTTAAACACACCCATTAGGCATTTTTCTACTTCTGCCCCAGGCGTTCTCCAAGACCGTGGGAGCCTGCCAAGCCCAGAGTGAGGAGGGGTTAATTCCTCTGGGACAACCTTCAACCTAAGGGACTGGAGCCAGTGGTGGAGATGCCCCAGCTTCCTGTAGGAGTCCTTCCAATGGGTGACTCTGGGGTGGTGCTCTTTCCATGCGTGTCTCAGGAGATCCCAGTGGAGTGACACCCCAGTGCCCACTGCAGGGATCTCATATAGACTTTCCTTTCACATCCCACCTTTGCCCTCGTTCCTGCTTCCTGAGATCACCTCTCAAACGACTTGCCTTCCAACCCATATTTCCAGCTCTGCTTTCAGGAAAACCCAAATTAAGAGAACAAATACCACTTAGTCCAGCTCTGAATGCAACTTTTCTAATTCATGGGTCCCATTATTTTAAAAATATTTACGTGCCAAACAGCTCATGTACTGCAATCACAAAATTAAACAGGACAAGGTCCCTGTCATTAAGGAACTCAATCTCATAAGGGAGAATTCACACAAACACACTTGGAATAAATGGAACATGAGCCAACATCTATGTAAGAGGTAACCATGTTGTGAAGTAGGGGTGTCCACTTCTGCCTGAGGAGGTGCTCCCAGGACACCATCTGTTCCCACTTCGGACTCTGTAGGCAGCATCTAAAATGACTTCCAACCATTCTCAGCTCCTGGTATTCATCCCCTTTGCCATCTCCTCCCACTTCAGTGTGGGCCTCAGTGATTCAATTCGCAAGACTAGAATACGACCAAAGTGGTGAGGTGTCACTTCCAAGATTAGGTCTCGGAAGACTGCGACTTCTGTCTTGCTCTCACTTGCTCCCTCTGACGGAAGTGAGTTGCCATGTTGTGAGCTGCCTTACAGTGAAGCCAACGTAACAAGGAACAGAAGAGGGTCTCCGGACAACACCCAGTGAGGAACAGAGGCCCTGGTTCCAATGACATGCAAGGAGCTAAATCTTACCAACAACCACATGAGTGACCTTGGAAGCAGTTGCTCCCCGAATCCAGCCTTGAGATGATGGCAGCTCCAGCCAATACCCTGGCAGCCCGATTTCAGCCTTGTCAGAGATCAAGAGCCAGGTCACCCTGCCAAGCTGCTCCTGGACTCCTGACCCACAAAAACTGATACAATAAATGTTGTTTGAAACAGCTACATTTGGAACTATTTGTTCTGCAGCCATGACCTACCAATGCATACACTAACCATGATTAAAAATCACCACCAGTATGGATATAGTCTTGACAGACCATATCTGATGTCTAATTCTTGTTCTTTTATATATTCATTCAATAAGCAAATACTATGTGCTGGGCAGTGTGGACACAAAAGTTAACTTAAAAAAGACACTGTCAATGCTTTCTTGGAAAAGGCAAGCTTGCAAAATTTGTAGCAAACTTCTTTATGCAACTTCACTAACCTAAACTATGACTTTTTATAAATGTTTAATTTCTGCTGACTGTATAATTTACTAAATCTATAATTAAATGTCTTTGCTATGTTAATGCACTTCGTGTTCAATGCAAGATACCTAAAGGTATGTTCTATCTGCTCAAAACATGTTATATATTTAGAAAAGAATTTTCATTTTCTTCTGCACAAAAATCCTTAACAGGAATTATGCCTTTTCCTTCCATTCATTCAAAAAAAAACTACTCCCATAGGCAGAAAACCCTCTAAGCAGTGAGCAGGAAACCTTTATATCCAAACATTCTGTTATATTTTCCAAATCAACTACTCGGAAGGCTACATTCTCCTCTTACTCTCTGATGAGACTCAGTAACCACTGTGCAAAGCCAGGAGAAACGCTTAAACATTACTGAACAATATTACTTATGTGAGACTTCCATCTTTTGTGACAGAACTTTTCCTTTTCACGTGATACTAACTAGAAAAAAACAAACTGATAAAAAAACAAAAGCGTTCTCTCGCTCATTCATAAAATATTTCTTTAGTCCTATTTGTTTTAAAAAAATACCATCGGCTTTCCCACAGCATCACAAACAGCTCTGGGAATAAGCAGAAAAAGATAAGAGGAAATGATTTTTCAGTGAAGGATTTAAACATACACAGACACACTTGGATCTATCAAACATACACAACTAAAATAATTAAAAATTCCAGGTAGTAATCTTTTAGTGTGTTAACTAAATTATCACACTGGTTGTGCAGCCTTTTTCAACATGCTCTATTCTCTTCCCATTCGTACAATCCTCTTTAGCCAGCCATGGCCTGAGCAAAGGTTAACTTTCATCAGAAGCAATTCCTTGACTCTCCAGCAGTGGCATAGGGCCATGAACCAAAGAATTTAAAAACCAGAAAAGAGTGGGGGGGAAAAGTCACAAAAGACCTTGAGATTTATTAAGCACCCTCTCTTAGACTATATTAGGGCTTCAACAGGGGCTGCCCCCACTATGACATTCTTAAGAAGAGTATGTCATCCAAGTTCATTTTCCAGTTTCAAATGAGGTCATACTGTAATCTTCATCTCATCATGTTTTCCACACACCCCTTTCTTTACTGATCAAAAGGAATACAAATGGGAAGTCTATTTAGGCAGGGAAAATAGTTTACATTTTGTTAGGGTATCCTTTGAAAAGGATAGTTAACCTGTATCTCTGAAACCTGTAAACATGCTGCACATAATTGAGCGTTGCAGATTTGCACTGCGATATTTTCCATACAAAAGATTTTCCTGTGTTTCTAATTTTGGGGAAAAAAGGTAGCACAAATTCATGAATTTCAGCTATGCAAAATGTGTTTCAGTCCAACCCCTCCCCCCAAATCACTTTGAAGTAAAAAAGGACCAGACCATGGTATAGGGGAAAAGTATAAATTATGAAGCAAAGAAACACAGGTTTGTATCCACATAAACAAGCCCTATGATGTCACCGCAATCTGTTGAACATCTGAGCCTCAATTTCCTCTTCTATAGGATAGGGTTAATAATGCCTCCACAGGTCATTTCGAGAATCACAGCTAATACACATCAAATGTCTAACACAGCATCTAATACTTAGTAGGCATCCACTATACTGTGAAAGATTATTATTATGTATTTTCAAAATATTTTACCACATTGACGCTATTACTGGAACTGCTAAGGGAAATTATTATTGGTTAAAAATAAGAGAAGTTTAGCTAGTGTCAGATAACCTCACCTGGCTACACAATAAGGGGATAAGAATAGGTGGTCCTCCAGAACCTCTACAGCCCTAAAATAAATAATGCAATGAAATGAAGTACCACTTAGCAAGTTTGAAAACAGTCAAAAGGAAGGGTATAGATAGAAACTATTCTTAAAAAGAATTATTCCACAATTAATTAATGCCCACCTTCAGAAGGAAATCTACACCAAAGTAATGTTGATACAAATAGACACTCAACAGAGAGAGAGAGCAGACACACTATAATAATCCAGTGACATGCAGAGCTAACAAAAACAAAAAGCGTTTTAGAGATGTAGCACAGGTTTTTAAAACATTAAGAAAATGGTGACTCTAAAGAGTCATTTCCCAAGGAATGAAAGAGACAGCAAGCTGGAACAGTATCTCACACAAATTAAACTGTCCTTTAAGAGCAACGGCCAGCACAAAAAGAATGCATCTGAGGCTACTTGCAGCCTCCTTATGGCTCTGGCCACCGGTGTTAAATTTTGCGTAACAAAAATTTGTAACTAACGGGTTGGCTCAAATTTCCTGGCATCCTAATCAATTAGACTGCTGCCCCTGCCCCCTCTCCTATTAAACCCTAGTTAGCGAGATGCTTTACTGGAGTCTTTTTCTCTTCTCCAAGCCTTTCTGCCGAGTCTTTACACAGATACATATGAATAGATAGATAAATAACTAGATAAGATTATGGTTCTTACACACAAAAAAGCAGGGCCAAGATGGAATACTGTGCTAAAATTCCATTTGTTTTTAGAATGATTTTACATCATTCTAAATTATAAAAGACTGAGGTTACCATCTACGGGGAAATGTTCAACATGCTCTGAGTATAAATACTGCCTAAGCAGCCTCTACTGGCAAGAGAAGATCCTTCTCACTTGGATGCAATTTTGTGATGTGTTTTCAAAAAAAAAAAAAAAAAGGCTTAAATTGGGTTCTTTGTAATTTTTTTTTTTTTTGAGGGCCTAGATTTGATAGAAATCACAAACAAAAGATTCTAAGGTTTGTTCTGGCCTATGGATAGGCTCTGTTTAGGGTTTTTAAATAAAAATGGAATCTGAATGCCTTTCAGCAAGGGATAAGCTCTGCAGTTTGATCACAGGCCCCCATCACTCCCTATTTTTCCCCTAGTGTCCTTTACACATGTATCTTATGTGTCTAGTCCCTGAGGGCATTTTAGTTTGCCTTCACTCTCCTAAAATATAAAGTTAAATGGTTAAGAAATCATATATATTCAAAGTCTGGAAAAAGAGGGGTGGCAACAATACTTGGGACAGACTTTCACTATTAAGTTAAATCAGAAGCCTCACTCAAAGGGTATTAATAAGCTTTCTGAAATGGCATCATTTCTGTTAGGCAAGGACTAGTTATTTAAAAAGTTATTATTCAGTCCGTCAACAGAAGAATGGATTAAGAAGATGTGGTATATACATACAATGGAATATTCCTCAGCCATATAAAAGAATGAAATAATGCCATTTGCAGCAACATGGATGGACCTAGAGATTATCATACTAAGTGAAGTAAGTCAGATAATGACAAATATCATGATATCACTTATATGTGGAGTCTACAAAGATGATACAAATGAACTTATTTACAAAATAGAAATAGACCCACAGACATAGAAAACAAACATGGTTACCAAAGGGGAAAACAAACATGGTTACCAAAGGGGAAGGCGGGGGGGATAAATTAGGAGTTTGGGATTAACATATACACACTACTATATATATAATAGGTAACCAACAAGGACCCACTGTAGAGCACAGGGAACTATATTCAATATTTTGTAATAACCTATAAGGGAAAAGAATCTGAAAAAGAATATATCACTTTGCTGTGTACCTAAAACTAACACGACATTGTAAATCAACTATACTTCAAAAAAAAAAGTTATTATTTAAAAGTCCAAAAAGGACACAAAAGAACTCAACCATCTGCTATGCATAGGATGCCAGAGTGAACAGACTATACATGAAAACACCTTGATTCTGATATTTACTATTTTGGTAACGTTGGTTCAGTCACTTTACTTCTTTGACACTCAGTGTTCTTAGCCAGAAGATGAAGAAATCAAGCTAGACTAAATCTAAGGTTTCGCTCTTGGACTTGAAATTCTATGATCCTCAAATTCTAAGCACCTCAGGCATTAGGTGTTGAAGAAAAAGGAATTTTTTTTTTTTTTTTTAACAGAAAAGCTCTAAAATTGGACCTTGGTGAAGTGTTAAAGGCAGTGAAAGGCAAATCAGGCAAATTCTTTACTTGGAACCCTGCAGTGAGTGCAGGGACAGCCATCTAGAATTTATCATTTTTATTCTGGCTGATGTAACCACTATAAATAATTGCCTCATGCCTGTGAGGTAATATGCTTTCTGCCAAGGACCCAATTAACATCGGAATGGACCTTGAAAGATTCTCCTTTATTTCACACGTAGTTTTTAACAAATTATATTGATATTTCTTTTTTTAAACTTTCCATTCTGATTGTAAAAATAACAGATAAAATAGATTCACAAAAGAATGACTCAAAAACGCAAAGAATTAAAATCATGTGTAACCTCGCCCCTGGAGATAACAAACTTGATTGATCATTTACCACGTCTGACCATGTATTTGGGATCTAAGGGGGAACAGGACAATTTTCTTAATCTGAAGAAGTTTACAGACACTGGGGATAGAGAGAGACAAGGAGAACGGGGAATTACGATGAGGTCCGACAAGAGCTTAGGTAGGTGATGGCGACCTGCAGGGGCACACGTACCTCGGGCTTGGGGGTTTACAAAGGAGAGTTACTGCTCTGGAAAAAAAAAAAAAAAAGTCCAAATAAACTAGAAAAAGGGAGAGGTGGATTGAATGAAAAAATGGGAAGAGTAAAGGGAGATGGGGCAGGGAGGAGAACAGGTAAGGGAAGCGGGGGAGGGAAGCAGGGTGGAGGAGGAGATCGTGGCAGCCAAGGGAAGGGCAGGGAGAGAGAGTCTCCTCCAGGCAGAGTGCAGAGACGCTTCCCTGCTGAAAATCTGATAAGAGATTTGGGTTTCTGCTGCTTCCTCAGCCTCCCACGGGGGTAGGAAGCAGAACGGAGTAAATTGGGCAAAGTTAGACAGAACCCTCAAGATCTCCATCAACTCTGCTTTATGGTCAACCTCTAGGCCACAGAGGCCCAGTTTGGCTACATCACAATTCCAAGCTGCCCAAAAGGACCAAAAGGGAACCCAGAACAAGGACACTCCTATTCATCCCAATTACTTTCACTGAGTCACAGAGGTTTCCTATTTTGCAGTGGCTACCCACCCTCACCAAAATCTCACCACATCAACTCGTGATGTGAAGAGAACATGAAGCTGGGGTGGGCAGCATGAACTTCAACGGCCTCTGCTCTAGGTGTCTGATGCAGCTTTCGGGTACGAGCGCGCCAGTCACCCCAGCTGCCTGCACCATGTGTATAAATGCTGCAGCCATAGACATACGTGTGGCTTGGCAAGAGCATCTGTGGAATTGGATGTTCCATCACAAGCACAAATCTGAGAATATCTCATAAAGTCTATGCACTAAAGAGAAGAGGAAAACTGGGAAGAAAAGATGGAAAAGAAATGGAGAATAAAAAATAATCATTAGCCAGGATTTCCTGTCCCACACATCCTAATCCTCCCATAACTGCATCTAATAGCCGACAGATGTGAACAATTATTTAGAGCAGAAATGATAAAAGGCAATAAAGATATAAAGCTTTATGCTGACTTGCCACATCAGCTATCTATCACTGTCAAATCATTTAGTATAAAAATTATAGGGCTTCCCTGGTGGCGCAGTGGTTGAGAATCTGCCTGCCAATGCAGGGGACACGGGTTCGAGCCCTGGTCTGGGAAGATCCCACATGCCGCGGAGCAACTAAGCCCGTGTGCCACAGCTGCTGAGCCTGCGCGTCTGGGGCCTGTGCTCCGCAACAAGAGAGGCCGCGACAGTGAGAGGCCCGCGCACCACGGTGAAGAGTGGCCCCCGCTCGCCGCAACTAGAGGAAGCCCTCGCACAGAAAGGAAGACCCAACACAGCCAAAAAAATAAATAAATAAATAATTAATTAATTAAAGGTGCTAATAATTAAAAAAAAAAGATGAAACTTACAACCTTAAAAAAAAAAAATTATAAACACCTAGGCTAACTGATCATTGGTGAAGTCATGCCTAATAATTCTTTACTTGGTAAACAAATACCTGCCTGCTTTGAAGAGGTTATCACAGTAAGAATACAAACATACTAATCCTTCAAAGATGAAAATATTTCATTTCTATTGTAAATGTCACTGACATAAATTTTCATTTCTTATGTATCATCTTCCTTGTGCATCTTCAAATCTCTTCATAAACAAATTATATATTAAATCACATTTACATTGTAAAATGTCAAAAGTAAGACATCTTTGTAGAAGGAAAAAAAGCAAGATATTTCAGGGGAGAAACACACTAAATTTACTTTGTCATCAAAATAAAAATTTCTAAATACTGACAAGGAAAAATTGCTAACTTAAGCAAATGATAACTAAATAAAACCCACCAAATAATGAGGATGCTTTTCGTTCCAAGTAACAAACTACTCAATTCAAAGCAGCTTAAATAATATAAAAGAGTTACCCACTGGTGTGACTGAAAAGTCCAGTGAGAGGTTTTGTTTCAGACAATGTTTAATTCAGCAGCCTGAATCGAACGGTTAAGGACGTGGTTTCTTTGCATATTTTTTTTTTTAAATTTATTTATTTAATTAATTAATTTATTTATTTTTGGCTGTGCTGGGTCTTCGGTTCGTGCGAGGGCTTTCTCTAGTTGCGGCAAGTGGGGGCCACTCTTCATCGCGGTGCGGGGACCGCTCTTCATCGCGGTGCGCGGGCCTTTCACTATCGCGGCCCCTCCCGTTGCGGGGCACAGGCTCCAGACGCGCAGGCTCAGCAGCTGTGGCTCACGGGCCCAGCCGCTCCGTGGCATGTGGGATCTTCCCAGACCAGGGCTCGAACCCGTGTCTCCTGCATTAGCAGGCAGATTCTCAACCACTGCGCCACCAGGGAAGCCCCTCTTTGCATATTTTGGTCCTACTTTTCATGGTGCAGCCAATTTCCTAAAGCACACTTTCTTCATACACCCCAAGTAGTTTTAAGCTACCCCTGTGGCTATGTATTTCCTAATTAATGCCCAGCAAGAAAGAGCATCTTTGCCTCACCATTCCCAATAAAGGGACAGAAGTTCACTCTGCTGGACTCAGTTTAGGTCTCACGCCATTCCTGCAATCACTATGGTCCATGAGACGGAATACGCTGATTGGCCCAATCTACATCACATTCTCCCAACATAGGGACCTGAGTCAGCTTTTCCAAAACCCCATGCAAATCAGGGGCTGCTAAGAAGGAGCAAGGGAGGAATGGATGTCAGGGAGGTATTCAGCATGAGGGTACCACATCTTCTAACTCAGTAAGACCTCAATTTGGTTAAGTCATGCAAAACTATAGGATCCAACTCAAAATTATTTTCCCTAATAATATTAATAACTGTTCCTAGACACCCCTTTATCTCCATGAGCTCACTGGATGTCTTTCACCCTATGTTCCAAACAACTAAAATTACCTAACAACTAAAATTTAAAATCTTCCATCGTTTTTGTCTTATTCACTTCTCCCTGTTTACAAACAGGCTCTCCATACCTCAACTAGTTTATGAAATCCTTCCAGGATTCAAAAGGATGTTCCAGGGATTTTAAACCAGAATATACCTTTCTGATACAATTATATATATAATTTACAACTTACAATTATGGATTAGCTCTATTTTCTTTAGGAAGCAATTCATTAATCCCTAGCAACAAACCAGCAACACTTCCATAGACCAGGACAGCCTACCTCTTAGAACACTGTACATTATTTCACCCAGCCTGCCATGAATAAAATGCCCAGAACTGCTATCTAAGCCTACAGTTGCAAAAATACTATACAATATAGCGTCAGTCCCTCACAGCCACTGGAGAAGTATGGATGAATGGAACTCATTACTATTTCTATCCAGGTAAACACCTTAACACGGACACCCTACCACATGCATCTCTCACCTACCATGTTATCCTGGATACAACGTCTACTGAAGTTATCAGAGTAGATGAAAACTATACTTGGGCTGTCTTGCCCACCTCAGAGACGCAAAAAAAAAAAAAAAAAAAAAAAAAAATCATAAGACGATTAAGAGTGTGTTCAAACCGCCTAGATTCAATCTAGGCATCTTAGATTTGAAGCCAAGTTCTGCCACTTACTAACTTTGAGACCCAGAAACATTAGTTAACTGCCCAGTTTTCCCCTCTGAGAATTGAGGATAACAGTACCTTTCTCAAGGGGGGTGATGTAGAAGTGAAATGAACTGATACATGTAAAGCACTTAGAATGGTACCTGGTACTTAGAAACTGGTAATGTGTATGACAATTACCATACCTCTTCTAAGAGCACCCTTGAAGTCCCAGCACAGAGTAGGACCCAACAAATACTGTGGACTGAATAAATCTCTTTTTTATTTATTAATTTGGTCCTTACAGTGTTCCTAAAGATGAACGACCATAGTGGATCAAGGTTACTTTCTAGACTCTCTTTTTTTCTCATGCCCCATACTCTCACTGGGTGATTTCATCCATGGCTTCAGTGAACACCCATATGATAATGCCACATAGATCTCTATCTCCAGGCCATTTTTGTCCTTATCTCTCCAAGCTCTTACATAACCTTCTTGTCTACTAGACATCTCCCCTTGAGTTTCCTGAAACTTAACATGAGCAGAACAGAAATCACTGGCCAACCACCATCACTGATGTCATGCCTCTGATAACCCCATCGCTGGGTGTCTTGTTATATGCTCCCATGGCATCCTACAGACTCACCCTCTTCGTCCAGCCAGCCAGCCAGCCAGTCAGCACCTACTATGTGACGGGTTAACCATCATAACACTTATCCCTCTGCATTTAATTGTCTAGTTATTAGTCTGCCTTCTCTACTTCTGGGTCATAAACTCCCAGAAGATAACAGGAATTAGATCTTTTTTATCCTTGTAGCCCCAGCTTTGCACAAATTAAAAACACATGGTAAATATCTGTTGGGTAAGTGACTGAATGTTCCCATGACACTGGTGCAATTATGAAGAGTTAAAACACTTCCTAAAGATTGTAAGTTAACTGCAGGAAGAGAAAAAGGTGCTAGAAGAATGTAGCCAATCACTGTTTACAGTGAAGAAATATAAAATTCAAAGATACTTTCTCAAATGAAATCAATATTCTTATACTATGTCCAAAGCAAGGCTGTTTTTAATTTAAAAAAAGGAAAGGAGATTAAGTGTGGGTCTGAAGGTTTAAATGGTCATAGTCCCTAACTGAGACACACACACACACACACACACACACACACACACACACACACACACACACACACACACACACACACACACACACACACACACACACACACACACACACCCGACCGGGAGCAGCTGTTAAAGATGAATGCCAGACTTCACACCACTTTTCAGTTTAGAACAACTTAAGGAAAGCATCTGACAATGACGGGAAGGACTATTATAATGAAAGACACTCTGCTGGTGCAGAGGCAGGGAATGATGCCGCCACTGTTCACCACCAGCACTGCCCACCCCAGCATATCCACTGAAACAAATCTGAGGGCCTGGGGGGAAAAAGGCTGAAAACTGAGATAACGCATCGAAGAAGGAAAGAGTTTCCAATCACAATAATGTGTGCAACTCTCTTCTGCGCTAAGCATGGACACTGATACATACCCAGGCTCAATTTTGTGTCAAAATTCCCATGAACATTTGTTATTTTCCCAGAACAACTTGACCCTCCTTGGAAATTACAGAACCTTCGAGAGCGCTAAGAGAACTAATAAAGTCCATTTTCCTATGGCTCCCAGAAGGTGAGAGAAAGCTAAATTCCAACTACCACCAAAATTCCTCTATGAGGACACAGACTTAACAAGGGACGGCGCACAAGCCTGTGTTCCTTCTCTCAGACACAGTGCTGGACGGTCAGCCTCTCAGGCTTGGAAGGCTTTGTCAGAGAAAGCTGGTCCCAGCACCCAGAGGCACTAGGCAGGAAGCTGGGTGGGAGGGCTCTGGACCTGGCTGGGAGAATCATTCTCTCCTGTGTCATCGGTAAAGTGACCACCGCTTAGGAAAAAAGGGATTCTTGAGGTTATTAACTGTTCCAGGAAGGCTAAGACATAGAGCAGATCAAATGACAGAGTAACTACCTTGCTGACACAGAATATTCTTTTAAAGTACTTGACAAATGAAAAGTAGTGGATGACTGCTTTGAAAATACAGGTGAATGGACAGCACGGAAAAGAGTCTCCCATTTCAGGACCACCAGTGTGACAACTATCAAACAAAGAAAAAATGCTTTGACATCAGTGCTGTATCTCATGGAAGCCTTATAAGCAGCAGATACTAAAGATTCAGGTTTTTCTGGGGAAAACACCATAAGGAGGTTTTGAGTTCTTACCCATTTATACAGAGTAGAGTTGAATAAAAACAGCTGTAGATAAGGCAGTGACATAGGTATATACATAAATGCATATACACAGACACACACAAGAACTCATTTTAAGTGTTGCATTTCAAATTATTTTGATTGGGTCAAGTTGTCTAGGCTAGTGTGGCACTAGAGATACAAAGTTTCATTCATGAAATTTTAAATAATGGTGATAAGATTTATCTCGGGATACAAGCAGAACCTAAATGTATAGCACATGAATAATAGAATGTGCATGAATTTTGAATGCTTATTTTTCAGAAGAAAACAAAGAATTGCATGTGTGAATTCTTAGAGACTCTAAGTGTAGCCTGTATTTGCATTTCAATAGCTTGCAAGGAAAGCTCTGTGAAATTGGTCAGATGTATAGACTCTCATCTCTCCTCCACCCCAAATCAGTCAATTAGCTTCTGGAGAAAGGAACATACAGAAGCTAATACCCAGCAGCTCAAGACTTATTCCAGCTGATACAGATCAAAACAGATTCAAAGCAAGTATGTTGAGGACACAGGTTTTCTATGGAACAAATTCTGGGTAAGAAGCATACAACGCCAGGAGCTAATGCTGTTGTGGTCAGAGAACACACACACGGAAATGAAACAGACACGGCAGTGCACAGCAAGAGGAAAAAACAGGCAAATATCAGAAGACTGAGACCCAACACATCAGAACGGTTTCCAGCAGGCAAAAAGTTAAGTTTAGCAAATTTCGTCCATTTAAAACAAAGGCATTTTGGATGCCAGTTCTGCTACACTGATTAATATAAACATGCTATAAACGAACCCCCCTGTCATTCCACATTCCACCCCAATCCATGCACTCTAATGCTGTCTCTTCTAATTAGCATTTTTCAGTCCTCCCATCAAAAGCCTTTACCGACTCCACATTAGCTACTCCCTGCCCTTTATAAATCTCCTTATTTCAAAGCAGTTATTTTTTTAATGCCCAGAAGAGCAAAAGTATAATACACAGGCATTACATATGTGAATAATGTTATCAATATATGTCTTTCAAATTGCAGCAGTTTGGTTCCTTTATTTTCTGAAAAGCTACTTTTACTAAGTACTGACTCGCCTAGCCATGGTTCCTGCTATGGGCTGATTGTCTGTGTCCTTCGACCCACACCCCACACGAATTCATATGTTGAATGCTGAAGCCCTAATATGATTGTATTTGGAGGTGGATATTTGGGAAATAATTAGGGTGAGACTAGGTCATGATGGTGGGGCCCTCATGATGGGATTAATGCCTTTATAAAAAGAGGAAGAGACATGGGATCTCTCCACCAGGATGAGAACTCTCATCAGATATGAAATCCCTGACAGCCTGACCTTGGACTCCCAGCTTCCAGGGCTGTGAGAAACACATGTCCACTGTTTAAGCCTCCCCGTCCGTTGCTTTGTTAGAGCAGCCTCAACTGACTAAGATATTTGCCTACCTTTGCTGTAGTCCTCATAAAAATCCTGCCAGGTAAGTGTTAGTATGTGCATGTGATAGAAAAGGAAACTAAGCCTCAGAAAAATTTTAACCTGCCCCAGAGTCACACAGTTAGGATGTGGCAAAGCCACATGGAGCAAGGCAAACAGAGGAGAAGGAAGGCTCAATTGTCTACAAACACAGTAACCACTATCTGCTTGACACTGTTCAAAGTAACTGACATGCATACATCTTATTTCTATAATATTCCTGGGAGGTAAGTGATATTCTCATTTTACTGATGACAAACGTAAAATGCAGAAGAAAGCCCAGGAGAGGAAAGCCAGCAGGTGGTGGGTCAACATTCAAACAGAACTAAAAGCTTCAATGCCTCTGCTCTTAACCACACAACACAAGCTTGCCCTCTGTAAGAGTTATCACTGCCACCGCAGTGCTCGGTAACAAGCCACCGCACACCTAGTGACTAACAACAATAACCATGTGCAGGTCTGCAGGTAGACTATGGGTCTGCTGGGCTTGGCTTCTGGCTGCAGGATTATATAGGTCAGCTCCACCAGAGTTTATTCTGGGACCCAGGCTAAATGCGCAGGGCTACCCAGGGCATGCTCCTCTCACGGTAGATCACCAAAGGGCAGGATGGCAAGGCCAACCACACAAGCATATTTCAACAGCCTCTGCTTGTGACACATTCACCAACAGCTCAGTAAGACACATAGCGGAGCCCAAAGTCAAGTGGGGGAAAGTATCCCTGCCGTCCATGAGGCCACTCCCTGGGCAAGGGAGTAAATGTATCCTTCTATTCCAGAGAAGTGAAAAATTAAGAGCATAATTGAATCTATCACACTATCTAAATTCAATTTGTATTTATCATAATGCCTTTTGGTTTGGATTGCTAAACAGTTAATGGAAAATGAATCTATGAGCCTAACAATTTATATTTGGAATAAAGTTTTAATGGAAAAGTGTGAATAGTCAAATCAATGTATTATTCCATCTTCACCTTCATGACAATGCTAAAATTGAGACAAGAGGCAATTAGAAAATATAAAACTATCAGTATCTCATAATGAAAAATATCACTATGATGAAGATCTTATAAAATGAAATATTTCTAGACCTAGCTGTTATCTCACTAACTTTGAGCACTAAGCTAAAAAAAAAAAAAAAAAATCCATTAAAAAATACTTAACGTTTTCTACAATCATTTCTAGCTCATTGTAATACATTCTATTCTACCTCTAACTCCCCACCACTTTCCTGAGAGTTTCCATGTCCTCAACATACTAAATTACTAGGCAGGAACTCACAAAATTCTGCAGCTAATAAAGTCAAGTTTGGATCTTCATTTGTTGCCAAAATGAAAAAAAAAAAAAAAAAGTTCAGTAATCAACGTGATTTAATGCCTTTGTGTATACATACACAAATTGAAACCACTGTATCAGAAAATTGATAAAATTGTACACATGCCATGTGTCTTTCTTGGTCGAACCCCCTATCTTCAATTACGGATATTCCACTCAAATGGAACAAAAATCCTGCCTGGATTTGATGTAATCTCACTCAGGTTTTAAATTCACTCACTGTTTCAAGCAATATGGCACTAACCTCATCATCTTCATTTAAGAATGAATTTCCTTTTCCATTACAGCCTCCAGTTTGAGATATTTCATTTTGCCTTTTCAAAACGGTATTGGAATAAGACTTGTGGGCAAGTTGTCAAAGTTGGAAGCAATTTGCAGAAATACACACACACACCCCTTCAAAATTGGATACATTAGTTTCAAGGCCTGACACTAAACCATAAAACTACTTTGCTCTCTATGTAATTTTAACCAGTCCTGCAAAATAAGTGTTAAAATACACATTATTTTTATGCTATTTTTTAACATCTTTATGGGAGTATAATTGCTTTTACGATGTTGTGTTAGTTTCTGCTGTATAACAAAGTGAATCAGCTATACGTATACATGTATCCCCATATCCCCTCCCTCTTGCGTCTCCCTCCCACCCTCTCTATCCCACCCCTCTAGGTGGTCACAAAGCACAGAGCTGATCTCCCTGTGCTATGCGGCTGCTTCCCACTAGCTATCTATTTTACATTTGGTAGTGTATATATGTCAATGCTACTCTCTCACTTCGTCCCAGCTTACCCTTTCCACTCCCTGTGTCCTCAGGTCCATTCTCTACATCTGCATCTTTATTCCTGTCCTGCCCCTAGGTTCTTCAGAACCATTTTTTTTTTTTTAGATTCCATATATATGTGTTAGCATATGGTATTTGTTTTTCTCTTTCTGACTTACTTCACTCTGTATGACAGACTCAAGGTCCATCGGTAATTCTTGAAAACTATTCAAGTGGAAATCTATTACTTCGAGAGAAATTGTGTTCTCTCTTTATTCACAGTCTAGTTCAATTAATTATTTAAAGGGGATGAATTCAGAATCTATATCCAGACTTGACCTCTCTTTGGAAGTTTCAGCCCATACATCCAGCTGCTTACTGAGCATCTCTATCTAAAAGCTTCCAGAGGTGCTGCAAACTCAAGATGCACAGAACCAACTAATCACCTCACCATCCACGTTATTTTTATTTCCTGCTTTCATTTGTTTCTTGTTATGCCTGAAACCTGACAGTCACCTCCAGCTCCTTCCATTTCTTTTCTCAACCATCCCAACAGGTCATCAAGTCCTATTAATGGTACCTTCAGTTGCCTTTTCTCTACTTCCACTGCCAACATCTCAGTCCAGCAGCAGCATCTCTTACCTCCCCATTTCTAACCTCCTCGCTGTTCTTGGCTTCTTCCCAGGCACTACTCATTAATGGTTGACAGTCGGTAAAATATTTCTGTGCCCTAAGTGAAACCTTTTAGTGGCTTCCTACTGTTTACTCTAAAGTCCAAACCCTTCAATATGGTGGTATTCTTGGGACTCTGCTCATCAATTCCTGCTTCTCACATGCACTGTTTGCAGCACCTTGAAAAGGACACGCCCTGTGTGGCCACCACACCTTTGCACAGGCAGCTGTGCCCCCTGCCTGGAACACCCTTCTCGCCTAGTCAGTACCTGTTCATCCAGCATCATCTGGCAGAAATCCTTCCCATCCACAAAGCCTTCCCAGCCTCCTACAGCACAGCGGGGCACCAGCCACCTCCAGTGCCCATGCATTGTGACTGACAGGGGTTACGGTACTTGCTGTTGCAGAAACTGCTGTCTCCCCGACCATACTATAAACCCCTCACAGGTCAGTACCATACTCCACTCATGTCTGGACTGCCAGAGCCTGGGATAAAAGTGCAAGGGTGTAGATTTAAGACACAACACTCAGTCCTCTGACACAAACCTGTTCAATATATACTGCTGGTGCTCTTATTTACTATTATTATTATTATACATTAATTGAAAGAAAGGCAGAGAATGGAATTTTTTTTCTTGACTGCCTGAATCAAAACACAATCTAAGTAAAATTGCAAGTGTTTTGAGAACTCAAGCATGTACCTTACTGAAGAGTATCTATGATAAGGGTTCCAAATCACAGGCGTTTGTCGTCTTTAACATTAGAACGTTTCAAGGCGCAAAGCAACTGTCTTACCATGCCCTGGAGGTAGCTTCGTAAGGCAAACCATGTGTGCCAGCGATTTAAAAAATGTAAAACGGCACCTGAACACTGCCAGTGCCCTGGGTCCTTTTGGGGTAAAGGTCTAGGGCTCCCTCCAGCCACACCACTGTAAGAACAGTTCCCCAAGGTGGGTTAGTTAATGGTTTGAGCTCTCACATTACTACCTCTGCCATTATTTGGGAAGTCAAGAAACAAATGCAATGGGTATACATCCCCTTCATGCACCTCTCCCTAAAAATAAAACCCAGTCTCACTGGAAGAAAGAAGGCAAAGCTGTTTAGCACACCTGCTAAAGGTTGTCAAACCTTGCATTTGGGGATACCGAAGTGGTATATGCCATGACTTAGGTGTTCCTTGGGCACGTGATCCCCCTAGGAGCAGTGGGTCTCAAGCCTGGCTACACACCACCAAGAGACTGCTGTGGACTGCTTCGAGGCCCTAGGCTTTAGAGAGCTCTCCAGGTGATTCAAAAGGGCAGCCTCACTGAACTGCTGGCCTAAGGTTTGGAGTGAGGCATCCCATGGAACTGATTTACCTTCCTCAATGCCAAAAGAATGCACAAGATAAAAAACAGCTTTAAGAGCCTTTTATTGATGGTACTGAGTGGTATAAAGTTTTTTTTTGCCTTAGACAATGAAACAAAAAAATTAAAAATTGGCCACCAAAACCACTTTTTCAACTGATTATAAAAGTAATACAGGCTTACTATAGAAGAGTTCAAGGAAAAAATTCTTACGGTGCCACCGTCAAGATATAATAAATTTAAACAAAAAAGATATAATAAATTAACATTTTACGGTGCCACCGTCAAGATATACTAAATTAACATTTTAGTGCAGTTTCTTGCTTTTAGATGATGATAATGAAGAAAAAGAAAATAGGTCCTTCATAAATGTTAGATATGATGGATATTTTTTAGCCTTTTCATACCTCATTTTAATTCATTCTCAATAATTCTGCAAATAAGTGTATTTTACCAGTGAGGAATTAACCAGCCTGACCGAGCCCATACAGCTTAGTGGCAAAGATGGTCTTAAATACTCCAAAACCCACAGGGCTATCCTACACGTGCGCGCATGCACACACACACACACACACACACACACACATTTTTATAGAATTGTACATACATTATGTATACAGATTAGTAACCTGTTCTTTCCCTTGCCATTACTGTCAAGCTTTTGCCCATATCATCAAATATTTGTCAAAAGCATGATTTTAATGGCAATAGTGTCTTCTAACACATGTGTTTCACAAGTTGGATGCCAATCTCCATGCTTTTGGTTGCTTCCAAGACAAATGTATGATTTCTAGGACACTTTAAAAATCTATCATGGGACTTCCCCGGCGGTCCGGTGGTTAAGACTCCACATTTCCACTCCAGGGAGCGAGGGTTTGATCTCTGGTCAGGGAGCTAAGATCCCACATGCCGCACCATGCAGCCAAAAATTTTTTTTAATTTAAAAAAATAGATGATTTTATAAAAACTAATAATAAAAATCTATTGTTACTCTTATTTAAAATGTAAGTTTCAAATAAATTCCAACACCCTATTTGATTTCATTAGACTCTGGTGCCAACAATAAAATTATTGATCCCTGCTTGCATATTGATCTTTGTAAGTTCATGTAATTCTTGATTTTTATATTTTATCTAGTTTATTGATTATTTGGTCTTTTAGTCTTTTTTTCTTGTCTTCTGACATTATTCATTATTCACTGTTTCAAATGCAACGTTATTAAATTTTTAGGTCTTACCTACTTTGAGAAATATTTTCAGGCAACTTAAGACTTTCAAAAGCTATGATAAATGAAACCACACAATTCTTAAAAAGAAGGAACTAAGAGCTAAACCGTGAAGAAGTGGTGGCTCATTTTATCTACAAACTATTGCAACTGAGTATGAAACCCTGTCCTGATCGGCTAAGACAAAAATGAAGACCAAGCCAGCTCTCATTATCTGATTATAGAAGCAAACTTGTTCACCTAGAGAGGAAGAAACTTTTTGAGTACTGACCTCGAAGCAAATTTATCATGTGGGCGTAATACAGAATAAGAGACAATGCACAACATAATGGATAAGGCTTCAAGGGGAGTTTTACAAAAAGTGCAAAGATGTTCACTCAGAGCCATTTCTTTTAGGACCCTCAATAAAAGCCAAGGACATAATGTGAAGGTGTAATTCGGATGGACAGTCTACGTGTGATAGGACCTGCCGGAAGGCAGAGCTCAGGGAATCCTGGAGATGAATGGTAAGAGATCTCTTGGGCTATTGCTCTCACCCGTCACTTCTCAGCCAGGGTCTGCAGAGCAGAGCGATTCAAAATTGAGATTGTTTGCAGGACCTGAAGTGCAGGCATGCTGCATGACTGATTCAAAGGAGACCCACGTGCTTCAGTGGAAGGGGAAGGACTAATATTCTCCCAGGAGGATTAAGAGCCTGGTTGGAAAGACATCATTACACAAAAGTCGGAAACGGTTGGGGGCCATGACTTTTCAAAAAAAGCAGCTCTGAATCTGTTCAAATGCTTGAACTCAGTTCAGGCCCCAGAGATCTGTGCCTATGAAAGTTGAACACTGTCTTTGGCTGGCAACTGCTAAGAGCAAGGGGCAGTAAAACACATGCGTGCTATAAGCATGCTGCATGTACTTCCGCTGCCCAAACAGATCTACTCTCCACCCTATACTGGGCCTTGGCGTTCGGATGCATGGACCACGCACGGCTGGGGGCTCCTGTGCCCCTCTGGTTTCTGTTGGGTTTCGCTAATAGGGAGCACCGGAAAGAGTGCAGAAGGAAGGAGAAAAATAAGGCTGAGATGTCCCCGTCCACCTCCCTGCAGAGTCACTTCGGTCTGTGTCCCTCACCTACGGTACCTGTCACCTGCCTTCTCCATCTCCAGGTTCTGTAACTGCTCCCTCCCTCGCTCCTTCAGACCTAGTGAAGGTAATGGCTCCCTGTGGCTTCCAGATCCTTAAACTTTGCCTACACCCTGCCCACACCTTTTAAAGCATCCCTTTTATAAACTCCCCTCAAATTATCCAACTCATGCTCACCATCTTTTTACTGCCTAAGGCCCACCTGATACCCACATTCAATTTAAAATCACACTATGCAAGGCTCTGTGCCGATCCAGAGGGCAGTGAACTAAGGTTAACTGAATAAGTACTACATGCCAGAGGCTGTGCTAAAGGTTTACAACTGCCTTCAGTCTTTAAGCATGTATTGTCTCCATTTTACAGCTGTGGACACAGAGATCAGAGTGGTTAAGAAACTTGTCTAAAGTTACAGAGCTACTCATTGTCACTGGACACTAAGCCTCAATGTGTTTGTAGTTTCATTATAAGACACTCAAATCAAATAATTTTAAAATAATGTATCACGCAATAGGATTAGGTGCACAAGTAAGTAAAATAGACAATGACTATTATAAAATTCAGAATGGAACATAGTAATTATGGAAAATTTCAGGAAAGAATTATAGTTTACTTTGGTCCCGAATGAGCAGGGAGAATTGGAGAAAATAAGGAAAGGATATTGTAGGTAAAGGGGATACATCAAGTCTGGAGAGGGGGTGATGGAACGGGGTTTTGGAAGGCACAGAGTTGGAAATGAGACCAGAAGAGTAGACTGAGCTAAACCAGAGAGAGTCAGGTGCGTTTTTACTCTATCCTCGAGTAGATGATGCAAAGTGGGGATTTTAAACCAGGGATTGATGTGGGGATCTACAGCGACAAGCAGGATGGAATGGAGAAGGACCTGGACACAGGGGTACCAGACAATACAGACAATTTAGGTGTGAAAGAGGCTGCCTAGACTCTAGAAGTATTTTTAATGTAGAATTGACAGGGGCTGGTGACTGCAGGCATGAGACGGAGAAGTCAAAGGTGGGAAAAGGGATGACCTGGAGAACAGGTATTGCCTTGACAGAAATACAGAGATGACAATTTTCTGGTTTATTAACAGCTGTACCAGAGAATGAGAAGGTGCAAAAGAAGAGCTAGTATTCAAACCTGTTTATCTGATGTTGTTTTTAAAAGAAGTTTGTTATGAAAACAATTCTTAGAGTACAAAATAGAAATTTGAGTGAACATAAGATTTTAAGGGCACCCCATCCTTACCCCTTTGTGGATCAGGAAACTAAAACTACAGTATTCTATCTCTATTTCAGAGGCAGAAATTCAACTCCTTCAATGGATAAGAAACACCACTTGGATGTGACCACAACGGGTCTCATTGATTAGGTACTCATCACTACCAAAAGTTCACGTGCCATTTTGATTCTTTCTGTCCCAAAGTCATCTCTGTGCCTTTCTGGAACCTCTGGAGATCAAAAGTACCTTATCCCAAAGTGTAATTATCATAAGTGTTTCTATTATAATCCTCTAACTAGACTTCTTTCCTGTAACCACCCAGAGTCTTCAAATAATAGGAACCAGGGTAACACTCCCACGTAATGATCCTGTTATTAAGTTCAGGTGAGTGTAAACACATCCATAAGCACATTAAAGTTAACACAGAAGAAACACTGAGACATTGTGACTGGAATAACCTACATCCAAGCACTGCTGACACCCAGTCAGAATGTAAGAGTCCAGAAGAGTCTTCTCTGTTTTCTAAAACTGAATTCCAGACCAAGGCCAGGGGAAAATCAGAGCCTAGGCCAAGGTAAGAATGTTAGGTTTTCGTTGTTGTTTCAAATAAGGTTGGGGGATGAGATCAGGTATAGGGGAAAGAGAAGCAAACAAAACAGAAACCTAAACACAAATCTAGAAATCTAAATTATAAATATTTAGTTGGTAACCTCGTCATATCTGAAAAAAAAATTTTTTTTAACATTCCAGCTGCACGTGACAGTGGACTAAAATGGTAATATTTAATTGGAGAGGGGAGAAATCAACAGAAGATGCTACCAAGCAAAGGAAAGCACAAGAGAATGGCAGGAAAGGATCACAGGAGGCCTCTCTGAGATACCCCTCCCTCTTTTAGTGCCTTCTTCCTGCTTTAATGATGTCCGTTGTTCATTTTTCTCCAGCCTTGGGATCTATCACATTAGGGATAGGGACACTTTCATTAAAACAAATAAAACGGAAACACATAACGGAAATCACTGAAACAATTAATTTCCCTGACAGTTAAAAAATATGACCCCTGTTTAAGGGATATTAGGCCCGAAAGGAGCCAGTTATCCTTTGACAAATTAGACCTGTCTAGAAATTCAAATTGCCCCAAGTCCAAAGTCTGCCCAAGCCCATCCACCCGTCAGAATTTCCCACGTTTGGAGATGCAATCTGAAAAGTTTTCCAGATTCTAACAGGGGAAGCCATTGGGACCTCTTTCTCTCATTCTCATTTCAAAGGCAGTGATTGAAGTGCTATCAGTAGTACTGGAAATATTAATACAGTCCACAGAAAAGATGGAAACGTGCAGTCACTTAAGATGAACAACTAAGTTGTGTTGCCATTTTATGAGGTAGTCATGCCTTGAGAAATTATATGTTCTGACTAAAAATCATTTTTCAAGGTCCAAATTTTAAAAACACCACTAGTAGGCCTGTGTTTTAAGAGCGAGAGGTACTGAAATTCTAAAAATAAGTTCTAAACATACACTGCATTATTCTAAACACATTCTGAATTATTGCAAAATTAAATTTTAGAGAATTATAATATTCGTATGCTCCATATTTTTGACACAAGGCTTTAAGTTATTTAAAAAACAGATCTGTTCCAATTCTAAGCATCTAACACTAAGCATCTATTCAGTGTAACAGGCCAATAGATTCTTATTATTAGGTAATATATTCTGTCATAATGACCCCTGTAAATAATGCTAACTGTCTTTATTGGTGATTCTTCTAACTTAAAAATAAATTCAAACAACAAATACGGAATAAAAACATAACTATTTCATCTGACTAGTAATGATATGGAATGTTATAAAGAATAGAAATCATCTTTGCTTTCAACAACGTAATACTTATTGAGGACCTTCTATATTCCAGTGTATTTATCACATGACCTTTAACTTAAAAAAATTCAGTTATGCCTATCTCCCATGTAGTACACTCAAAAGTCATGTTACAGCATGCATTTTACAGAAGAATAAACAGACACCAAGAGGGTATGTGACTTGCTCAAGATTACCTAGCAACACAGTCAGAATCAGTCATACAAAAGTGTAAGTTTCAGCCTAGGTTCACTACATGTATACCTCATTTACATGTTGAAATGTTTCATATACAGTAGTATGTATTTGTAAATTAACTTAATTTCTAAATTCACCAGGTGGCGTTGCTCTTAAGAACTCTACAGCAACATCATTTGTAATACAAATGTATACTTACATCTTGTATTTTGTAAGTAGTTTCCTAATATTGGAATTTCTTAAAACAGCTACTCTGTATGTGCAATGTCTTTTTTAATAAATATTGGATATAATGGGAGTAAAAGAATAATAGGCTTTGTTTAAGCCAAAATAAAGTTGTAACTATGAGGTGGCAGAACTTTTACACACTGTTATGTTACTATTTCTCACAATGTGGAGAGTTTTATTTCATTTAAAATAGAAAGCAGACATTCTTTATCTATTATATAGTAGAATATGGCAGGTGTAGTAAAAGTACGTTAAGTACAACGAAGATCTAATGGTCTAAGTACTATATTAACTAGCAATGTTTCCTTTGTTTTGTTGCAAATCTTAGAAAATAGCTTCATTATTTTAAATAGCCACAATAATGATTTCTTTATTTCTAAAATTAGAAGTTCTATGAAATCTATACCCCTCAAAAGCACCATATATCTTAATCATATCCTCTGAAGTTGTGATGATATGTATTACAGAAATAAACCACGAAAAAGAGTTTCTTATCAAAAACACATTTTAAATTATCTAAAATGAATTAAAGGAAAGAGAAAACTCTCAGCAGAATTGCCATCAACATCGTAATAATCTGAACCATTAGGAGTTTAATAGAGTTTATCATCTTTTTAACAAAGAGTCTTTCCATATTTAACCAGCGACCCCAAAGAGGACGTGAATCCACACAAACAGCTGTGCATTACCAGAACTTCATAGATGTGATGAAAACAAAGAAAAGGAAATCCACAGCAGTGACTAACTACACTGTACATTCAAAACAATGACCACACTGAAAATCACTAGAGTCAGTCTGTTTACTTAGGTTTGGAACAATAGATGACATTTAACCCCAACTTTTTTAATCCCTCTTTTGTTTACCTACAAATAATCCTTTAGTTTATCTATAATATTATTATAATATTAGAGTAACATGAATAATATTAGTATTAGTAACTGACATTTAAAACAAAAAGCAGACAGCTAGCCCAGCTGTGAGTCAAAGACCATCAAGGAATCTCTGAAACATTTCTACATGTGCCGTATATTCGGTCTTCCCAAGCACTTTTTTTTTTAATCTCAAAAATAATGAATGAGAGTTTAACGATGGCTAATGATTAGATCCTTTCGCAGAGAAAACTACCACTTACACACAGGAAAAAAGAGTTATCAAGGAGTTAAACATACTAATTTTGAACATATTCATATTTTGGCTTCCTGAAACTTACAAACGGCCAAGCAGATGTTTTTTCCAAGTTTTCTGATCTGCCAAGTTTTGACTTGGAATACATTTGTATACTAAAGTCAGAGTCATTAAATTAGAGAAATTTGGGCACAAAAAGCAAGGCAGTAAGACACATATCTTTCCTCATCTCAACATAAACAAATTACAGGGAACTTTGATTGAGCTGCCAGCAGAAACTTTCATCTCACTGACAGGAGGAAACATCCCAGCAGCTGCACACATCTGCCAGGCGATCAGACAGACGCTGCTGCCTGCCGTACGGGCTGATCCCGACACAAAACTGAGTCCCGTGTTCCCAGAACTGAACGGAGTTGCTGCCCTCGACAGACTTCCCCGACTTCTGACAGAATGCCCAACCGGCTCCTCAGATGTCACTGCCAGCCACGATTTAACTATTCTTGAACAGCCAGCAGAAAAAAAACAAACAACCAACAAAGTCTCAAGCTAAAAGTCGCATCTATTGTCTCTGACAAAAGAGCCTTTCTCGTTGAACCCTGTGATGGGTCACTTAGCTCTGTAACTAGAGACTTAGCGTATTCACGTTGCTAAGAACTGTGCACATATTTGTGCCCAGTAAAGGAATGAAAAGGGAACTTTGAAATCCTCCACGGCTGGCCACTGGCAACCCTACATTTCAAGAATGGAAGGATCTCCTACCTGGAGCCCTCTTCGTCTTAGAATGCTGGACTCATCCATTTCCCCCTCCGCTTTCTCTGAGCCTCTCACAACAGTCTAGCCATGCTGTACTACCTCTACTTCAGCACGCTAATTCAGAGCCCAGCAGCTGCTAAACACTTACATCACGCTCTAGCTGATTGGAGCCCGGGGTCAGCTGGTCCCGCTTAGTTATTCACTCCAGCAACTTCGGGGATCACGGATGCTTGCAGTTCGGTGGGAGAGCGCAGCAAGTGGGCTCAGACGCCTAATGCATCCATCCAGGTGGAGGAGCCTCTTGCTAGTAGATAGGAAATTGCGGGAGTCCTGTTTTTTTTCTTCTCCTTCAAAATACTGGCCCTGGCATTCCAGGTGACCAGAAGATGGCTTTCGGCAGTGGCCTCGGGTCAACCCCCTTCAGAAGCAACTATAAGGTCAAGGTGGCTAAGTAAATCAGCGGTGACAGACACCTCTGTAAAAGGCAGCTGCTGACTGGGATGGTGAGAAACTAGGGCACAGCTGGCCAGCCAAGCAGCACCACCATGCCTGGCGCTCATCTTTTCTGATGGCATCAAAGAAAAGGAAATGTTGCAGAACACACACGCTGCCGGAAAACCTGAAAACAGAGGGCTCAGGGCGGCTGTTCTCCAGCCACAGCGGGTGGAACACCTTACCCATCCCAGCGTGAAAGCCAGTTCATTTACATAAATACCTTGCCGGTCGATTCCTAGCCCAAAGATACAGTTTAGATTTTTAATTTCCCTTGTGATAACAACTTCGTTCGTTCTGTTGATACTGGACCAAAATGTAAAATGGGAGAAGAAATTCTAAGAGCCATCATTAGTTGGAATAGTAACCTATTTCTAGTCCAGAAGCAACTAAAAAAAAAAAAAAAAAAGATTCCCATCATGTGCAATTTCACAGTCTGTTTCAGCTTGTTTACTCCACTCATCCTCATCTTATTTCAATTCAAAGCAACCAAGAGATGAATATTAAGTTTTCATTACTGGCCTAGCACAGGAGTAACAATATACGATGCTACCAATTTATAATAAATTATTCCCCCTTGATTTCTCTTCTAAAGATATTTAAATTGAGAGCATAGTATGGTCCTGAGAAGCAGACACTAGGGCTACCTGTAGTTTGTCTCAGAATTACCTCTTCCTTCACTTTATCCCTTACACAGTCCTTTTTTCTTGAAAGAAAGGTAGTTAGGAAGGCAGACATAATTTTTTTTTTAAAAAATCGGTAATTTCTGTTTTTTACCTAATCCAGATAACTAGCGATTTCTAAACATGGGGGGTGGGGAAGGAAGAGAAAAATGGTTCCTTACCCAGCCACCTGCTATTACACTAGCTTTCCGTCTCTTTCTGGCTGTCAACACACTGTTAGGCTTGCCATCAATTGATTAGATTATGTCATTAAAAATAGCTCAGGGATTTATGAATCTAACCACGGAGGAAAATTGATTGCATTTTATGTTCCCAAAACATCTTTGCCTACATCTCCAGACATACAAAGGGAAACCCTGTCAAGAAATGTCACCCCTCCCTCGCAGACGCAACCTCGGAGAAGGGTATCAGGGTATTTTTTCCACTTAGGCGTGCTCATTTGATACCACTTAAAGGAAGAAAACCCCAGAGAGTTTTTTTGTTCTTGTTCTCAGGTGGAGGAGTAATGCCACCTCTAAAAGCAAAGAAAAAGCACAAACCTGATTGTTGCTCAAACCAAAATGTACCCCCAAATTCTAGCACAAAAGATTTTTAAGATTTTTTAAAACTACATATTTTTGTTTAAATTCAAGGACAAAAAAAGGAAAAAAAAAAGAAAATCTAGGGGTGGAAGGGAAGAATCAGTGTGCTATCTGTGGGAGAATCTGCAAAGCTGGTGGAAACAGATCCCATCCTTGACAGGCCCACCTGTACTTTAACCTTTTCCTGCAAAAGGAAGGCCGGTCTCTTCAATGAAAACAAAAGGAATGACAGTTGTTGCCCTTTCTCCCTCAATTCACCCTCCTGAGAGACGAGGTTAAACAGCTCCTTGAATGTGAAGTGCCAGTCTTCAACAAAGTGCCTTGGCAGGGGGTCAGAATATATTTACCAACTTAGATGTCACTGTTATCTGCCCACAGAGGCATAAGAAAGTCCTAACTGAATTTAGGAAAAACAAATCACGACCCAAGAAGCTGAACTTTTAAAAAGCAAAAGCCGAGCATGGTGTCCTTAGACGTGCTTGTGATCTGAGGGCTGTGATCTTCGTTGCGCTGGCCCTTCTAGAGAAAGTGGGGTCTGATGGAGGACATCAAGTTCCCACTAGAGAAAAGGAAGGGAAAAGACTTTTCCCCTTCAAATAAAGATCATAGGATGCCAGGAGGAAAAAAAAAAGTAGAGCCCAGAAGTATCTTTTCTGTGGCCAATCAAGTAAGCTGGTTGGAAGTGCTATCAGAAGACGTTTCGAGGATAGAGTGACAAAAAGTCAGGTGATGTGTGTCCCAGATAAGTGGGTTCTGTGCATCTTAGGCACGTGGCACCTAGACCTGTTTGGTGGCTGGGAGTGATAAAAAGGAACTTGGCTAAGGGTGAAAAGTATGTTTCTTAACAAAGGAATATTCTGAGATAAAAATCTAGGTTAGTATTCAACCATTAACTAAGTCTAAGATGAGGATTATGACCATTGCACCATCAAATCTAGTATGAAAAAATATCGATTCCCTGTCAAAATGTATCACTTTGAGAAGTGATACACATACATTTTAAAGAAATAAAACCAGCCAGAGGCAAAAACATTTGGGACAAAAATGAAAGGCTGCTGAAAAATAACATCAAGCAATAACGGCTTAGCAGAGGGAACAGTAAAACGAAAATTGCTACATTTACCCTTTGCTATATATTTTCTCATCAAGATAAGCCATGTGTTAAAATGCAATAAAAACTTCAAATGATGACACTATTCACAGGTAATAATTAGGAGTTAGTCTAATTTCCATTAATAAACTCAGTTTTCCTGCAATTTTACACCTTGATGGAATATTTTCACAATACTGTGAGTCAGTTCACAAAGTACCAACCTCAACATGTATAGCTTTTACACGTGTATTCAAATAAAACCTGGTAGGCTTTGTCATTAATTGTAATCTAAATCCAGGAGCTTCACAGTACTTGATTTAAAAAAAAATTATTTGTGTGGATACATCTCATGCACACTCTACCGTAGGCATAATTTACTTCATAGAATACTCAGCATCTGTGGACACTCTAATAAGGGCCAAATTCAAATTTTATTAATTGTAAAAATTAATTAATAAATGGCTCACAGAAACAAAAACAAGACCAAATCCAGAGTGAGAAAAATCAGGGGAGGGGTGGGAAGCGTTTGGTTAAGTATTTTCACAAAGGGAAAGGATAAGGTCTTGTGATCACTGACGTCCACGTAATGTCATTTGGTGGCAGGATACAGGTTTGTCACCTGATTTACACAGTCACATATTTCTCACAAATTTAAGAACCAGTTACCGCTCCACTCTAGATCCACATTGGTTACGCTACAGTAAATGCACCGTCTGATCTTACCTACTCTTCAGCAACTGAATGTGCACTGGGAAACGGCGGTGAGGAACACCGTGAGGAATTTTTTAAGCACCACAGATGGGGGACGTTTCCAAACGTAGCCTTACCTACTACACTCCACTGGCTAAATCCACTCCCTGCCAGCAGCTCTCAGCCTGTGGCTCCTGGACCACTTATCCAAAAGCCACGGAGGTGACGTGTGAGGGGTGTGAGAGGGTAAGTTCCTGGTGGAAGCAGGGGCTTCCCTGTCCAGATCTGCCAGGGGGAGGAGAGTCGTAAGAACACGGCTGTGACCCTATCCCTCATCTCCGCAGAGTCCTCAGTGTGCTCGGAATGTGATTTCCAGTACCATCGCCCCAATCTGTGGTGGGATTTCCCCTTAATGTCGCTTTGTGTATCTGTGGCAGCGATTACTACGTAGCAAGACAGACAAGTACCCACAAAATGCATTAACTACCATATCCTGTCTGTTGCTTTTAGACAACAGACCAAGGATTTGTACATCTCTGTTCATTCATGAGGGAAACCAATATGGCCAAGTGGATAAATCCCTTCATTCAGTCATTGATTATGTCTTCCACTCACAGATAAATGCCAGTGGCCAATGAGTATGTTGTATTTTTAAAAAGGTAATATAAAGGTCATAAAAAGTTACAAATAAGAAACAGGTCATTCATGAAAATGTATATAAAGCATCCATTATCGTGAATATTATTATTCCTGTGTCAATTTAAGTGGTAAAGAGAACCCTGAATGCCAGTGACCAATGTAACTGTGAGATCTGCTCAAAATACATATAAATATTTCAGTGCTTATATTTAAAATCCTTCTTAATTTTAGCACTTTACTTTCCTCCATGTTTTATTTCTAAATAACGATAGCTAACATATATTGAGCACACAGTATATGCCAATCACGGCTCTAAGTACTTTATACAAGCCATCTCATCGAATTCTTGCAACAGCTCCATGAATTAGCTATATTATCATCCCCATTATACAGATAAGGAAGCTGACATCAGAGAGGTTAAGCATCTTCCTAAGATTACACAGCTAAGGAAAGGCAGAACTGGGATAAGAACCCTGACAGGCTGACTCTTGAGTTGGGGTTCCTAACCGCCCTATTGCCTCTTAGTGCTTAAACAGAGAAGGAAAACGTGCTTTCAAGGTGAAAGGAACACGTGAAAGGTGTCAGATTCTTTAGCTTCAAAAGGCAAATTAGCACATTCTAAGCTGTCAATGGTCAGAACACACCAGAAAAGAGCATTTGGCATCTCAGATTCCTTGGCCATGTGTCTCTAAAAGACAAAAGGAGGAGGGTCTCAGCCGCCTTGGGGCCGGAAGGGAGAAAGGTGCCCCTGGGCAGGAGTGCGTGGAGGAAGAGGGCTGCCAGAGAAGAGCTCTGGGGCGCGGCTCTACTTCTTAAATGCATCTGGGCCTCCAGAGGCTTCCCTCTTGGAACAGCTCTTCTTCACCCTTCTGGGTCCAAAGTTATACAGTTCTAAATATACCATGTACTTACTTACAATCAAGTGAATTCCACAGAACTAAGGCCCCCCCTTGCAGTTGTTGAGCCAGCGTACTACACAGCCCCATTAATTTGTGGGCTTTTGGCAGCTCTTCAATCTCTAGTCTGACACTCTTCCGTTTTCTGGAATTTACCACTGAAGGCACTCTGTAAATCACTCTTTCCTTCCAGGTGAAATGACTCAGGGCAAAGCTGTCCTGGGCAGTGCTGAGAAGCTGAAAGGGAGGGCAAGTCCCAACCCTGACTTTTCCTTCCGTTTTCCGGAAGTCCTGACTCCCCAGAATCCTCAGAAGAAAGTACCCTGCCCTGAGAGCCAGTGCCCAGGGCAGGCTCTAGCAGCCAGACGCTCAGGTAGCTGGGGGAAAGTCCCTTCACTTCCTTGAGCTTCAGTTTCTTGTTTGCGAAATTAAGATATTACTATGGGCTTAGCAGTGGGAAGCTGGGAAGAGCAGGAGGCCACCTGCTGGGAAACTGCAAAACTGGTCCCAGTGTCCTCAAGGTAGGAGCAGCCCGTGCCCCTCACTCTGGACACCTGGTCCCTCCCCTACTGACTCCACAATCATGACTGCAAACTCCCCTTCCTCCTCCAGGCTATTAGCATCTCATCGAGCACCTGCTTCGCATGCCACTCAGCTACCTGCCTGGTTCCAAGCCTCCTTCGCCGGGCCGGGAACACGGGAGAGGCTGGGGGCGAAGCTCAGCTTCCCCGGCAGTCCCTTCCTCATCACTATGCTCCCAAGTGAGAAAGCAGCGCTCTGACACCAGGGACGCGCTGAAGCATGGGGGCTGAAAAGCACGCTGCAGACTTCAGTGTTAACTCTGAAAGCAGGTTAAATGTCTGGCTACAGTTGACACTTATCTTCATCCCCGCCTAACACCGTGATATTACAGCATTAGTCTAATCTTCAGAAACATTATTTATTAAAGTAACAAACAAGTGAACCAGAGATGGACCACCAGTGTCGTCAGTGCCCAAAAGTGTAAAGACACCCAGAAATAGGTTCCATTCCATTTAAAGTCCCAGGAGATACTATGCTCAGGAACAAACACCGAAACTACAAATTACCTTGTCCTATATTTTAAAATGGTCATTTAAAATTGTACAATAAAGTTCAATCTTGAAGGTCAACAAAGGTTAAAAAAAAAAATGCAGTTCATATTGCATGTGCCTTTTTCTCCCCAAAGAAAAAATTTTAAACCTGTCAAGGAGACTAAAACAAAGGGCTTGATGCCTTCTAGGGAGAGGAGGAATTTTCCCACTCAAAAGAAAAGAGGGGATCTAACGTCTTCCCACTGATAATACACCAAAGTCTGAATTTATCCAAAGAGTAGCATTTTCTAAAACACGTTTCATTTAGCAAAAATTGCAGGTGGTGTCAGTAGCAAGCATATGCCTCTGAAATATGCTGCATGCCAGGCTTCCTGCATGTAGCTGCATTTCCCATCCTGCCTGTAATCCTGAAGACTGTTACAACGTATGCAATTGGGGATTTGCACAATGTAACATGCATGATCTCACTTAAGCCTTTTCACAAGAAAGCTATATTGTCTTGACATCTGCATCACCTTTTTAAATCTAATTATTTCTGGCATATTAGCCATCAAATCACCACCGACAATATGACAGGAATCATGGTATTGAAAAAATTACATCCTAGGAGGAAATAATAAAATATAAATCACATACGTAATTTTCTTTTGAACATTTTAACAATGACAGCCTCATATACATATGAAATATAGCAGACTATCCTCATAAATGCCCCAACATCAATCACAGAAGGAAAATATTCTCTACTTTGTGAACACACGGATCCAACAAAATATAGCATTTCTAATAAAACGGGGTAATACAACTTCATTTTTTTTCATCGAGGGCATTTATGAAGATCTGACAATGGAAAATAGCTCCAATATTTTTTTTTCAATTATGTCCCTTCATCTCCAAATGACACAGCCAACACTGGGACCGTAAACTAACATTTAGCAAACTCCTGTATTT
Source organism: Balaenoptera acutorostrata (assembly GCF_949987535.1). Taxonomy (NCBI): domain Eukaryota; kingdom Metazoa; phylum Chordata; class Mammalia; order Artiodactyla; family Balaenopteridae; genus Balaenoptera; species Balaenoptera acutorostrata. The sequence goes on along the minus strand of NC_080065.1, from coordinate 56,575,095 downwards.
CATATTAATATAGATGGAGATGGGAGTAGATGAGTGAACTGACATTGGCCGTACCGCCAGCATAGGGTGCCTGCCCATTGTATGAGCTTCAGACATGAGTATGTCAATCTATCTATATGCCTGATAATACTCCTGGCATCAACTAAGTACTGATATTTTATGAGCTTCTGAAACAGAGAGATATTTCTAAAATTATTCCTAAAGTGATGAGATCTACCTAGAGATAAAAGATGAAGATTATTTTCAAATTTTAAACTCTATTGTCTATATTCTGAGTTTAACTACAGAATCAGAGATTATAAAAGCACTTTCAGGCTACGCATGCAGTAAACTTTTCTTTTTTAATCCTACAGTGACAAGAAACTAAGTTCTAGGTTAAATGTACTGTTACCTATCTAAACCTCTCAAAAAAAGTAAACACAAGGGGAGAAAAGATAAGAAAAATCTTCTAAGAAGAAAAATCAAGCTAGTCACCTTGGAATTTAAAAGCTGATTGACCAAAGACAGCATGCTAAATAAAATTAGCATGGGATTTTATACACGAAGTAACCAAGCATTCTTTCTATGTCTCTGTATTTGCATTGACATGAATTATGATATAGATCTGAAGAGACTTGAGCAAGCTGTTTTAAACCTGACGATCATGTCTAGAACCTTATTATACCTTGAGGCTCCAGGTTAGATTAATTCTGAAGTTTTGCTGGGAACCTCATTCTGATCTTGTTTGGATTACGTACAGAGAGCCAAGCACTTCTGGTGACTCTTCTGCAAATACTGAGGAGCCAAATAGGTCTGACAGGTACATATTAAAATGATTTTAAAAATAAGTGGCTTTCTTTCAGGCAAGCAGGTGGCAGTCAGATGTCCCCCCTGAATCCTGTCATTCTACTGCTCCTCACATTTGGTTTGCCTTTCTTTCCATCATCCTGCACTAACACGTCATCCGATTTAGAAGTGAGTAGAAACGGGGCTGTGCCTGAAATTCATTTTCAGTTGACGGACAGTAAGTACTCCTTGGAACTCTATCATCTAACATGGTATGCAACGTGAGTTCCACTTCTCTACGAAGATATTAACTGTCTTCCCTGAAATGTACTCTTCAGAGAAGTACAAAATGTACTCCAGATTCTACCTCATTAATCCTCATCAGCTTCTTTTGAAGGAGAAAAGGAAGAGACTGGTCCAATTTACCAACAAGGAAAGTGAGGCGATGAGGTGAAAAGAAGAGCCCAAGGTCAAGGAAACAGTAAAAAGGCAGAGCAAACAAAGGAATTCAGGCTTCTCAGGCTGGGTCCCAGTGCCCAAATAGTAGCCACGTTCCAAAAATACCTCCCCTCCCTCCTTCACTTTTGTGGTTCTTCCCACCACTACTTCAACAGCAATTCATGGGCAAGGGCTGCCCTGTAAAACTTTCAAACAGACAAATAAGAAAACCAAACCTGTGCGTTCCCACACATGCACACGCATAGGGGAGAAACAGAAGCATTAACTGAAGGTCAGACCAAGGAGACAAACTTACGAAGTCATATTAAGCACTACCTGATGACACAGTGCCTCTTTCTCTCTCTAGTTCAGTAAGAGGATGCTGCAAACACAGCACTTAAATTACAAGTACACGCACCACAAATAAATCGGGTTTTTTGTTTTCGTTTTGTAGTGGCAGAGTTTCTCTCTACACTACGAGAACACACAGTCACGCATCATTACTCAAAATACCATGACTCTTGGGGTCACATTATACATTTAGTCCATGACTCTCATCTAAGACCTTGACGAGCAGCCTCTCCCAGTTGTTCCTTTCTCCATCTCTTAGCCCAAGAAAAATACTCACTTGCCTAGCTTTCTTAATAATATTTTAAATTATAAATGTAATAGATGTCTATTGTGGAACATCTGGAATAGACACCACCATGTCACCTCTAATTTACTGAACAATGATTTAGGACCCTGATTTTTTTTAAAAACACCAAAATATACATGCACTTTCATATATACAAGACATGGAAGTTTCTAAAAAGGGGTCTTGAAAATAATTCTTAAAGTAAAACTAATCAGTGGCTTTCACAGACTGAAATCAGTATGCAACAGTCTTCCCAAGGTAGCTGATTTAATTTCTCTCTAGTCTATATGAAAATACAGCAGGGGCTCTGGCGCATTCTCCTTAAAAAATCAAGGAAATCTATCTCAAGTTTTACAGGCTGATATAAGGTCACTATGTGCTATTTGAAATCCCCAGCTCATTCATTTATATTCATTAATCTTAATGATATCATTAAGGCACAATGTGTTTCACAGAAACTAATTGTATTTTGCCAGAATCAAACATTAACAATTATGCCTCCCATTATCACCTAATAAAATAATATAAAATTTTAAAAGTCTTAGGCACATCACTGAATATTTAGCCTGGTAACTGATTTGCATTTTTAATGCTACAATAAATTTACCAGATTATCATCAGTTAGATAAACTAATATTCTTTAAGTAAGGCAGGCAATAGGGAATTCTTCCCCTAGAAATCAACAACACTCTACACTTCCTTCCTTGAACTTTATTGAATACAGGCTTAGTCCTCCTTTTTCCCCTTATCTAAAGCTGGCTTTTGTGACACAAGCTAATACCACACAAGAGAACATATTCTTCTTTAATTTTATATACTTATCATCGCTTTAAGAAAAGATAGGAGACTAGGAAATCTAGGCTCTTCAAGTAAAGGAGAAATATCTACCTGGGCAGTAAAAATGCCCTGAGTCAGAAGTGCATGAATCAACTTGTTTAAATCACTGTATTACTATATCTATATATCTATATCTATATATATAGTATATATCTATATATATCTATATCTATCTATCTATCTATCTATCTATATATATATATATATATATAATGCCCTTGATTCAGAAACCAATCACTAAACAGCTGCTATGGGTTAGGCATTAAGATGGATATTGAGAATAGGAAGAGGAAAAAGACTCAGTTCCATTGGAACATAGTCATGGGATCTAATACACATGAAAAAAACAGACAAAATACAAGGGGATGAGTGAAATCACATGGACAAACATACACTCAAGGTGCTGGTGCTGCAAAAGTACCAAGGAAGGATGGACTCAGAAGGGTGGGTGGAGAATAAGGGAGGTTTGGGGAGAGGAAGTAAATGGTGGTTCCCAAATTTATCTGCACATTAGAATCACTGGAAGACCTTTTATAATTTCCAAAACCTAAAGCCACGCCCAGACCAATTAAATCACAATCTTGCGGGTGGGAGGAGGCATCAGTAGTTTCTGAATCTCCCGAGGTGCTTCCACTGTGCAGACAAGCTTGGGAACCACTGGTCTAAAGGGAGTGGGACTACTAAGTGGGGGAGATAGGGAAGATGACAGGAGCTCAGCGGTAAGAAGGTCTCCACTACTTACCAGTAAGCTCCTATCATCTTCCCTGTAAGTGATTATTCAACTTGAGAAAAGGGCGAGAGGAGACAGGTGATGGGAAAGAGCAAGGAAAAGGAAGGATTGATTCCTGTAGCCATAAAAGAACACCACTTTAATCTCTTTTCACCAAAGACTAGTATTTCCACGGAAAGACAAGGCACTTTTTGTACAACCTTCCTTTAAAGTTGAAGTTCAGTGAACTGGATAAGTCCTGTCTTGGTCTTACTAAACACATTACTATGACTCAATTATTAAAAGCAAACAGGATCCTTCATCTTTTCCTTCTTGAGGTTTCCCCAATGCCACCAGAACTCTGGTGATGATTTTATACCTCACCTGACAACCTTGGATGCCTGTCACCACTCTCCTCCGGGACAGATAGGAAAGGACATTTGTGAGGAACCTGTTAATTGTGTTCTTTAACTGTCCTCTAAAGAAAACGAAACACAATAGGACATGTGTATCCTGACTGTTTTATCTATAGAAAATATTAATAGATTAACTCTGATTCCATTTTGTCAAACAATACACAGAGATTCCTCACCTTAAGCCATCAGGAAAGATATAGACTTCTTTAGGGAAAAATGTGTAATGCAATTCTAGTACTTTGCTGGAAAGCAGGAATTTTTAAAAAATCCTTACTTGCCTTCTGAAATGCATGATTTAGAAATACGTTACCAGTTTCACTACTCAGTTTTCAGAGGGGACACTTGTATTTAAGGAGTGAAAATGCTGCTTCCTTTGCATGCTTCCGAAGAAGTATCTTTAACTATCTTTGAGTATAAAAACCATAACACATTCTTAGCATGGAGTTGCTGTTTTGTCACGTGTTTAATTACATGTACATTAAGTTTCTAACAATGCATTCCAGGAACATGCAGTCTATTCCTTCAAGAAGTTACACCTAACATGTTGCACTAAAATGTTTTTTTTAAAGTTACTGGAAGGAATTTCTCCAGCTCAAGTATTCAGCATTTTCTGAACATAATTCAAACATACAAATCTGATACCAAAACATCTATCATACATTATTCTCTAAAGCTCAAAACGCTATCATGATTAGCAGCATTCTCTTACTTGTAGCAGTAATCTGCAGCCCAAATGTTGTGGAAAAAATCTCCATGTGACGTGATAAAGGATTTTAATTTCAACCAGACATTAGCTCTTTGTAAGTTCTTCCCCAAAATTTCCTTACAATGAGAGAGTTAGTTTTACATAGTCCAACTGTTTGTTTGTTTTTTCCAGTTGACTTCATGAACCACCCTGCACACAGGGCATACCTTTTGCTCACATGCATTATGAATGCATCTTTTAAAAAATCCTCCACGTGTTTACTTCTATCAGCTACAAATGAGATTTGCTGAGGCGCCACCTACTGGACAAAACACCATTAGCAACAGTGCACTTCACCTTGATTCTTTCTTCCAGCTTTTAAAACTCTGGATTTTCTCTGAGTTAATGCAGATGAAGATAGGTGAAAATATGTTTCAGAGGAGGGTGATCTAACAAAAAACACAGAGTATGACCCGTCAAGGGTGCTCTAGGTGACGATGTTTTGAATGCTCCTGATGGGAGCGCTGGCCTCTTTTTACCTATCTACAGCTGCTCCTCACGCTTAACGAGGCACAAGGGAAGCAACTAAAGGTCACGAGAGATCCACGAGAGGGCGATGCTTGCTTCAGACCAGGATGAAAGTGATCACCTCCCTCCCAAGCTGATGAACCTCCCAGAGCTCACCCAAGTAATGATTCTAGCTTTTTATAAATGCCATCATGTCAGTGAGGTGCGCACCCATCATACACAGATATTTTGATTTCACAGTTTGTTACTAGGTCAGGTAACAACATAAAACTCTGAAAACTATCCAGAGACCCTCCTTCCCCGAAGTTCCAGAAGGAGACAGTTATAAGATGGGGAAAGGCGCCAGGCAAATACCACTGTCTGTTCATGTAAAGCTGCCCCTGGAGACCCACCTCTCCTTCCTCTAAACCCAATATGGGCCTGGGCTCAGGCAGAGCCTGGGGCGTGTTCAACATCTCTCTCCTAAATTGCCACAAGCTAGACAAAGAGGACGAGGACCTTTTCAGAGTCTACTGGTCACAATGCCCTTCCAAGGACAACAATGGAAGAATACACTGTGCAATTCTGACTTTGTCTCCCCTTCTATCAGGTTTGCACCTAATATGCCTTCCTTCACTACCAAATACTGCTGACCACAGAATCCTTTTCTGTTTCAAGCTGTCAGACATGAAAATCCTAGGTTCAGAATTAGAACCACCCATTTCTTCTCAATGGGTGAACTATATACCTAATGCCATTCATTGAGCACCTTTATAAAGCTGACAGGTCCCTATCTCCTGCTTTGCCCATTCGGATAATTTGTAAGTGGAAATACACAGCAATGTTGCCAGGCTCAGAAACATTTTGTTCAGAAGCAGTAGGCTAGAGGAAACTCCTTCTTACATCTGTCTTTCCTTTAGGGAGGAGATACGGCCTGAGAAGCACTAGAATGGCAACTGAGCCACTGAAATCTACTCCAGGTCCTCCCACTTAACTCTTGATTGCCCTTGAGAAAGTCATTTAATCAATTGCTTCATCTGATTTGTCTCAGTTTCCCTAAGGGAAGAGAAAATACACTTGCCCATTTTTACCCTCCAATATTTTATTTTGAAATTTTTCAAGCCTACAGAAAAGTTAAAAGAATACAACATTCCTTAGAGTCTTCACCTTGATTCACCAATTGTGAACATTTCCCCTAATGTTTTCTTTTTTTGCTATCAATATTTGTGGGAATACAATGCAGACTGTTTTTTTCAACTTAATAGGAAAATCTTGAGATGAAAAGCTCCACAAGCAGGTGATCAGTGATCATTAACTATATACTGAGCAAGACTTCCCAAGTATAATTTTTATCAGGAATTAGACTTCTTTAAAAAAGTAGAACTGCAAAAGAGTTCTCACTAATGTTTCCCAGGAAATGCTTCAATAAGGACGGCCAGTCAGAGGTGAACCCCAGAATCATTCCGCTGCAGAGCTGGAAGTCATCCATTCCAAACCCTTCCTTTTAGAGACAGGAAAACTGAGACCCAGTGAGGCTGCTTCTTACCACTATAAATAATACACTCACAAGAGTGGTGGGAACGTGAGAAGGAAGACAAGAGAGCCAGGAAGGTGGGACGCAGGGAGTATGAGGAGGAAGCCAGGCGTGGTCAAGGGCAGCAGCTCCCCAAACCCACTGACATTCACCCACGGCAGCACTGTCCTCCCAGGGCGATGCAGGACAGCCTTCTCTCCCGGCACCACAGCCTTACATCCCCCTCCTTCAAAGGTCTGACCCTGCGTCACACACTCCAAGCATTTCTATTTTTCCTCTTTGTCGTTATGCTGTTAATGTCTCTTCTAACTCATTATTAAACACAGGTTCTATGGGAGCAAAGATTCAACCACGGCCAGTGAAGCTTTACCACGGGCAGCTTCGCAAGACAACCCCCTCTCTCAGCCAACCTAGGCAGGGGCCTCTGGAGGACACACAATGCAAGTTTTACGTTTATTGAGCCAGGTTTCTGGGTTTTATGTCCGAGATGGGATTTCCTCTGTTACTCTGGTCTTCTGCTCAAGAAATACAAATGCCTTTGCTTCCTAAAATTATCTATGGCCACTTTCAGAATCCCTGAATCAATAAGATTAATTCGGCAGCAGAATATGAATTTTCAGGAATACATCTATCAATTGTTTCTTGGCATCCTTCTTGGTCCAGCATGGCTCTGTGGTCAGCTCGGCACCCACTGGCTGTGCCACAATGATGCTTATCGACAGCACGCTAATGCAAAAGATCACACCATTGTCCAGCGGGCCGTCTCCAGCCTTTTATTCTGTTATTTGCTCTTCTCTGCCTCCAGACTCAAACACAGACCTAGGCTGTGGATAGGTTTACGGTCAGCCATCAATGGCTTCATTTGTAAAATTAGAGCACTCCTGAAGCCTTCCATAAAATACTTCTAGGAGCTTTGATAAATTATAGCTCATGTACACAATTACAGTATCAATCCCTGAAGTCACCAGGTTTTCTGTCAGCCCCTGTTGCATTCACACCTATCTTTTTAATATCTTTTCTCCTTTCTTAGAAAAAGTGTCCAAAAACCTGACAGGCACCATTATTTAAGGAGTGTGCAATGCCTTCATCTTCTGAGAGAAAAAGGACTTTCTATTCCTTATAACATATCCATTTGGCTTCTTTACAAGCTACTGCACTGGGACCAAACACGTAACTAAATCAAGATGCTGACCAGATTATACTTCCCTAACACGACTGACTAGTAAGACGCTAGCATTCTCACAGCAGATGTCATATAGGTCAGAGCTGCAGGGCTTTTCAACTTGTTCGAGAGTTGACCTAGGGACTGTTCGGGTAATTTATATGATGATGTCTCCCAGCCTCTCGTGCACTTGAGTGTGACCACAGACTGAGTTCCAGATGATGGATGATGGGGTAGATGTGTGCCACTCTTTAAGATCTGTCCATGAACACTTCCCATGCAATTCCTGCCCATATACTATTACTATCTGGGTGTTAACACCCAGGGTGACCTTGGAAAGGATATAAAGATGGCAGAACGTCTGTCAGTCTGAGTCCCTGAATGACTGCATGGAACAGAGCACATCTCTGCCAAAATGGCCTGCAGGTGAGGAAGAAAAACTACTGTTTATAGAAACAAACAATAACAACAGTAAATAAACTTCTGAGCCATTTCTTCTATACAACGCAATGCACTCTATGTCACTCTGATTAAACACTGGGAGAAAACTTACCTCACCAACAAACTACAAATCATCCTAAAATAATGTGTGCAAGCATTCTCACAGCAGATGTCATACAGGTCAGAGCTGCAGGGCTTTTCAACTTGTTTGAGAGTTGACCTAGGGACTGCTCGGGTAATTTATATGATGATGTAGCCATGTGATGAAATACTGTAACACAATTAAGATGGACTCAGTAAAGCTGTATGTGCTAATATGAGAGATCTTCATATTAAATCAAAAAGCAAGGTTTCAACAGTGTATGAAGTGTTTCAATTGTTTTATTTATGGAGATATACATATAATTTTTTTTCTGCAACAAGTAACAAGAAACAATTACCAATGAGTGACCTTTGGGGAAAGGGACAAGGAGGAGAAGTGAATCGTTTTTTTATTTTATACCTTTTCTAATATTGTATATGTATTACTTTTTATAAAAGTGTCAACAGGGGTAGCAACACAGTGGGTTATTTTTTTTCTTTTTCATACACTTTTGTACAATATTAACAAAAGGTTACCGCTAAAATGTCAGAGCACTGAAGGAAGGATTATATCAATGGAATTGAATGAGCTTTTTTCCCTCCTCCAAGGCAGATGATCCCCCAAATGAGGACACTGTGAGGTAGCTGCTGATCGACTGCCCGTCGTAACCACACGGTACTGAATTTGTATTGTTGTCATGGATGACTGTGAGGCTTTCCTATCTGTGTATTTGGAACTCAGGGGTCCCTATTTGTTTCTTAGAAAAGTGACATACGGCAAGAGCATTTCCAATTAGTGATCACCGAGGAAATGCCTCGAGAGCCAGCCCCTTATAAATTCTCTCCCAGATGCATTAATGCACCTTTCCCTCTGAGTCCAATGCTATTTGGCTAAATGCCACATTCTGTGGGGGAGAAAAAGCACTTCAGTTTCAAACTCTGGAGAAAGGCACCAGGAGAGAAAAATGCAGGGTGAAAGCAGCATCGGCTGGCACACAAGCGGTCTCTGGTGGGTCTGGAGTTAGGAATGCTCTCTCCTAACCCTGGGGGAAATCCTGGGTCTCATTTAAAAAATATCCTCAGAAGAAGAGGATGTCATCAACCTGCTCATGTTCCCAATAAAGTACAAAAATGCAACTTTATGACTCTGGGCTCATCTCTTTTGCCTGGGTTCAATTTCCACGGCAGCGGAGAAAAGGCTCACCCGGGACACAGGCTCCACATCCAATATAATGCAGGCTCTCGCTGAGCTGTTTTGAGATTTCGTTTATAACAGCTGAATGCAATTCCACCGGAACACAGACGTTAAGGCAGAGAGAATGCGTGTTTAAATATTCTGAGATACAAGGGTTATGCTAGAGGCTCAGGTACCACGACCAAACGGAGGGCAGAGAGGATGCTGTTAGTCTAAGCGAGGATTCCGGAGCACCTTGCATGTGCTGGCCCTGACCTAGGACCACAGAGGACACAGAGACACAGGCTCCTGAGAATCTGAAATTCACAGCGGGGACAGGCGGGTTAAAAATGACAAGCAGCTCATGCAGCTCAATAACAAAAAAACAAACAACCCAATCCAAAAATGGGCAGAAGACCTAAATAGACATTTCTCCAAAGAAGATATACAGATGGCCAACAGACACATGAAAGAATGCTCAACATCATTAATCATTAGAGAAATGCAAATCAAAACTACAATGAGGTATCATCTCACACTGGTCACAATGGCCATCATCAAAAAATCTAGAAACAATAAATGCTGGAGAGGGTGTGGAGAAAAGGGAACACTCTTGCACTGTTGGTGGGAATGTAAATTGATACAGCCACTATGGAGAACAGTATGGAGGTTCCTTAAAAAACTAAAAATAGAACTACCATACGACTCAGCAATCCCACTACTGGGCATATACCCTGAGAAAACCATAATTCAAAAAGAGTCATGTACCAAAATGTTCATTGCAGCTCTATTTACAATAGCCAGGACATGGAAGCAACCTAAGTGTCCATCATCGGATGAATGGATAAAGAAGATGTGGCACATATATACAATGGAATATTACTCAGCCATAAAAAGAAATGAAATGGAGGTATTTGTAGTGAGGTGGATGGAGTTAGAGTCTGTCATACAGAGTGAAGTAAGTCAGAAAGAGAAAAACAAATACAGTATGCTAACACATATATATGGAATCTAAGGAAAAAAAAAAAAAGGTTATGAAGAACCTAGTGGCAAGACGGGAATAAAGACACAGACCTACTAGAGAATGGACTTGAGGATATGGGGAGGGGGAGGGATGAGATGTGACAGGGTGAGAGAGTGTCATGGACATATATACACTACCAAATGTAAAATAGATAGCTAGTGGGAAGCAGCCGCATAGCACAGGGAGATCAGCTCGGTGATTTGTGACCACCTAGAGGGGTGGGATAGGGAGGGTGGGAGGGAGGGAGATGCAAGAGGGAAGAGATATGGGAACATATGTATATGTATAACTGATTCACTTTGTTATAAAGCAGAAACTAACACACCATTGTAAAGCAATTATACTTCAATAAAGTTGTTTAAAAAAAAAAAATGACCACCAGCCAAACATTCCAACATAATACATATTTTTAACAATAGCTGAACACTCTCCTGAATTTGATTTCAACTCTGCATGATCTTCATCTTTAAAGTATTCTGAACCAGGAAACATGACTTATTTGATTTGGGGCTGTATATTCGATGTTATGTCAAACTGAGTTGCTCAAACACAAATTGAGCTTTGCAAGCCAGAGGGCCTGCCGAGAACTAGGAGAACAGGGCCCAGCACCTAGCGTTTTAGTTCCTGCGCCATGCTTGCAGCACTACCCACCAGCCCTCCTGAGTGTTCCTTCGAAAAATTACTAACAGAAAACCTCCGGCAACATTTTGAAGCAGTGCTCCTCACAACAAAATGACCGACAAAACATGAATAATTCGATTCCTGTCTCTAGCTTCGTGAGGTGGACACCATTGATGAGCCCAGGATAAGGATGTATCGGATGTTCCCACTTCATGATTGTCTGCAGAGCTGAAAAAGCACTTGACACAGGAGAAAGGGCAAGGGGAGGCAGGGGTCATAAAGACCAGGGTGACACTCTAAACATCATCCTTGGGGCTCCAGTCAACTGTTCTTTCCTAGTCTAGCCTCAAGGCAGAGGGAGGTAGACACTGCCATCTAGAGGCATGTAGGGATATCGGCTCTGACAGCAGCCCAGTCAACACGAAAGGGCAGTGGAAGTCTTGAGGAAGCCGCTGCCTGAGGGACACACTCGTTCAGGGACAGGTCCCCTGCTTGTGTGAGGAGAGGGCGTGCAAGGAGGAAATGCCCAACCAGACAGGGCCGGTTCAGCTCCACAATTCCCACGAGAGTAAGAATGGAAATTCCTCTGTGAGGGGGAAAGTGGGCACGAGGAATGAGGAGAACTGGAAGGGATCACCTGAATAAAAGATGGGTCAGACGTGGCACCCAGGACAGAGGGCTAGCACCTTCTGAGACACAGAAACCTCTAGAGTTCCACTGCCAGAGTTATGAACCACAGACACGGAAAATGAGCAGAAAGAAAGCCAGAGGGAGAACTTAAAATCCGACAGGTAATCAGCCAAGACTGGCATCTTGGAAAGAAACAAGAGATGTGAGCAATGAAAAGTACACATGTGCTGTCATAAGATACTGAGATGCACATAAAGAAAAAGAAAATCTACGTTTAGAGAAATGATGTTAAGATTGCTTGTATATTATGCATGATTTCTGTCCCAACCTTTTAAGAACATTTTCTAAATTTCCTATGGGAATTTACCATCCTATGACAGAAAAATAAACCTTACTTTTTAAAATTAAAGAACATAGAAGTTATCAAATCCTGAATATCCCAATTGATTGACTGGATCTAAGATTCCTGGGATAGAAAGCTAAATAAAGTTCTACCTGATCAAAACTGTGGTTTCATCTGCCCTGGTATCAGATTCCCAATCTTTCCCTCTTAACGAAGAGCTTTCTGCACTGACAGACTCAGATGATGGTCTTATTCAGATGTGAGTCTGTCACATCCTTTAGCCTTGTGGGACAGGTTGTAAGCTTCAAACTTTAGTGAGAACTGTTGCCACCAGCAACATCAGCTGCATCTAATTTCATATCAAATTGAGATTTGTTTAAAATGCCAGACGAGTGGGGAGCATTCAGTCCTGTTCAAGCCTCTCCCTGCTGCAACAGGACGAGGAATCCAAGGGTTGTCAGGCCGCATGGATGAAAGGAATTGTTCCTGTGCGCTGTCAGTGCCCATCCCCTTTCGGTACACCCTTCTCATCAGCACAAAAGGCAGAGGATGCTCTGAAAAACTCAGAATAAAGGCAGTATGGGAAAAGAGCTCATGCCAGCAAACTGGTGGGGTCGGTAACTTTTCACTTCTTTTGTGGGCTCTTGTAACACTGCCACCAAAAAAAGTTTCTACAGCAGAGGACATCTCTAGAGCTAGCATGACAGTTGGTGGCATTTATGATTTCACAGCTGCAAGTTATAAGGACGCTTGGTCACTCTCTTCGGGAAATCAAAGAAGCAGCCTCTGAGATTGGCAATGGAGTCTAATCTCCACATGGAGAGGGGGTGCCGGATCGCATACTCCCGCCTCCTGTCTCTGAAAACATCCCCACAGAACTTGCAGACCCGCTATCAGCAAGCTGCAGTTTCTTAGGCTGGTGGCGGCAACAGTCCATGAGTCCAGCTCCAGGGAGCAGCCAGGTCCGGGGTTATGTGTTGCACAACTCCACGAAAACAATCCACATTAAAGCCGGGGTGAGTGGTGCCCTGACACCGTGCAGTGCACAGGCCCGGAGGCTGAACACGGAACCCCGACAAAATATGAAACGGTTCTCCCCCCACCACTGACAACCCAAAACAACTATGATTTTATAAAAGTATCAGATGTTTAATGTTTTCACAACAGGAGGACTTCCCTGGTGGTGCAGTGGTTAAGAATCCACCTGCCAATGCAGGGGACACGGGTTCGAGCCCTGGTCCGGGAAGATCCCACATGCCACGGAGCAACTAAGCCCGTGAGCCACAACTACTGAAGCCCGCGTGCCTAGAGCCCGTGCTCCGCAACAGGAGAGGCCACCACAATGAGAAGCCCGTGCACCGCAATGAAGAGTAGCCCCCGCTCGCTGCAACTAGAGAAAGCCCGTGTGCTGCAACGAAGACCCAACGCAGCCAAAAATTAAAAATAAATAAATAAATAAATAAAAATAACGTTTTCACATGGGATGATTTTTTTCCCCCTCACTGGTTTTCAAAGAAAATGAGGAAGTTATTTCCAGAGATAATAAAAACATTAAAGCAAGGGGCAGTCTTTTAAATGTAACTGAAAATAAATTTAACTGCAAGAGTTATGAGGTTCCCCTACCAGCCCACTAGATGTTAGAAATAGCATAAAACTACAGGAGTTAGATTATATGATATAAATACAGGAAGACAAATCAAAGAAATAGGACAGAGTCAAGGAATAGACCCATAATATACTCAGGAATTTCGTATATCCTAAAAGTGGTATTAGAGATTGAAGGAAAGAGAAGTTGTTTGGTAACAGTGTTGGAATAACTGGCTAGCCACTTGGAAAAAAGAATGATAAGCTGAACTGCTCTTGTACTCCTTAATAAAAATAAGTTCCAAGTAGATTAGAGATTTAAATATTAAAAACTAATGCATAAAGATATAAGAAAATATGAAATACTAGTGTTCAAATCTGAGAAGAAAAAATACTTTTCTAAGCATGACATGGAATCCAGAAGCCACTCAAAATTAATAAAATAGACAAGCCTCTGGCAAAATTAATCAAGAAAAAAAAAAAAAGAACGAGGGGGAGAAAACACAACTAAACAACGTTAAGAACAGGAAAGGAGTCAAAACTGGAGATGCCACACAGAATGAACATAATTTTCAAACTTAGTTTAGTTAAACAAATTCACACAAAATTACAAAATACCAAACTGACTCAAGAAGAAATAATCTGAATATTCTTGTAAATATTAAAAAATTAGGTCAAAAATGTCCCCACAAAGAAATTATCAGGTGCAGATGACTTTACAGGCCACATTCAGAAGAGCCAAGAAAGAGATCCATCCATTCTTACAAAGACTCTTCCAGAAATTAGAAAAGGAAGCAACTTTTCCTGTGGTAGTAAAATTATTGTTTAGCAGATACTCCTTCCCTCGCACTCCCCACCCCACTGATGCTGGATTTAACTATCCAGCTTTCGCCAATGGGCAGAAGTGATACTGGGTCAGTTCCAAGCCTGATCCTTAAGAAACAGTCAGTGTTTCAGCTCCCCCTTATAGGACTTTCCAACCTCCACCATGGGACAATCACACCCCAGGTAAGTGCTGCTCTTCACCCTGGGCCCCAGAGTAAGACACAAAGAGTACATGACTCAGACCTGCAGACTGGATGGAAGCCAAGCCAACTCACAGATCCGTGGCCCAAAGCAGCCACCCCAAGCCAACCCATAGACCCACAGGAAGAAATAAATATTACTGATGACTGCAACTGAGGAACTGTGCTTTATCATGCAGCATTATTGTAGTACTGTAGGAGTGACTGATACATTCCTATTCATTTTGTTGAGCTACTATAACCTAACAAATGCAATACAAGAAAGGAAAACTACAAGCTAATACCATTTATAAGCACAGATGGCAAAACCCTAACAAAAATACTAGTAAGCTGGATGCAGAATAATATGAAATGTTCAAAATATTCTCTTTACGTTTAAGAACAACATAATATAAGGCATCACCACTTTATTCAACATAATCCTAGAAGTTATGGTAAATGAAGTACGATTTTAAAAAAAGAAAGAAAAGCTATAAAGATTGGAAAAGGAAGAAGGCTATAATTATTTGCAGATCATCACTGTCTACATTGTCTACAAAAAACTCCCATTCCCCCAAATCTAAAGATGAGTAAGAGTCAGTAAGAATTAGCAAGGTTGATGAATTTAAAAATTAATATACAAGAGCCAATTCAATTTCCATACATTAGCAAATAGGTATACATGTTTATTTTTAAAAGATGTTATTTAAAATTCCTAAGAATAAATCTAACAAAGGATATATAAATTCTTTCAATAGAAAACAATAAAACCTTATTTAAAAACATTAAGGAAGTCCTAAGTAAATGGAGCAATATACTATATGCTCTAGAATAGTAAAACTCAACATCATAAAAATGTCAATTTCCGAAACTGGGCTCTAGATTTAACATAATTCTAATCAAAATCTTAATAAGCTTGCAGAACTTCACAAGTGATTTTATACAAAAGATAAACATGCCCAAAATAGCCAATACTCAAAGAACAATGAAATAAGGGAGCTTTCTTGACCAGTTATTAATAAGACTTGTTACAGTAATTAAGAAAATGTGATACTGGCACAGGAATAGACAAATTGACCAATTACAGGATAGAGAGTCCAGAAAGAGAGAAACACACAAAGAATGCCTAATACTTAGCAGTTACCTGTGATATGTATTATGTTCTTTACCTTAATGACAATGCTGTCGGCATTAACCATTCCCGTTTTACTAATGAAGATACCAGGGCTCAACAAGGTTAAGTGACCACTGTCCAAAACTACTGAGCCAAGAAATGTCAGTCCTAGAATTCAGTCCTAAGTTTCCCAAGCCCAAACATGCCAGTCACTTTCATCATCTGTTATGTTTCGAAAAACAGTTAGCAAATAAAGCAAGGCAAAGGGTCTGTGTGCTAAGGATGATGGGAGCCCCACAAATGCGGAACAAAAATCTTAGCAGAAAAATAGGCAGCACACAACACCTGCCAGCAGAATTACGCAGTGATTGCGGTAAGAGGGGTTAAGAAGAAATGCTCTGTCCTTCTGAGCACATCACTCTGGAGTCAGACCATGAGTCCACTTAATTGAGAAAGGTATATTGCAAGTCCTAGAGAATTAAGGTCATGGCACTAAAAGAGCTGGGCTGATTTCTGTGTGTCACAATTGGGAAAAAAAAAACCCTAAACATACTCAAATTAAAAGATGGGCACTCACCCTCAATAGAAAAAAATATACTCAAAACTCTAAAAGAAACTATAGAGAACAAAACTCTGTCTTCAAACAATATGGCCCCCAAATCATCAGGCAGAGGCATATTTAACACTCTACATACATAAGAAGTGGTGAGGATTTAAAATCAACAAATAGAAACACTATTTTTAAAGAACTGTAACAGAGGGTAAATTAGAAACACCATGTCCCATAAAGTTTGTTTGCAAAGAGCCATAATTCTTTGGTTGGGCTCTCAAATACTTATTTAGTTACTCCTATTAAAATGTTTTATGTTCTCAGTTCACTTAAAAGCTTGACTTTTCTAGGAGTTTGTTTATGCCTAACTTCCATGAATACAGACAGAATCATGCTTTAAATAAAAATGAAATACAAGAAAAATGGCATTTTAAAGAATGAAAATCAAATTAAAATCTAAATTGCAAATCATCTAACATGTATAAGAAAGCTAAATTAGAACTCCAAGAAATGCCAAAAGGGAATATATTTTTAAGGGTCATAAACAAAGCTATAATATTAATTGCAATAAGAAGCCTTATTTAAATGAAAAGCCCAAAACTAAGGATTTCATAAGCAATGTTTCTAATTTATATGCTTAACATGTTAACATTTGTTTCTGTCTTTTACATAGCTAACCAATTAAAGCATATTTCTAAAGAACGAATTTTATTTGCTGACAATTATTTGTTATCCTAGCTGTAATTCTGTAGCTTTTCAAACAACAAATAAATGAATATCTTACACCTGGAGGAGAAAACACAAAAAATGATGGTATAATGTTTGAATACATGCAATTACTGGTATGTTACATTCTAATTAACATAATTAGCTTTGAAACAGTTCTCACAATAAGTGTTAACATTTGTGTCAATTTAGTGGCAGTTAATGACATGTGTAGCAAAGAACTGCTATTCCTTCCATTTATAAGTAAAATATAAAAAACCTTTCCAAAAAAGAAAAGGCAACCTCACTGAATATTCAAAACTCTTTTTAATCAATAAAACTCTACTCTGGCAGGCTTAGAGGAGAGACCTTATAGTTTATTCCAAGGATCTACAAACTGGAATATGGGCACCCCAGGGGGTACACAATATAACCAAATGGGGTTTAGGAAAAAATTAGAATACCAGTTTCCATTTTCTAGGTCTCCGCCTTTTTTGTTGGTTTTAGTACATAAGTTAGTATTCAGGCTGACAGTCAGCTAATATGCACCAGTTCTGGTGGCTAAAATACTTCCTTACAGGTTATCAAATAGCCATTGCCTCAAGCACTCTGAGTACATTCCACCTCTCCCATCACCTACCCCAGGACACCCTGGACCTCTTTATGAGGCAGCTAAATGGTTAACACCTGGCAAAACCCTACAGTAAATGTTCTCTTTAATGGTTTCCTAGTGGAGATGCACAGGTCTGTTAAAATATTTTTGAATACCCCCCTCTAACTACATGTAAATCATTTTAAAATATATTCACACATTAGGGGATGCATACTCAAAATGTTTTACTGATGGTGTGAGCCAGCAAAAATATTAGAGACCCAACAGGCATCCTCTAACTTTGTTACACCTGGACAAACAATAGCTAAATTTGGCAATGACAAATAAATGATGGCAAGATTAGTAACATTTTCAGTAAAATTGATGTTAGTATCCTAAAGGTCCAACTATACAGGCACTGTGATACATGGTACACAAAATGCCAATCCGAAAGGAAGCAAATTATATTTGATACAATAAGAAGACTCATGAAGCCTTTGTGTAATCCGATGAGAGGAATGAAAGGAAAGGAATTGGGGTTTCTTTTTTTCTGGTTGCTTTCTTATTGTTTAGTGACTTCATCCCTAAAAGTGTACTTTATGTTGAAAACACCACATTATCCTTTCCCCATAACTTTTAATTTCAGACAAGATTCATGCCTTACAAATTACCCTGCAGAAAACATAGTAGACCTGCAATTATCTGAAAACAATCAGAGAAACTTACCTTTATGAGGCCAGCATCATCAATTCCTTAAACCATAAACTTCAGATATGCGTTTAATGAAACTCAAATTCCCTGCTTCAATAAACACATCAGCTTTCTGCTCTTGGACAAGATGATAACAGTTAACGTTACTGTGTTCTTCCTATGTGTTCCATGTGCCTTAACATGTACCATCTCGCTTGATTCCAGCAACAACCGCATAAGATAGGTACCACTAATATTCCCATTTTTCAGAGGCACAGAAAGGTTGCATTCCTTGGCCAAGCTCACATATCTACTAAGTGGTAAAGCCCAGATGCCAATTCAGGCAGCCTGGCTCTGGAGCCCACACTCTTAAACATAACTCTAAACTGCCTATAGTAATTAAATTCTAAGTCAAGTGCTTGTAAAAAATGATCACAATTTAGATAAAGGCCACTGAAGTGCACTGTCTCTCCAGGCAAGAGGAAAGGGCTGACCCAAGGTCTGTTCCATCCATAAAATTCTCCAGTTTCAGGATTCATTTTCAGAAGCAAGGCTCTCAAAGGTCAATTAAAATGTAGAGCAGTCCTATGGACGCGACCTAATATAAACCCATGATATTTCACCTAGTGTCATTTCTAAAAGTCCACCCAATGAAATATTTAGGCTCACATCTTCACCAGCTACAGGCCATTTCCCTGGGCTCTTTAGGCAACCAGACCATTTGGAGATGAGGAGGGGAGCGGGAGAAGGCAAGCAGAGAAACCCTTACAAGTTTTATGTGATAAATGCTTTGGTTCAGACATGCACAATTCAAAGGAGAATTGGCATGAGGATGGGGAGAGACATCAGGGAAGGCCTCCTGGAAGAGGAAGTGCACATGCTAAAATAAAGACAGGTAATGGCCAGGAAGAAAGAAGGGAGGTGCATAGAGAGGTGTTTTCTTTCCAGAACAAGGTAGGACATGAGACTAGGAATCTAATGCCCTTTGGGGAATGGTAGGTGGTTCACTACTGCCCATGTTATTTTGCCAAACTTCAGAAGCACTTGAAGATGAGAAACCCCTCGACTCTCCATCAAGTGAATCTGTCAAGGGGACGGATGTTCCAGCAAATGGGGAAAACACAGACATTTCTTAACAACATTTTGATCAGAGCTATGTAAAAAGGGGGACAAAATGTTATGACTGGTTCATATTATTTATCAGGCTAAAACTTATCACTGCTCGTGTCTAGGAACCAAAAAAGGAAAAAAAAAAAAAAAAAGAGCAAATGACTTACACTTATACAAACAAGCAAGGAAAGAAACATATTTAACTGAGCACCTATATAAGCTAAGCAGGGGGGGGGCATCTATAATGAAAGAAAAACAAATAGGTCTCATGCAGTGAAGAGATTTCACAGGAGTTCTAGAAGAAGCATCCATTCTTGCAAAAAAAATGATAAATGCATACCCCTGTTTTCTTGAGGATATATACATCTATGGCATACCGAAGCCCAGTTATTACTTAGTGAATGCAGAATTCTACAGTGCAAACAGTAATGTAGTATCTAGGATTCTTAGATGGTTAGGATATACACCATCAGGAGAACAATTCAAGTTTTAGTGGTGGATCATCTTGGATAGGAAGGTAGAGAGACAAAGAAAAACAAGTAAAAGAAAGAAGAAACAGAAATTAGGGCTCTAAGGAAGCCAACTTGAAGAAGAAAGAGGGCTTAGAATGGCTCTCAGTCCTACTATGAGGTGAGGATTACCAAAACTTAAGCGAGAGCTTTATGCCTTTTCATACATTTGTAAAAATGCTCTCTGCTAGTCGGCACCCGTTCTTTAAGTGTTTTCTCTAAATGAAGGTGGGTGTGCCACGAACAATAAAACAAAGTATTTAAAAAAAAAAAAAAAAAAACAAAGTATTTAGCACATCACAGATGGCTACCGTGGGCCTGCCACATGGTTCCACTCTTAAAAAAGAGAAAACAGCAGCGTCAAATCACAAAGGAAAGATCTCATAATCCCTTGAGCCATTATTAACATCTCGTCAATGACTCTAACAAATATAAAGACTTATTTCCTTATGGCTAAAATACCTGAAGGTTAGAGGCTTTCTACCTGAGAGACTTCCTAAGTAAAAAGGCATCACTCGATGGGGTCTTTGAAGGCTCCCCATCTACCTCATGCAGACATTCTTCTCACTAAAAGATAGATGGTGGCAATCCTGGTGACCTTCTAGGGTTCAAATTAAGTCAGAAATCATTCTAGCACTTATACCCATGAGCTTCCAGGTCTTCATGTGGTCCTTTGCCTCCCTGACTATTCCAGAAACATCATGTGAAGAAGAAACATCACTGTCCAAGTCACATTGTTCACTTTATCTACCACGCCCCACCCCATTCCACGATGGACATAATTCCACTATGCGTTGAAGCTTGCCCAACCAAAACCTTCCAGAACCTGCAGCCCATATCATTCCTCTAAGTCTAGGAATACACTGCAAACTATCCAGCCCGTAATCATCTTCTACTTTGCTCTCTAATTTCTCAGAAGCCTTATTTCAACTATCTTGGAAGTCCCTTAAAAAGCAAGAGCATGTGTGACATCTTTTCTATATAGGTTTTAACACCAGCTGTATAATAGGGACTCCATTAATAATCAATTAACTGCTTAATGAGCATAATGAAGAATACACTGATTCAGAATCCAGTACCACAGATTGATACGGTGGGTACCAGTGAACAAGGAATAAGTATAATTACCAATACTGCTCATTCTTAACTAAACACCCAAGTATTCTAGAAAAATAAGGTAAGAAAGACATTGAAGTATGTTAGCTTTCCCAGAGCCACAATAACGAGGAATTTCGTGGTTAAATAATAATTTTTCGTTTCTCGCAAGAAAGGAAATGTTACATCCCAATACCTTCCCTCCCACAAACCACTGTCTATAATTACTATGGGTTTCTTGGTTTCGGAACTGCAGAATTCTTTTGACACATTAAGATAGCAAATAAGCAAGTGCTGTAATTTTACCACGGGGCAAAAGGGCACCAGAAAGGACAAGCTGTGTCACACCAGGAGTCCACCAGAGCGGCACACCCAGGGACAATTCCATGATGACAGCTGTGACTGCTTCATCACCTTTATCTCCGCCATGTCCCCAGACATACAACCCGATCAAATCCTTGACAGCCCAACCGTTCAACTAGCCTGGGCTCCAGAAACTATCAAAACTTGGAATTAAGACCGCCTCGAGAGAGTTCCCTGCTGGCCTAGTGCTTAGGATTCCGGGCTTTCACTGCCGTGGCCCGAGTTCAATCCCTGGTCGGGGAACTGAGATCCTGCAAGCCGCTCAGTGTGGCCAAAAAAAAAGACCTCCACAACATTTCTTAATAAACCACCATTACCTAAGTACAAAACAGTACATACCAGGCACTGCCCTTGGTGCTAAAGATACAGGGAGGATAAGACAGCTGAAGTGCCAGCACTCTCCACTCTCCGGATCATTTCATAACGCTTGGTAAACAGGTTGGCCAGGTCCGAAATGTTAATAGGTATACCAGTGGGTAGGTGGGTAGTAAGTGAGACCTAATTTCTCTCTCTCTCCCTCTTTCACACACACTCACACACACACACACACACACACACACGCACTATTGCTATTATAAATCTGTTTTGCTCCCCTCTATGATGGTAAGCAATTAAAAGTGAGCCTGCATTTCCACTCTGTAAACCCACAGAATATTTATGGATGCCATTCATCTCACTGACTCTCAAATGCCTTTGGTAACAAGAAGTCCACACTTGCCCAGTCTGTCCAGGCACACCCACACAGAGAGCCGCAGGCAACCCGTCCTTCCCAGGAAGGACAACACATACATATGGTAATGAACATTTTTTTAACCTCTGCAAAATGTAAAGAAGAGAAAACTGGGACTGAAAGTTTTAAGCAACTACTTCTGGGTGGAATTCCATCTTAGAAAAAAACTCTCCTCCCCTCCCCGAATAAGTAGTAGTTCTTCACTCATTCATAGTCGGAATCACAATGCACTTCACCTGCTTTCTGCTAATTATTCTCATGGCACCCAGGCACATGTATAGCAAGGATGCACATTTAGAGTTCCTTTTCCCAGAAGCAGTGGTTGGATTATAGCAAGGATTTTACAGAACATTTTTAAGCTGAGTTTTGATTAACAGACTCCCACTAAACCAGCTACCCTGTGGATGGGCCCAGGTGAGCCTATAATGAGATTTATCTTCCTGGATTAGGCCTGACCTATAATAATCTGCTCAGCGGTCCCTACTGCTATTTCAGCCCTGGGTTATGAAAATTCATCCCTTTACTATCAATAGAACCTAGCTCAGAGGGTAATAACTAGATGTATTATTCCTGGAATACAAGCACTCCTGAGACTTTGATTATAATGTCCACAGCTGAAGGCACTATTTCACTATTGAGATTACTACTTTCCAGATGAAAAAAGTTCTGATCTGTGGAATAATGTCTTCAGCTACACACACTGTAATCATACTCAGCAGTTCTCACATCCCAAGAGCAATACAGGTTACCAGTAGTTGGTATGGTAAGCTGATTTAGGGAATGGAAGGAAGAAGTTATAGGAGAAAGCATAGATAACCCTAATTTCATATTTGCTTTATCTGGGGGCTTTGCTGTAAGAGTTTGACATGTCTAAAAGCCATATCAACTTCACTAAAAATAAAAACTACATTAAAAAAAAGTAATTGTTTTTCACCTAACAAACCAGCAAACTTGGTTTTTGGGTCGGTGGGGGTGGCGGTTTGGAATACTGACTGCTGACCAGAGTGTAGTGAGATGTGATTTCTCAGTATATGGAAGCACACATTTGTACAGTATTCCTAGAAACAATTTAGCAAGAGTATGGAAAACCTATATAATGCTCATATCCTTTGTCACAGTAATCCCCTCCGAGAATCTACCCTGAAAAACCAGTCAGAGGTGAACGCAGACTTATTAAAAGCCTGCTCATTACCATTATTTTCAATAGGAAAAACTTGGAAATAACCTAAAAGGGGAAATAGTGTAATAAATTGTGAGAAATCCATACATTGGAGTATTATGCAGCCTTTAAATTGAACCATGATGGCTAAGGAGAAAAGCTAATTCACAGTTGTATCCTACAGCTTTTGTTATGCAATTTATCCAAGGACATTCAAATTGTTCCTACATCAATATTTAACACTCATTCACTCAGAGTTAACTAATTGGACTTCGGCACAGGTTTTTGTTTTTGAGCTATAAGGCTAATGAAGTATTGATATAATATTAAATGACTGCAAATAAAGTCTGCACCCTAAATAAATGCTGACATTATGTCGGTACATTCTGCATGAATTAAAAAGGGAAGATGCACTTTTGCATATATTTAGTGAATTTTCCCTTACTCTTCATCACGCACTTTTGTAAATGGAAAAGATGAATATTCATCAAGGCTCTTTGAATATATTACAGTTTAAATAGTTTGATTTTAATATTTATAGTACATCATGAAACATAATTTTTCCATTACAAGAAATGGATACGATGTCAAAAGAGGGCCACTGACGAAACATAAAATTATACCACTTAACCTAATATTAAAAATTGAAAAACAATATCTGAAAGCACTTCCCCCCTTCAAAATAGTTAACTGCTCTAGAAAAATAACTTTCAGTTCGTTGGGTTGGTGAATTTAGAGTGAAAGTGAGAAAGAAACTACAAGGTGGTCCACCATCATGCAAAAAGCTAAGGACAAAAAGGTTAAACTTCTACTCAAATCAAAGATCTGATTTCCTCCCTTCTGAGAATACCACTCCAGCTAATAAGCCTAGCTGACAACCCACAAGAAACAATTTTTTTTGTCAACCCCAGGAACACCGATGTCAGCACTTCTTGAGTCACAGGCACTGTGCAAAGTAGTGCACAAGAGTTTGCTCATTTATTCCTCACAATAAACTTATGAGGTGGCTACAACCATTAGCCCCACTTCACAGATGAACAAACTGAGGTTCACACAGCTAATAAGTTGTAGAAACTGGAGGTGATCTCTTAAACACTCTGCTTTTTCCCCCTCATTCTCATTGTCCAACTGAATAATTACAGTTTAATTCCTGAACATAGTTTCCAAAGTTAACTGCTCTTTGGCTTGAAGAACATCTTCTTGATTAGGCTAAATAATAAAAATCTAAAAGGTGAAATACAGATTAAAAACAAAAAAATAAACCAGAGTCTGTTCTAGGGCACTTAAAAGGTACGGAAAGGAAATATATTCACTTACACATTCAACAAGCCTTTACTGAGCACCTACTATGTGCCAAGCACTGTTCTACCTCCCAGGGAAATAGCTGGAAAAACAGAAAAGAATATCTCTGCTCTCAAGAATTTTTCATCAGAATAATAGGAGATATATAACAAGCAAATTATGCAGTGTATTGGAAGGAGACAAAGCTATTGAGAAAAGTGGGTGAAATGGGGTGTGTGGCATGCAGTGCGGGAAAGACTTTCAAACAGGATGGTGAAGGAAGCCCTCAATAAGAAAGAATGTGGCAGGGATGTTCACAAAAATCAAAATAGATGAGGCTCATGATTCAAATCAAACAGAAAACTGGAGAAAAATACTGGAAACCAATTTTCACTGTGCTTCTGCCATCCATCTATTACTCCAAAGTACAAAAGAAGTGAATATTTCTTATAATGGCCACATATACCATTTCTAAACTTTAATCATCAAGGCTTACAACCTTATTTTCCTATGGAAAAATAAGTTACCCCTGGTCCTGTTTTGCCTCCTGAAATTTCCATCTTTCTCGCCAGAAAGCAGCATCTATATAAATCCCCTGCTTTTGACGACTATGACTTCTTTGATAAACTACCCATGTGTGTGGGGAGGGACAGAAAGATGGAGGAAGCAAATGGGGAAATGAGTTTTCCCCTCTTCAGATTAATGTATACAAAGTATACATCTGACACTTCATCAGCACCCCCCGCTGGTGCCCCAGCAGGCGGACACTGGCTGAGCATGTATTCTGCCAGCTACCAGCCTACTTAGGATGAATTGGCAATATGCCATTTATCAGAAATGCCCAGTGTGTCTGGGAGACAGAATACAACTCCATTTACCATTGCCAAGGAAAACTAGATACTTCCTCCTAGGAATTAATCTCCTCCTTGAGAAGGTAGTTAGCATTACTTTGAAGCTTGCCTATGGCATTTAAATCACAATAGGTCATGCATTTACTGAAATTCATACCTCCCCAACCACGGGCCTTCATTTATATCTTCCTAACATATGACTACCACTCAGGTGGATGGTCTATACTTTTCTGACATGTTCTGTTGCTGTGCTGAACGTAAAACTGTGCTATGAAGTGTAATCTTGTCCTTTGGACATAAACCACCTTGATTCTGATTTTACCCATTTTTCCACACTTGAACACATACTTCCCTCTTCAAATAATCAACAAAATACTTAAACCAGTGTGGCTGCAAGACTGCTTACAAGCAGGTTAAGGAAATTTCCTTGAAGGTGGACACTGATAAATTTCTTCAGAATTCTGTCACTGTAGTTTTCGAGCAGCTGATATGGAACTAAACGGGATTTGACCCACTACGTGGACTTGGAGGCTAATCACGATTGTAAGATGCACACTGGAGAGCAAAACCAAAAGGGCTTTAGGTGGATGGTCTTATTAGATGGTCCATTACAGCATACAGAATCACATCATCACTCTCGCCTTGCAAGTAAAGCAATCTGTCCCTTTTCACTAATGATTATCCGTTCCGTCAACATTATTTACTGAATGCCTCCTACATATAAGGTGTTGTGTTAGGAACAGCGAGGAGTAGAACGTCAGATCAGACAGGAATTCTGCCCTCAAGGAGCTTGCAGTCTAGCACGGGGATATTAGGCATAAACACAAAGAACTAAAACAAAGGTGGACCTTGATAAATGCTAAGAAGAGTCAGGAGGAAGGTCAACTTACAGCTCTAAGATGGGGGCAACAAGGATTAGGATAGTGGCCAGGGGAGAAGATTAGAGTGAAGCATGTTCTACCATACAATGCAGCTCCAGAAACATCACACTTATTTAGAAGACAAGAAAAAGTGGGGGGGGGGGGGGTGCAGGAAGAAAAAGAAAAAGTTCTAATAGGTGTACATTAACACCACTTCAGCACCATTCTCTGTCAAATCTGTTAGTTGTAATCGGCAGGGATAATTTAGATGTAATCCAATCCAAGAAACATAGATTAACTTGAATGGTTCTGCAAAGGGTACCAAAAGCAGGCAAAGTCATGAAAGTGTACTGAGTGACATATTGAAATAAGTGATATGGCAGAGAAACCTGAGCAGATTGCTGCCGAACAATGAGGAAATCAAGACTGCTGTGCCTGGCAGCTCTCCTACAGCTGCAGCTGCTCATGTTACGACAGAAGGCTGGGGACAGAAGACATGGTCAAACAGCCCGCAAACAAGTTTTCTTTAGACTGCAATTAGGAAGTAAGGAAACCTCTGAAGAAAAGATATGATGAGGGTTACACTTTAAACCTTCACTGTCTAGTAGTAAATGGTTAGTCACAGTCTGGCTTCTGTGCCCAAGCTTACCCATAATATGTTAATAACAGAAGTATTAATATTGCTAACATTTGAGACTTGTTAGGTGCCAGGTACTGTTTTAAGTTTGCTCTCTACGGTATTTTAGCATTTTCTCTAGTTTTTCTCCTAAACGCTATAAAAACTCACACGGTAAATAAGCTGGTAAGTTAAGTGACTCTTTGATGTCACTGGACCGATTTTAGGGGGTACTCTCATGTTTTCTATTAGTAGTTCTCCTTGTTTTTGTATCATATTCCCAAATATCTTAGGTCACCTGACATGTGTTTTATCAATGAATCAATCAGTTTCTATGCCTGAGTACATAACTACCAGTATTAGGTACATTACTTTGTAACAATGTTGTTTTAATTAGAATGATTTACCTGGCAATAAACATACAGGATTACTATTTACATGTTAAGAATAACATTGCAGTGGCCCCCAAAGCACTTCTGTTTAAAAAAAAAATCACTGATTGTGAGGAATTTTCCTCTTTCCTTAAAAAGTAAATGCTTACAGTAAAATAAGCTTTTAATAAAATTTCCCAAGAAGAAAAAGTAACTTTGAACTTGGGGATGGGACAGAGGAAAATGCTAAAATGCATCACTTTAACTGTACCTTTAAAAATAAGTCCCAAAATTTTCATGGGAAGGAAAAGATAAATTTTAAAGATCATAAGTCAATTTTGAAGTCATAAAATATCCTCAAAGAAACTTTTTTAGGGATAATTACTCAGTATCTTCAGAATCTTTATAATTCTGAAACTAGAAACAGGGAATTCCGAAGTTGAATTCCAGAGACTGGAATAGGTCTTTTCATCTTGCAGTTTGCAGATGAGCTGATAAAATCTGAGAAACTAAGCAACTGCTCAAGTTTATACAGCTACTTAATGACAAAAGCAGGATTAGAGGTTAGACCTAAATCAAATCTCTCTATATTATTGAATGATTCCCCAATATCCCACATAATTTACTACCAATGCATAAAATTATAAGGCACCATAATGCACTGACATATATTATTTGTATCATCATCAGTAAAAGACATTTAAAAATCTATTGCATTACCATACAACCCTACCACCGATGCAAAAGTAACCTGTATAGGGGCTTCCCTGGTGGCGCAGTGGTTAAGAATCCGCCTGCCAATGCAGGGGACACAGGCTCGATCCCTGGTCCGGGAAGATCCCACATGCTGCAGAGCAACTAAGCCCGTACACCACAACTACTGAGCCCGCACTCTAGAGCCCGCGAGCCACAACTACTGAGCCCGCGTTCCACAACTACTGAAGGCTGCCTAGAGCCTGTGCTCTGCAACAAGAGAAGCCACTGCAATGAGAAGCCCGCACGCTGCAAAAAAGAGTAGCCCCGGCTCGCCGCAACTAGAGAAAGCCTGCATGCAGCAACGAAGACCCAACGCAGCCAAAAATAAATTAAATAAATAAATTTATTAAAAAAAAAAAAAGTAACCTGTATAGACTTCTAGGCTCTGCCAAAGGTTAAAGCTGAAAAGTAATGGGCCCACTGGAAAACAAAATTCTAGTAAGCATCATGGTTAAAAATAAAAGTCTACATTACTTTTTTTAAAAAAAGGAATGCAGGAGTCCATGCTGCTAACAAATGCACGAATATTTATGCCATGTGCCAATTTGTAGATGTGGAGAGAGTGCTGGAGATGGAATAATGACCATTTTCAATGATTCTAGAAAAGAAGGACCCAGGCAAGAATCACCAATGAATATGAAATCTAAAGGAAATTTTTGATGAGGAGAAACATGTTTGCATGGCCTCAAAGTATCTCCCCCACCCCCAAAGGCTTATCGATTGTTAAAAGAAAAGTTCTAACTACAGTGGAGAAACCGGCCAACCCCTTGACTGGGTGAAAAAAATTCGCATCATAATGAGGGGCAGATGGACATCATGCACCTGCCCATGGCATGACCTGAAAGGACACGACATCACCAATGTCACATTCTGGCCTGGAATGCAAAACCCGCAGCCCACCATGAGAAAACATCAGACATACCAGACACTGTAATATGAGAAATATTCCATTAAAAAATAAGGTGGCAGTGTTGCATAGTCTTCAAAAATGACGATGTCATAAAAGGCAAAGAGACGCTGTGGAGCGGTTCCAGAGTAGAGGATAATTAAGTGGCATCCATGACCCTAGACTGGATCCTCTACTGGAGGAGGAAAAATACTATAAGGGACATTACTGGGCCAAATGATAAAAATAAAATACAGATGGCAGAGTAGATAAAAGACTTCTTTCATGCATAAATTTAATGAAGTTGATAACTGTGATAACAAAAGGCCATGATATAGATAACCTACTCTCAAAGAGTTCAAAAAAATTATATGTGTGTATACATACATATATATATATATGTATGTATATACACACACACACACACAGCAAGCAAATAGTACAGCAAATAGGGCAGGAGGTTAATACTTGAACCCAGGCAAACGATCAACTGGAGTTGTACGTATTTGTCTTATTCTTGCAAATTCCTATAAGTTTGAAATTATTTTCAAATAAGAAGTTAAAAAAAAAAAAGCTTAGAAACATTTTCATTTCTTTTGAGGGAAAAGTTGAGACAGCATTAAGTTTACAGAAATATTCCAACTTAGGTTGGGGGGACTTGGAAAAAATTACCAAGCTGAAAGCAAGGAATTTCACGTTGCCAAATCTGTGCTTAACGTAAATGGTAGCTTTAACTTCATATCTAGAACAATAAACTCAGAACAGTCCCTAGGTTGGTGGTGAGATGGAGCAAACCCAACCCACCGCAGACAGAGTCCGAGGACACTCACCGGGCTGGCCGTGAGCAAGGGCGCCGACTGGCCCAGGACCTGGCTGCGCATGCGCACGAGGTTGGACGTCTCTGCAGAGGTTGCCCAGGCCTGCCCCGCCACTGGGTTTGGAAGGAGGTACCTCCCTGTTGGAGTTAAAGAGAAGACAGTATGAGTAGCAGGCAGAATGGCAGTGCTTCCCTAGAAATGGCATCCTTCTTCTATACCACTTCTGCCATACGTTGCAATTACATTGATTTATAGCAACCGGAAGCAAATTGTTTTAATTAAGTTGGGAGATCTAGTTGCAAGTTCTGACCCCGATTTTCCACATAAACTCAGGTAAACCTCTTCACCTCCAGCATCTGTAGCTTCTTGTTACTGTGCTGAGGATATATATAAGTATACAAAGCATTCTTACCATCGTAGAAACAAACATGTGCATTTACAAATGTACTTTTAAAATATCTAATACAGAAAGTGATCTAGCAATCAACTAGAAAAGTGTCTACAAAGATCATGACCAATAAAAGGAAGAGCTGTAAATCTTTCAAGTTGAAATGGGGCTGGTGCCCCTTTCTCCCAGCTTCTCTCTCTGAAGAACTGGTGTATATCCAGCCATGTCCACAGGACAGGTGATGGTACCCACTTGCATAAATCAGGACATTAATGTTAGGGTAGGTTCACTGAGCAATTTCCATCAGCCTTGAACTCTCATATATATGTGTATATCTTTAAAAGTCAAACAGCTGAACTAAGTCACACTGTATTACTTCTTTAGTACATGAATTAGACTAGTTATCCACACACAAGATATAAGCCTTTAAGTTAGGAGGGACATGAATATTCACATAGTAATGAAGCTCAGTAAAAGCGGAGACCATGTTTGATTTTTATCTGTAGCACAATGACTGGTCATAGTAGGTGCTCATTAAATATTTGTTGAATGATGAAAGAACAAGTGGGTACTTCTCTCCCAAAAAACACGTGAAGACAATGAAAAGACGGCAGGCAACCCGTAGAATCTCATCTACGGGCTGCACGTGTGGGGACTCCAGCTTTGCACCTCCCGGAATCCTGAGGGACTGCAGCACGTGTGGCTGGTGGCCCTGCAGCAGAAGTAACATTCGTGCCCTGGATTCTCCCCAGCAGATCTGTTCCTTGTAAAAGAACCCCCCTCTCTTTCCTCAGGCATGCACTTAACAAGCACCCACTGGTTAATAACTACTGAAATACATTAACTAGTGTGAAAATTCATATTTTATGGCAAGACAAGAAAAACGTAAACATAAAAAATTTTCTCTGCCCTTTGGCCTCCTCTCCCCCCTCTACGGTGCACTGTATATCTGCGTTACGCATCCACCAAACCTCTCCATCAGCAGGCATACCTGCTCAACCATAAACAGCAACATTCTCCTAGCACCAACAAGACAACTCCTTAAAAGATAACATTCCTTCTTAATCTTGTAAGGGGCTGCAATGACCCATGACCCACTACTCACCTTGTCCTTGCTGATCTGGATTATGCAAACTATCTCTACCATTTAACGTACAGACCTCTGTCTCTAGAAATCTACGTAACTGTGCTTTGACCTCTAATGGGTAGAACAGTTCTCAGAGCTTTCTGAGAGGCTGTTCCCAGGTTATAGTCCTTAATTTGGTTTGAATAAAGCTTTCCATTTATTTCTTAGATCAACTGATTAATTTTTTCATCGACACTAGTTTGCTATTAGTGCACAGGCTAACTGGCAGTACAAGAGCTAGGGTCAGCTCCCATCAACTGTCCATGTTAAGAGGTCTAATGCTGGGACTTCCCTGGTGGCACAGTGGTTAAGACCCCGTGCTCCCAATGCAGGGGGCCCAGTTTCCATCCCTGGTCAGGGAACTAGATCTCACATGCAACTAAGAGTTCGCATGCCACAACTAAGGAGCCTGAGTGCCGCAACTAAGGAGCCCACAAGCTGTAACTAAGACCTGGCACAACCAAATAAATAAATAAATTTTTTTTTTAAAAAAGAGGTCTAATGTTCTAATCTAAGTGCTTTCAAAAATTTGTATTTTAATTGCAAAGGAAAAATATGTCTTATTTTGCCAAAATTGTTCTTTTACTCTCGTATTACATAGTGAAAGCACAGACTATAGAGAAAACTAGATCTACTTTTGAGATCTTGACCTGTAGCTCGGTGATAGGGGGAAGGAAGTGAGTCAACCTCTCTTGGCCTTGGTTTTTCCATCTCTAAAATGGAGAGCATAGGATTGACTATGTCAAGTTGTTGAGGGGATTAGCGGGTTTTTTAAGTGAAGCACTCAGTACATGTTAGCTATTTAGCCATAACAGCAGTAAAAATGACAAGTATCTTTTTTGCTTGGGTTTGGTTTCTCTTCACTCTCAAGTAGTAAATGTAAATATATATATTTTTAAAGATCACCTATAATCATACAAGGGAAAACCACTATCAACATTTCAGTAATTTTTCTGCCAGACTTTCTCTCTGTAACCTGTATTTTCTTGCAAAAATGGGATCATACTTATTTTTATCACCTGCCCGCCATAACCCCACATAATAGATTGTGATATCTTCCTAGCAAATAAATACAGCAAATACCAATTAATTGAAGCGTAAATGCTATCACTGAAAATTCAAATATAATTACCCTCTGTGGTTCCAGTCACCATCTTGAACCACTCATATATATTTTTATGTGCAGGATGTATTACATTTAAAGTCTAGAACTTAAAAAATTCTTTTCTTTGCCTTATTTTGAAACATTAACTAAAAGCTGGACTAACAGGGGTTTGGGTAAATCGGCTCCCTTTAGACCCCAAAGCAGGACATTAATAAAGAAGGACAGGAAGACCACAGACTGCATTTAGGAATGCCAACATCAGTAGTACATGAATAAATGATTTCTTTAACATAGAAATAACTCCCACTATTTGAAAAACATTACCTGTTAAAAATATACCAACCGGGCTTCCCTGGTGGTGCAGTGGTTGAGAGTCTGCCTGCCAAAGCAGGGGACACGGGTTCGAGCCCTGGTCTGGGAAGATCCCACATGCCGCGGAGAAGCTAGGCCCGTGAGCCACAACTACTGAGCCTGTGCGTCTGGAGCCTGTGCTCCGCAACAAGAGAGGCCGTGATAGTGAGAGGCCCGCGCACCGCGATGAAGAGCGGCCCCCACTTGCCACAACTAGAGAAAGCCCTCGCACAGAAACGAAGACCCAACACAGCCAAAAATAAATTAAAAAAAAAAAAAATACCAACCTCTAGTCATCAGAATCAGTAGGGTTTCCCCTCCACCCCGGTCCCTCCTGTGTCTTTCCCTATATTTTATATTTTATATATTTTTTGGTTCATGTTTCAGAAAAGGCCTGATAGGAGGTATAGAAGCTACATGATGTCAAGATTTACATGATGGAATGAATCTACTCTGGCCTCACCGCTGCTCTGCCCCAGATGCTTCATTTTAAAGAAAACTTGGAGTAGAAACAAAAACACTAGAATTAATATAATCATGGAAAAATTTGAAGGGCTAACATTTTAATTCACTAAAGAATTCTGTAAGTCACTTTTTTTATTCTTTTAGTAGAAAATAATTATTAGACTATAACCCTATAATCCCCCTGAGATGAAAAAATAGGTATTTATTTCTGTATCCCTAGGACCTGGCATAGTGCCTGGAACTTAGTAAGTGCTCAAAAAATGTTTGTTGACTGACATGCAGTTAAAGTACACTATTTGATTAATACCTGATCAAGTCTAAACAGGAACAATAAAACTGAACAGATGATTTTCTTAAATTTCATTTGTAGTATACTATAATAGCTAAAATACATAGAGGACTTACTATATGCCAGGCACTGCAACATCTTAACCACGCTTTTGGGTGCTAAGTAATATTACCTCCATGTTAAAGCCCAGAGAGGTTACATGATTAGACAAGGGCACACAGCTAATAAGTGGGCAAAACCAGGATTCTTACTCTGAAACCCAGATCCCACCACAGGAAAATATTCATCACATATGCTTAGGTGAAAAAACAAGGTATAAGACAGGATAATTCTATATTTTAAAGTAAATAATATGTATTTTACATACTATTTGAAAAATAATTTTTCAAATAAAAATTATTTTCAGAAAATTGTCTGAAAAGATAGGAAATGGTAGCAGATAGGATTAAATGAGATAATGCACTTAAGGCACTCAACCTGGGACATGGAAAGCAGTCAATACACTATGACTCTTCACGTTATCCTGAGAACTTTACAGTTCCATCAATGCATCCCGACCACCACCACCACCACAGCAATGATATAAAACATGGTAATGGGTTCTTAGACCAGATCACAAAAGAAAGAAAGAAAAAAATAATGACTAGGATTAAAATAAAGACTAGTATTTCTTTGTGGAAAGGAAATAGCAAATTCAGAATTGTCATTATCTCTAGCAGGGAAAATGGGGAATATGTCCAGGGAGGAGTATTGCTGTAATATTTTATTGTTTAAAAAGTTATCTACAGGAAATAATGGGATCTATTAGTTGAACTTAAAAGTTTAAAGTATTACGTTTTCACTTGTAGTTTTTTTTTTTTTTTTAATTTACTTTTGGCTGCGTTGGGTCTTTGTTGCTTTCTCTAGTTGCGGCGAGTGGGGGCTACTCTTCGTTGTGGTGGCTTCTCTTGTTGCAGAGCACGGGCTCTAGGCATGTGGGCTTCAGTAGTTGTGGCTCGTGGTCTTCAGTAGTTGTGGCTCACGGGCTCTAGAGCGCAGGCTCAGTAGTTGTGGCTCACGGGCCCAGACGCTCCACAGCATGTGGGATCTTCCCGGACCAGGGCTTGAACCCGTGTCCCCTGCATTGGCAGGTGGATTCTTAACCACTGCACCACCAGCGAAGTCCCTTCACTTGTAGTTTTAATAAATTCAGTATTAATTTTTTTTAATATATCTGAAGGATGTGGCAAATATTAAGCTTTGATAAAGTTGGCTGGCAGGTATTTGAGGTTGGGACTAAATTATTCTGTATTAATTTCTGTATGTGATATTATATAATATTGCTTTTAATGATTCCTATCAAAAAAATGTGCTCCATAATCGAACATGGCAAACTAGCCAGGAGCACATTCCCTCCACTCCTCAAAATGGTAGCTCCTCAGGCCGCATCAGGGAGGGGTCTGGGCTGGGGAAGCACGGAACCAGGGAAGAGGTTCCACGGAGAATGGGAGCAAAAGGGAACCATGAGAACCCTCATCCTGGTCCCAACATAAAAGTCACAACAGCTGTGACTGGTAGATGCCCCCTTTCTGAAGCCAGTGGGAGGGCAGAACAAAAGCAGGGACGGCCCTGAATAAACCCTCAGTGCAGGCGACCCCTGTGTATGCTAGCATCGTTGCTCGATGAGCCAGGGCATGCTTCAAGTAGGAAGCCAGACTCTGGACAGATCCAGAACAAGCACTGGGGGAAGGGACTCAAGGAACCAGAGCCACGTCCCTTCTCTTCTCTCCGTATGCGCCAAACCACACTTTGAACCTTTCAGTTTTGTTAGATCTCACAGAGCACTTTCAAGCAAGCCGAGACCGTGGCCAATGGGACAAGTATGCTGTCTTCTCTAAATTCACTCAGTCTAACTCGGCCACATATGTTTTTGGTTTGTTTTTTTTTTTAATTTTATTTTTTAATTTATTTATTTATTTTTGGCTGTGTTGGGTCCTCGTTTCTGTGTGAGGGCTTTCTCTAGTTGTGGCAAGCGGGGGCCACTCTTCATTGTGGTGCGCAGGCCTCTCACTATCGCGGCCTTTCTTGTTGCGGAGCACAGGCTCCAGACGCGCAGGCTCAGTAGTTGTGGCTCACGGGCCTAGTTGCTCCACAGCATGTGGGATCTTCCCAGACCAGGGCTCGAACCCGTGTCCCCTGCATTAGCAGGCAGATTCTCAACCACTGCGCCACCAGGGAAGCCCTGTTTTTGGTTTTTTTTAAACATCTTTACTGGAGTATAATTGCTTTACAATGTTGTGTTAGTTTCCGCTGTATAACAAAGTGAATCAGCATACATCCGCATATCCCCTCCCTCTTGCGCCTCTCTCCCACCCTCCCTATCCCACCCCTCTAGGTGGTCACAAAGCACCAAGCTGATCTCCCTGTGCTATGCGGCTGCTTCCCACTAGCTAGCTATTTTACATTTGGTAGTGTATATATGTCAGTGCTACTCTCTCAAGGCCACATACATTTTATTTGTTGCTATCTCATGTGTAAGTCTAATCTCGGTAACAAGACCATAGGTGTGCCTGGTCGAAGATAAACAAAGTCAGACACTACTTAAAGTGGTAAGGACAGATTTTAATCAGTAATAACCACTGCAATAGGGAGAAAGAGTCCAGCATGGACTCTACTCATCTTCAATTGGTACAGAGTAACTGGGTGTTTTAACAGGAGAATGAGGGAGTAGGGCAGGCAGCAAGCAAGGGCTGGGTCGAGCCAGGGAAGTGAAAAGCAGGAAGGGTTAGTCAGTGTAACTGTGATCAGGCCAGCTCTGTGGGCTAGCTGGCAAGGACCGAAGTTTGGATTCTACCTTTCCACAGAGACTGGGAGACACAGGCCCTATCTGTTGGCATGAACAAATAGTAGAATTTTTGGCAGCCTGGAGTTTTCTGAGGCAGGCACTTTAAGGGGATCAGGGTCATCCTAAGGACGTGGCCTTGAGCTGTTAGAGACTGTTAGTGTTTGTTCGAGTCTTTGTAGGCCAAGGTTGGGGGGCCTAATTGAGAGAGAGGGCTCCGAGAAGCCTGGTGAGGGTTTGGTCAAGGAGAGACTTGGTCAGCCTTCCATTTTTTTGTTACTTCAATAGACCCTAACTCATGTTCATTAACAGATCAGTTTTTGAACTAAGTCTGAACTAACTTTTGAACTTAGCCCATATACTTATCTTATATGTCTTCAAACCTTCATACAAGACATAAAGCTCCTTGCCAATAATGGTAAAAATAATTGCTCTAGTTAGGGGTGACACAGAGTCATATTGCTGAGTGCCTATTCTGACCCCCCAAACTGATTGCATCACTTATTCATGAACTTCTCCAAGCCTCGTGTTCCTCAGCTGTAAAATAGGGGTAAACCTATGGAGAGGTTCTAAGATTAAAAAAGAAAATACATCATACAATGGGCATTCAATACATATAAACTTAAAAAAATGAACACAAAGAGATATGCAACACATGAGGGATGACAAGGTGAGCAAGAAATAAAATTCTGTTAATTATTTGGAACAAACAATAAAATTAGGAAGCGTTTAGATACATATGTAATGAAATGTTTATCATCCTGTCATGGGTTAGATTTTAGATGTCGTTATTCTTGCACAAGTCTCGTCTGTAGGAATCATATGAATGTTACAAATTAGAAGGTCTGTTAGCACAACACATGGGATGTTTTATTCCTGCCTGGACCCCCATTAGTGTTAATAGGGAAAAGAGGACAACAGATGGATTTAAGGCAGTCATTAGAAGGCATTAGCATTGTGCCATAGTTGGTAGTGATTACATCAAACTTTACACAAATTCACTTTCTGATGACTACCAAGAGCCTCTAAAAAGTGTGTTGCTGCTATATTCATGCATCATTTGCTGCCTACAATTTAAGAAAATTAGCATCTGTCAACTGCATTATTCAGCTGCACAGGGTGGAAATTAATGGACAATACTATTCCCTCTTTGTTGTAGGAGAGGTGAGCTTGCCTAGCAATCTGGCTGCTCTATTTTAATACCACATCGAGCTTTCTGTTACAACTGGAAATTTGATCAGCCCTGTGTTCTTTGGAAACACATTGCTAAAATTCCAATATGCTTATTAAAACATTTATTAGAGACTGTCTACTGACATAACTAGAAATTTAAAGGCAATAAATAGAGGTCCATATTAAAGCTGAAATCTGTTGGACAGAGTGAAACAAGAATTTGTCAAGCTTCAACCACAGAGCTATGGGTTATTGGAATGGGCTTTTTATACTGGTTATTGCTTCTCTTTTGGTCACAAGGCCTCTACTTAACAGAATAAGTAGAAATAT
Organism: Balaenoptera acutorostrata; assembly: GCF_949987535.1. Classification (NCBI taxonomy): domain Eukaryota; kingdom Metazoa; phylum Chordata; class Mammalia; order Artiodactyla; family Balaenopteridae; genus Balaenoptera; species Balaenoptera acutorostrata. The sequence continues at coordinate 56,537,399 of NC_080065.1, read as the reverse complement.
CTCCAGCCATTTATATATGACAATAAGTAGATTACTAAGACTCAGCTTGTGCCTTGGTCTACTTAGGGTACATATGGTCTTTTTCCTGGAATGGGTTTTCCTTTGTTTTCATCCTGAATTTCAAAATAACAAGAAGCAAGACCTCCATAAAGAGGTCTTCAAATATGAGATACATGCTTTCAAAGCACCCGGAAGCTTAAAGTATCCCTCTGAAGTACGAAAATATCAGGTCAGAAATAATTTCAGCAGAAATTAAATATAGCCTCTGGAGACCTACTTTGTCATTGGAGAATAATGGTTCCTGCCTAGATTTAAAAGCTTCCAGTAAAAAAGTTCCATATCACCTGAAATGCAATACAGATTGAGCAGTCAGTCCATGGTCTTACATTTTGGGTTACCTCTCCTGACGACAAACAGGACATCAAAGACAAAAGAAGACCCAGGAACTACATAACAAAGCAGTCTTGAGAAATGGTTTCTGGTGCTCAGTTATACATAAGAACTCTGGAAAAGCTTGTTTATCCCTCTAAGGTCGCCACCAGGAAGAAAGGGTAGCTGAGGTGGCCCACGTGTTGCTCTCAAGGGTTTTGGTGAGGGAGGGGGACCCACAGAAGGGAGGGAAATAGAATAGTGCCAGCATTCCAGAGGCAAGGGGCGAGGGACACAACGAACAACGGGGACCTGGCACCGTGCTGGTGCCACGAGCAAGCAGATGGGGCCGCGTGCTCACAGCTCTCATCTGTTAGCTCTACTTTCGGGCTACCAGGCTGCTGCTGACCGGAGCATCTACTGAAGCTCTCACAGCAGCCCCCAGAAAGTTCACATCCACCACGAAAGCGGGAGGAGGGCCATTCCCACCACTTTACCTTCCCCACTGCCTACTAAAACCTCCCTTGCTTAATTCCACTTTTGGGTATATACACAACAAAAGTGAAAGCAGGGATTCGAACAGATATTTGTATACCCATGATCATAGCAGCATTATTCACAACAGTCCAAAGGTGAAAACAACCCTAATGTCCACTGATGGATGAATACATAAACAAAATGTGGCGTATACAAACCAATGGAATAGGATTCAGCCTTTGAAAGGAAGGAAATTGACACACGGACGAACCTTGAAGAAGTACTAAGTGAAATAAGCCAGACACAAAAGAACACGTGTCATATGACTCCACTTATCTGAGGTTCCTGGAATAGTCAAATTCATTGAGATAGAAAATTTAACAGTGGTTACTGGAGGGCTGGGGAGAGGGGGGAGTGAGGCATTATTGTTTAATGGGTACAGAGTTTCAGTTTGAGATGATGAAAAAGTTCTGGAGGTGGATAATGGTGATGGTTACACAACAATACGAATGTACTTAATGCCACTGAATTGTATACTTAAAATACAATAAAGTACAAATGGTTAAAATAGTAAATTTTGTTATGTATATTTTCACACACACACACACACACCCCCTCCCTTGCTTAGCCAAAACCACCATACCTTCTATAGGAAAAAATGAGGGAGTCCTTTTTGTTGTCCAAAGGAGGTATCCACAGTGAACTACATCAGCACCTGCTCTCACAAATTATACTCAAATTATACTTAAGCCCTCCAAATCATTCACAAGTCAGAGGAACTGAGTTTTTCAAGACCCCTCCAAACTTTCAAAATGGAGAAAGCTTAAAGACCATGATAAGTCACTGGCAGAATTCAGGCAGAATCCATGAGTCAGCAGCCATCAACCTACAGTGTGCACCATCATCATGAAGATATTCCTCTTTCATGCCCCATTGCTCAACTCTAAACATCAGTTCCCGCATCATAGTGACTGTCGTGCTCACAGGCAATTACAGCCTCCCTTTATTCATCTTCAGCTGTGCTACTACAACACAGAGACACGGTTCCTTTCATCTTCCCTCTCACATGGGTGACTGACTTCCAATTTCTTGTCCCCACTGCAAAAGAATAACTATACCTAGACAGCATCGACAATGCTGCTAAATCGTTCTTCTTAATGGCATAAATAAAGATAATTTGAGAAACCAACAGATTTGTGACCAGGGAGAGCTGAAGTTCACTGACTCCTATATTGAGCTGCTATTCTAGCCTTAAAAGAAAAAGTGGTGTGTGTTGACTCACACAAGAAAAGTCCAAAGCGTAGGCTTGACCCCATGTCCTTGAAGGCATCACTGCCTACTAGCCAGGGATCTCCAACTGACAAGGAAACTGAAAGATGAATGGAGAGAGGACACATGCCTTTAGGGAGGTTGGCTGTCAGAGCACAGTGACACCAATGGGGTATCAAGGTCTGAATCAAATTAATCGCCCAAAGCAGCAGTCTCTAAACTGTTTTGCTGCTAGACTCAACTCCACCAGAGATACCCAATTTCTCTTCTTAGAATATTATCAGCAGCATTCTATATGTAACATAGAATGGCAAGGCAATATTACTAACCACAAGGGCCTGAGGACCAAGTTAGGAGGGTGCTTGAAAGGGTGGGACAAAGGTAGGGGGATGCTTCAGAAGGAAGCTTGTAGCAAGCAGAGCAAACAGCAGATGCTAACAGTTTAGGGCAAGCCCAGACTGACTGGGTCCATGACAGTTATTTCACAAAGTCTCTAAAGCCCAACTCCATACCATGAGAGAGCTAGGGGCTGCGGAAAAATACCAGAACAAACATGTCTACCATGCAGAAATCAAAGCCGCTGGACAGACCGCAAGGCTACGGAGCAGCATCTCAAGCTGCCGCTGCCACTGTCAACTGCAGCTTTAAATCAAAAGTAACATTCAGAGTGAAATGTGCCAAGATGATTCAACGGTATAGTGGTCTCTTTACCCTCAATTACAGAGAGCCACCCTGTTACCCTTGCCATCGAATGACAAAAGGACAAAAATGCCAACACGCAGTCTATTTTTAAATGGAAACAATTCAAATCCACACTTACAGAGAAATATATTTGGCCTCTCTTTTCTTTTCCCTTAACTTGTTCTTAAAGAAGAAATATTTCTTCTCACCTACCAAGATTACCACATTCTAATAAGGGAAGATACTAGGATCATATGAGTTAATACACGAAACAGAGCTTAGTAAGCGTCAGTGTTCCTATTACTTTTAGTACGTGCACTGTCGCCTTTCGGTATACCAACACCCAGCAACTTCTCCCATTCTGCTATGAGACCCAGCCCTCACCAGCAAGTCCCTCTTGCACCTAGACCACCAAGGTAGTCTCCCTTCAAGGGGTGATTGTATGGATTTAAAATTCTTATCAAAAAATACAGAATGGTTTGGCTCTAAGCTCTAGCTATACAGACCAAAGGCTAATGTGACAACCTAAAATTGATTTTTAAGGAAGTATTAAGTAGAGCTACTCTAATGAGAACATGGTAACAAGAATCTGACACCAAGCAGCATCGCCTAGAACGTGTGAGCGAGGGCACCCGGGAGCTGGGTGGGGACGGTGTCTAAGCGACGCCAGGCACAGGTCAGAGCAAACATCTGCAATCTCGCCTCCCTCCATCCTTGTATTGAAACATAATTCAGCAGAAAGAATTGCTAGACATGTCTAAACCCCCTGGGAAATGACAGATATTGATGAATGCTGTTGGGAAGATATATGGAAGGAAACGGCAAATAAATAGAACCATTTTTTCTCAGAGTCATTTGGCGGATATGTGGAGCAGCTGTTAAACTACCTGTCAGCTCCCCTGCTCTCTTCCTCTTTCTCCTTCCTCACCCCCATCTACATTCTCTACACCTTTCTAAACGCTCCCGGAGGACCCGTATCTTGCTCTCTTCAAAATAATCATCACGCGAGTAAGAGTCATCTCCTCCTCCCCTGTCATAATCTGGCTGCTCAACCCAGTTAGTCCAACCCTTTCCAAAATGTCATTCTATCCTAACATGTTGGCTGCCCCCTGTGGATCCTGGAAAGACAGCTGACCCTTGAACAACACAGGCTTGAACTGCGCAGGTCCACTTATTTGTGGAGTTTTTTCAATGGTCAATACTCCAGTACTACACGATCCGGAAGGGTTGAATCTGCAGACATGGAACCATGGATGTGGAGGAACCATGGATAGCGAGGGCTGGCTTTAAGTTGTTTGTGGATTTTTGACTTCACAGAGGGTTGGCCTCCCCAACCACCTTGTTGTTCAAGGGTCAACCGTACGTTCAATTTTTAAACTCATGAAATGAAACTGTTGGATTCAAATCCATTACCATTTGGCCCCAGTCACGAGACTCAAATCTAAAATTCAAAGCCTGACTACTACCATGTAGTGGCTCTGTGACCTTGTTAACCTCTTAAGCCTCAGTTTCCCATAAATGCTCTGTAAAAATGGACACGATTGACCAACCTCCTGGGGCGACGGTGAGGACAATCTAGAATGTACACAGAGAGCTTGTCATACCATCTGGCAAATAGAAGGCCCACAATAAACAATGACTTATTATCCCCTCTACTTTTCCTTGCTAAACAACTCTTCCTGGCAAGAGCACTCCTTCTCGATATCGTTCTCAGGCTGGATCAAATACTCTCCAGCTCAGGGCCCTTCAGGGTAAGAGGCTCTCATTCCATTCACCAAGTGGACTCAAGAGCACAGAGTGGGAAACCAGTCAGACAGGGATTTGCACCCTGGTTTCACCATCTATTAGCTGCGAAACCCTTGATAAATTACTTTCCCTCTCTGAGCTTCCATGTCTAGACCTCTAGTGATGATGATCATAGGTAACACACACCAAGTGCCCAGCACAGTGTTGAACACACAGTGTGTGTTCCGTGGTGGCTCAGGTCCCTTCCAGGATGCTTTACCCATTTTGGCATCATTGGCATTGAATCTACAACCAGGGGCGTTACTAGCGTTACCTTCCCCCCCATTAATCACCTGCTTCTATGGGGCTGCCTGTGTATAGGGTGCCATCTATTTCTGTACATAATATGCTTTTCTACATTGCAAACTCAGTGTCAGCTGGGACCGTACCTCATCTGTCTTTGTAGCCCCACGTCACAGCCCGCACAGAGAAGCTACTGATAGTTTACAGGATCACATACTTACGCCTGTGCATATTAACTCTCCACTCTGTCTCTCATTTATATTTCTCCCAGGGTTCGGATTTTTTCATTTTTGTTTAGTTCCCCATTGCCTAGAATGTTCAAATGTGGTTCAGTTGTTTGTTTTGTAACCATAGCAATAGTGAAAAAAGGCTCAGCGGCCTTAAACTTGATACAAGAACCTCATATCACTTCTCCTGGTTTTGATTTTCTCTTCTAAAACCCATCTCCAAAAGAGTCTGACACCGCCACAAAACACTGTGTATATCCAAGGCCAACTGTTTAACCTGAGTACATGTGAGGACAATTTGTATTTAGTATCTTACTTTTTGAAGAAATTATGAATCCTACTCAGTAACATTCTTTTGCCCACTAAGATGCTTTGATTGACACACCCAAATGTCATTGGCATCCTGAGATGCTAAACATTTCTGACAACTGCCCTACATCTAAACAGTTAGGACAGAGGCCAAGGAAGAATTGGGGATCAGGAGCTTTCCAAGAGAAACGAAAAGAACAAAGGCAGCCACAGGGGCATAAAATAAACTCCATATGACAGTCGAAGCAGAAATTTCCAGACAAGTCCAAATTTCCTAACAAGTTCTCTAGTTTTATCACAAGGAAACGTCTATGTACAATCTAATTCACTTAATGGTGTATTTCCATATATATCTCTTTGGAATAGTTTCTAGTTTCATGTTAGCTTTTGTTCCAAACAGATTCCAATTCTTCTTCCGTAATGTCTATGTGTGCCCCCTAAAGAACATATTATTTTTGTCTTAAGAAATCTTTGTTGATACTGATTAATGAATAAACAGGAAATCTAGAACAAACCTATACAATTTTTTCCCCAAAATACTGCATAGTAGATCTCCTCCAGCACCTCCAAATGGCAATCTATTAAAATGCCCTATTTCTGGGGTGGGAGATCTCAATCAAGGACTGTATAACCGTTACTAGGAAAGTTAATGTCCACTCTACCTGGTTTAAAAGCAATAGGATCTAGGAGCCACTGTTATCCAAACTATAACCCTATGCCTTGAATTAAGTTCTAACAAATCACTAAGTGCCTTGCAAAACATAACATTGTCCTTGTTTTTAAGCAGAGAAAATTTTAAGCCAAGATTAGCATCATGATTGCCTCAAGCACTGCTTGGAAATTAATGCCCAGTGTATGGTTGGAATTCAACCTTTCCATTTCTGGTCTCTTATGTAGCCCCTGACTTCTTCTGAAAGTTCAGATGACATTAAGTAGCCTTGACCTCCAGGATCAGTGCCCCATGTCTTAAAGTAACAGTATCACTAGGCTACTTAACATTCCCTTTTAGGGAATTCAGTCATGCTTATGAGGAAAATCAATGTGCTCTGGAGCTCAGGTAGGGGACAGGTAGCTATTGGGTTGTTCCAATCATCCTCCAAATAGTCATCTCTCAAGATCAAGAGCCTGATCATTTTCTTCTAGCCATTTATTAAATGCATTTAATCTCCTACTATTTGAATACACCGAGAGCACTGTAACCATTGAAAGAATGGCAGTGGGCATATACACACAGACTTAACACACACCTAAGAGTATCATACGTCAGATCTGCTTATGGTTGTCCACAAAGCTGGTCCTGTCTCCAAGGTGACTGCAGGTAAAGGGGTGGAGGGCGGGGAGCATGAGAAAGGATAGTGTACTAATGTCTGTGTGTAAGAGCCCTAGCCCCTTGCCCCTCGTGCCATGCATGTACTTATGAGACAACATGTCTGATAAAGCCTCAGTACAGAACCCTTCCTGTAGTTACTGACAGAGTTGCCAGATTTCACAGAACTACAGGATGCCTAAATAAACTGGAATGCAAATAAACTGGATTATGTATACCACAAATATTACATTGTACACGTCAATGCTAAAAATATTATTACTAGTCTCTCTGAAATTAACATTTAACTTAGTGTCATGTATTTTATCTGGCGACCCAATTCACTGAGCACTTAGGATTGGCAATGCAGGAGGCTTTGCTTTGAGGGTTCAAGGAAAAGGTCTTCAAGGAATTTATAAAGTAGTAAAAGGGATGATAGGTCCACAAATAATAGGAAGTTAAAAGTGACCCATCCTGGAAGAAGAGGACAATGTAAGATGGTAGCAGGAAGGAGAGAGTGAAAGTATAGCTGTGGAAGTGATGTGAAGGGGTTTGAGATGGAATGTGAATGTAGCAAAGAATCATGAGCTTCATCTCGTTGTTCTGTACACCGAACATGGGGGTCTCATTGCTCTGGGTTTGTGCATGTATCACCTACTATCATTTTTATATTATTTATACATACCAGTGCAGCCAAAAGCTAGTGAAATGGAGTAAAAACAAAACAACAAAAATGCTTTGCACTGAGACTCCTAGCAAACAAAGCAAAGACAGAAACACAGTGGGATAGCCAGCTCTCATTACTTAATAAAAAAAAGAATCCAAATTTGTCAGACCACACAACCTCTTTTTCCTCATTTTGAGCTCAGAGAAATTTGTTTCGGAGGTTTTAATAAAAGGGCAATGACATACATAATTCTCACTGTCGTCTGGAGTAATTTAGGGCAAAAATGCGGGCGCCTCCTACATTACGGAACACTAAATAAAAACTGAGGGTGCAATGCTGTGTGTGCATGCATACATGTGAACACATGATCAAAGTCCATGTATACACTTTACATGCATACATGCCTCTCCTTTGCAGGGACTTGGAAACTGGGAACTAAGGTACCTTAGGCAAAATTCTTACTCAAGTCTAACTTGGTGCAGTGTTAATAATTTACACGGTGGTCATGACTCCACCTGTATTCTTATTCAGAAAAAGGGAAACAGATATTTAAATGGTACCATTCTCTCTTTGTAAAGGTTTTACCCACCAGGGATCAAGTCAACAAGGAGTTAAAAAGCAAGGAGGGGACTTACTTTCAGCTCTCCCTTCAGGCCCTGTTGGGATGCAGGGGCCTGAGACAGTACTGTCAAAAAACAGAGAAATGATCTGGCTAGGCAGACACAAGAAAATAAATTTAGCCCTGACAATATGCATTGATTAAGTACTTGAATGACAATGGAACATGACAATGACAAATGCAGGCTACCACCACCAGAGTCATTAATACAGCAGAAACACTAATTTTTACCAATCTTTAAACATCCCGGTTGGTGGCATTTGCATTTCTTTGCCTACTCTTTTTTCCTGTGGAGATGACAAAAAGTCAGCTTCATTTTCGGTTTCCATCCAGGAAGTTAAAAAAAAAAAAGTCTACATTCCTGATCTTTGATTAGCCCCTGAAAATGAGTTTTAAACAAGAGATGGATGGCCTGGTGTGCTCAGTTTCAGAGGACAGGACGTCACTGCAAGGCTCCTCCAGGGGAGAAGGTGGGCTTCCTTGCTCAACAGTGGAGAAAGGATGTAAGTATAAAGGGAGAAAATGAAGGAAAACCAGTCTCTGCAAAGACTCCCCCATCCCTCATCTTGGTAGCTAAATAAGTATTCACTATGCAAGGTCAAAGCGACCTTGAGAGTATCTGGTCCAATGCACTCATTTTACAAATGAGGAAACTGAGAACCAGAAATGAAGGCATAGCTACTTAGCGGTTGACGTGGGACAAGAATCTGGGCCTCAGATTCCCACTTCAGGCCCTTCTCATTACACCTCGAAAAATCGGTACAGGAGTTGTCGAGACGCTATCCCCACCCAGATAAGTCACTTGCTTTCCCATCTTTAAACCCCATTCAGTGTAACTCAGGTATTCCATTCTCCTTCGGATCTGCATCCCCCCCAGTCACTGTTTTCCGGAGGACATATGTGTGGTCCAATGTACTGATTCCAGTACATGTGCAGTCAGCACCCACATGCACCTCTGTGCAGCTGCACTGCAGTTGGATTGTATATAAGAAAATGTCACCACGAGAGCCGGCTACCTACGTCCAACTTCCTACGTGGGTTCCAGTGTGGCAGGAAATGGCAGCACCCACCATCTTCCTTGCCTTCCCCGACCTTACCTCCCCTTCCCCAATAACTCAAAGAGCGCTATAGGTGGGATTTAATAGTTGATACTAATTTCCAATTATTTAAATTCATGTTTCATATTCTTAACTGTAAATACAATCAATTCAACTTTTGTGGCGTTCTCATTTATGCTGAAGAGTCACAGGGATCTAAAACCACGGCATCTCTTAAAGATGATACATATACAAAACTGAGAAGACAAGCTTGGAATCAGCATGCTTTTCAGAACCTACAAGTACACAACACATGAAGGAGAGGAAAACCATGTCCTGCCATACCCAGGCCTTGGTCTATCCTATCAGCATTAAACAGATTTTCAGGCAAGTCCTAGGAAAAAACTGGGGAGAAAAGAAGGAAAATGATTATGTTCCTTAAAAAAATTTAACCCCTTGATAAAATGCTTTAAAAAAAACCTGAAATCAGTTTTCTATTCTAAATAAAATTTTAAGAACAAACAAATTTTTGAGATATGGATTCAATAAACTCATTTTCTTCAATCAGGAATAACAGAAGTCCATTATTTATAGAATCACCCTAGAACACAAGAAATAAGGGGGAGAGACAGAGAGAAAGAGAAACAGAGAGAAAACACTGGGAGAGAGAAAAACTGTTTTGGGGATCCTAATATTCCATACATCTTTGGTTTGTTTCTATTAAGTTTCTTCTTTAGCCTAATCGGTATAGAGAACTTCCTTATACATTTGGACACATACAACCTTTAAAATAATGCCAGCAAAACTTTAAATGACCACTAGACACTCTCTTCTTTGGGGTACTTGGGAGAATTTCAGTCACGGGGTTTGATCACATCCAACATACCCAGCCTAAGGTCAAGAAGGCCAACTTATTTTGCAGGTGATAATGGTTTAGCTGTATCTCAGTATGCAACTGATGTTCCTACCCTAGCAATCTTGAAATTCTGTATCACAATGATTTAAGGCCCAAGTTACCTTTTGCCTCACAGAAGGCGCTTCAAGAAACTTAAATCAGGTCTTCCAGCAACAACATCTTCTTAATTAACACTCAGGACTAATTTTAAGTCCTTCAAACTCTATCTGGTACAGAACTGAAAAACAGATTTCTGAAGAGCCGGACTCGTGGATGTAGCACGGCTCCCAGCATTCTCTGGAGCTCATGCACACATCAAAGCAAACAGCCCAGTCTCTCATCTGACTCTCGGTATAAGAGCAGCACATTCAAGTCCTCATGTCTTCATTTAGACTCTTTCCTTGATTCTCCTCTCACGCCTGACATCACCTCCTGGGATGCTTTCATTGGTGCCAAATGTCTGAAGGAGAGATCTGAGCTTCAAATAGGACTCTGCAGCCCGGTTCTGAACAAGGTGGCCACTTGGCAATTCCCAAGCAGCAGGTGACCAGGGGCCTGGGAACCACCAAGTGATGCTCCCCCGTCAGTGGGAGCAATGACTCATGGGTAAGCCATCTGCATGGGCGATGAGCTACAGCAGAGGGCCCCCGGACAGACAGCCACTGGGAGGCAGCATCTGCCAAAGGAGCTGGCTAGCAGCTGCATGTCCCATTAAGGCGGAGTCTCAGGAGATCTTCCTACCCTGACAAGGAGATACTACAAACACAAAATACATCTACATTGCCATCTTCTAATTAGAACACCTAGATAGCAAACAAAATATCCAGACTTAAGCTGACATAGGAACAGCGAAGACAGCAAGTGGTTTTAAAGGCTACTTAAAATCATGCACCCTCACCAGAAAGAAGATGCTAATGGATTTGCCTCTTGATCGCTTGGTGACTCAGAAAAAATAGGTAGAGACACTCTCCAGACTCATAAACCACTGTGGAGGAAGTACACAATGTTACAAGTTCTAAAACAGAACACTAAAGCCACGTAAAAGAATTCCTGCCCCAAGTTATATGCCCTCAGCATAGAAAATTTGTAAGTATTGAGAAATAGTAAAACAAATAGAAGCCAGATGTTTTTAAGCCAGTAAAACCCTAAGTGTGAATTATCTAGGTTCTTTTTCCTGTTGGCCAAAAGCCAAGAATCCAAATTGAGAGCATCATTGTCTTTACAACAACTGTAAAGACCTTTACCCTTTAAAAGTTTTAAAACTTGCCAGATTTCAAAATATGAACATATCCGTCATCCTTCATGGGTTGGTTAAGTCGAACAGCCCAGCCACTGCTCGGTCCACAGTCCCACCACACTTCCCAGCTCCCATGGGCTTTGGCTCTGCCCCTGGAGAATCCCACGCTGGGCACCAAAACCCCCTGACTCTTACACAGCTCAGCTCCACCCTCCCCATGGCTCTCCTGAGTGACCCTGGACCAGGTCCCTCTGCTATATTCTGTGGAACTGACGTTCCCAGTTCACAAATTTCCCTGGTGTCTTAAGATTTCCCTCAAACATGTACACTGACTCCACTTTCAGTTCATGATCTCAGACCTTGAATGGGCTGTCAGTGCTTCCAAGAAACCCTACTACATTTATAGTCTGCCTTCCTATTCTCTAAGAACATTTCAGACTTCCTTCTCTAGTCAATTCCCATATAACCCTCCCGAAGCCCACCCAGATATCTCATAATGCACTGAGAAGCGAAGCCACTAAATCAATTCAACTACCTGCTTTTTTATGAAAAGAAAATTTATTAAAATCACTGATCTGGAAAGGGAATATTTTAAAATTAAACTTATTTTGAAGTAACTGTGGGTTCACATGCAGCTGTAAGAAATAATGCAGAGAGCTCCAGGTATCCTTTACCCAGTGTCCCTCAATGGTAACATCTTACAAAACTATGGTGTACAATCACAACCCCGATAAATGACATTGCTACAGTCAAGACACTGAACATTTCCACCACTGCAGAATCCCTCACATTGCCCGCTCATAGCCACACCTACTTCCTTCCCATGTCCTCCTCCTTAAGTCCTGACAACCACTGATCAGTTCTCTACTTCTATAATTTTGTCATTTCAAGAATATGATATAGAAATGGAATTACACAGCATGTAACCTCTTGGGTTTTTTTGTTTTTGTTTTTGTTTTTTAACTCAGCCTAATTCTTTGGAGATTCACCCAGGTTGTCACGTGCATCACCTGCCTATCAGTAAACAAAGGATGGCGCAGCCATCAAGCCAGCAGCCACTGCAGCTGCCTGCCAACTGTGTACCCTGCGGGAATTCAGGGTGGAGAAAAGCAGGATTCTGGCCCTAGATAGTGAAGGTGCACATCAAAGGAATGAGTTCACTGAGTCCAGACTCTTGCTTCTTCCCATACACAGAAAAGCGCTAAATTCGTTAACTTGAGATGTGTGTTTTTCTTTAACCAACAGTAATCTTTGGATGTCCCTACTACCTGTGTTTGTTGTTGTTGTTTCCGAAAACTGTTAAATATCCCGGCTTCTTCCTTACCTCTTCGCAGCAGTTCCTCAGAGCTACCTGACAGGCTGCCTCCCAGGTTTGTCCTCAGCAAGTCCACCGAATTAAACATAGTTCTCAACTTTTAGGTTGTGCTTTTTTCTTTTTTTTTTTTTTTTTCAGTAGACAATTGGTAGTTTGCTCCTTTTTATTGCTGAGTAGTATTTCATGGTATAGATGTACCTAAACTACCTGCTTTTGCATCCATTTTCTCCTCCTTCCTCCTGTTACAATGAAGGAAGTACCCCTCTCCCTACCAAGGCCAACCATTTGACATGTGCTCCGGATACCCTGCCAGGTGCTTCCACAGCACGTGACTTCTCTGGTTATCATCTCTTTCTTCTGAACCATCCTCAACACCTTACAAACATGCTTGCCTGGTTCCCACATTATGATGGTCCCCTCTGACCCCTCATGCCCTTCCAGCTCACACTCGTTTTCTCTAGTCTCTTATAACTGGACAACTTCTCAAAAGAGCTATCTACACTCTCATCAACACATCAGCTTACCTTGAGGTCCTTCATTACTGTTTGCTCCTAAGCCAGTTCACTCTAGCTGCCATCCACACTTCAGCACCCTCCTCCTCAAGGTTTGCAGTGACTTACACTGCTGAATCCCATGACAACTTCTTGTTCTCATCTTACTCTCTTAGATGAAGCCAATCCTTTCCTTCTCAAAATATGACTCTTGCTTCTGTTACTGCACAGTCCTCCCTGGACATTCTGATTTAACATGCCCCACAGGCATTTCAGACCTAACATACTGAAAATTAATCACACCCAATTTCTTTATTAAAACCTATTTCTCAGTCCTCCCTGACTTTGTAAATGCCATGTTTCCCTTGCCTCTTGTGTAGCTGGACTCAGAGGCCACAGTCCAGCAGGGACCATACTTCCTAGCACTCCCCCAACAGTAGCACCAGCCTTGAATTTGGCTCTGACCATGTGAGAGGATCTTGCCAAACAAATGCGAATGGAAATAAAGTGTGTCTCTTCCAGGATGGGACTTTTAGGAAGTCAGAAAAGTTTTTCTTCTCTTTCCACTTCTACCAGCTGGAAGCAGAGTGTGGAGCCCATAAAGAAGAGCCAGAGGAGAAGGTGGAAGGAATGCGGGTCCCTAACTCACCAGGACGGAGAGAGCTGCCTGATAACCCACAACACTTACATGAGCTAGAAATACGTGACAACTGTGTTAAGCCCCAGACATTTTTTGGTTTGCTTGCTCTAGCACGTGGTATTATCCTAATACACACCATTTTTACATAGGCATTCTTTTGATGGTATTACAAACATGAAGAAATCCAGAGCATATACGAGAGTATTCAGGTGCAATATTTACTGAATACCAAGGCTACCTATAACATAGTTACGTTTCGGGTAAATTTGTTTTAATCTAAATTCGGTCAGACTTGCCCACTAAGCTAAGGAGGCCTTTAGGATGAGAAACCCATTAAACTCTACACAGCACTTAAACAGAATAGCCTTCAAGTTAATTTTAAAGAAAAGAATGTTTTCTGGCATTGTGTGGTTTGTTTTTCCTTTCCCTCTTGAAGTAAAATTCATTCTGAAATGTGTTTTTTTGAATTTTCAGATGTTATCCCCAACAAGCAGGAAAAATCTCTCAAGTTTTTCCCCCAGATAGAATACAACAATGCTAACAGTTTTAGAAGTTCTAATTTATACTGTCTACAAAGTTGATTTCCTATTATTGTGTGCAAGTGACACACATACAAAGATTCCTCTTTGTTTTACATTCCAAACAACCCAAATATGTTTTGAAAAACACAATTCTCTGCATAAGAAAAAGAAGTCTTCCTTCATTTTCTGCGTGTTAGGGCTACAACACACAAACATCACAGCTGTGGAATGCAGGAGTAGGATTCAGGGCAATCTTTTTTTTTTTTTTTTTTAACATCTTTATTGGAGTATAATTGCTTTACAATGGTGTGTAAACTAGTTTCTGCTTTAAAACAAAGTGAATCAGCTATACATATACATATATCCCCATATCTCCTAGGGCAATCATTTGCATATCAAGAAGCCAGGAGTCAAGATCCTGAGGTTCTGCCCTTCATTCTGCAGCTTCCTTGCTGCGAACTGTCAGGCACATTACCACTTAGTCATGCCCAGATTTAAGAATCCGTATGATTTGAATAATGCTTCTATTCCTCATCAGGGGGCTCCAAAGCTCAGTCAATGTTTACACGATGCTTCTGGGTGCCTATTTAGCAAATTGCGGGCCATGAAGATATAAAACATCATCAGCTTCAAAAAAGAAAAAAAAATAATCCAGGCAGGGATGGGCATGGTGAACACTAGGTCTGTTGTTTAAATGCCAGCCCTGCATAAAAGGTACTGGTTGTTTTTTCCTCTGATCTAATACTCTTAGTCATCCAAAATTTTAGTTGAGGAAGAAAATGTCAAAAGTTCCATCAAGGGTTTCTGCATGGTAGAATTATGGGCTTATGGCTTTTTCCTTTATGGTGCTCTGTATTTTCTAAACTGTCCACACTGAACACATATTACTTTCTTAATTGAAAAATAGGTAAATGTAAATATTTTCACTCTATAAGATTGTGTTTAAAGAGAGACGGACGAAAGCTAACTATGTCAGGCTGAACTATTGGTGCCAATTCTTCGCTTCCCCCCAGGAGTGTTATAGACCTGCATCTTTGCCAAGGTATCATGGTGGGTGGAGCATGCCTCTGCCCGTTGATGCTGGGCTTGGTCATGTGACTTGCTTTGGCCAATGGAAAGTTAGCAGACATGGTGCCAGCAGAGGCTTGAAACCTGCCTGTGCAGGTGGACGTGCACACGCTTGCTCCTGTCTCTTACCAGGGGAACATAATACCTTGGGTAGCTTCTGGCTCAAGGAAGAGGAGAGACACGTGGAGCAGGTCTAGACCCAGACTGCATCCTAGAACCAATCACAGCAGAGCCCAGGCTAAATAACCCAAAACCCAGGTGACCTGCAGCCACAGGAGAAAAAAGGGAATATGTATTGTTGTATGATAGTGAAACTTTGTGGTTATGTAGCATTACTGTTGTCAACTGGTACACCATCTAATACCACAAAAAACCTCAGGGGCAAAAGTAACTCATGGATTGAATTGCAGGGTATAAAAACGGCCATGTAGCAACCTTCACTTGCCCAATTATAAAGGGGACCAAGTCAACCATAATCCCAGTTTGAGAAAACTCTTCAGTAGACAGGAATTGTTTTCCTTCCTCTCATTAAATATATAATTATTTAATTACAATTATATTAAGTCCTATGAAAAGATGAGTCCATTCAACAATGAGATTTCACATTAAAAATATATTGTGAGTTTTTCAATGTTAAAATGTATTTTTTCACAACATGATTTAACGTTTATAATTGTTTTCCACTTTATGTGTATACCATATTATGTTTCACCAGTATTCTTTTGCCAGATATCTAGATTTTAGATAATATGCGATTTTAATTATTATACGTGGTGCCGCTCTAAACATAACTAAACTTAATTCTCTACACATATTCATGACTATTTCCTTGTGATGAAATCTGAGGAACAGAAAGGCTGGATTAAGGAATATGTAAATTTTAAAGTTTTTAATATGTCTTAATTGTCTAGTTTTAATTTACTTTTGTAATTAATGGACCAGGATCCATACAGATTGAGTCAGCCCCAGATACTAACTGAGCACAAATTTTCCAATTAATTGAAAAAAAAATTACTCCAACTAATCCTGCTGGAATATATTGAAAACCTATTGGGTACCAGCTGTGCTAGGCACAGTGTAATGGCCACAAGTACAGACTGTGGAGTCACAACACCTGGGTTCAAATCCTGGCTCTGCTGTTTCTGAGCATCGTGATCTGTGCAACCCATCTGTGCCTCAGTGTTCTCATCTGTAAAATGGGTATAAGAGTGCCTCCCTCATAAGTGCACAGAGATGTTGTAAGGATTAAATAAGTCAATAAATGTAATTCCCTAAAAGCTGTGCCTGCCACATAGTAAAGTCTTCGTGTCAGCTGTCATTAGGGATGAATAGATGAAAAGGTCACAGACCTTCCTCTCAAAGACCTAAGAGTTTAGTGAAACTTATACAGGTGAATTGGGTGGCAAAATTTTCAAACTATAAATTAAGCCTTCACATAGTCTTTGTTTCAAAGAAAACAGTAGAAAACTGCTAAAGGAAAACAAACCTTGGAATAAAACAAAGTTAAACAATAGGAAGGTGGCTGGTCTTTAAGTTACAGAAACTATCAGGCACAAGCTTATGATGTCAAAACCAGTTTGACATAAGTTTAGCAACAAGGTCTATTCCAAGGGAAGATCATATGTGATTATTTACAGTTGCCTAAAACTAGTGGAAACCATGTTTCTTAATGATCAGAAATGATGCTTTCTTCTCTCTGCTCTAATACCTGATACTAGCACAGTGCCTGACACAAAGCAGAAACTCAATTGATAAGGGTTTCAAATTGAGGTTCACAAGACCAAGTTACCCATAAACTGCAAAAATCCTAAATTCAATTTGTTATGCACACAATACTAATAGCCACCATTATTGGGCTAACTGCTTTGTATGTGTTACTTCATTAAATCCTCAGCTAAGCTATGTAGAAGACCAACTAAGAATGTTTTCTTCATATTCCAAAATCACTTTCAAGCTACTGTTGTTTAAAACAGGCTGATGTTCAAGAGATTTTTTTAAAAGCTCTCCTAAGGACTATTAAACATTTTTGAAAATTATCTGACCAAAAATTAATTACCTAAAATAATTTTATACGAAGCTAAATTGCAAAAGGCTAGCTAGAATTGCTAGAGCTGTTGAGATTTTGAAATAAGAATCAAGTTCAGCTTTTTTTTTTTAAAGCTAAAGGCCAAATTTCATGTTTCAGATCATATATCTGCATCAAGAGCTATACCTTTGCATTATTTTAAAGTTTTAAGTAAACTGATTTAGCAAAAATTGGAGCAACCATTACTCCCCCCCTCCTATTGGTCAAAAATAGTTTAACCAAAGTAAGTAAATTCCCTAAGTGAAATTAGTAAGTGAGGGGTGAGCCTTTTAACCGTTAAGGTTTAATCTCCCCTGCTAAAAAACTAAGGGTTAGACTAAATCTTTAGGATCTCCTACTTAAAAAAGCAAATATTCTGCATTTATAGAAATGAAAGCCAAGAAAAATGTCCTAACAAGCATTAAAAGAACATCAGTAAAACTCAAGTGTGAACATTTGCCCTAATTTTAATGAAGTGCAGCAATTTTTTAATGAATTTTTTCCCCTTGGCCTGGAGTCAGCTTCACCCTACACCTCAGCAGTGTGCCACAGTGGGTCACATGTTCTAGACTCTGCTGATCATGGTACAGAAGCATTTCTGCTCCCAGAAATCTTTTTTTTTTTTTTTTTTTTAATAATTTGGACAGGCCATGAGAATAATTCCTTTTATTTATTTATTTATTTATTTATTTTTGGCTGTGTTGGGTCTTCGGTTCATGAGAGGGCTTTCTCCAGTTGCGGCAAGCGGGGGCCACTCTTCATCGCGGTGCGGGGACCGCTCTTCATCGCGGTGCGCGGGCCTTTCTCTATCGCGGCCCCTCCCGTCGCGGGGCACAGGCTCCAGACGCGCAGGCTCAGCAATTGTGGCTCACGGGCCCAGCTGCTCCGTGGCATGTGGGATCTTCCCAGACCAGGGCTCGAACCCGTGTCCCCTGCATTAGCAGGCAGATTCTCAACCACTGCGCCACCAGGGAAGCCCTGCTCCCAGAAATTTTATCTCCAAAAAGTCAAAATCCATAATTCTCCAAAAAAATGAAGAACTCAACTTGTTTTCCAGGTCATTTATTAACTGGCAGACAAGACTGTCATATGTAGAGAAAACTTTACTGTTAAAAAACAATAAAGTTTCTTTAAAATATTTATATTTAGAGGAAAAATGAATCTAAAATGAAAAGTAGAAATCTAACCTTTAGTGATTTAAAATTAAGTTTAACAACATGAAAATGTATACGGGAAATTATTTTTTTAAAAAACATGCTTTAAGTTATTTTAATTTGGCTATCTTTCAAGCCAATAAAAGTTATTTGTAGATTTTCTGGATTTTAATTTTTTAAGTAATTAAATTTTAACAACACAATTTAAAAATGGGTGAAAGGAAAAAAATGGGTGAAAAATTTAAATAAGCACTTCACAAAAGGAGAAATATGAATGTCCAATGAGCACATGAAAAGATGTTTGACATCATTTAGTAATCAAGAAAATACAAATTAAAACCAGAAAGTGATACGACTACTAACCCAGTTAAATGGCTAGAATTTTAAAAAACTGGCAATACCACAGATGGGCAAGGATGCAGAGCAATTAGTTCACTCACCTGTCGCTGGTGGGAAAGTAAAATGGTACCATTTTCGAAACAGTTTGGCGGTTTCTTATGAGGTTCAACACACACTACTGATACACCTAACAACATAGATGCATCTTAAAAACATACTGAGCGAAAGAGGCCAGACACAAAAAAGCATGCAATGTATGATTCCATTAGTATAAAATTCTTAAGATAAATCTATAGTGACGAAAAGCAGCTCTGGGGTTGCCTGGGCCCAAAGAAGGGGCAAGGGAACATGTTATATCTTGACTTTGGTGGTAATTACACTGGTGTGTAAATTCACTAAAACCCATCCACAGGTACACTTAGAATGGATACATTTTATTTTATGTAAATTATACTTCAGTAAAGTTTACTAATATAATCCTCAATTTAATGGCTCTCTGAATTGGATTAGGTTGTACCAAATGGTCTGTGGAGGGGCAGGCACATTCTAAGGGGCTGATTTTCACACAGGGAACTCCACTGTCATTGGGGACACGCTACAGTTGTCCCCACCTATATCCACAGGGATTGGTTTCAGGACTCTCACAGATGTTCAAGTCCCTTATATAAAATGACACCGTATTTGTTTATCAACTATGCATATACTCCCGGATACTTTAAGTCATCTTTAGATTACTCATAATACCTAATACAACGTAAATGCTGTGTAGATAGTTGCCAGCAGATGGCAAATTCAAGTTTTGCATTAGGGAACTTTCTGGAATTTTTTTTTTTTTTAATATTTTCCATCTGTAGTTGGTTGAATCTATGGATGTGGAACCCGTGGATACAGAGGGCCAACTGTACTGTATAAATGTAACCCCCTCTCTTAAACAAGTCAACCATGCAACTCACCAGTCAGCGCACCCCCCAGGCTTCCCCGCCGCAGCTGTCTTCCATCCTCACTCAGCTGTCTTTTAAACTTCAGCGACTTTCCAGGGCCAGAAGCCACATCTGGGTTGCTGCATTTCCGAAATGGCATAGGCGGAGGGGATAGTATGTGGTCAAGCTGCGGAGAGAAGGACAGTGGCATCACTTCCTGGGGACGTTCTCAACAAGAATGAAAGACACCGCACCCCTCCCCACCAGGCATACTTTCTTCCCTCTTTTCCTTCTCGAAGTCCCTCTCTCCTAACACTGTTTTGAATTTGGCTGGTTTAGAGACTTCAGGGTTCCACTGTTGAGTCTTCCATCTGAAAGAGTATCTGGCTTGCTGCAAAACCTCCATTGCAGTGTTTTTCAAGCGAATTAGTGGGTCATGGCATATTAGTGGGTCATGAAATCAAGTTTAGTAGATGGTGACCAGCAGAACAGAAATTATCAGAATCCAATGAAGGAAGGAAAAGAATCATTTCATGAAATGGTTAAGTTATACATGTATGGGTGTGTATCCAGAGTCATTATATAAAATATATCTTTCTGTGGGCCATGATCCTCCTAAAAAAATGAAGAATATCGCTCTATAGATTCTACAGAGAATCCATAGATCACTTTAGTTGTTCACAAAAGAAAATTCACAAGCTTTTGGTGCTCACAAATATACGTAGGGAAGGGAACTTTCTAAGCACCACAGCCCTTAATGGAAATCAATACGTCCTGATATCACTTCAAAGCTTTTTAAAAGAAATCCTGTCACAAGAGTCATAGAAACCAAAGTCACTTCAAAAGACAGCTTTCTACAAAAGAATCCCTTGTGTCACAACACTTATTTCAAGATCTGTCCTGCTTTCAGAAGAAAACCTCTCATACCTGAATAGGGCCCTATGTTTTAAAATGTTCTCCTTCAAGTAAGTATATATGCATGTATATGTGTCTAGATAGTTATTAAAGACAAAAATATTAATGTGCACATGCATATACCCAGATAGTTATTAAGAACAAAAATGAAGTACAAAAAATATTCATGGATATTCCAACTGCCACAGAAAAGAGCCAACTTCATAGAAATTTAAAAACAAACAAGAGTTGGGTAACACTGCTCAAAGCCAGGCATTTTTAGGGATGCTTCACTGAGATTTGTTTTGTTTTCCTGGGTAGGAAGAAGGTCATCTGCTTATACCTGTCAGAATTTTTTCAGATTAAGACTCTTATGGGTGTATTTACAGGAAAAAGAAATTCAGGGATGAAGTCATCTATGTGTCTGTCTATGCCATGCAGCATATTTAAATCCATGGCACAAAAAGAAATTTGACCTTGCCTATGAGTAACTCCTCTCAAGCCGGTTGAAATGAAATAGACTACACTCACTCAGCTGTTACATGATGTCAACTCTCCCCCAAGCTCAGCTGTATTCATTAGTAACAGAACAGCTGGATTTCAAGCACTTGTCAATCAGTACCATCTGAAATTCATTGCCAGTCAGTATTTTACTGTATTTCATTGCCACTTAGTAGTTCAGTGAGAGGTCCTCAAGAAACTAGCGGTGCATCCACTCCAGGATCTGCCCTGATCAGCAGGGAAAAGGAATTGCAGATTGTACTTTTGGAAGTATTTGTTAGGGCTGCTGTTCATTACATCAGTGTCCTACTTAGAACGGCCTCCAAGAGCGAATTTCTGTCTAGTGTTAGACACTTTGCCCTTAAACCTTACAGACAATGAAATGTAGCAAGGGCACCTTGGACAGTAACACATCAGCTACTAGAAAATGCAGAACTCAGTCAGGGGTCCAAGTGCAGTCAGTCCATTATACAATGCAGAGGCTAATTTTGCCTCCTTCTTAGCTCTATTTTATGCCCTTACCCCAGTTTTTTTTTTCTTTTTTCTGCCAATATTTTGGGGAAATCTTAAGGAAATTTGAAACAACAGAAAAGTTGTAAGATTAGTACAATAAAAACCATATTCCCTTGACCAGTGGTGAATTGTTAACTTCCACCCATGGCTTTTGCTCCTCTCCCTCTCTCTCCCCCTTTCTCTTTGCCCTACCACCCCTATAGTGAGAGTTAGTTGCAGACATTGTGGATTTTTACCCCTCAATACTTCGTCCTGCCTCTTCAAATAACAAGGACACTGTCTTAAATTCTCCTGCCCTGTATTAAATGTATTCTTCTAAGATGTCTCAAATCTTTTGTTATCAAGGGAAGTATAAATACTAGGCAAAAAATAAAATATCATATAGACTTAATATTAAAAATTTGCTTTTACAGTGAAAGAAAAACATGCAGCCACAAGGTGGCAATGTGTCATAGACATTCAACAAAATGCTCCCTAATCGCTACTACTCGCATAAATGCACCAAGAACCCCTCAGAATAACCAAGTGAGTTAGGGTTCATTTCAGTTAGTCATTTTCTCTTAATTACTAGTGGCAGCTGCATTAAATGCAAATATTTATTGTTTAAGGTTCATCAACTTCTGCTACTTATTTTTCACCTGAAGTTAAATTTTTCAGCTTGTGGAATTATAATTAATTTCTCTGGGGAAGTCTGTTATATTGCCAATTAACAGAGGGTGAACAAAATAAGCAGAGGAAAGAAGATAATTCCTAAGGAGGAATTATGTGATTTCCTTACATATTTCCAACAAAGCCATAAAAGACATGAAACAAGTATAGAAGAAAGAGAAGGAAATCAAGGAGAAGGTGTAGGCAAATAAAAAAGAAAATCCATTTCGTCACATATAGAGTCATAAGCTATTAGTCCATAAGCCAGAGTTTTTTAATCAGAATCACAACCCCTAGAGAGGAGTATTATTTTAAATCTGGCAAAATAGAGGCAGTGAACTGTGAGGGCTGCAAATGTTCCCAACACAATATAAGCAGAAAAACCCATAAGCATTGTGCCATGTTCCAGGATCCCATTTTCTTCCTCACATCAAAATCACACTCCCAACAGCGCTCTCTCTAAATATATCATTTTTCCAAATTTGCTGTGCTGTCAGTCGCTCTACTTTTCTTTCTACGATTAGTCAGAGCTTCTCAAAATGGTCCACTACAGCCTTGCAATTTATTTTTTATTTTTTGTCCTGATTCAAACACTCATGATCCCTTTAAAAACATTTCATCAGACCCTGGAGCTTAAGGCAGACAGTCAACATATCACTTTGGACACTGCCCTCTGAATGATTTCAGTTTAATGTTTTCCAACCTTTCCAAACTTCCAAAGTCTCCACACTACAAGGAATTCAACTAAAGACAGAGGTTGTCTTTACAACTTTCACTCACGTTCAAGGGCATCTAAGCCTGCGTTTGTCATACTTGCTCTGAACACTTCTAATTTCTCTCACCAAGCAGTCAGTGGACTCCTGAAGAGCCAGACCCTACTCCCTTGTCACATACTCACCTAGCACGCCGCTAGCCACAAAGTATCCTGGACTGAAACACGTTCTCTGTACTTTATTCGCTGATGGCAAGCATTGATTCCTGGTAGACTAGCTTTCCTCAAAACTACCTACCTACCTTTAGTTTTCTTAACCGCTTTTAGCTCCAATAGCCACAAAACAGTTTGAAAAGGTGCATTTGCATATTACTGAGTTTGGAAGTTAGACAGACAGGGACCAAACTTACCTCTTACAGGTAAGCAACCTCTCTTGCTAGCAGTTTTTTTTTTTTAATTGAAGTATAGTTGATTTACAATGTTTCAGGTATAACAAAGTGATTCAGTTAAACACAGACACACACACACATACATATACACACACACATATATGTATATATACACACACTCTTTACCAGATTCTGTCCCATTATGTTATTACAAGATATTGAATATAGTTCCCTGTGCTATACAGTATGTCCTTGTTGTTTACCTATTTTATACATGGTAGCATGTATTTGTTAATCCCAAATTCCTAATTTATCCCTCCTACCTCCTTTCCCCTTTGGTATCCGTAAGTTTGTTTTCTATGTCAGTGAGTCTGTTTCTGTTTTGTAAGTAACTTCATTTGTATCATTTTTTAGATTCCATATATAAGTGATATCATATGATATTTGCCTTTATCTGACTTACTGACTTACTTCACTTAGTATGATAATCTCTAGGTCCAACCATGTTGCAGCAAATGGCATTATTTCTTTCTTTTTTATGGCTGAGTAACACTATTCCATTGTATATATACCACATAACCTTTATCTATTCATCCGTCGATGGACAGTTAGGTTACTTCCATGTCTTGGCAATTGTTAATAGTGCTGCTATGGACATTGGGGTGCGTGTATCTTTTCAAATTAGAGTTTTTGTCTTTTCCGTATATATGCCCAGGAGTGGGACTGCTGGATCATGATAACTCTATTTCTGTTTTTTTAAGGAACCTCCATACTGTTCTCCACAGTGGCTGCACTGACTTACATTCCCACCAACAGTGTAGGAGGGTTCCCTGTCCTCCACACCCCCTACATACAGCATTTATTATTTATAGACATTTTGATGATGGCCATTCTGACTGGTGTGAGGTGATACCTCATTGTAGTTTTGATTTGCATTTCAGTAATAATTTTGCTAGCAGTTTATCACAGGAAACATGTAAGCGTCCTAGAGAACAAACGGCGTACACAACTACTGTAAGTCTGATCCAGACTTGGGGAAAAGTTTCCAAAATTACCAGTCCTACAGAAATGCTCATCACCAGAAATCTATATCTATCTTCTATGTTGATCATCTCCAACCATTGTTTGCTGTTTTACAGCTATCAGGATGAGTAAAACAGAAGAGTCCACCACAATTACACTGTGGCTTCTGCCATCAGTGAATATGAATTAAAGCCAAATCATTTACAAGACTGAGTCTTATATTGTTTAGTGTCTCTGCCATCACCACCACAACCACTACCACTGTCTCCAAACATGGACCATGTGTTTCTTCTATGGCTATATCCCACAGTTTCATCCATCTCTTTCTAAAAAGGCATATTATAACTTTCGATGAACACTGAACTTGCAGCCTTCTTAACTGACAGTTTTCTCCAGCCTCATCTCCAGACACTTTCCTGCCCAAGCACACAAGTTCTCTCATTTACATGTTCACATAACCATTGTTATTTGGAAACTAAAGAGATTTTTCCAACTTCAGTAAATGGTAACTCCTTTTGTCTAGCTTCTCAAGTCACAAACCTTAAACTTATTCTAAACTTCTCTTTCTTACTCTATAGCTGATCAGCAAATCCCCTAACTCAACCTCTAAAATATATCCAGAATCCAATCACTTCACCACTTTTACTGCTACCACTCCGGTCTCTGCCTTCCGGATCTCTCTTGAAATAGCCTCCCAATAGATCTCTTTGCTTCCATCCTACTCTCAGCACAGCAGCCAGTGACCCTTCTAAAACATAAGCCAGATGCTCCAGATCCTCTGCTTGGAGTCCTCCCATGACTTCCCCTTCACCCAGAACAAAATCCGAAGTCTTGACAATGCCCTACAAGGTCCTACCACCTCTACCCCCATCTCTCTGAACCCAGCTCCTACTACTCCACTCACTCCACTTCCGTCTGTGGCCGGACCTCAAAAGCCCCAGGCATCTCCCCACCCAGGACCTTTACACTGATTACTTCCTCTACCTGGGATACACTCCAGATATTAGCTACCATGTTCCCCCCCCCCCCCCCGTCCTAAAGGTCTCTATTAAAAGGTTACTCTTTCAGGGGGGGCTTTCTCTAATGGCCCTACATAAAAGTGTTACTGAACACAAGTTTGTGTGCAGTGTACAGTGAAGTACACTGTACACAGTGTACAGTGAAGTCAAATAAACTGAAACATTGGCGTTTGGAGCAGAGAAAGGTTTATTGCTCGGCCAAGCAAGGAAAATGGGTGGCTCATGCTCAAAAAACCCAAACTCCCTGAAGGGTTTCAGCAAAGCATTTTAAAGGCAAGGTGAGGGAGGGGGTATCCCAGGGTTTGTCATCAGCCCATGCACAATTCTCTGATTGGGTGATGGTAATCAATCCTTAGGTGCCAGAAGGTCTGGGGGCTACGAGCTCATGATCATCAAGCAGTTCATTTCTTCCATTTGGTGGTGGTTTTAGCATCTGAAAAACTCAGGAAATATACATCAGATACTATCATCTAGGTACTTCAGAGAGGAGCTAAAGCAGAGGATATGGGGGAGAATTCTGTCCTGGGAAGGTCCCATAGGGTCCTGCTTGGTTACAAAGGGTAGGCCCATCACTTTTTTCCCTTTTCAAATTTTTCACCTTAGCATCTATCACTACAAACATGTTAGACCTTTTATATTTGTTTATTGTCCTTCTTCTCCCACTAGAATGTAAGTTACATGAAATTACATACTACTCTGTTTTGTCCACCATTTGTCCACTGCTCTACTTAAAAGCCACCTTATAAATATTTGTTGAGAGAACAAACTGCAAATCTCTGGTATTTAGATTAAACAAAAAAACATATGCAATAAAGGATTTTGATTACTGGAAAAAAACAGGATCAACTTATAATCTTAAATGTTACTCAAGGTAAAAATGCTAAAGGGAGTCTAGCATTTTGACAAAGTTGAACACTTCATATATGAAAAGACCCTTAGGTTAGAGCAAATGGCATCTTTTCAAAGAATCTTTTCTATATACAAACTAATATGCTAATTTTCGAACACTGCTACCTCTGAAGGTGATTCCTAAATAATGAATTATTCGACCTTTTAAATCTATCCTAACTAGCATAATCACTGAGTCTATCAGCTCCTCCTTTCAGTAATTCCTTATTCATTCCCAAGATGTGGCACCTGCATTTTAAAGACCCATCCAGAATGCAAGTGCCCTAAGGC
Source organism: Balaenoptera acutorostrata (assembly GCF_949987535.1). Classification (NCBI taxonomy): domain Eukaryota; kingdom Metazoa; phylum Chordata; class Mammalia; order Artiodactyla; family Balaenopteridae; genus Balaenoptera; species Balaenoptera acutorostrata. The sequence goes on along the minus strand of NC_080065.1, from coordinate 56,510,887 downwards.
CAAAGTTCATTAGTTCACAGGGATCACCGCACACATAATAGGGTCTGACAGTAAAGTCTTTTTTATGCTAAAAAAGAGAGAGAAAGAGATTGACTAGTAACAAAGGGTTACGAAGACACTGTTCACTTATTCTGTTTCTTGATTTTAAATATTCTATGAAACCGAAGATATGAAAATAAATGAATAATTGTAACACTGCATAGACTATGCTTGTAATCTTAATTAATTGCTCTATTGCCTCCATCCAGAAAGGAACCAAATTGGCAACCTGAAATGAGTTTATTGCAAAATTGGATTTTATTTACATTTAAACCAAGTCCTATAAACAACATTTTGAAATTTGATAGGGTTCTATAGTTAAGACAGTCATTATTGTTTTCATACTAATTCCTCAGTGGCCAGGAATGCCAACACTTCCTATCCTAATTAGGACATTTAACGCTTTCTATGCCTGTTCCCTCATCTGCAAAATGTCAATAAGAATACTACCTATCTTTCGAGGTGGCTGTGAAGTTTAAAAGAATTCATATATGCGCTTAAAACAATACATAGAATGCAGTATGTGTGCAATAAATATTAGCTGTGGTGTCTATTAACATCCCCATGTAGAAGTTACTTCATCCGGAAACATCTCTGTGTGTGTACTTCATCATAAATGGTTTGCAAGGAAATTAAACTGATTATAGTTTTACTGAGTTGTCTTTTCTTTTCTTTATGGCTCAAATGAGAACTTGGTTTGAATGAATTGCTTTAAAATTATTTCAGGCCAAAACAAGGAATAACTAAAAAATAAAAATAAATAAATAAATAAAATTATTTCAGGCTGTAATTCTTGTGCTGTGCTCTCGAGCACTAACTCCTGGGTCTTGATCATGCGGTTCTCAGCATGCATGAGGTGAGGCGCCTCCTCCAAATTTGAATTCTCAGGCACAGAATCCCATTGTCATGCTACTTAACTCCTCTCTGAAGTACGGACCTCAGAGGTGGTGAGGACACAGAGGGAGGATGGATGAAAAGGGCTTGACACAGGGCTTGGCACATACAAGCACTAAGAAATGATGTTGATGGTAACTCTCATCACAGCTCAAGTCTCCCCTTGCCTTAGCCTGTTGACTCGTAAAGCATATGGCTCTTTACTTGCCTGGCCCTTCCCAGTGGTACGTCTCCAGCATTCTTATCTCTACGGTGACTCAAAGAATAGAGAGAAGAGAAAATATTTAACATTCTCACCACTACCTGAAGGATGTACAACCTCCCTTCCCCCAGCATCTTAAAATCTTACTATAGATTGAGTCAGACACTGAGAGAGCTACAATCTTGGACCACATTTTACTGGGGCCCATTTAACTGAATTTGCTGACATTCATATTGGACTATGCCACCCAGAATGCATGTTTCCATTTAATGATATTGTAAGAAGCAGCCCTCTATAAGTCCTGCCACTCTGTTCTATAAACATAAGGGCCTATATTGAACAGTACCCTTCTTGCCAAGACTCATCTCTATACAAATATTAAGCAGCTGGGAACCAGGTATTCCTCTGGGCACAACAGTGGACAGAACAGACAAAAATCCTTGTCCACTAGGAGCTTCATTCCAGCTGGAGAGACAGAACCCTGGAGAAAATGCTGTCAGTTCTCTTCACTAGAAACAGCTCTGCTTCTGCTGGGTTATGGTCTTATTTTATCCTGGGAAGCCCATGAACCATATAACTAATCATGTTCCTCTAATTCAGCCACTTGAAATCACAGGGCAAAGCTTGCAGTCCATCACCAGCAAGTGTGGCCTGTCCAGTCTCCATCAAGACTTCATGGATCTGGTTGTAACCTGCAGTAACCTCACTGGATTTCACCTTACCCTCTGCTAGACTGAATGTTTGTGTCCCCACCGCAAATTTATATGTTGACCCTTAACCCCCCGAAATGATGGTATTTGGAGGTAAGACCTCTGGGAGGTGATTAGGTCATGAGGGCAGAGCCGTCATGAATGGGAAATCCCACAGAGCTCCCTTGCCCCTTCCACCACGTGAGAACATAGCTAGAAAAAAATCTGGCTATGAACCAGGAAACAGGCTCTCATCAGACACTGTATCTGCCAACGGCTTGATCTTGGACTTTCCAGCTTCCAGAACTATGAGAGATAAACTGTGCTTATAAGGCACCCAGTCTATGGTATTTTGTTATAGTGGTCTCAAGTAGTGGTAATCTTGTTGCCTGGGGGACGTTTGGCAATATCTGGAACCATTTTTGGTTTGTCCAACATAAAGGGGGCAGGGCATGTGCTGGGATCTACTGGCTAGAGACCAAGGGTGCTACTAAACATTCTGCAAAGCCCAGGACAGCCCCCAGCAACAAAGAATTATCCAGCATACAACATCCATAATGTCACTGTTAAGAAACTCTGCTCTATACTTGCTTTTCTTTTGTCTATCTGCACCTATTTTTAAGTTATTCATCTTGCTGAGTTATGTGTTACTGTAGGTCATCTTAAAACCTTTTGAGAACAAGAAGCGGGGGGCAAACGGAGAGCATAGATAGAATCTAAGCAAGAATTGTTCATGTCAACAAGATTTGTTAAGCAAACCATTTCCTGAGCCACATTAATTTACCCAACCTATTTAGCTGTTTATTGCATTTCACTGTCTCAATGAACATCTATGTTTTAAAAACTACATCAATAGAACATATTTAAACTGAAAGATGTACTAGATACCAATATCATTTTCCATCTTCAGTTTTGTAATTAATTCTTTGAATCACAAACTTCAATTAGCAATACAAAAAGTGTTTCAGAAACATCCTAACATACATTAGTAGATCAAACTACAATGGCATTCACCTAAACAGAGCTGCACCACTAGTTTCATCTCTTAAGAGAATTGATTTTCTTTCTTCCTTCCTGAGAGAAATATGTAAATTAGCACTTTGATACCACAATCTCGCTTTTGTCTGTCAACTCAGCTTCAAGAAAGTTAATTCCTTTGCTTATGAACATCCCCCCGCCAACACACACACCGCCAGCTCTATCATCATAGTCCCAACGACAAAGCGCCACACAGCAGGCGTTTAATTGTGATGTGTACATTAAGCATTAAATTCAATTGTCTGCAGACGAAAAAAACAGAGCTAATATTATATTACAGTATTTCGAAACATAGCACTTCTTAATTTAGAAACAATGACACTGGGGAATCACAGGGAATATACTGATTTGACTTTGCATACATATCACCTATTTTCCTGTCACTTTAATATTCTAGATGTGTCTCTGACCTTTAGTTAGGGATCTGATCTATGCCTGAAGTTGTTTACTTATCTGAAGACATTAAATTCCCCGGGCACCATCATGTCCCCATCAGCAACATAACTAAAGTTTCTGACCGCGGTTAACAAAGCAGGCAGAGAATATACTCCTGCACTTAAAGGCAGAGGGGAAAATCTCCACGATGCCCCCAAAACTCGACATTCTGTGCCAGCTTCCCCCTCTGGTGGGGAGAGTAGACCCCCAGGCAGGTAGTTGTAGCATTCCCATTTTACCAACAGGCAAACACATTGGGAAAGATTAACCCCTCCAAAGTTATCAGCTCCACAGGAGGTACAAAAGGAATCAAGCTCAAGATTCCTAACTCCAAAGCCCATGGTCCTTCCGCTGTTCCAAACCGTGAGAGGGGCTCACAGCAGCAAAGCACATGAAGCCCCGGAAAGTTGATTTTAATTCCCTCTTTCATCCCCGGTCCTAGAAGGCTCCCCAGAGAAGACTGGGTCTTACACTCTGGTGTCAACCAATCTGAATGATCTAGTTCAATCCTAATTGGCAGTCTACAGAAGCGGTTTCTAGGACTTCTTAGCTGAAATCCTCAGGTCAGAATTACAGAATCACAAAACAGAATTACCTGTCGTCTAATTTCCTGCTTTTCAGAAGACAGAGGCCCAGCCAAGTCAACCGCCCAGGTTTGCAAAGATAACCGCCTAGGTTTCTGGTGCATGACTCCTGACCAGAACCCGGATTTCCAGACCTACAATCTATGACCTTGCTTCCCTTACCTACTCCTGCAGTCCTGCTGGTATCCACCACTCTATTATAATTGACTTGTATGATTTTCTATGGGTTTTGTTCATACATGCTTTATCAACCAAGAGGTGTTTTAACAACTAGACATTGTGCTAAGGGCTGAAGATAAAAAACAGAATGCACACAGAGCAGAGTTGTGGTCCAGCACCTCATTAATTTCCGGTCCTTACTGTATTGGCTAAGCCATGCGGTGTTACTTAATGCCTGAAACGCAGAAAGGAGTTAACTGTCATTTACTCACATAGATTATGGTCTTCTCGGGGACCCTGAAGCCAGTGCCTGAAGGAACACAGAGCGGTGTGTAAACACTTGGTAATTTTCCTTCTAGCTTGGGCTTTTCAAGCTTTTCTTTCATGGGGTACAGAAAAAAAATTATTTTCTAAACAAGTTGGTCTAAGAAGGACGTATGAGGAGAATCCTCTCTTTGTTGAGAAGCTGCTGTGCTAAGTAGCGTAGAGGGGAAATACCTGAGTCCACAGGGTCTGAGGCTGAGGGAGAACTATCTTGTGTTACGGCAGGAGGAAGGATTTGCTGTTGCTCCAGAGACGGAAAGAGAAGGAACATGAAAAATGTGAAATAAGCACCGAAAGACAAGTGTTTTTTTCAACTAAATGAAAACCAACCAAGGAGAATAACTGGCAGCTAAACCTTCTCTGAGAGGAGGTGTAGGAGGAAGAGCAGAGTTTCTCCCACCATCGGTGCCACACAGCCTGACCCTAAACATCCGTCCTTCTTCAGGCACCAACCGCCCCACCATGGCGGGTGGTCTAAGAGCAGTGCGGGAATCACATCCCATTTCCTGAGGGGACCAGAAAACAGGAGAGAGGGGGAGGCAGGGCTGTGAGGCAAGCCTACAGCTGGGACAGCACTCGGCCACTTACAGGGGGCGAATGATAACTTCATCTATAAAATAAGGAAAATTACTTCCTCCTCACGGGATTCTTGAGGATTAAGTTAGCTGATCAGTATCAAGTTCCTAGGAAGAGAAAAAGCTCAAATGTTTCTTCTCTTCCCCCCTTCCATTTCCTCTCTTCCCCCGCTTCATTTTGCCAGAACCATAAAAGAAAAATAATCAAGCACTAGAACTTCTGATCAGTAACATCTATTGACCCTAAAAATAAACTTTCCACAAGTGTCTGGGAAAAACTTCAAAATATGCTCTTCTTGTAAAATAATGTGCAAGCTCTTTAACTGGACAAACGTATAAATTAATACTCATTTCATGATTTTACATTAAGAGGAAGAAAGGTTTGTTTGAAGAAGTCTGCCATGGGTAGCGGTAGCAAACCGAACCCTGACCCAAGAGACAAAATAAACTCTCTTCAGAAAAACATTCCTAAGAAGCATGAGTCACACGCTCTCAGCAGCTCAGGGGCCTCACCTGGTTAAAATGGAAACATTTTAGAAGGACAGGAAAAACAGTCACTGAGAAATTGGCAAATAGTAAGAGAACTCAAAGGAGGGCTCTGGGGATGGGGGGGTGGTGCAGGCCCATGCAAACTATTTTTATCAGCTTCATTTCTTCTTCAAGAGGGAAAACATAACCAGAGAGTGTGCAGAGAATGGAGAAGAAAGAGAAAGAAAGGACTGAGGGAGAAAGGAGAGGGCGATGGGAAGAGGAGAAAGTGATCCAACAAGACCTGTTCACAGACGCTAACGCCCTGTCAGCTCCCATGCTCCGTGTCACCTCACGCTTCCATCCTGGATGTGTCCCGCTCCCACCACAGAGCCCAACAGTCTTCTCTCTTAGCAAAAATAACCCATAATAAATAAATAATTACATAACATTAAATGTATTAAATACTTATAAATGAATATAGTCCACAATTCTAAATAAAGAAATCCCAAGACCTTCAGTCAGTAGCTCCCTGGCTCAGCACCAAATCGCACTTACTCCTGGATCTCTATCTGACCAGGGTCCGCCCAGCTGTCTACCCTGTATCCCTGGGCTGAGTCTCTGCTGCTCAGTTACTACTCTCCCTGGCCTGGGCCCCCAGAACTCAAGGTCTGGGGGCTGCCTTGTGCCCAGGGTCTGGCACTGACTGACTCTGGCCTCTGAAACGCAGCCTGCTGGGGACCAGATCCCAACACAGTGCCTGACCTCAATGCCTCCTGCCTGTCGGCCCAGTGAACGGCCGCACGTCTGCCCCACCTCTGCTGGGAGCCACAGCCAGGCTTTAGGGCTTGCTTTAGAACTTTAGGTCATGGTGCTAACAGCCCAGCTCTCCTTTGTCTGGTCGCACCATCCCAGGGCTGAATCCCAAGTCGTCATCCACCACGTGGACTCCCAGCCCCCAAGAATAGGCCAGGTCTAACCTACCAGGCCCCCAGGGGAACATGAACTACGGAAACATAGGAAGGAGAAAATGACTCAGAAGGACATGTAAGAGGAGGAAGGGAGAGGGTGGGAAAGGTAATGAGGGAGACAGAAGAAAAAGGAGAAAGAAGGAGCAATGAACAGCTTGATAGACTCTCAGAAAGGAATCCGTCTTAACTTCATAGTCTACTATTCACTTGGGTCATGAGTGCATGAATAACTTGATCACTTTGATCTTCTGATTACTGATTATACTATCCTTGAAAAGTCTGATTGGCTGACCAATCATTACTGGGAACTCACATATTTTTATCTATTTTCTACAAAAGGGTCTGGCTCCAAACAGGAGCCCTCTGTTCAGACCCCCCAACCCCACACTTGCTGGGAAGAAAACTCTTCTCCAGGTTCCAGGAGTGAAGGACAAATCAAGACGTTCCCAACAACCACATGAAATCAGGCGAGGAAAAGATCTTGCCTTTGGATACTGGTTCATAGCTCTGCTAAAAGAAGTATTCAACAGAAGCCACAGTGTAGTAAAAACAGACAGAAGATAATTCACGGTCAAGAATCCCTTGAGTTTTCAAATCAGCCCCCAAGGATTGGGTAGAGTTGCATAAATAAGACCAACACAGCAACAAGAAGAGTTGAAGAGGACTGAGAGTTCTATCATCTTTTTTTAATCATGTCTATAAACAAGAATTCTAAAACTACTATTAAAAATATACTTACTTTGTGAGTTCAGCATGTGAGAAACAAGTAAGTAAGGCACTGGGCAACACCCACTTTCCCTGGTCTCAATCCACCAGCCCCTCTCTTCCTTGCTAGGCACAGCCCTCACTGCACACCAGGCACCACCCTAAGTGCTTTAGGCAGGTTATCTCATTTAATCTTTAAAAGCACCCTCTGACATGGTATTATCATCATCCCCATTTTACAGATAAGGAAACTGAGGTTTAGGGAGTTTAAGTGACTTGCCCCAGGTATCAAAGCTGGTGACCGATAAAGACTGAGCCCCATGGCTAGTTACCACACCCATCCTCTTCCTCTATGCCATCTTTGTGCAGGCAGCACCAGCCCCGTCACCCAGCTACAGAACAACAGCTTTATGTTACTGTTGTACCTGGTGCAAGGTGTGGGCCACCTGGACTGGTGGAAGAGGCTTCCCTGAGCCTGCTTCCTTTCCCACTCTCTGTTTTTGGACCAGATGCTCCCTGAACTCCTCTCCTTCCTCCTTCCTCCTTCCCTAACATTACATAAGCCTCCTAAGACTACTTCCAAAACAAACTCGCCAGGCTACGGAAGCCTCACTGATGCAGGGAAATGACTTGCAAAAGAAGAAAGGAGGAAGGGAACTAATATTTACAGAAGGCCTTCTGTGGGCCAGGCACCGATATAAACACTGTGGACTTTATTTCTGGGAGATGATGCTTAGTGAGAAGATCGAAGTAGAAAAACACAACATCTTCCATTTAGATTTCTGCATTCCACAGTGCAGGAGCTGCTACAGGAGATTCCATGCTGTGACTTTTGTACTTTTGTACTGTACATACTACTGTACCATGTGCCTCAAGATCACTCATCGTCCAGTGTCCTGAGACAAGATGTGCAGCAACTTCCTATTCTTTCCTACCTCAGCCCATGTTCTCCGATGCCCTCACTCTGCCTCCCCTCTCTCCTTTAAGAGCTTACATCAACCTTTATGCTTTGCTCACAAGTGTTACAATGGTGTCCTGGGCACAACTGATTGGTTCTAAAGCAACCATCTACCCATACACACACTTACCTCTTCCTAGTGGTGCAGGAGCCCCCAGGCAGTTAGGACCCTGGGTGATTTACCACCACGATTTCCCAAGCCTTCCCAAGACAGGTTATGTGGACCAACGCCCCAGTGTAGCCTTCAGTTTAGAATACGACTAAGAAACCTAAGAGTCATTCACAGCACAGTTCCAAAGCAACATGGAGGAGGAGAGCGAGAAACACACCTCAGTAAATGCTACCCATAAGAAATGGAATGGAAAAGTGTTCGGAATGGTGAAAAATAACCTTCCCTGCTCAGTGGAAAAAAACTAGAAACACGCTTTGCCAATTCCTCTATTTTAGCATAATACACAGGAAAACACAATCTTCTTCTTGGTTAGTATGTCTGCGGCCCCCCCCCCCCATGAATCCTAATCGCTTATGTGGGCTTCCCACAACTTAGCAAAAGGCCTGACAGAGTCAACACTTGGCATATGCATCACATGAATAAATGTCTACTTTGGACTTGGGGGCGTTATTATATGACAAATACCCTGAGGAGTTAAGAGATGCACCACTGAGAAGGAATGAAAAGAAGACTGAAATAAGGTTACAATGCCTCCATATGTGTAAAAGGAGAGGAGGAGTCACTATGCAAAAAAATTCCCTGAAGCTGGGTTAGGAATGGGCCCAGTTATTCCTTTCACCTGACTACTATTCCTTTCTGATTGAGGCAAACCAGTTTTACCCATCTCCTCTTTTTTCTCCCCAGAATTCCTGCCATGGTTGGGGCGCGGGAGAAAGGGCAAGGAAAATAAATAAGAATGACCTCCCCTCCAACAACTAGAGAAAGACGTGGCTAAACAGGTGGGTGTCCTCTGTCTGGGGAGGGAGTCAGTAACAGCAGGATTATCTGCAAGTGTCAAATTATTTTACTTTTTATGTTCCACAAATAAATACTAAAAAATGGGGAACTATGCACCATTTCTCTATTTCCCAAATGAACACGAATAAAGGAAAAAGCTGGAAAGTCAACTCTGAGAAATATTTTTGAAAACAGAGAAATGACTTTACACAAATCACACAAACATAATTAAGTAAGGGCATTTTTCTTACTTAACAAGTCACGCTTCATCACCGTAGCTAATTAAACCAAGAAAAAAGAAAATCTACAGGAAAATGACAATGAAGGTATCAATAACTCAAGACTTTAATAACTGCTCTAAAAGAAACAATCTACCTAAAATCTTTAAAGAATTCTTACATTTCAGAATCTTATACAGTCACAATATCTCAAAACAAAAATTTATTCAACAATGGACATAATCAAGTTGAAGTAAAAGGTCAGAGAAGTTAGGTGAAATCTATCTGTAAGCAACCTAAGAATATGGTATGCTCACAGTGTCACAGGCCTGGCAGTAGCTATAAGTTCACCACAGTCGAAAAAAACTAAGAAGGCAGACCTGTCACAGCATCTTCAAACTGAAGGAGAATGTCGTGACCATCTACTCTGGCCTCCCCAAAATACCTTTAGCATCTAGAACTGCCCCCTGCACCCACCCGGCCACGGACACACACACACTCTTTACCCTCTCCGTTTTATTCTCCTCCACAGCACCTATCGACACTTCCTTGTTTGCTTATTGTTGCCCATTAGAACATAAGCTTCAGGAAGGCAGAGATTAGGATCTGTTTCTTTCCCTGGTGAAAGCCCAGAGGCTAGAAGAGTGCCTGGCATGTAGGTACAGTGGCCATTAGTGCTGCATGGACCATCTTGAGCTCTCCACCTTCCCAGCACACAACAATATTGCACTTCCTGCCCCTTGGGGTTGGATAGAGCCACGTGACAAGATATGACCAGCGAGAGTAAGGAAAAGCGGTATGTGTCACGTGCAAGCTTAAGCGCTTAACTGGGGGTGTGAGACCCTCCAGAGCACTCATCTAACTCTGCTTCAGCGACCACCTGCTCCAGACGAGGCTGCTCTGTCAGCCTGTCCCAGACAATACAAGTCGAGCCCCAGCAAACCCCCGATGGTTATAAAGCATGAGCAAGAAATAAACCTTTGTGCTATAAGCCACCGAGGCTTACCTGATAGGGTAGGTGCTCAGTAAAAATGTGTGGGTGAATGTGTCAGCTTCCCTCACAGAGCTCACACAGCATAATGAGCTCTGAGAGGACCTGTGTACTCACAATGCAGCCCATTCTAAGATGGAACAAGTCACAGGTGTTTCCTCGTACTAAGTCCAAAACTGTTCCTAAAGAAAAGGATGCTGTGATGCTCATTTTATATGTCAATTTGACTGGGCCCCGTTTCTTTGGAGAACCCTAATTCAAATGCATATGGCAGGACGGGGTAAATGGCAGGAAAGGGTTGTTATCCACTCACTCCCTGCTTTCCACATCTGCTTCAAGCTTTCCTGAAGGGTCCTTTGACTGATCAAGGTCAAGAGAGAGTGACTCAGAACCTATGTTGTGAGAAGTGATGAGTATTGGTAAGAGAAAGGTTTGTCTTACAGATGTTTCACTCAGAAGCCTCTGAAGAAATTAAGCCTCCTCCTAGCAAAGCAGGCCTCCAGGATGAAATAGCCCCTCCAGGATGGATCTTAGACTTGAGAGGAGCCTAGAAGTAGAAGCAGGTCTAAGGCATCAAAGTATAGGGATGAACACTAGGCCAAGAAGGGACTCTCAGCTGCTCAGATGTGGTAGCTCTATTATATGCCCAGGAAGGAATTCTTTGGTACTCCTCCCTCTAAGAGGTAGACCTTGATAACACTCCCTGCTTCAGTGTAGGCTATACTTAATGACTTGCTTCTAAGAATCATAACAGGGCAGAAATGATGGTGTGTAACTTCTAAAACTTGGCCATAAAAGGCACTGTGAGTTTCTCCTTGTTCTCTCCTTCTCCTCCCATCTCCCCCACTGGTCCATCAATCCGTTCCTCCCCTCCCATGTATCAAATACTTCGTCTGGGAGAAGCCAGCTGCCATGTCATGAGGACATTCAAGCATTCCTATGGAGAGGCCCGTGTGGTAAGGAACTGAGGCTTCCTGACTACAGCCAGCACCAATGGGCCAGCAGGTTGAGGGAAACATCTTGGAAGTGGGTCTTCCTTTATTTTTATTTACTTATTCTTTTGGCAGCGTTGGGTCTTAGTTGCAGCACGTGGGGTCTTCAGTTGAGGCGTGAGGGATCTTTCATGTGGCACGGGCTCTTTGTTGTGGCGCACAGGCTTCTCTCTAGTTGTGGCATGCGGGTTTTCTCTCTCTAGTTGTGGTGCGCGGGCTCCAGAGCGTGTGGGCTCTGTAGTTTGTGGTATGTGGGCTCTCTCATTGAGGTGTGCAGGGTCAGTAGTTGTGGCACACAGGCTTAGTTGCCCCACGGCATGTGGGATCTTAGTTCCCCAACCAGGGATCGAACCCGTGTCGTCTGCATTGGAAGGTGGATTCTTTACAACTGGACCACCAGGGAAGTCCCAGAAGTGGGTCTTCCTGCCACAGTCAAGCCTTCAGATGACTGTAGCCCTGGCTGCAATGAATGTGCCCAAGTCGGAATCACCCAGCTAAGCTGCTCCTGAATTACTAACTCAAAAAACTTTGGGGGTAATAACTCATCGGGTTTGGTTTTGTGCTGTTTTGTCTTTTAGGCAGCTAAGTTTGGGGGTTAAAAAAAAAATTAAGCACAATTGATTTACAATGCTGTGTTTCTGGTGTAAGGCAAAGTGATTCAGTTGTACATATATATACTTTTTCAGATGCTTTTCTATTAGAGATTATTATGAGATATTGAATATAGTTCCCTGTGCTATACAGTAGGATCTTGTTGTTTATCTATTTTATATATAGTAGTGTGTATCTATTAGTCCCAAGCTTCTAATTTATCCCTCCTCCCTTTTCCCATTGGGAGGAAAACAAACCATAAGTTTGTTTTCTATGTTGTGAGTCTGTTTCTGTTTTGTAAATAATTTCCTTTGTATCATTTTTTTTTAGATTCCACATACAAGTGATATCATATGATATTTGTCTTTGTCTGACTAACTTCACTTAGTATGATAATCTCTAGGCCCATCCATGTTGCCACAAATGGCATTATTTCATTCTTTTTTATGGCTGAGTAATATTCCAACCACAACTTCTTTATCCATTCATCTGTCAATGGACACTTAGGTTGCTTCCATATCTTGGCTATCATAAATAGTGCTGCTGTGAACATTGGTGTGCATGTATCTTTTCGAATTAGAGTTTTCTCCAGATATATGCCTAGGAGTGGGACTGCAGGATCATATGGCAACTTCTATTTTTAGTTTTTTGAGGAACCTCCATACTGTTTTTCCATGGTGGCTGAACAAATTTACATTCCCTTTTGTAAGGGAAGGTTCCTTTTTCTCCACACCTTCTCCAGCATTTGTTATTTGTTGGCTTTTTAATGATGGCCATTCTGACCAGTGTGAGGTGGTATCTCATTGTAGTTTTGATTTGCATTTCTCTAATAATTAGCAATATTGAGCATCTTTTCATGTGCCTGTTGGCCATCTGTATGTCTTCTTTGGAGAAATGTCTATTTAGGTCTTCTGCCCATTTTTTGATTGGGTTGTTTATTTTTTTTGATATGGAGCTGTATGAGCTGTTTGTATATTTTGGAAATTAATCCCTTGTCTGTTGCATCGTTGGCAAATATTTTCTCCCATTGTGTAGGTTGTCTTTTTGTTTTGTTTATGGTTTCCTTTGCTGTGCCTAAGATTCTAAGTTTGATTAGGTCCCATTGGTTTATTTTTGCTTTTATTTCTTTTGCCTTGGGAGACTGACCTAAGAAAACATTGCTACGATTTACATCAATGTTTTGCCTATATTCTCTTCTAGGAGTTGTATGGTGTCATGTCTTATATTTAAGTCTTTAAGCCACTTTGAGTTTATTTTTGTGTATGGTGTGAGAGAGTGGTCTAACTTCATTGATTAACATGCACTGTCCAGCTTTCCAAACACCACTTGCTGAAGAAACTGTCTTTTCTCCTTTATATATTCTTGCCTCCTTTGTTGAAAATTAATTTATCGTAGGTGTGTGGGTTTATTTCTGGGCTCTCTATTCTGTTCCATTGATCCATATGTCTGTTTTTGTGCCAGTACTGCACCGTTTTCATTACTGTAGCTTCATAGTATTGTCTGAAGTCTGGGAGGGTTATGCCTCCAGCTTTGTTCTTTTTCTTCAGGACTGCTTTGACAATTCTGAGTCTTTTGTGGTTCCACATAAATTTTAGGATTATTTGTTCTAGTTCTGTGAAAAATATCACAGGTAATTTGATAGGGACTGCATTAAATCTGTAGATTGATTTGGATAGTAAGGCCATTTTAACAATATTAATTCTTCCAATCCAAGAGCATAGGAAATCTTTCCATTTCTTTGAATCATCTTCCATTTCTTTTATCAATGTTATACAGTTCTCAGCATATAAGTCTTTCACCTCTTTGGTCAGATTTATTCCTAAGTTTTTTTTTTTTTAAGCAATTTTTAAAGGATTTTTTTTCACTTTCTCTTTCTGATATTTCATTGTTAGTGTAAAGAAATGCAACAGATTTCTGTATGTTAATCTTGTATTCTGCTGCCTTGCTGAATTCGTTTATCAGTTCTAATTGTTTTTGTATGGAGTCTTTAGGGTTTTCCATATACAGTACCATGCCATCTGCATATAATGATAATTTTACCTCTTTCCTTCCAATTTGGATACCTTTTATTTATTTCTCTTATATGATTGCTGTGGCTAGGCCTTTCAATACTATGTTGAATAGGCTGTACAGCAGAAATTAACATAATATTGTAAATCAACTATAGGTCAATTAAAAAAATACTACATTGAATAGAAGTGGTGACAGTGGGCATCCTTGTCTTGTTCCAGATTTTAACAGGAAGGCTTTCAGCTTTTCACCATTGAGTATTATGTTGGCTGTGGGTTTGACATAAGTAGCTTTTATTATGCTGATATATGTTCCCTCTATACCCACTTTGGTAAGAGTTGTTTTTTTTTTAATCATTAATAGACGTTGAATTTATTCAAATGCCTTTTCTGAATCTATTGAGATGGTCGTGTGGTTTTGTTTTCTCTTTTGTTGATGTGGTGTATCACATTGATTGACTTGCATATGATGAACCATCCTTGTGACCCTGGGATGAAGCCAGCTTGATCATGGTGTATGAGCCTTCTTATGCTTTGTTGAATTCAGTTTGCAGGGGATGATTTCTTACACAGCAAAAGATAAGTAATATATCAAGCGTCCTCTGGCTTGGATGTGTGCCTGTGTATGTATTTTGTATCAATGACATGTTCACAGTGACTTTATGGAATGGACTACACATTGAGCCTGATAGCCCAGATATAACTGAGGGGATGAAAACATGTTCAACCAAGGATAGTACTCCCTGGGGTCCCTAAGCCTAGGTTTCTTCTTTGTCATATTTAAGCATAGAATAGTGCTTTCCTTCATTGCTATCAAGATCTTTTGAAAATATATATATCACACCATCTATCATCATGATGGGCCTTTCACTTCAGTATGACTCAGAAAACTATTGAAGAACACAGAGAAAAAAAAAGGAATGGACCACTGCTGATATTACCTTAATGTAAGACTATGAAACAACTACTCATATCTTTCTTTTTTCATATTCTAACTTTTTCCAAAAAAGACTTAAAGAATTTGGTAGAATAACTCCAGGAGGAATCCCTGCCTTTGACACTAACCCATTGCCATTTTCAGTAGCTAAATAGTTGTTATTGCCTTCCTACCTCTCCTGAGAAACTGCATTTGATTCTCCAAGTCATTTACTATCTTATTAACCAGTAATTCAGTGAGTGATGCAGAGTAATAATATGGCTCAAATCATGGGCGTGTCAGCAGGCTGGGAAGTACACACAGACCAAGGCACACACACACTAAAGGACAGAAAGAAACAAAACACATGGTTACCAAAGTATTCTTCATCTCCTGGCATTTTGCATTTTCTGCCTCTGTCCTACTTGCAGGTGTCAGTGATAGCAGGGACATGCTCATTAAACAGTCTAAGGTTTAACTTCTGAAAAAAAAAAGTTAACTGAGTCACTAACCCTCTCTGGATGAAGACAGTAAAGAAAGGGACAATGGTATGAGGGTAAGGAAGGTTAAAACAGGATGGTGCTAAGGTGTGCAGTGGAATCAGTCAGCTTCAACAAAAAGCAAGCAGTGGAAATGGGAAAATTAACTTCTCCAGATCCTCCAAATCCCAGAGCTATTTCCTCTAGGATTAAGTGTTCCACATCACCATATCAGGTAGAACAGTGGAAACCTTATACCAGAAGCATTGAAAAAATAAAAGTTATTATAGATTCATTTTACTTGGATAAAAAGAAAGGAGTGCATCAACTTGAAAGAAATGATTTCCAATTACATCCCCCAAAAATTGATTGAATGTTTACTCTCTGTTAAGGCACTATAACAGGAATGGTAGGATAAAGTGGTAAGTCAGCATAGCCCCTGCAATCAGGAATCTCTTAATCGAATAAGTGACTCGTGACCTTTGAAGTTCTCAGATTCTATAAAAATAATAGCTCTTTTCCCCAAATAAACACAGAGGCAGAATAAATACAACATTTTGCTCAAATCCTCAAAGCCTATGGATCCTATAGTAAGTACTTCTTCATCTACTGGGAGGAAAAACAATTTAATAAATGTATTACATAACATATAACATTAGATATTAACCTAGCCTCTCTTCCAAGCAGCTGACAACACCACCTTCATTCTTATCAAACACCAGATATTGTAGAGGACAACACACATACATTCATGTAAAAGTAACATTTACTAATATGTCTGGCATCACTTTTTACAGGTAATAGTAATTAAACTGAAATGAAGTTTGTGTAAAACCTAAATTTGTAACATCTGCATTTTTGAACTGCATCCTTACACTGGGTGTAGTTATTTTGTATGATTAATTCTGAATATAAAACATTTTCCGTAGCTCCAAGATAGCAAGCTGAGCACTTCAATTGTTTCAATGGTTTAAATAATTTTTTGCTGTATTATTGGTACAAAAAAATTCACTTGAATATTTCAGTTTTTAGAAAAGCTCAGTTCCTCTACATCAGTTGTATTTACACTGTCAAAAAAAAAAAAAAAAAATGAATGACAGACAAGTGATTTAGGCACCAGAGATCTTTTTTTTAAATTTTTCTCATCATTTCTGTGGTGTCTTCCAAGAAACATGTTCTCAGATACAAAGCAGAAGATGTTCTTTAGGATAGAGCAGGAAATGCTAACAGGTTGCGCAGATGGAGGGAAAGAGGAGTAACTAGAACTGAGAGAAACAAAGAACAACTAGAAAACAGGAAAGAAACATAAATTGTTTTCAAGCTTCAGTAACCCTCAACCACATATGGCTATTTAAATTCAGTTTAAATGAAAAATTCAGTTCCTCAGTTGCATTGGCCTCATTTCAAGAGCTTAAAAGCCACATGCAGCTAACGGCTACCATATTGGACACTGCAGAGTATAGAACATTTCCATCATCTCAGAAAGGTCTACTGGACATCACCATTCTGGAAAGTGAAACCTCAGAAAACACTAAGAACCTAATTAGTCTTGAACATAAAGTACATAGATTCAGAGATGAACTATTTTCAGCTAAGTTCTTCTATTTCTATAGGAACAAGGAAGTAGAAAACAGTTAAGAATTTTGAGAGCAATGGAAAAATGGTCCCACATTACATAGTAAGCACAAAGTACCCTGGACTCCATCTGAGATTCAAGTGGCTCTGGGGCTAGCAGCCAGTGGAAGATCTGTGGATTATTCCTCTTTACCAGCCAACAACAACATTTACTGAGTTCCTCATATCTATATATGCTCTGCAGAGAAACACAGTGCTAAAATAACAAGACATGTTTTAACCTTCAGGAATTTAGTGGCGAGGGACAGAAAAAAAAATTATATATACATAAAACTTATTTATTTCTACATATATTTTAGAAATGAGCAGATATAACCTAACTCAACAGTAACAGATGTGAAAGCTGTTAAAGGAAGAGAAATTGATAGGATGCCATCTCACCGGATGCTCTTGAACCAGGAATCAAGCAAACTCCCAAGAAAGGTGATGTAATTAAACTATCATGACACATTAACTGAAACACCTTGTTCTATATGCAAATGTCTGACAGATACACCCCAGTGGCTCTGCAAATAACAGCTGTTCTGATCTTTGGATATTGCTAAGCTGCACCCAACGCTGCTTTATCATTAAGCATGTCATGATGAAACTGAAGTGTTATTATGCACCTGTGCATCTCTTTGGGAGCTCCAAAACGCCTCTAAATAACCATTTCTCACCTGGGGCACATCCATGATGTTTTTCCATAAATGAAAACATAACTACTCCAATAATTTTCAGAGGTGGACTAATGTCTATTTTAAGGAGTATGTGTAACAGGTCACACTGCTCAAGACACACTTGATTAACATTCCAAAACCTATTTAGATTAGAATTTGATGTGTTTCTACTGCCAATATCTTGAAAATCTTGAAAGTCAATATTCCATTCTAGTCCCAGCTTTCATTTTCTAAAATGTGTTCAAAAGTACTTTTTTTCCTTTTTGAGAACGTATATGGGTACATAAAGTAAAACGCCAAGTTGTTAACCCATGTCTTCTTTCATGAGAATTTAATTAAGCTGGGGAGAAACACAGTAGATAAGCATAAGATGTACATACATGCACCTGATAACCAGCTTCCAAAACCTACATTTTACTTAGAGACTTTGACAGATATTTGTAATTTAGGCTATCCTGATCGTAACTGATTAATGCGAGAAAAATGTTCTACCTTAACTACTGCTCAGAATCCCTTTAAATTACCACTGATTGGCAATCCGTCATCAGCAAATATGCTTATGTCAAATGCCCTTATAATGAGCCATCACATTTTCAAATATTTTCCTCCATTACCTAGCCAGGAGATTAACACAATGCGTACCACCTACAAAGAGGAGAGGAAATGAAATATTGGCTCTTGGTTTAAATGAGCAAACCCCATCCTGAACAGTAGGGGGGAAAGGAATGTATAAATTGAGAAAAGAATTACCGATTCATCTTCATCAATAGTTGACACCTTCATCATGTGGCCTCTAGAAAAAAATGATGTTTTAATTTGCTGGGAAGAATACATCTCTTCAGGGAGGAGATTTGGGGATCTGACCATGAATAATAATGAAGTGAGCAGAGGCAGAGTTTTCTTCCTGTGTAAAATCTAGCTCTAGTCTTTCAATCCAAATGAGATTCTAAAAGTTACAGGTGGAGGGCAAGGGATTCAATTTATTTATTCAAGTCCACGCAGGCGTTCTTCATCCATACCAACCAGATCTATATTTCTTCTCGCTCAAGTTAACATTAAGACAAAAAAAAATAAAATAAAATAGTCCCATGTGTATTGGGCAGCTTGTAGCAACAACCCGAGGTTCAAAGAACCACCGCTGTTCACAGGGCTGCTCACGGCCCTGCCTAGAATGGTCCCCTGGCAGGGAATCCAGGCACCACTGACAATCCTCTTGTCATTACACCACCCCTTCGGTAAATGCAAAACATCCTCTTGGCAACAGCAGTTTGCAATAAATCACTCAGGCTCATGCCAAAGCTGGAAACTCAGCATTTATTAATTTTAAGTAAGTTCTGATACCCATTATCAGTTATGGACAATGATAACATTTCTCTAAGCCCATTATTTGTTCTCTGCACTTCAGAAAGCTGAGAAGAAGGAACAATACGGCTGACCTTTTGGGGCTTCCTTATCATGACTGCTTCCCACAGGAAAAAAAAAATTTAACAGGGTCCCAAAGCGTTATGCAAGTCAGGTAGAGAGAATGAGAATCCGAGTAAAGCAGAAAAAGAGACCCTCAATATGCAGCACTGAAGCGATGTATAAATCAATAGAGAATGATTAGAACACTGCTCTATGAAGGGTCTGCATAGTTAATGTACATTTCATTATGAAAAAGAACGCTGTCTTCAGACCAAATGCTTGGGCATGCAGTAGACAGGCAAAGTGTGTACCATACTGTTTAAATACATAGAATTCCGAGGAATAGAGCTAATCAACACCATCATTTCTTTAATTTCACTTAAACAAAGCCCCTTCAAATATTTCATTTGTAATTTAAATGTCCCCATTAACACACACAAACCCCAAAAGACCTGATTTCTAATGTACTCTATCATTTACCAGACACTCCCCCTTCAAAGCCCAGCATCAATAAAAACCACACTCTTCTTACTCAGATTACAGCCCAAAATCCATAGCTATATATCCCTAATTGCATGATCATTGTATTCACTTAAGTAAAACATACATTTACCTCATCCTTCCTATTAAATGGGTCAATTAAGTGCTGCTCCAGTACTTTCCCTTTTCGAAAAATCAAATCTAACAGCTAAATATGTTTTTGCTTCAATTAACTTCGCTGAAAATGTAGTATTGTGTTTACAAAGCAGAGCAAAAACTATCAAAAAGCAAACGGTACTCAAAGAGAGCCAGGAACCACAGACTACTCGGCAGGCCCCCCTTGCTCCTCCCCTCTTAGCTTACACCACCAATACCTCCACTGGACCCAAATACTGGGGACTGACCTCTGGGTGATAATTAGTACCTACTGGTGTAAAAATAGTCATCATCACTATTGTTAAAGAGCACTTTGCCAACCCCTTCCAAAAGAAAATGAGGTCCCTTCATCCTGTTTTCTACATTTTACTTAAAGGGAAAGTGAAAATTGGTCCCAGTAAAATTCATTTGATGGAGGTGTTCTCTGTTGCCTATTTCCATAGACTTCTACCAATGACCTCTTTGAGCTAAACTTGTTCACTATACAATAGAAATCAAATCTCTTAGTCACAACTTTTCCATCATTCAAAGAAATCTCATATTCAAAAATTTAAACTTAGTTATCTGAAATGCACTGGAAACCTACCATGCAAAAAACTAGAGTGAAGATATTAAAATATTCAAGATCGTACACATTTATATGTAATTTAGGGGGCATAAAGCCAGTATTGTTTAAAAGCTTTGTTCACTCCAGGAAAATTCAGGGTGTGCTATTCCAAAGAACCAAGGTCCTTCAGAAGCCACCTATAGAACTATCTCAACTTGGATGTATCTTGCCTTCCTGAATTCAAATGCATTTTTTTCATGGAAATTTATACTCTGTTAAAAATTTCAGCACACACCAACAGAAGAATTTTGATTTTAGCTTACTCTATACATGAAACTCAGAAAGGTTCCAGATTTTTCCTAGTGCTAATTAAAATGGTCAAAGTAGTCTAAAGCGAATAATACTTTAGTTACATGGTCTTTTATTTTAAATGTTTCCTATACTTCACTGTAGTTTCTACATGTTAGTTATCTCACTTAATCTTCATGAAACAAACCAACCAGGTAGGTGGTATTATCCCCCACTTTATAGGTGAAAAACCTGAGTTATTTGGTCAAAGAAAACCAACAATGGTGTCCAACTTGGGCCCAACCCAGACTCCCACATAAAAACACAAGTGCAGCACCCAAAATTCTGCCATTCTGTATCTAATGAAGACAGGCATGTTAGCAGCAAAGAGAATAAAAAAGGAAAGATGACATCTTTCTCCCTTTCCAGTCCCCCCATGAAATAAAAACCCACATAAAAAATGTTTCCAGCACAACTAACCACCTTCTCAGCAGAGATACATTACTTAGGTAATTGGCAGTGACATAATGTGTGTGGGTCTTTAACTGTCCTACTGAGAGGTCATCAGCTGCCTCAGCACCTTACTTCCTCAATGGAAATGTTTCCATAGTGTATGGCACTTGGAAATGATACCTTTTACTGCCTTCTCCCTCTCCCCCCTGCCCTGAGTGGAAGGTGTCTGGAGACAAGAGACCACAAAGAACTCAGAGAGGGGGACGTCCTGTCTATTAGAAGATAACCTAAAGAAACCTGTGCAGGTGTTTTCCACTCTGCAGGTCATGACCCCTCAGCAGAATCCATTTAACAAGTCAAGGTCAGCATTTTAAAGAAATCAAAATCGAATGGAATAGAAAATATCAGAGTATTGCTACAGACAACAGGGTAAACTGTTCTATGTTAACTCTGCTTCAGCAACATATTCCATAATCAGTTAGCTGTGTATTTACAGCATGTGTACTGGGTTAAGATATAAAATGTATTTCTTACTGCAGGTTAGAAAGGTTACTGGACTCCCCCCCCCTCACCCCTCATGTGGAACTACCAAATTCTGCTGAGATTACTTCCTAAGTATATCCTGACCTCCACACCCCACCCAAGTCCCTACTTCCTGCACACCACTTCCTAGGTTAAGTCAATATCTCTCACCAGAACCATTAGAATAGCTTCCAAAGCCATCTCTGTTATACTGTCATGTCCCCTTAAATCAACCTCCACCCCTTTTGCCAGAATGACCTGTTCCAAATGAAGACCTGACCCTGCCAATCTCCTCCTTAAAGCCCTTCAGTGCCTACAGAATCAAACCAAGGCTCCCTAGAGCCACCCAAGCAGCGATCGTGTCCTGTATAACGTAGCCGTCTCTCACCCCATGCCTCTGCTTACGCTCTCCCTCTGAGACCCACTCAAAGAGTCTTCCTGGAACCTTGGAATATGGGTAGGGGAATCTGCTCTGGGCTCCCAGCATAACCTGAATGTACATCTGTCTGATTCTTACCTCATAAAAATTAGATTTCCTATGTGCCTATCTCTTCTACTAGGCAAGAAGGTTTTTTATCTACTTCCTTCAGATCTTTACTCAAACGTTACCTTCTTAGTGAGACCTTCCCTGCTTTTCCTGACCACATTAAATAAAATTCTAACTTATGATTGCCTTCCCATCCCTATCCTAGCTCCCTTCACTGGCTTCTTTTCTCTTTATCACTTACCACTAACCTGTGTGCACATGTGTGTGTTAGGTATGTGTATACATGTTACATATATGCATACACATACAATATTAGTACATGTATACATATTTTTAACTTAATAGCTTGTTTAATGTCTGTTTCCCCAATTAGGAATGCCAACTTCAATTTTATCTGTTTTATTGCTGCTACATTCCAGTGCCTGACACATAATATGTTCTCAATAAATTCTTATTTAAGGAGTAAATGAGCAAATACCATCAAGATCAGATATCACAACGAGGTCAATTTTGAGTCTCCAGCATATATCATGGTGCCTACTGCAGAGTCAGTACATAATAAATGCTTGCATTTTAAAAAGTGAAAATCGAAAGTCACGTATGATGCTTTCTCTTTTTTGCTTCATACTCTTCTCCTTTTAATAGACACAAGGACACAAAAAAACATAAGGCTAGACAGGCCAGTTAGCAGACCAAAAGGGAAGAAGAAATTTTGGAATATCATCATACCTGGATAATGGGCAAGCTATCTAAGAAATGTTTAGGGATCTTGCAAGTCAACACTATAAAAAGAGGCATTCCCTAATTTGGCATGAAGATATAAGAGCTTTTAAGATCCATATTTTCAGCATTCTTATTTGTTGGTATTAAAACCATTAAAGCTCTGAAGGCATTTGAAGCAAATGAATCATCAGGCATCTTATTCTTTTGGGGGAAGGAGGATCCTACTTGGTAGTAAGTCACAGGCACATCCAATATTTATAATCATTTTGAAAATCAGATTAAGAATGTAAGGAGAATGATAAAATATGCATATGTTCTTGGAGCTTAAAACTAAATCTCACACGTACTATAACAATTTCTGTTAAAGCACAAATTCGTGAACAATACTTGAAACTAAAAAAGAAATATGAAGCCATTTTTAAAACATTCCTTCAGAACAAATAAAAGATTAATACACTTTTCTTACTAGGACATCTGTATCACTTCATCCTTAAGACATAAATTAAACACAACTGGCAGAAGTTTAAAATGAAAAAAAGTGAAATCATAACAACCAGAAAAATAGTGGCATTTCTTAAAACTGACATAATATTTCATTAAGAGCAAGGCAGACGTAGGTAGAAAATAAGGAACGAACCACTTTTGAGTGTTTTCAAAAAGAAAAAAAAAAAAGGGACATTTAAAGAGAAAAAAAAAAAGGATGGTTACAGCCTATAGAAGGACCATTTAAGATAATACTGCTTGAAAGGGTTCGACATTTCAACCCTTTATAATATATAAATATACTCTCCAGTTACTCAGGGCAAGAATGACCCAAAACCCAATCTCTAACTCATCACTAGCAGTCAAAATTCCACCTGGTTGAGGAGTTTATGGTATTTGAGCTTAAAACTTGCTCTGACTGTGAAATCTTGGTTAACCAGGGAGACAGATCAATACACAAAACCCTGCCACACCTTTTAAGTGTATTTTAAAATCAACAACTTACAACCAAAATCTCAAGAATAATGATATAACTCTTGTTAAAGGAAAGAAAAGGGAATGAACAAGAACTCTTTCCTCTGCCAAGAGGAAAATTAATACCTTGCTTAGTAAGGTGGGCCAATGGGCAATCATCATATTTCCTTGGAAATGAGAGTAATCCCACTAAAAGTGACAATTTCACATTTTATATCCTTGAGTCAAACTTTCAAAATATCTCCCTTGTTTCCCTTCAGCTCACGATCCCCAGGAACATCCTGGCCACGTATTGGCAAAGGGAGAGGTGGGGGTTGTTCTAGAGACTGCTGAGGGGAAAATGTGCCTGGTGTCAATTTCACCATCACCCAGTGTTCTGCCAGAAGTATTTTGTTTAAAACACGAGACAAACTATGAGAAGTCAGTTTCATAAACCATCATGTTTTAATAAAAATGTGATTTAGTTTTAAGTAATTTGGTCTCTCCTTGTAAATGACCTAGTTAAGTGAGAAAAATATTATGTAATAATATGATTAAAAAGGAAAAAAGAATCAATTTGAGATCATTCCTGGGAAAAGCACTCAAGTACCATCTCTGAAGATTCCCATTTTCATAGACAGCCACAAAGAAAGCTCAAATTTTTCACAAGGGAATAAACAATTTCTCTTGATGTATCAAATTATTCATACCTCTATGAGATACCAAAAATGAAAAATAATTAGTAATTTTCTTATCGCTAAGGTTCTCTGTGATTTTCAAGAGTTCTAGAAGGAAGTCCTCTGAAAGGACAGTCAGCAATGCCATAGTTAAAGCTCTTTTTAGCAATGCTAGTCCACAGCACTGCCATTTGTATAGCAGGGAAACAAACTTGGTTCTGGGCTATTTCTCAGGCCACTTAATAAACTAGTCTTAATAGGAGAGCTAAAGTCAAGAATTCTAAAATAGATTTCATTGTGTTTAAAAAGGATCATTTCAATAACCAAAAGAAAGAACCATCTTTCAGGAACTGGAAATGGTCAGCCAATATTCTGGACAAAGGTTTCTATAAACACATCTTAAAACAAAAGATTTCTTATTAAAAACAGTGTCCATCTAAGCTCCTGGTGCTGCCTCTCCCAACTTCTCACCAAAATGTCACTGAAGATTTAGAAAGGAGTGAATATTCATAGTACCTCCAAAAACCAAGCTTGCTGAAAACACGAACGACTGCCAGAATCTGGCAAGTCCCCTCTATAA
Source organism: Balaenoptera acutorostrata (assembly GCF_949987535.1). Taxonomy (NCBI): domain Eukaryota; kingdom Metazoa; phylum Chordata; class Mammalia; order Artiodactyla; family Balaenopteridae; genus Balaenoptera; species Balaenoptera acutorostrata. Next base: position 56,486,154 of record NC_080065.1, on the reverse strand, counting down.
TGATATGACAGAAATACCCCAATGCTTCTGCTCACAGCACACCCTCATTTCACTTCATTAATAGATTTTCTTTCAAAGGTGGGAAGTTGCTTTATAACTTTTCTACCACTTCCCTGACTCAAGCACATATCTTTCAATGAAAGATGGAGCTGTAATACGCTGCCTCATTCTCCCCTTCAGACAGTGATGTGGGAAGTAAGGAGGGCATTGCTTCCCACATGCCTCTCCCTTGCTACTGCAACTATGACTGCCTCCCTCCTTCAGTGGTTACCTCTCCCCACCCAGAGAGAGGCTGCAAGTCCCAGAAAACTATTGAGAAACTAAGGACAATGAGTATACTGAACATCAAAATTTATGAGCTGCAGCCAGGATTTCTCACAGCCAAATCACAGCCTTCACTCACCATTCATCTGACATAGACTCACTGAGTTCCCTCTATGTGCCCAGCACTGTTCTACGTGCTTTGGACACACTCGTGGAAAAAGAAAGGACAAAGGTCCCTGCCCTCTTAGAATTTACCTTCTCATGAGGAGGCAGATAATAAACAGATACAATAAGTTATATAATTTGGTAGATAATTAAAAGCACTATGTAAACCAAAAAATTAGAACATGTTCAACAGAGTTGGGAGTGGATGTGAGGGGCTACAGTTTTAAATAGAGTGGCCAGTGTGAGCCTCAAAGAGATGATGACATTTGGTAAAGACTCAAAGGGGTTGAGGGAATTCACCTCCTGGATATCTAGGGGAAGAATTTCTAGACAGAGGCTTGAAACAGCCACAGCAGAGGCCCTGAGGCAACAGCAGATCTGGCACATCCAAACAACAGCAAGGAAGCCACATGGTTGGAGAGCAGCAAGGGAGGGGAAAAGTAGGAGTTGGGAAAGCCTGAGAAATAACGGGCCAAGTCACGTTGTAAGGACTTTGGCTTTTATCCTAAGTACAATGTGGAGTGAGCGCAGACTTTTGAGCAGAAAAGTGGGTTGATCTGCCTAGCATTTTGAAAGGATCATTCTGGCCGCTCTTTTGGGCAGAGACCATAGGGGGGCAGTGATGGAAACAGGGAGACCATTTAGGAGACTACAGAAGTATTTACAATGAGAGAAAGCGGTAGTAGCAAGAGAGAAGGTGAGAAGTGACCAGATCCTGGCTATGTTTGAAGGTAAAGCCAAGAGAATTGTTCTAGATATGGCATGAGAGATAATCAAAAGTTAAGAATAATTTCAACATAGCCTGGGCAACTGGAAAGATGAAGACGTCATTTACTGAGATGGGGAAGATTTGTCGAACAGGATTGGGAAGCAGATGAAAAAGCTCAGATTGAGACATGTTAAGTTTGAGATACCTATACATCATTCAAGTAGAGCTACATATCAAGTAGGCAGTTGGATATGCTCATCTGGAGTTTGGGAGAAAGATTAGGGCTACAGATATAAAGTTGGAGGCCATAAGTATACGGATGGTAGCCATCGTACCAGGTAAGATCACGAAGGATAGAGTAAAAAGAGATACGAGAGAGAGACTAAGAATACACTCTGGGCCAGGGGAAAAAAGAGGAACCAGCAAAGGAGAGTGAGAAGGAACAACCAGTGACATAGAAAGATAACCAAGAGTCTGAGGTGCCCTGGAGGCCAAGTGAGAACCATATGTTTCAATTTTCTCACCAATGAAGGAATCAAGTTCATCAGCCTTAAGTGAAGATGGAAGGAGAGTTGTTTACAGTTTGAAGAGAGATGAGGTCAGAAAATAACAGCTTAAAAAAAAAGGCATTGTCATTATTAAACAAGAAAAAATTTTTTAATTAAATTATTCAACTCAAGCTTTTAAAAAAAATCAAATAAACCTAAGGGAACCAAAAGAATCATTAAAAAGATAAAAGCAGAAATTAAGGGATTAGAATATAAACAGTAGAACAGCTGGTTCTTTGAAAAGATTCATAAAATATACAAAACTCTTGCAAAGCTCATCTAGGAAGAGAAAAAATACAATTACACGACCTTGGAAATAAGAAAATGGATATAGCCAAAGAGATAAAGGAGATTCAATACAAGTAGAAGGGAATATATACAATTTTATGCTGAAAATTGGAAACACTAGGTGAAAAAGGTGATCCCTAAGGAAATATTAATTATCAAAATTAACTCAAGAAGTACACTCCAAACAATTCAATAACCATACAGAAATAAACAATGTTCACCATGATTTTACAGGGGAGCAATATCAAACCTTTAAGAGACAGAATTGTTATACTATTTAAAACGTTACATGATACAGAAAAAGAATGAAGTTTCACGTTTCATTTTCTAAATCCCAGCATAACCTTGACATCAAAACTTCAAAAAATTATATAAGAAAATATAAATCCATCTAATTTATAAATACGTCAAAAATTCTAAAATAATTACAAGTCACATACAGCTATAATGTGGTCATATTGTTAGATGCCAAAACTGCATTTGAAAAAAATCCAAAAAAAATTCCTGATAAAAAATTTTAGTAAACTCATAATATCACTAACCAACATTTGAGATCCTATTTCATGATGAACTACCAAAGGCCTTTCCATTAACCTCAGAAACACATGATAAGGGCTCAGTAAACGTTAGCTGCTACAGTAGTAGCAGAAGTAGTAGATTAAAACAAGAGTATCTGTTCCTACCACTGATATTTAACATCTCTATACAAGGTAACTCTTCCCAGCCCTCAATGGAGGTAACGGTCCAATGAAGATGGCCAAGGCTTAAAAATACTTGAGCATAAAATTATGTGACCAACAGGGCTTAATTTCCAAAATATACAAAGAGCTCATACAACTCAATAACAAAAATAAATAAATAAACAACCCAATCAAAAAATGGGCAGAAGACCTAAACAGACATTTCTCCAAAGAAGACATACAGATGGCCAACAGGCACATGAAAAGATGCTCAATATTGCTAATTATTAGAGAAATGCAAATCAAAACTACAATGAGGTACCACCTGACACTGGTCAGAATGGCCATCATTAAAAAGCCAACAAATAACAAATGCTGGAGAAGGTGTAGAGAAAAAGGAACCCTTCTACACTGTTGGTGGGAATGTAAATTGGTGCAGCCACTATGGAAAATAGTACAGAGGTTCCTCTAAAAACTAAAAATAGAGTTGCCATATGATCCTGCAGTCCCACTCCTGGTTATGTATCTAGACAAAACTCTAATTCGAAAAATACATGCACCCCAATGTTCACAGCAGCACTATTTACAATAGGCAAGACATGGAAACAACCTAAATGTCCATTGACAGATCAATGGATAAAGAAGATATGGTATTCAATACATATATACAATGGAATACTACTCAGCCATAAAAAAGAATGAAAAATGCCATTTGCAGCAACATGGATGAAACTAGAGATTATCAAACTAATTGAAGTAAGTCAGAAACAAAGACAAATACCATATGATATCACATGTGGAATCTAAAATATGACACAAATGAACTTATCTACAAAACAGACTCACACACAGAGAGCAGACTTGTGGTTGCCAAGGGGGAGGGTGGGGGGAGAGATGGATTGGGAGTCTCGGATTAGCAGATGCAAACCAGTATATATAGAATGGATAAACAACAAGGTCCTACTGTATAGCACAGGGAGCTATATTCAATATCCTGTGATAAACCATGATGGAAAAGAATGTGAAAAAGAATGTATATATACATATAACTGAATCACTCTGCTGTACAGTAGGAATTAATGCAACATTGTAAATCAACTATACTTCAATAAAATAAATTTTTAAAAACCACTTGAGCATAAATCAGGCAGGCCGACCACAAACCTTTCTGAAATATAACACAAAACACAAATACTTCAAGAAAAAAAAAGTGTTTTAATTGCATTTTTTTCTTAACAACGTAGTAGATATTGGTGTTTGCCCAAATTTCAATGAATTAAGAAAACAAATCTGTGAAACACTGAACAGTGAAGCAAGAATATTTTATTTCATCTCACTTTATAAATAATTCAGGATAATGCATAACCCACTAAACATTTGGTCGTAATGTTTACTCAGCTGACAGTTTACAAATAGGACATTCTCAGCTTAAGGAGGAAAAGAAAACTTTAAAAACTCTTGTTTCTCTTTTCCAGCTTTAATTCACTGTGATTTCTGGTTGGAAAGAAGGCTCATTAGGAATCAAATTAGTTTATATTTCCTCCAGAAAGGATTAGTTACATACTCACTTGCAACTCTTGAGGTTTGAGAAAGCTTTTTAAATCATCAAGCAAACGGAAGTAAGCAAGGTGGTGCCTTCTTGGTAGTAGTTGGCCGGACTGCAAAGCAACTTCATGCCATCCACTGTAGCTGGATACTTAGCTTCCTAAAAGACGATAATTTCCAAACACATGCACTTGACTTCTGTTATCTCACTTCAACCCTTTTGTACTTGAAAGATCTACTGCTTCTCCTCCAGAGAATTCAGGAAATTTGATGTTTCTTGGAAAATGCCAGGATATAACTGCACTTGTTAAAGACCAAAAGAAGAGGGACTTCAAAGCCAGACAGTTAAACGCGTGAATATACAAAGGTATAACTAAGAATAACGCAAGGTTACTCTTGCAAAATGCAAAGCTTTTATTGAAGGACTCAACTGGAAGCCAAGTAAGAGGCGAAGAAGAGAAATTGAATAGTGAATAGTGTAGAAAGTAACCAAGAGGGAACAAGACCTCAAATGTAGGATACGCATGAGAAGGAAGATGAAAGGAGGAAAACGAAGCATTGTAGTAACAGGACACAATCCTGGTAAACTTGGGGAGATTGGGAATTAGTGAAAACCTCAAACACTGTATTTCTTGAAGCAATTAAACTGTATCACTTTCAAACACACACAACCCTGTAATAGATATCTTCAAGGTTGACCAGCAAGCCTGTAGCCCCCTTCTCTGGTAACAGCCACCTGGGAGACACAGCAGCTATGTTTCTACCATGTGACCTTGCCAGAGCCTGTGGCCCTGAGGCAGGTGCCTGCACACACCGAGACCATCAGGCTCACTATGGCCAGCCTCTGCCTGACACTTGAACTGGATCTAGACCCTCATGGGGCCCTCAGGTTCAGTAGATACCAAAAGAACCTTCACTAAGTAAAGCCCCTATAAACTAACAAAATACCAGCAGGAAGAAGAGGCCAGATGTCTGATTTCATGAGCAAGAAGATGTTATATTTTAATAACCTGTACTTAAAGGCAAGCTTTAAGGGTGCTTTTTAAAAAATACCTTCCAATATGGCCCCTTTCATTTTGCTTACGCTTTATTTCCTTAGCAAAGCTAACAAAATACTGGTTTCAAAATACATATATGTGTGTGTCTCACACCATATAAACCCCAAAGATACTGAAAAGAGTCTTTGAAAAAAAGGACATTTTTTAAAGCACACAGGATGTAAGCTGCTGTGCAATGGCCAAGAGCAACAAAACATTGTCACAGCTGAAATGAAGTCCCTCACGTCCCAGGGAGAGCTCAGGGTGGAGGAAGGCTGACATCTGTGCAGAGGTGGTGGGAACCAGGCCCCGACTCAGCCCTCACATGGCCTCCTCCTTTTCTTCAGTCAGTTAATTGGGCTTTGCCTAACTGGAAATGACTAAGACAGCTAATACCTGAGGACTATCCCAATGACAACAGGTACAGATAACCTAGAGAGATTTAATACATATGAACATAAAGGCAGTTAGATGCAGCCTCCACCACATAAAACTGAGGCCAAGGGGGGAAAAAAAAACACCTAAGACTGAAATGTTAGGAAGAATTTTCCGAACATGGAGATCTATTAAATGCCTAGCAACCTCCCCAGGGAAACTGTAGCGAAGTCACTCAGAGTGGAGCGAGAAATTCATTTCTGAAAGCCTCTTTTCCAACTTGGGACATTTAACTCTATGCCTTTGTAATCTCCAGAGACGGCCTGGCTGAGGCCGTGCTGGGTGTAACCATATGTCAGAACTAATACATTGGATATGGCACTTACTCACGATTTGCAAGGAAATAGTCAAAACTAAAAGTGCCAAAGGAATATTTTCTTTACAGATAGGAGCATAAGCTATGACTTTGTATTATTAAAAATATTTTGTCCTTTGCCTAGATCATTACTTAAAAAGAAAATGTTTAAAAGACATTGGGGGGAAGAGGAGAAGAGCAGGAATGTTGGCCATCTTGCTGTCTTAATAGCAGCGTTTTTACTAGAAGTACATCCTTCCTTTCCATCCTCCCTCACCTGACGAAACAGTCTTGGTCCACTCCTAGGTCCTCATTCTCTAGGACTCAACTTAAGACGAAGACCTAGCTCTGCTAAAAAAACCCTCCTCTTAACAACCAAACCACCATGGAAACCTTTGCTTTGCTCTAGCTTAGTGCTGTTCACCTTAGGTTAGATGGCCAGTCTCCCTCTACAGACCTGAGCTCCTTGAGGGAGAACTCTTGTCCTCCCCAGCTGTGAGACACACTGGAGGCATGTGACTATTGAGAGAACGCTGACTTACCAGGGGTTGAGTCAAAACAGAAGAAAAGATATAATCGATAAAGGCAACATTAGTTCTGGCCATGGGACTCCACTAGAGTGATTAAATGTGATCAAGGTGATGGGCCAGAAAAACAGAACAGGGAAGCCATGAGTCCTACTTGCCCAGGTCAAGTTCCTTGGAGAAGTGGTCTGCAAATGTTTTGGTCTTCCAAGCTCATCCAGAGAAATTTGAAAAACTATGTAAGTCCTAACAATTTAAAGTTGACATCTAAGCTTGTTCAACCTAGGTTTAAATAGTGGCACAGAATCTAATTTCTAGCATTTTGTAAATATTGACATTTTTAAATGAAACTGCTTTTATTCAAGCTTTTCAATGTGTCCATTGTTATCTAAATACCATAGGGATTTGATACCAAAGATCTATATTAAAAATACATGAACAACCTTTTCTTTTGCTTTCTTCTATTTTTATAGTTTTTTTCCCCTTGAACTTGTACTTCCATTCCATTTCTCCCACATTACATTTTGTCCTAATGTAATACTTCTTTGCTTTAAGGTTTTTTATTGATCACACTATCATACTTCTCTGCAACAAAAAGTTATAAAAATTAAAATTTTTTATTTCCTGTGACCAAATGGTTCTAATTTTTTAAAACTTCATCTGGATTCACTTATTATTACAACTATTAACTGATGCAATTTAACAAAACAAATGTCTAATTGTAATAGTTAAAACTTAAAGCAAGCATAAGTCACTTTTTATTGGAAATGCATTTGTTAATGAGATGAATGATGATGGTTTATTTTTTTCAAAGTAGTTCATTTGTCCATGAATAAATATTCTTTATTGCCAGAATAAAAACTATTTCAACAGCAATTCTATTCCTTTTCTTTGTATTAGAAATACAAAGTAAAAAACCTTGTTCATGTAAATAATTTTAGAGAATGAAACTTTATTATACCAGTGGTACTTACTTCTTTGATCTCCTTCTGAGATTTATGCCCCCCAAATCATGGATAATTCAACATAATTTTATATGATAATTGGTATTCCTTGACAAACCGTTTTGGGTCATCTTCAATTTTGTTTCCAAAAAAAAATTAGAAGCTACTAGATTTGCAAAAGGATTAATTTCCAAGTCATTAGATTCATTTCCCTTTCTCAACAACACACCAATACTGACTGTCTCTTTGTCTGGCACCCCAAAGTAGAGGAGGTTATTTCCTGTGACAATACACCATGATGAGATTTGGGAGAGGTAAAGTCAGGCAACCCATTCGTACAGGTATGTTCCTGTACTATCCACTTTAGGAAAGAGTACATAGGGAAGGTAAAGGTCTGAATAGTTTCCTCACAACTTTGTAGGGGCCTGGTACCTCCTGCAGAGTCTTTATGCACCCCCAGAGGTGACACACCCAAGTTTGTTGACCTCAAGGGCCAGAGTACCAGAGGCATGTCCCTCGGTAGAGAAAACAGATCCAAATACCAGCAGAAGGTGAGAATGCAGAACAGAGAAGCCAACTCTCTAGTAAAGCAGAAGACAAAACAAGCCCAGCAGAGACACAGGTAGGACATCCCCCCACAAAGTACAGCAAGCAAACCCCAGTGCTTCTCCACTGGCCACACTTGAGCAGGGGCTCCCACTCAATGTGTGGCAAAGCAAGAATATGCCACCGGAAGACTTAAATTTAAAGAAGGGAGGAGTGGGGGGAAAGAGCAGCATAAACATAAACACAGGGAGAAACGGCAAAAAGCTTAGGGCATTATATTTAGATTGTGGATTTAAGAAAACACAGAGGGAAAGGGAGACATCACCTTCAGTGCAGAAATAGGATTTGCCGGCAAAAGACAATGCCCTGAGTGCCAAGGACAAGCAAGGACCAAGACGACACAGAGGAGAAGAGACACGAGATAGTGACGCTAATCGCTGTGCCACAGGATGAACCCAGGCCTGGGCTAGGCTCTAACACATCAAGAAAGAGGTCTTCAGTGTTCTCCTCTTAAGTGAGAGGTCTGTTCTTCTCAGTTATTGGATTTTGTTTTGTTTTGTTCTGTTTTTGAAGTATACTTGATTTACTATATTGTGTTAGTTTCAGGTGTACAGCATAGTGATTCAGTATTTTTGCAGATTATATTCCATTAGAGGTTATTACAAGATATTGGGTATAATTCCCTGTGCTATACAGTATATCCTTGTTGCTTATTTATTTTATATAGAGTAGTGTGTATGTGTTTATCCCATACCCCTTATTTGTCCCTCCCCACGTCCCTTTCCCCTTTTCAATAACCACAAGTTTGTTTTATCTATGAGTCTATTTCTATTCTATAAATAAGTTCACTTGTATTATTGTTTTAGACTCCATATATAAGTGATATCACACAGTAATTTGTCCTTCTCTGACTTAACTTCACTAAGCATAATATCCTCTAGGTCCACCCACATTGCTGAAAATGTCAGAATTTCATTCTTTTTTATGGCTGAGTAATATTCCACTGTATATATATATATATATACACCACCATCTTTTTTATCCATTCATCTGTTGATGGGTACTTGGGTTGTTTGCATGTCCTGGCTATTGTAAATAGTACTGTTATGAACAATGGGGTGCATGTATCTTTTCGAATTGTAGTTTTCTCCAGATATATGCTGAGGAGTGGAATAGCTGGATCATATGGTAACTATTTTTAGTTTTTTAAAGACCCTCCATACTAATCAAAAGAAAGCTGGAGTAGCTATACTCATATCAGATAAAATAGACTTTAAAATAAAGAATGTTACAAGAGACAAGGAAGGACACTATATAATGATCAGGGGATCAATCCAAGAAGAAGATATAACAATTATAAATATATCTGCACCCAACATAGGAGCACCTCAATACATAAGGCAACTGCTAACAGTTATAAAAGAGGAAATTGACAGTAACAAAATAATAATGGGGGACTTTAACACCTCACTTAAACCAATGGACAGACCATCAAAAATGAAAATAAATAAGGAAACAGAAACTTTAAATGACACAATAGACCAGATAGATTTAATTGATATTTATAGGACATTCCATCCCAAAAACAGCAGATTACACTTTCTTCTCAAGTGCGCACAGAATATTCTCCAGGATAGATCACATCTTGGGTCACAAATCAAGCCTCAGTAAATTTAAGAAAATTGAAATCATATCAAACATCTTTTCTGACCACAACGCTGAGATCAGAAATGAATTACAGGGAAAAAAACGTAAAAACCACAAACACATGGAGGCTAAACAATACGTTACTAAATAACCAAGAGATCACTGAAGAAATCAAAGAGGAAATCCAAAAATACCTAGAGACAAATGACAATGAAAACACTACGATCCAAAACCTATGGGATGCAGCAAAAGCGTTCTAAGAGGGAAGTTTATAGCTATACAAGCCTACCTAAAGAAACAAGAAAAATCTCAAGTAAACAATCTAACCTTACACCTAAAGGAACTAGAGAAAGAAGAACAAACAAAACCCAAAGTTAGCAGAAGGAAACAAATCATAAAGATCAGAGGAGAAATAAATGAAATAGAAACAAAGAAAACAATAGCAAAGATCAATAAAACTAAAAGCTGGTTCTTTGAGAAGATAAACAAAATTGATAAACCATTAGCCAGACTCATCAAGAAAAAGAGAGAGAGGACTCAAATCAACAAAATTAGAAATGAAAAAGGAGAAGTTACAACAGACACCACAGAAATACAAAGCATCCTAAGAGACTACTACAAGCAACTCTATGCCAATAAAATACACAACCTGGAAGAAATGGAAAAATTCTTAGAAAGGTATAACCTTCCAAGACTGAACCAGGAAGAAACAGAAAATATGAACAGACCAATCACAAGTAATGAAATTGAAACTGTGATTAAAAATCTTCCAACAAACAAAAGTCCAGAACCAGATGGCTTCACAGGTGAATTCTATCAAACATTTAGAGAAGAGCTAACACCTATCGTCCTCAAACTCTTCCAAAAAATTGCAGAGGAAGGAACACTCCCAAACTCATTCTATGAGGCCACCACCATCATGATACCAAAACCAGACAAAGATACTACAAAAAAAGAAAATTACAGACCAATATCACTGATGAATATAGATGCAAAAATCCTCAACAAAATGCTAGCAAACAGAATCCAACAACACATTAAAAGGATCACACACCATGATCAAGTGGGATTTATCCCAGGGATGCAAGGATTCTTCAATATACGCAAATCAATCAATGGGATACACCATATTAACAAACTGAAGAATAAAAACCATAGGATCATCTCAATAGATGCAGAAAAAGCTTCTGACAAAATTCAACACCATTTATGACAAAAACTCTCCAGAAAGTGGGCATAGAGGGAACCTACCTCAACATAATAAAGGCCATATACGACAAACCTACAGCAAACATCACTCTCAGTGGTGAAAAACTGAAAGCATTTCCTCTAAGATCAGGAACAAGACAAGGATGTCCACTCTCACCACTATTATTCAACATAGTTTTGGAAGTCCTAGCCACGTCAATCATAAAAGAAAAAGAAATAAAAGGAATACAAATTGGAAAAGAAGAAGTAAAACTGTCACTGTTTGCAGATGACATGATACTATACATAGAGAATCCTAAAAATGCCACCAGAAAACTACTAGAGCTAATCAATGAATTTGGTAAAGTTGCAGGATACAAAATTAATGCACAGAAATCTCTTGCATTCCTACACACTGAGGATGAAAAATCTGAAAGAGAAATTATGGAAACACTCCCATTTACTATTGCAACAAAAAGAATAAAATACCTAGGAATAAACCTACCAAGGGAAACAAAAGACCTGTATGCAGAAAACTATAAGACACTGATGAAAGAAATTAAAGATGATACCAACAGGTGGAGAGATATACCATGTTCTTGGATTGGAAGAATCGATATTGTGAAAATGACTATACTACCCAAAGCAATCTACAGATTCAATGCAATCCCTATCAAATTACCAATGGCATGTTTTACAGAACTAGAACAAATCATCTCAAAATTTGTATGGAGACACGAAAGACCCTGAATACCCAAAGCAGTCTTGAGAGGAAAAAAACGGAGCTGGAGGAATCAGACTCCCTGACTTCAGACTATACTACAAAGCTACAGTAATGAAGACAATATGGTACTGGTACAAAAACAGAAACATAGATCAATGGAACAAGATAGAAAGCCCAGAGATAAACCTACGCACCTATGGTCAACTAATCTGTGACAAAGGAGGCAAGGATATACTATGGAGAAAAGACAGTCTCTTCAATAAGTGGTGCTGGGAAAACTGGACAGCTACATGTAAAAGAATGAAATTAGAACACTCCTTAACACCATACACAAAAGTAAACTCAAAGTGGATTAGAGACTTACATGTAAGACCGGACACTATAAAACTCTTAGAGGAAAACATAGGAAGAACACTCCTTGACATAAATCACAGCAAGATCTTTTTTGATCCACCTCCTAGAGTCATGGAAATAAAAACAAAAATAAACAAATGGGACCTAATGAAACTTCAAAGCTTTTGCACAGCAAAGGAAACCATAAAAAGACAGCCCTCAGACGAAAAGACAGCCCTCAGAATGGGAGAAAATATTTGCAAACGAATCAACAGACAAAGGATTAATCTCCAAAATATATAAACAGCTCATGCAGCTCAGTATTAAAGAAACAAACAACCCAATCCAAAAATGGGCAGAAGACCTAAATAGACATTTCTCCAAAGAAGACATACCGATGGCCAAGAAGCACATGAAAAGCTGCTCAACATCACTAATTATTAGAGAAATGCAAATCAAAACTACAATGAGGTATCACCTCACACCAGTTAGAATGGGCATCATCAGAAAATCTACAAACAACAAATGCTGGAGAGGGTGTGGAGAAAGGGAACCCTCCTGCACTGTTGGTGGGAATGTAAATTGATACAGCCACTATGGAGAACAGTATGGAGGTTCCTTAAAAAACTAAAAATAGAATTACCATATGATGCAGCAATCCCACTACTGGGCATATACCCAGAGAAAACCATCATTCAAAAAGACACATGCACCCCAATGTTCATTGCAGCACTATTTACAATAGCCAGGTCATGGAAGCAACCTAAATGCCCATCGACAGATGAATGGATAAAGAAGATGTGGTACATATATACAATGGAATATTACTCAACCATAAAAAGGAACGAAATTGGGTCATTTGTTGAGACGTGGATGGATCTAGAGACTGTCATACAGAGTGAAGTAAGTCAGAAAGAGAAAAACAAATATCGTATATTAATGCACGTACGTGGAACCTAGAAAAATGGTACAGATGAACCGGTCTGCAGGGCAGAAGTTGAGACACAGATGTAGAGAATGGACATATGGACACCAAGGGGGGAAAACTGCGGTGGGGTGGGGATGGTGGTGTGCTGAATTGGGCGATTGGGATTGACATGTATACACTGATGTGTATAAAATTGATGACTGATAAGAACCTGCAGTATAAAAAAACAAACAAGCAAAAAACAACTAATACTAAACTTTCTTTGGGTTATTTGTATGGAAATACATTAATATAAATCTTTCAGACATTACATGAAATTTCTAAAAATCTTATATGTTCTGGTATAATGTTATAAGTCATAATTTTAGTTATTACTTTAAAATGTATATCTCAGAAATAACTAAATTTCCTTGTCAACTGCATTATTATGAACTTTCATCAAATCTTTAACCGTGGTCATTTTTAAGTCTGTTGTCATTTACAGACAGTTCTGGGTGTACTTTGATGCTTTTGCAAAAATGTTCCTATAGAAGGGTTTCATCTTCAAGGAATTCATGGAAAAGACTCTGACAAGAACAGGTTTCTGGTAACTGACTATACTGCTGAACTGAATGAATAAGCATTTTCAGAACTCTAATGGAAAACTGATGAATTCATAAAAGTGCTAACAAAAGATCAAGATGAAAAAAAAAATTAATTACATGGGACTGAGTGAACTGATGAGGATGATTATAATTTTTGTTACTTTCTGTTTGAATTAAAAAAAAAAAAATCCCACAAGGACTCAGAGGCAAAAAATATACAAATCAATTTTCACTGCAAAGTAAAGGAGCTGTTACAGTGGAGGATTACTGGACTGAATGTCAATATTATGACATAGTATGAGTGTGTTTCATGTTTGGTAATTGCAATCATTGTTGCTTTTGTTGTGGTCATCCATTTACAATGTTTGGTGTCAGTTTATTTATCTCTTGTAAAAATAAAATACAGTGTGTGTGAAAAAAAAAAAAGAACCTCCATACTGTTTTCTATAGTGGCTTCACCTATTTGCTTTCTCACCAACAGTGTACGAGGGTTCCCTTCTCTCCACATCCTCTCCAGCATTTATTATTTGTAGACTTTTTGATGATGGCCATACTGACTGGTGTGAGGCGATAAGTTCCTGGATTTCTAAAGTCAGAGAACTCCATTCTTGTGTTCTATAAGGAAAAAACATTAAAACCTGGCCGACAGTCCCAATCATTTTGTCCACATGGTGCACAGTCAGAAACTGGCTGGTCATGGAATCTCCTAGGCCACTGGGGACAAACCAGCCTGCAACAATCCCTGGGCCCAATTTTTTCAATCCACTGTTGATGCAAGCCTCCACCCTTGCAGATGATCTGAGTAGTTGAGAAAGACTGGAGACCACAATGAAGGACAACTTAGACTGGTTAGTTGTGTAGTCAGAGAGAGGTCATCTACCAGAAGGATTAAGAACATGGACTGTGAGGCTAGACTGCCTGAGTGTGAATCCTGGCTCCTCTATTTACCAGCTTGCTGAGTAATCTTAGGGCTCTGTGCCTCAATTTTCCTATCTGTAAAATGGGAGTATCGAAAGTATCTACCCCATGGGATTATCATGAGGATCAATGAATATATATATATTTTTATAATATATGGCATTTATAAGAGTAACAGGCACATAGAAATAAGTTTTAGCTATCATGATTACCATCATCTCCAAGAGAGAACTAGGCCACATCAAAAAGTGACTTAAATCATTAAACTGTAACCCTAAACTTATACAGTGTTGTATGTCAATTATATCTCAATAAAACTGGGGAAAAAATTAAAAGATCTGCAAAAAAGAAAAAAATAACAAGAAGCCATGTAGTCCAGGCCCCATTTCGAAGTATTCAAATCTAAAATGAGATGACCAACCTCAGATTAAAACCTCAGTTCTAATTTTCCACTGGCCTCACCAGCGTCTGTGGGGAGAGGTAAATATTCACAACTGATCCACTAATAAAAGCATCACAACATTCCCTCGAAAGAGTCATTTCTCCCATAATTGTGAAAAAGTTGCAATAAGAAATACAAAACTAAAACATAAAAAATTCTATTGAAGATCTTGATCCAAGTGAATAAGAAATGCAAAAGAAATTAAAGACGATAAGCAATTAACGCCAAACTTAATAGCCTAAAATATTATTTGATCATTGCATTCTGCATCATGTCTAGCTGGGTACTCAGCATTTCCCAAGGCAGGAGGATGAAGTAATTATGGAGAGAATGCTCAGCATACACTGGTTATTTTCAATTCCAAACTAACTTTTACCCACTGTGAGTGGCTTCTCCTACTCATATTCCATGGCCCTATCAGTCCCTGCCCCTCCTTCTCCACCAGACCAACACCAGCAACACATTAATACGTAATCAAGAAAGGAAAAGCGCTGTTTGAAGCAGGAGAGCTGAGTGGCTTCTAGGTAGGCTGTGTCCCAAGAGCAGGAAGGAGTCTTATCTTTTGTGATGATACAAGGAGGATGCTCAGGCAATGCAAACAAGAAAAAAAACCTCGAGCCAGACCAGGAGAAAGAACAAACGAGAAGCAAGGAGCTCCCTCTATTGTAGACTGGTTCAGAGAAGTAAAAAAGGTAGAAGAGGGACAATGTGTGGAAAGATCCAGATGGAGAAAAAGTACACCAGGGGCAAATACTTTTGGATAAATCCCACCAATTCTGGGATTTCCAAATTCTGTTTCCAGTCAGAAGTTATTTTTTATACTGGGCTCCTTGGTTCAAAATTTAGCATCACAGTAATGCAAAACAATTTTCCTAAAAGTACTGTACATGCCTCACTAAACGAAAACAAAATAGAAGCAAATTCAACCCATTTTCTGATGGGTTTTACTTCTCTATAGATACATTATGTAGAAAATACTCAAAGACATAGCTAGTCTATGTTTCTAAAACATAACTGTAACAACTTCTCATTATTTTTTCAGCAAAAACCATCCTGACAATATTATCAAGATGTTAGTTCTTCTGAGCTCAATCTATAGATTCAGTTCGATCCCAATCAAAATCCCAACAAGTTATTTTGTGTAATTGATAAATTGATTCTGAAGTTTATATGGAGAAGCAAAAGACCTAGAATAGCCAACACAATTGAAAGAGAAGAACAAAGTCAGATGACTGGCATTAACCCGACTTCAAGACTTACTACAAATTAGTGTGGTATTGACAATAAAATAGACAAATAGATGAATGGAACAGAACAGAGAACCCAGAAATAGACCCACATAAATAAAGTCAATTTATCTTCAACAATGGCACAAAGGCAATATCATGGAACAAAGATAGTCTTTTCAACAAATGGCACTGGAACAACTGGATATCAACATGCAAGAAAATGAATCTGACCCAGATCTTATACACTTTACAAAAATTAACTCACATTGGACCACAGAACTAAATGTAAAACACAAAAATCTAAAACTACAACATCGGAGAAAACCTAGATGAGCTTGGGTATGGTGATCACTTTTTAAAAACAGTACAGAAAGTACAGTCCATAAAAGAAATAATTGATAAGCTGGATTTCATTAAAATTAAAAACTTGTCTGCAAAAGACAATGTCAAGAGAATGAGAAGATAAGCAACAGACTGGGAGTAAATATTTGCAAAATATAACAAATATCGTTCTGATGAAGAAATGTTATCCAAAACATACAAAGAATTCTTAAGACTCAACAATAACAAAATAACCCAATCAAAAAAAATTGGGGCCAAAGATGTGAACCTGGCAAGATATACAAGTGGTAAATCAGCATATGCAAAGATGCTCCACCTCATATGTCATCAGGGAAATGTAACTTAAAACAAGAATAAGATGCCACTACACACCTATTAGAATGGCCAAAATGCAAAACACTGACAATACCAAATGTTGACAAAGGATATGGAGCAACAGGAACTCTCATTCACCGTGAGTAGGAATGCAAAAATGGTACAGCCACTGTACAAGACAGTTCGGAAATTTCTTAGAAAACTAAGCACACTCTTACCATATGATCCACCAATCATGCTACTTGGTATTATAAATATAACAAAGGAGTTGAAAATTTACATCCACACAAAGACCCATACACAGGTGTTTATAGCAGCCTTATTCGTAATTGCCAAACTTGGAAGCACTAAGCTGTCCTTCAGTAGGTGAATGGATAAATAAACTATGGTACATCCAGATAATGGAATATTTTTCAGTGCTAAAAGGAAATGCACTATTAAGTCATGAAAACGCATGGAGGAACCTGAAATGCCTATTACCAAGTAAAAGAAGTCAATCTGAAGATATTACGTACTGTATGATTCCAACTATCTGATATCTGAGAAAAGGCAAAACTATGGAGACAGTAAAAAGGCCCGTGGTTACCACAGGTTAGGGGAGAGGAATGAATAGGCAGAACACAGAGGATTTTTAGGGCAATGAAAATGCTCTGTATGATACTATAATGATGAATACATGTCATTACGGGCATACCTTGAAGATACTGCCAGTTTGGTTTCAGACCTCTGCAATAAAGCAAATATTACAATAAAATGAGCCACATGAATTTTTTGGTTTCCCAGTACATATAAAAGTTATGTCTATACTGTAGTCTATGAAGTGTGCAATAGAATTATGTCTAAAAAACAATGTACATACCTTAATTTACAAAATACTTTATTGCTAAAAATGCTAACCATCATCTGAGCCTTTAGTGAGATGTAATCTTTTTGCTGGCGGAGGGTCTTGCCCCAGTGTTGATGGCTGCTGGCTGATCAGGGTGGTAGGTGATGAAAGCTGGGGTGACTGTGACCATTTCTTAAAATGGACAGCAGTGAAGTTTGCCGCCGCATCAATGGACTCTTCCTTTTAAGAAGGATTTCTCTGACCCAAAGAGGTAAATCCATGGAGACAGAAAGCAGAGCAGTGGTGACCAAGCACTGGGGTGACAGGAATGAGGAATGACTGCTTATGGGGGGGTGGGATTATCTCTTGCGTTGATGAAAATGTTCTAAAATTGGTTCTGGTGTTGGTTGCACAAGTCTGTGAATATACTAAAAACCATTGAATTGTGTACTTTAAATGAGAGAATTGTGTGATATATTATCTCAATAAAGCGGTTTATAAAAAAAAAAAAAGAAGGATTTCTCTGCAGCATGCAATGCTGTTTGATAGCATTCTGCCCACATTAGAGGTTCTTTTGAAATTGCAGTCAATCCTGTCAAACCTTTCCACTGCTTTATCAGCTAAGTTTATGTAATATTCTAAAGAAATTGTCTTTTTTAGCAACAAAGTATGTTTTAATACTACAAATCTTCAATTTGTAAAAAACGCAGTACCTGCGAAGCACAAGAAAACAAGGTATGCCTGTATACATTTGTCTAAACCCATAGACTATATAGCGCTCAGAGTGAACCCTAAGGTAAACTATGGATTTTGAGTGATTATGATGTATCAGTGCAGGTTCATCAGTTGTGACAAAGGCACCACTCTGGTGGGAGATGTTGACAGAGGGGAGGCTGTGCATGTGTAGGGGCAGGGGGCATATGGGAAACCTCTGTATCTTCCTCTCAATTTTTCTGTGAACCTAAAACTATCCTTAAAAAAAAACAGTCTTTAAAAAGAAACCATCCTAAATTTGGTTTATTCCCAAATTTTCAAAGGGTATTCCTTGGAACCCTTTTTCTTTGAGACCTCAATAGAGGGAAACTGAGTCAAAGTTAAATCCATTTGGAAGACTTAAGTCAAGCAAAGGTAAAACTAAACAGGCTTAAAACATTTCACATGTTCATCCGCAAAGTAAATCTCCCAGCAGGATCCACTATTTCACCAATTCATTCGATAAAAGAAACCTTTTCTGCTACCGGGGTATCTCTCAGGACTCCGTTCCCATAAACACACTTTGGAAAATCCTCGAGTACAAATAAAGGTCTAAAATGGGGATCTAGCAATGAGTTAACTTCTGAAGCAAAGCTGCCAGGTTCAAACTATGCTCTATTCTTTATGAAAGATATATGGCATTCTATTACACTTCTAGGAGGGGTCTAAGTTGGTGCAGCAACTATGGAAAACTGTTTGGCATTAACTCTAAGGGTTGAACTTACACTTACCAAATGACTGACTCCTAGAATACACAAGGGAAATGTATTTGTGATGCGTGTGTGTGCACGCACACACACGCGTGCGTGCGTGCGTGTGTATGAGGCAGAGGGAGATATGATGACACAAGAGGCGATGTGAAGAGTAAGCAGATATTGGAGTGATGTACTTTGAAGGTTGAAGAAGTGGCCCAAAGCCAAAGAATACAGATGGCTACTGGGGCTGGAAAAGACAGGGAAATGGATTCTCCCTCAGAGCCCGCAAAAGGAAGGAGCCCTACCAACACCTTGACATGAGCCCAGAGAAAATGATTTCATGTTCTCACCAGCAGATCTGTGGAAGAACTAAGGCGTGTCATTTTAAGGCACTAGCTTTGTGATACTTTGTCTCAAAAATAACAGGAAACTAATGCAATGGGATACCATACAGAAATGAGAAAGAATAAACTATGTTACATACAACAATAAACACCATTCTCACAGAAACAGCATTTGGTAAGTGAAGCAAGACACAAGGGCACATACTGCATGATAGCATTTACATAAAGTTCAAAAACTTACTAACTAACTAATGCACAGGGTTAGAGGTCAGGACAGCAGTGATTGATGGGAAGTGGCACTGACTTGAAGGGAGCTGAGGGGGCATCTGAAGTAAGAGTCTCAATATGGGTGCTGGTTATACAGGCCTATGTACTCTAAGAAAATTCAAAGTGTGCACATATAATATGTATACTCTTGTCTCCAAATATTATCCATAAACAAAAGGGTTGTTTTTTTTTAATCATTAGACCCAAATGACTCACAAAATAAGTGCCTCTTGGGGAAGCACTGTCTGGGAGCAACCCCAGAGCTTGGCTGTTCTCACACAGTGAGGGAAAGGAACCAAGATAAAGAGGCCACCGACCAGACCCAAACAGTCAATACGGAAACAGGAAGAATGAGGTCTCTGGCAAACAAAAATAAACCAGTGCTTCTAGCAGAAGGAAAACGATATGATTCTGCAAATAGAAAGACTCCATACCTAGAATTCTTTTTTTCCAAAAACTCAATCTATTACTTTATATTAACCAAAATAAAGTAAGAATTTAGTAGAGAAGTTCCAGTGGACCCACTGGGCTCAGGAAGATGCACAAGGGACTGTAGATTCATGTCTAGGGAAGAAAAATAAAGGGGAACGAAAATGATCAGAGAGAACAGCCCTGCCCACCTAACAAGGTCAAGATGCTGCTACAGGGTCCTTCTCTTTTGTTCTTAGCCAGTGAAAGAAGAATAAAAGTATGACTACATTGACCTTGACATGGTATATATTATAAAACATAACAACACCCTATATACCACAATAGAGTTTAAAACAAACATATAGTATTCCCGTCTGAAAAAAAAAACAACCGCCATTGCTTCCTCTAGCAAATCAGATGAGAACGAATCTGAATGGAAAGCCACATCGTTTCTATAATTAAAATGAACAGATCCAGAGGGAGGTAGAAGAAACTAAACTAGAAGTACTATCAGCAGGGCGAAAGCACAGATGAATCACACCAGCTCCACGAGGCCTGACTTCAGAAAAGGAGAGAGGCTGCAGAAACCAGCACTTTTCCCTTCTGTTAACATTTTTGGAGCCAAGGGTATCAAGCTACTTGGTGGACAACTAGAAAAAGCCAGCTCGAAAAGGTGAGTCACTAGAGTGAAACAGTCCACAGTCCACGTGCCTGCATGGTACCAACTTGGGTGGAACACTTCATTTTCTAAAGCTTAAAATTGCTTTACTGCAACACCCAGAAGAGTGGAAAGAGGCTCAAAGAGGTCAGGAATCACTAAGCTAGTTAAGTCACCAAGTGGGGATTTTCAAACACTCTGGTGATTCTTCTTTTCCACATTCCGCCTCTGGTGAACGAGTGCCAGCATTCATGTATTGATATGAGACTGGTTTTAATATTGCACTCAAACATCAAATTCAGATGTAAAATGAACACTGCACA
The DNA here is from genome assembly GCF_949987535.1 of Balaenoptera acutorostrata. Classification (NCBI taxonomy): domain Eukaryota; kingdom Metazoa; phylum Chordata; class Mammalia; order Artiodactyla; family Balaenopteridae; genus Balaenoptera; species Balaenoptera acutorostrata. The sequence goes on along the minus strand of NC_080065.1, from coordinate 56,465,247 downwards.
CCTGGATCTCACTGAATTCATTTGAACTTCATTGAGTTTTCATTGAATTCATATAACTGAATATAAGTTCAATAATTAAACCTAAAAGAGAAATAGAGAGATAAATAGCCAACATGTCATCCTTTTTGGCCTTAAAAATGCATTTTGAAGCTTCAATATCCCTGAAGGTAACATAGTCAAGCCCAAAACATACATTCTCTGAAACTTATAAGGTGGCACAGTGAAAGATTTTTAAACTTCAGAAAACTGAGATTTTTTTTTTTTTAATCTAAGAAAAATCAAGATGTCAAAAACAGCTAAATCTGGGTAGTATCTGTGACATTCTTGGTGCTTTTCTGGAAGTGTGGAATGTTTCATAATTTTAACAGAAAAAGGAAAAAAAGAATCTTACAGAAAATTTCTATCAAAACAGCCACCTGCAAAAAAATGTTTTGGGTGCCTTTGGGGAAAAGTAACAGATATAAAAGAAGGGGAACCCTAAGTTTGAAAGTCCAAGTCCTAATTAAGAAGATGATATGCTTTCCATCTGCACAACCTATAATTATCTCTCAATGTACATTCTTATTAATATCTACCCATTTTCTCATTATTTTTAAATGTCAGCATTTTTTTTTATAATGTCTGAAACATTTATATTAACATATTTCCATACATATTTCCATACAAATACAAATATAAGATTTTTAGAAATTTCATGTAATGTCTGAAACATTTATATTAACATATTTCCATACATATTTCCATACAAATTCAAATATAAGATTTTTAGAAATTTCATGTAATGTCTGAAACATTTATATTAACATATTTCCATACATATTTCCATACAAATACAAATATAAGATTTTTAGAAATTTCATGTACTGTCTGAAACATTTATATTAACATATTTCCATACATATTTCCATACAAATACAAATATAAGATTTTTAGAAATTTCATGTAATGTCTGAAACATTTATATTAACATATTTCCATACAAATAACCCAATGAAAGTTTAGTATTAGTTGTTTTGTTTGTTTTTTTATACTGCAGGTTCTTATTAGGCATCAGTTTTATACACATCCGTGTATACATGTCAATCCCAATCGCCCAATTCAGCACATCACCATCCCCACCTCATCGCAGTTTTCCCCCCTTGGTGTCCATATGTCCATTCTCTACATCTGTGTCTCAACTTCTGCCCTGCAAACTGGCTCATCTGTACCATTTTTCTACGTTCCACATACATGCATTAACATACGATATTTGTTTTTCTCTTTCTGACTTACTTCACTCTGTATGACAGTCTCTAGATCCATCCACTTCTCAACAAATGACTCAATTTCGTTCCTTTTTATGGCTGAATAATATTCCATCGTATATATGTACCACAACTTCTTTATCCATTCGTCTGTTGATGGGCATTTAGGTTGCTTCCATGACCTGGCTATTGTAAATAGTGCTGCAATGAACATTCGGGTGCACGTGTCTTTTTGAATTACGGTTTTCTCTGGGTATATGCCCAGTAGTGGGATTGCTGGGTCATATGGTAATTCTATTTTTAGTTTTTTAAGGAACCTCCATATTGTTCTCCATAGTGGCTGTATCAATTTACATTCCCACCAACAGTGCAAGAGGGTTCCCTTTTCTCCACACCCTCTCCAGCATTTGTTGTTTGTAGATTTTCTGATGATGCCCATTCTAACAGGAGTGAGGTGATACCTCATTGTAGTTTTGATTTGCATTTCTCTAATAATTAGTGATGTTGAGCATCTTTTCATGTGCTTCGTGGCCGTCTGTATGTCTTCGTTGGAGAAATGTCTATTTAGGTCTTCTGCCCATTTTTGGATTGGGGTGTTTGTTTCTTTGATATTGAGCTGAATGAGCTGTTTATATATTTTGGAGATTAATCCTTTGTCCGTTGATTCATTTGCAAATATTTTCTCCCATTCTGAGGGTTGTCTTTTCGTCTTGTTTATGGTTTCCTTTGCTGTGCAAAAGCTTTGAAGTTTCATTAGGTCCCACTTGTTTATTTTTGTTTTTATTTCCATTACTCTAGGAGGTGGATCGAAAAAGATCTTGCTGTGATTTATGTCAAAGAGTGTTCTTCCTAAGTTTTCCTCTAAGAGTTTTATAGTGTCCAGTCTTATATTTAGGTCTCTAATCCATTTTGAGTTTATTTTTGTGTATGGTGTTAGGGAGTATTCTAATTTCATTCTTTTACATGTGGCTGTCCAGTTTTCCCAGCACCACTTATTGAAGAGACTGTCTTTTCTCCATTGTATATCTTTGCCTCCTTTGTCATAGATTAGTTGACCATAGGTGCGTGGGTTAATCTCTGGGCTTTCTATCTTGTTCCATTGATCTATGTTTCTGTTTTTGTGCCAGTACCATATTGTCTTGATTACTGTAGCTTTGTAGTATAGTCTGAAGTCAGGGAGTCTGATTCCTCCAGCTCCATTTTTTTGCCTCAAGACTGCTTTGGCTATTCGGGGTCTTTTGTGTCTCCATACAAATTTTAAGATGATTTGTTCTAGCTCCGTAAAAAATGCCCTTGGTAATTTGATAGGGATTGCATTGAATCTGTAGATTGCTTTGGGTAGTATACTCATTTTCACAATGTTGATTCTTCCAATCCAAGAACATGGTATATCTCTCCATCTGTTGGTATCATCTTTAATTTCTTTCATCAGTGTCTTATAGTTTTCTGCATACAGGTCTTTTGTCTCCCTAGGTAGGTTTATTCCTAGGTATTTTATTCTTTTTGTTGCAATGGTAAATGGGAGTGTTTCCATAATTTCTCTTTCAGATTTTTCATCATTAGTGTATAGGAATGCAAGAGATTTCTGTGCATTAATTTTGTAACCTGCCACTTTACCATATTCATTAATTAGCTCTAGCAGTTTTCTGGTGGCAGTTTTAGGATTCTCTATGTATAGTATCATGTCATCCACAAACAGTGACAGTTTTACTTCTTCTTTTCCAATTTGTATTCCTTTTATTTCTTTTTCTTCTCTGATTGCCGTGGCTAGGACTTCCAGAACTATGTTGAATAATAGTGGTGAGAGTGGACATCCTTGTCTCGTTCCTGATCTTAGAGGAAATGCTTTCAGTTTTTCACCATTGAGAATGATGTTTGCTGTGGGTTTGTCATATATGGCCTTTATTATGTTGAGGTAGGTTCCCTCTATGCCCACTTTCTGGAGAGTTTTTATCAGAAATGGGTGTTGAATTTTGTCAAAAGCTTTTTCTGCATCTATTGAGATGATCATATGGTTTTTATTCTTCAATTTGTTAATATGGTGTATCACATTGATTGATTTGCGTATATTGAAGAATCCTTGCATCCCTGGGATAAATCCCACTTGATCGTGGTGTATGATCCTTTTAATGTGTTGTTGGATTCTGTTTGCTAGTATTTTGTTGAGGATTTTTGCATCTATATTCATCAGTGATATTGGTCTGTAATTTTCTTTTTTTGTAGTGTCTTTGTCTGGTTTTGGTATCAGGGTGATGGTGGCCTCATAGAATGAGTTTGGGAGAGTTCCTTCCTCTGCAATTTTTTGGAAGAGTTTGAGAAGGATGGGTGTTAGCTCTTCTCTAAATGTTTGATAGAATTCACCTGTGAAGCCATCTGGTCCTGGACTTTTGTTTGTTGGAAGATTTTTAATCACAGTTTCAATTTCATTACTTGTGATTGGTCTGTTGATATTTTCTGTTTCTTCCTGGTTCAGTCTTGGAAGGTTATACCTTTCTAAGAATTTGTCCATTTCTTCCAGGTTGTCCATTTTATTGGCATAAAGTTGCTTGTAGTAGTCTCTTAGGATGTTTTGTATTTCTGCGGTGTCTGTTGTAACTTCTCCTTTTTCATTTCTGATTTTATTGATTTGAGTCCTCTCCCTCTTTTTCTTGATGAGTCTGGCTAATGGCTTATCAATTTTGTTTATCTTCTCAAAGAACCAACTTTTAGTTTTATTGATCTTTGCTATTGTTTTCTTTGTTTCTATTTCATTTATTTCTGCTCTGATCTTTATGATTTCTTTCCTTCTGCTAACTTTGGGTTTTGTTTGTTCTTCTTTCTCTAGTTTCTTTAGGTGTAAAGTTAGATTGTTTACTTGAGATTTTTCTTGTTTCTTTAGGTAGGCTTGTATAGCTATAAACTTCCCTCTTAGAACCGCTTTTGCTGCATCCCATAGGTTTTGGGTCGTCGTGTTTTCATTGTCATTTGTCTCTAGGTATTTTTTTATTTCCTGTTTGATTTCTTCAGTGATCTCTTGGTTATTTAGTAACGTATTGTTTAGCCTCCATGTGTTTGTCTTTTTTACGTTTTTTTCCCTGTAATTCATTTCTAATCTCATAGCGTTGTGGTCCGAAAAGATGCTTGATATGATTTCAATTTTCTTAAATTTACTGAGGCTTGATTTGTGACCCAAGATGTGATCTATCCTGGAGAATGTTCCGTGTGCACTTGAGAAGAACGTGTAATCTGCCGTTTTTGGATGGAATGTCCTATATATATCAATTAAATCTATCTGGTCTATTGTGTCATTTAAAGCTTCTGTTTCCTTATTTATTTTCATTTTGGATGATCTGTCCATTGGTGTAAGTGAGGTGTTAAAGTCCCCCACTATTATTGTGTTACTGTCGATTTCCTCTTTTATAGCTGTTAGCAGTTGCCTTATGTATTGAGGTGCTCCTCTGTTGGGTGCATATATATTTATAATTGTTATATCTTCTTCTTGGATTGATCCCTGGATCATTATGTAGTGTCCTTCCTTGTCTCTTGTAACATTCTTTATTTTAAAGTCTATTTTATCTGATATGAGTATAGCTACTCCAGCTTTCTTTTGATTTCCATTTGCATGGAATATCTTTTTCCATCCCCTCACTTTCAGTCTGTATGTGTCCCTAGGTCTGAAGTGGGTCTCTTGTAGACAGCATATATATGGGTCTTGTTTTTGTATCCATTCAGCCAGTCTATGTCTTTTGGTTGGGGCATTTAATCCATTCACGTTTAAGGTAATTATCGATATGTATGTTCCTATGACCATTTTCTTAATTGTTTTGGGTTTGTTTTTGTAGGTCCTTTTCTTCTCTTGTGTTTCCCACTTAGAGAAGTTCCTTTAGCATTTGTTGTAGAGCTGGTTTGGTGGTGCTGAATTCTCTTAGCTTTTGCTTGTCTGTAAAGCTTTTGATTTCTCCATCAAATCTAAATGAGATCCTTGCTGGGTAGAGTAATCTTGGTTGTAGGTTCTTCCCTTTCATCACTTTAAGTATTTCATGCCACTCCCTTCTGGCTTGCAGAGTTTCTGCTGAGAAATCAGCTGTTAACCTTATGGGGGTTCCCTTGTATGTTATTTGTCGTTTTTCCCTTGCTGCTTTCAGTAATTTTTCTTTGTCTTTAATTTTTGCCACTTTGATTACTATGTGTCTCGGCGTGTTTCTCCTTGGGTTTATTCTGTATGGGACTCTCTGTGCTTCCTGGACTTGGGTGGCTATTTCCTTTCCCATGTTAGGGAAGTTTTCGATTATAATCTCTTCAAATATTTTCTCTGGTCCTTTCTCTCTCTCTTCTCCTTCTGGGACCCCTATAATGCGAATGTTGTTGCGTTTAATGTTGTCCCAGAGGTCTCTTAGGCTGTCTTCATTTCTTTTTATTCTTTTTTCTTTAGTCTGTTCCGCAGCAGTGAGTTCCACCATTCTGTCTTCCACGTCACTTATCCGTTCTTCTGCCTCAGTTATTCTGCTATTGATTCCTTCTAGTGTAGTTTTCATTTCAGTTATTGTATTGGTCATCTCTGTTTGTTTGTTCTTTAATTCTTCTAGGTCTTTGTTAATCATTTCTTGCATCTTCTCAATCTTTGCCTCCATTCTTATTCCGAGGTCCTGGATCATCTTCACTATCATTATTCTGAATTCTTTTTCTGGAAGGTTGCCTATCTCCACTTCATTTAGTTGTTTTTCTGGGGTTTTTTCTTGTTCCTTCATCTGGTACATAGCCCTCTGCCTTTTCATCTTCTCTGTCTTTCTGTAACTGTGGTTTTTGGTCCACAGGCTGCAGGATTGTAGTTTTTCTTGCTTCTGTTGTCTGCCCTCTGGTGGTTGAGGCTATCTAAGAGGCTTGATGGGAGGCTCTGGTGGTGGGTAGAGCTGACTGTTGCTGTGGCGGTCAGAGCTCAGTAAAACCTTAATCCACTTGACTGTTGATGGGTGGGGCTGGGTTCCCTCCCTGTTGCTGTGGCGATCAGAGCCCAGTAAAACCTTAATCCACTTGACTGTTGATGGGTGGGGCTGGGTTCCCTCCCTGTTGGTTGTTTTGCCTGAGGCAACCCAACACTGGAGCCTACCCGTGCTCTTTGGTGGGGTTAATGGCCGACTCTGGGAGGGCTCACGCCAAGGAGAACTTCCCAGGACCTCTGCTGCCAGTGTCCTTATCCCCACGGTGAAACAGAGCCACCACTCGCCTCTGCAGGAGACCCCCCAACACCAGCAGGTACGTCTGGTTCAGTCTCCCCCAGGGTCACTGCTCCTTCCCCTGGGTCCCGATGCACACATTACTTTGTGTGTGCCCTCCAAGAGTGGGGTCTCTGTTTCCCCCAGTCCTGTCACAGTCCTGCAATCAATTCCCACTAGACTTCAAAGTCTGATTCTCTAGTAATTCCTCCTCCCTTTGCCGGACCCCCAGGTTGGGAAGCCTGAGGTGGGGCTCAGAACCTTCACTCCAGTGGGTGGACTTCTGTGGTATAAGTGCTCGCCAGTCTGTGAGTCACCCACCCAGCAGTTATGGGATTTGATTTTACTCTGATTGCGCCCCTCCTACCATCTCACTGTGGCTTCTCCTCTGTCCTTGGACGTGGGGTGTCCTCCTTGGTGAAGTCCAGGGTCTTCCTGTCAATGATTGTCCAGCAGCCAGTTGTGATTCTGGTGCTCTCGCAAGAGGGAGTGAGAGCACGTCCTTCTACTCCGCCATCCTGGTTAATCTCTCAGCATTTTTTAATGTTGTGTTTCCCTCCTGAGCATTTATATTTTTTGAAATACTACCACCACACCAGGAAATAAATTCGCCTATGGTCAAAGGAAATGCATGGAAACTGAAACTCAGCTTTTGGGTATGCTATTGTTGTTTTAAATGATTAATTGCTAATAAATGGGGTTGCAACAGACACCCCATCTAAAACCTTAATGATGGCAAAATGTGCAGCTCACTATCACCAGGGGAAAATGAATATTTTCCACTCATCAACAGAAGGCCAAGTTTACACAAAGCAGAAAGCCAAGAGCAAGCAGGATCCTGATAAGAAATTTGGAACACTCTACAATGGCTATCACTTGCCAGCCACTACTTCTTTCCTTTATAGAAAAGGAACTAAAGCTCAGAGTTCAAGTGGCTTGCTAGAGTCAGTTAGTTAAAAGGGTTCCAATACCAGATTCTTTGTGTAATTATGCAATTTTGCCTTTACCAACAAAATTCAACATGCCTGAGAGCTTACTGAGATTGTGAGAGGTCTATTCACACTCTCATTTCATCCTTAAGCCATCTGGTGCTAGAGATATTAACCCCCATAGCACTTCACCAATCAGGAAACTAAAGGTCAAACAGAGCTGTTTGACCCAAGCTGGTCAGACTCTGGTGGTTAAGCCAAGACACCAATCTTGTCTTCCATCTTCCACACTCTTTTGACAAATAATAAAAGCAAGCATGATGCAGAGACCACACAGTGTAATAAATCTAAGACAGGCTTTGCAGAACTGGGTTTGAATCCCACTTAGTAGCTGTATGACCAGAAAAGTCATTCCATTTCTTTGCATTTCAGTCTTCTCATCTGTAAAATGGGTCTATCAGCACCATCCTCTTCCCTGGGAGACCTAGAATCAATGTGTAAAGGATCTGGTACTTACAGGCACTCAAGTGGTAGCTGTTGGCTACTGTCAATAACCCAGGTTCTGTCCTTATAGTAACTCTTCCATAAAGCACACTACAAAAAGGAATCAACCTTAGGAAATCAACACAAAAGAGTTCCACTGATTAAAAGAGTTTGAAAGGCACTACTCTTTATCACACTGTATGCCCTTGATCTCCATAACTCCAAGGTCTAACAGTTTTTCCACTGATAGGGACTGAATTATGTCTCCCACAAATTCATGTGTTGAAGTCCTAACCCCCAGTACCGCAGGATGTGACCATATTGGGAGACAGGGTCTTTAAAGAGGGAATTAAAGGTTAAATCCAATATGACTGGTGTCCTTAAAAGAAGAGGCGATTAAGACACAGGCACAGACGAAAGACCACGTGAAGACAAAGGCAGAAGATGGCCATCAACAAAGCCAAGGCGAGAGGCCTCAGAAGAGACCAAACCTGCTAACACCTTGATCTTGGACTTGCAGCCACCAGAAGTGTGATAAAATAAATGTCTGCTGTTTAAGCCACCCACTCCCTGATACTTCGTGAAGGCAGCCCTAGCAGACCAATACACCCACCCGCAGCCATCCTCTCCCCACTGGCAGCTCAGCTCAGGAGGAGGAATACCCAGCTGTGCCCCCACCATCACCACATAAGGTGCCAGGAGATTCGCTGGGCTCACAAATGAGTGGCAAGACGGAACCTGTTATGTACTAGCCATTCCAACATTTACAGCCCACGAAAGGACAAACTTTTTCTAGCACTTTCAACATTAGTGGCTACTTCCAGCTCTCCATGAGGAGCGACTGGTATTCAGGAACAGGAGAGCCCTGGTCTCTTACTGGTAGCTTCTTAAAGAGAGATGGGGTCTCTTCAGGTTTCCCTGGAGGGAAACAAGTTAAGGCACGAAAAACGGAGCCTTACTGTCTGAATGACCAGGAGCACCACGATGCTTTCAGAGCTATGGTTGGCGTAATTACAAGGAAAATTCACAGTGGCATTGAAAGGCTAACACTGCATTTGTCGTTTCTCGACTTTTATCAGATTATGATGAAATTGTATTGTTATTACTACGATTATTAGACATTCAAATGAGGCCTTAGAGCAAAGTTTCTTGTGGCCAAAACATTCATTAGACAAGGAGTAATTCAGCTGTGGCTCTTCATAAATCTAATTCAAACTGCTGGATCATCCCCAGAGAACTAAATCCCCTTTTCACATAATGGCAATTATTCAAAATGCCTGGTTTGAAGAATGAAATGGACTACCCGAAGATGAAAAATGTTTATGAATCATTAGTTTGAGGGTTTTATCTGATCATTTTAAAGAACAAAAAAAATTACTATTTCTTTCTTCCATCATTACTCGGATAGAACACACATTTCCCTAGAAAATTCTACACTTTTGCAGAGTATCATTCAGTGAAAGAAGTTATGAACAACTTTCATTATGACAAGTCATAAACATTCCTTAAAAGAACACATAGCATAACATGTCTTATTAAGCTCAAATGCTGCCCCCCTTTTACAACGAACTTAAGTTAAATTTCGAGTTACAAATTGCACTGCCATTTCACACGGCATTATGAATAAGAGGTAGGTTTGGGGCTTGGCTCTGTCCTCCAACTCACCTTGTGATTTTGAGTTCTCTCTGCCCTGGGCACGGATTACAGTCACCATCACAGACAGAGATTAGATCATGAAGGTCTCTGTGTTCCCCTAACATCCTCTGTACTGGTGAAGATGGAAAGAACTCTGGGGAACAGTAGAGCAGTATTTCTCGGAGAAGTCCCCTAAAAGACTCCACCAGAGTCACAGCGGAAGGCTTGTTGAAAATGCAGATTCCTGGGCTACACCTAGATTTATTAATCTTAGGGCCTCACCCAGGAATTTTCACATTCATCATGCTCCCCAGTTGATTCTTCTACGGAGTACAGTTTAACCCAAGGCAGCATAGAGTATCTGCCAAGGCCAAGGGGCTGTGGAATTGGACACAGCCATTTATAGCACGTGTGACCATGGGTAAGTTACTTCACCTTACTCAGCCTTGATCTCCCCCTTCCTGCAGTTTAGAGACAACAACAGTACCTACCTCGGAGAGGGGTAGGAGGATGACACAAAATAATCTATAGAAAGCTTTCCACACGCTGCCCAACCCACTGCAAATATTCAAAAATGTTAGCAATTATTATTATGATATGCAAAAGGACTTTGAATTTATTAATTTTGATTGAGTGACCAATTAACCCTTCATTATAGCAAAGTGAATATTCTAAGGGAACCATGGAAACGTGTCTTCTGATTAAAACTCTGAGAGCTGTGAGCACTCAGAGTTTAAATAATATTTAATGGTAAATGCCAGGCATATGGCTGTAAGAACACATTCTGAAAATGCAGTTCTGTAGTCAGCTAGGTTTTCATTTCACAGCATCACAAATGGGGGTGTCATAGCAGACACGGGGGAACCTGAAACTGTTTCTGTGAAACATTATTTGTCTTTGCTGCCCAATATCACACCACAGCATTCGACTGTATAATTATGTATTTGGCTCAGTTTTTTTTTTTTCATTTATATCTTTTGTTTCTATCTTTAAAAAAAAAATCCCTATATACTAGTAAAGCAGAGATTAGAAACCCACCTGGGACTTCTGTAGAACTGAAGCAGCACATATATTTAATTACCAAGAGGCATCTGGCATTATCATTCTAAACATGCTCATGCTATTCCCCATTAAGAACCGAAAAAAGGAAGCTACAGGGAAATGCAGACAGCACACAGTAAGTTTAATCTTCAGATGATCTCAAATGAATTTGTGCAAACAGAATTACAAATTACTGCACGTAAAGAAAAAGCAGGAAATCTGCCCCTCCGATATCCACTCTCCAGAGTCGGCTTCAAGAGCATTTCTGAAATGGGTCCTCATCCAAAAACTAGGTCCCCAGAAGAACCATGGTGATGGTGGCAGGGCAGTTTCTATGCCTTGGTGGGCACCAAACAGTCAGGGCTTGATCCTATACCAGAAAGCTCCAGAACCCTCATGCTGGGCTGAGTGACCCCTCCTCCAGGGCACCCAGCACACTGAAATACATGAAATTTCCATTTCCCTGGAAGATGGGAGATTCTTACATATAGGAAGAGAAGACAAGACACAAAAGAAGAAAACAGAGGAGTAGTAGGTATACACAATCCAGGCCTGTAGTCCAAAACTGGGGCATAATACTATAGACGGGAGTGATGGTTATTAATGGCTACCTATTGGTGAAAAGTTCTTTCTTTACTGCCATGACTAAGTGCTTTGCATACACTACTTAACAGTCTTTGTAACAACCCTTGAGGTAGTTGTTAAGAGCCCTGTTTCACAGATGAGGAAACAGAGGCTATACACTTGGCACTTAGTAAGCACGCAGTACACTGTCAAATGAGTTGGGCCAACAAAGTAGACTTTTAGAAGGATGACTTTGGCACTCTAAACAGACATGGCATAATAAAACGAGATAGAAATGGTTATACGAAAAAAAATCAGGTATTCAAGAAGTCTGTGTCTTAATCATAAACTCTGGAACACACTAGCCCAGGAACAAAACCATAATGTTGATGAAAATTAGTCCATTTGAGCCTTCTGGCCTCTTCCACCATAATTAATCACTAAAAACACAACAACCAACCTCATCCACCCACAGAATTCCTGCACTTTATATAAAATATGGACAAGCTGATGGTGTTTGCATGTGTTCATGCTTCAGGTTCCTATAAAAGTCTGTGATTAAAAATATTACAGTCTTTGGGTTTCAAGAAAGCTCGTATTTTCTGATTGCCTAAGGAGTTCAAACTAGAGCATAGATAAACACAATTTTTCCCTGATTTGATCTTTTCTACACAAAATGATGGCTATTTCTGAACTTTGGACATTTCTAAGAGTAACAAAACCACTCCCTTGGATGCATGAAACAGGGAATGATTGCAAATAGGCATGAAGGATCTTTGAGAAATGATCTAAAATTAGATTATGGTGATGGCTGCACAACTCTCTATATTTATTAAAAACCACTGAATTGTACACTAAAAATGGGTGAATTTTATGGTATATAAATTATACCCCAATATAGCTAGTAAAACAACAACTCTCCCTTGCTACATGCCTGTAGAATTCACCCTGAGAGAGCAGAATTACTGACTGGAAAAAAAAAGTGCTGATTCCCTACCCCACTTCCCCACTCCCACCGGGGATCCAACTTATTTAAACCTTCACATTACTCAAAATGTAAAGGGATTTTTTATGAGAATGATCGTACTTCTTTCAGAGACTATATAATACCTTCAAGATGAGAATGATTATACTTCCTTTAGGTACTATGTAATACCTTCAAGATTATCCTGACTTCTTTTTAATAACTTTTTTTTTAAGGTGTCATTTTTAAGGTTGCTTATGCCATAAATGCTGTGCAAAATGAGCTTAAAATTAAGAACATTTGTCATGTCAGTCTTCGTTCTGAAGATGTTTGCTGGAAATCGAGCCTTCCTCAAGACACCAAAGGAATCCTTGATGGCTAGGAACTTACCCACCTTTCCTTCACCTCACATGACCACCTATGAGAAGACACTCATGAAGGGTGGGAGAAATGAGGTGATGAGCATTATGCCAGCCACCCTGGGGAAACCACAAGGCTGTGCGTCTAATCCATAGTGCTTTCTGGCAGATCTACCCTCTACATGTGTCCAGATTCTGGTCACATGTCACATGTCTTGGTTGAAGCCATAGCTCTCTCCCTTCTCAACTCTTGAAACAGCCTCTTCACCGATCTCCCTGCTTCCATCCATCTTCCCTGTTGTCTACTCTCAACACACCAGCCAGCGAGATCCTCCAAAACTTCAAGTTGTGTCCTGGGTCACTCCTCTCTGATCAAAACCCTCCATTTGCTTCCCATCTATTCAGTATAAAAGTCCAAATCCCGATAGCAGCCTCAAAGCTATGCCTCATTCAGTCCCTGATACCTCTGATTTCCTTTCCTAATGTTCTGTCCCTCACTCCACTCGATCCACACTAACCTCTTTCTTCACACACACAGTCCTACCTCAGGGCCTTTGCACTTGCAGTTCCTCTGCCTGGAGGACTCTTGCCACAGATGCCCTACAAGTTGGACTGTTCACTTCATTCTGCCCTCCCACAACCGTCACCCTACATGAAAAGCCTTCCCTGACCAACTTATCTAAAATACAACCTCCCCACCACACACACCCTCTTACCCTGCTTTATCTTAGCACTTAACACCATCTGACCATATGTAATTATTTGTGTGTTGCCCATCTCTACATTCCCGATACCTGAAGGTCAGTCCATGAGAGGAAAGACTATCTTCAGAGGCTTGTAGACCCATAGAAGGTTCTTCATAAATTCTTGGTGGTAGTGAGTGAATTTTTTTTTTAAAGTTAACTCTATGTCAGAAAGGTGAGAGTCCACTTGGGATTAAGATGCTCTGCTTTGTACAAGGGTAGTTACATATTCCCAGCAGCCAGATACTCCCATCTCCTTATGGAAGAAGAGACGAAAGGGCCAAGAAGAAAATCAACATTAGGGACTTTTTCAATCATGAAAATTTCTAATTCTGCTCCTGGAGGTGGCACTCACTAAGGACCCACAATAATCTGGGCAAAAACCGCCATCCTTCAAAAAAAACTTCCACGTAAGAAATATATTTCAGTGATAGAAGAAACAGATAAAATTAAATTGCATATAAAAGTGAATGAAAACAAAAATAAGTCAATACAACAGTCTGGTATATTCTCAAATGTATGTAAATTTAATTTTTTAATTGTTTTCAACTTGAAAAGTCAATTTTTTGGTACAGCAGAGTCCTCTGAGAGCTGAAAACTATTATTTTAGGGCATTTTTCACTTTTTTTTTTTCCAACAACCACCCTATGAGGTAGGTATGATCACCATTTCCATTTGGTAAAAGAGCAAACAGAAAGTTTAGGAAAGGTTAAGTGACTTGCTCAAGGCTGTGAAATTCTAGCATCAGGACTTGTCCTTAGTCCTTCCATTTCAAATCCACTATTTTCCCCATTATTTATATGTTGTTTTTACTGAAAACCAAGTTCTAAAAAAGGAAAAACGGTCTTTGAAGTGAAGCCCTAACTGAAGAAATATCTAAATTCAAATAGCGGTGGCCTTAAGCCCTTGAGAAACTCAGTGGTGCCAGATCATAAAATTAAGGTCTAATGTACCACAAGAAACTGGAGAGGCAAAGACACAGTGACTTGTCTATCATAAGATACAGGTGCAGGAAAATCATTAAATGAAATAGAAAATTAGATCTAAGAGGTACATACCACTGTAAGGAGATACACAGTGAGGCACCCTGCTAATTATAAAATGGAACAGAGGCAAAACAACACAAAAGAAAACACAGCCAGTACCACAAGATATCAGGCATCAATGCCATCATCTCTCAAAATACGTTTAAGATAAATTTAGAGAAAAGCAAATTATATAATTAATCTCAAAGGTCATGCGAACTATTGCATACATATCAAACCTAGGCAGAAATAGCCAAGTTTTAGTCACTGAAATTCAAACTTAAATTAACCACCATTTGTTGAAATACATTTAAAATATGCACTAGTAGTGATTTCAATAGAATAATCATTAATAGTGATAATCAATAATTCTTTTAATAATTATTATATTAATGATTATATCTATGAGTAATAATAAATGTACATTATAGTATAAATAGTAATGTAAATAGCATTTACAATGCAACTCCAAAAATTAAAAATATATTTGCTAATCAGTCTTAAATCATTCCCAAGTTCTACTTGTGAATATTTAAAGACCTAAAAAGCCATAAATTAACCAATCTGCTTTGGAAAATAAAAATATTTGAACTTGTTATCCAGAAATTCTATGCAGTGTGTGTGTGTATGTATGTGTGTATATGTATGTGTGTGTGCATGTGTATGTGTGTATATGTGTATGTGTGTATGTATGTGTGTATATGTATGTGTGTGTGCATGTGTATGTGTATGTGTGTATATGTGTATGTGTATATGTATGTGTGTATGTGTGTATATGTATGTGTGTATGTGTATGTATGTGTATGTATATGTGTGTATGTGTGTATATATATGTATGTGTGTATATGTATGTATGTGTGTATGTGTGTATGTGTATGTGTGTATATGTGTATGTGTGTATGTATGTGTGTATATGTATGTGTGTGTGCATGTGTATGTGTATGTGTGTATATGTGTATGTGTATATGTATGTGTGTGTGTGTATGTGTGTCTGTGTGTATGTGTGTATATATGTATGTGTGTATATGTATGTGTGTATATGTATGTATGTGTGTATGTGTGTATATGTATGTGTGTATATGTATGTATGTGTGTATATGTGTGTATGTGTGTCTATGTGTGTATATATGTATGTGTGTGTATGTGTGTATCTGTGTGTATGTGTGTATGTGTGTATACGTATGTGTGTATGTGTATATGTATGTGTGTATGTGTGTATGTATGTGTGTATATGTGCGTATGTATGTGTGTATGTGTACCTGTGTACATGTATGTGTGTATATGTATGTGTGTATGTGTGTATATGTATTGTATGTATGCGTGTGTATATGTATGTGTATGTGTGTATGTGTGTATATATGTGTGTGTATATGTATGCATGCGTGTATGTGTGTATGTGTGTATATATGTATGTGTGTGTATGTATGTGTGTATGTATATATGTATTGTGTGTATGTATGCGTGTGTATATGTATGTGTATGTATGTGTACGCGTGTGTATGTATGCGTGTGTATATGTATGTGTATGTATGTGTACGCGTGTATATGTATGTATGTGTGTATATGTATGTGTGTATATGTATGTGTGTATGTGTGTATGTGTATGTATGTGTATGTGTATGTGTGTATATATATGTATGTGTGTATATGTATGTATGTGTGTGTATATGTGTGTATGTGTATGTGTGTGTACATGTGTGTATATATGTGTGTGTATATGTATGTGTGTGTGTGTATCTGTGTGTATGTATCTGTGTGTATGTATGTGTGTGTGTGTGAATGTGTATCTGTAATTTTTTTCCCCCACAGCCTCATTTCCATACAGGGAAAGCACTTGCTCACAGTTTTGTTTCACATCACAACAGATGAATATTCAAAGGCAAAAGGCCAATGAAGAAGACTGACTTTCATGTAGGAGAATCTTTAATCCAGGACAAATCAACTAGAAAGTACACTTCTCAATGTCCTAAATCGCTAAATGGTCTACATAAGAATTGCACTGAGAAGTTTAAGAAGACAAGAAATATCTTAACTGTTGACAAGCTTTCCAATAAGCAATTTTTTTCAGCTTCTGTGTGACTTTTTGGCTTATAAAATTCCGATAGGCTATCCAATTTTAACAAATTCTAGCAAGATTAACACAAGACATTTATGCACATCATGTCACAATCTAAGGCTTAGAGGATTTTACCAAGATTACAGACAACTTGAATACTAAAGGAGAAACAGAACAAAAATTTGTACGGGGTTAGGATGGAGACAGAAACTATTAGAATTTCCCATTATAAAACAGCAACAGACAAATTTCTATTAAATATCTTGGTGTTAAGAAACACAAAGGTAATATAATTCTGCTTTTCAAAGTACAATTTATATTCTCTCTCTCCCAGTAGAGCAAACACAGAAAAATCAGTTTCCATTTGAGTCCCAACACCCTAATGCTACATGGAAAGAAGGGAGGGAAATAGCTATAAGGCCAACAAGTTCAAAAAGAAACCAGGCTACAGGTAAGACCAAAAATAACTGCAACAGCATCTATTCAGCATCTATCATATTCCAGTTTCACAATCACAGCTGCACCACTAATTGATTTCTTCATACAAAAATATGTGTTGAACTCCTACCATGAAACAAGCACTGTTGATGGAGTGGTGACCAAGACAAAGTGCCTTCAGAACTTCTGCTCAAAGAGAGATGGATGACCATCAGCAAAAACAGCTGTATCTCAGAGGACATGGGTTCTCTGAAGACAATACAGTAGGATAATACACTCGGGAATGCCGGGGCCTGGGGGTGGGGGTGGGGGGATGTCCTGCTTCAGCTAGAGCCGTCAGGACATTTCCATAAGGAAGTCAATATTTGACTGAGAATTAAAGGAGGAGAAGACGTAACCACAACATCTATGGCAGACAGCATTTAAGGAAGAAATAACAGCAAATTCAGAGACTGAGGTGAGAGCTTGGTATTAATGAGGGAAGAATAATGGCCAATGTGTCTGAAGAGACCTTGCTGGGTTGGGGGAGGGGGGGCAGAGTGAGAGAAGGGGGCTGGATCACACAGGGCTGCCTGGAGGTGGCAAAAAGAAGTTAGGTTTTATCCTGACTGCACTAAAAGCCATCGTAGCAGATTTTAAGCAGAGAAGTGATGTGACTGAAGCTTGAAACAAGCATATGTTTTAAACAAGATGCAAGCTAATGAATGAATGGAAGATGGACTACGGGAAGGAAGAAGCCAAAGCAGAAACATCAGTAATGTGCAAGAATTCAAGTGAGACAGGTGATCTCACTTGGTCAAGGTCATGGTCAAGGGTTGTGACAGTGGAGGTGGTGACAAGGCTGCAGCTTAAAGGTAGGGACCACAGAATGTGCAGAGCTTGGGTTGCAGATTTTAAAAGCACAGGGGAATGAAGAAACCATTCACAATTTGGGGGGCTGAAGGTACACGGTGATGCTACTTTTGAGATGAGAAACCAAGAACTCTGTCTTGTGCTTATTAGTTTACCTATTAGATATCCAAGTGGAGATGCCAGGCAGATGGTTGGACCATGAATCTGGAGCTCATGGGACAGGAAACACCACCTCACAGGTATGTTCATAGTCAAGGGACTAACTAGATCACTTCAAGCAAAAGTCTATATGGAGAAGAGAGCCAGGGACAAAGTCCTGAACTATTTCAACTCTTGCTGATGGAGCAAAGGAGGAGGTCCCTGTAAAATGGGGAAGAAAAACCAGGAGTATGTGGGGTTCCAGGAGCAGAAAGAAGACAGGTGGGTGGGTAGGGATGGACAATGCAGTGGAGAATAGAAGGTCTGAGGAGAGAGAAGGGCAGGTGATGTGACACCATCGTCTCAGGAAATGGGAACAGCAGAGGGAGGAGTAGCAGAGCTGAGAGTAGCCAGTGAGCTTGGTTGTGTGGTTGTCTCCAGAACACTCAGCTGCAGGTACTGAGGGGGAAGATGCTTGGATTTTGCAAAGTCAGAGCTTTGTGTTAAGGCCAGTTCACTGGGGAAGGGAGAGAGATGGGCAAGGGATTGGTTGAGAGTCTAGATTACATACTCTGAGTTAGGAGGGAAGCCAGGCCATAAGAGGGCTGATAGATTGCAAAATAGAGGCACAGCCAGTGTACTGGAGGCTGCCAAGCAAAAGTGAGGGTGTACGTAGGTTGAAGGATAGGAAGTGGTGGTGGTCAGATAATGGAATATTGGAAGTTCAGATTTTGGAGGTGGCGCATTATTGGGGTTGACTTGGCCTAGGATAGCAGTTCTTAAACACTTTTGTCTCAGGATCCTTTTGTATTCTTGAAAGCTACTGAGTGTCATATCTATTATACATTATTATGGTTATATCTGTTAATAGTTACCATATTAGAAATTAAAGCAGACATTTTAAAATACTAATTCATGGGACTTCCCTGGCAGTCCAGTAGTGAGGACTCGGTGTTTCCACTGCCGGGGGATCTGGCTTCAATCCCTGGTTCCGAGAACTAAGATCCCGCAAGCCACGAGACACAGCCAAAAAATAAAGTAAAATAAAATAAAAATACTAATTCATTTTAAAATAAATCCAATACATGTAAACATAAATAATATTCTTATGAGCAAATAATTGTTTTTTCAAAAAACAATGGAAGAGTACCATTCTTTTACCTATTTGCAGATCTCTTTGATAAAAGAAGAAAGCTGTATTCCCATATCTGATTCTTCATTCAATCTACTGCAGTATATTGGCTTGGTCGAAGTATATAAAGAAAATTTGGCCTTGTACAGATATATGCAGTTGAAAAAGGGAGGAGTATTATAATAGCCTTTCAGATAATTGTAGATATTATTCCTCAATATTACACTAAACCTCAACAAGTGCTAGTTTCTTAAAGGTTAGTTGCAATAGGAATATGAAACCATATCTCTGAACAGTTCAGACTCTGTAATACTATATCCATTGGTTTTTCTTGCACGTCGAATGGATGGATCTTTTATCCATGCAGAACTTTGTTAAATCATGTTTCAGTCATTTGGAAAATACTGCTCCTTTACATTATACAGATTTTCCAAAAATTTACACATCAGAAAAGTCTTTAAGTTTCCGGGAAGTTTTCAAGCTCAGGGTAGTAGATGTAAGTTTTCCAAAATTCTAATTTTCACTTGAAGGCTTAAATTTATCACTGGTAACAAATACAATCAATTGATTTTCCTGAAGTGGCAAGTTGACTTCTTTCAAGAAAATGTCTGCCAACTAACCAAGTCTGATAACCACAATTCTTCTGCCAGTCATGTTTTCAAGCCAAAATGGTGTTCCATAGAGGAAAAAAATGGCTAGTTCAGCTCCCAATTCAAACAATCACACAGGTACTTTTCCTTGAGACAACCACCATATTTCACTCTGCAGAGATGCTTTGTGCATACTTCCCATTTCAGCACACAGAATAATAAAGTGTTCTCAAGGGTTGAGATATAATAAAATCAATACTATTTTACTGTTCCATCAGTAACATTCTTAAGTGCAACTGGCATGATTTACTGCAAAGTGAGAGTGAAGAAAACAGTAATAGCTCGTACCATCTGGTGCTAAGGTGCTAGAAGTTTCACTCACCACTGCTTTTGCCCATCAGTGCAAACATCAACACAGTAAAAATAATGTCTTAGTATTATTATGAAAACAACTGTGGCCTTGCAGACCTTTGAAAGGGTCCAGTGGATCCCAAGATGTCCACAGATCACACTTCAAGAACTATTAGCCCAAGGCATGTCCACGAACGTGTGTGCGTGGCTGAACTCAGAGGGAGAAGAGTTTGTTGGATTGAGGAAGCCTAAGACCTGAGAGGCCCAAATGTTGACATGACCATCATGTGGGTGCTATTGTTACTGAGAAAGACAGGAGTATTAAGGGAAAGGGAAAAAAAAATAAATGAGGAGATGACACTAATGAATGACTGGTTGAGACTAGGAAGACTCTAAAACCTGTAAGGGGTACTAAAGCCTGATGACGTGCTTCAAAGAATTGAGATTTTCTAAGGAGAAAGAAGGAACAATAGCTTGGAAGTGGCAATAACAGCAGTGAGAATACCTTCCCCACTTCCAAGCTCTGCCAAATGTGAGGTAAGGGAGAGGGACTCCTAGCTGACAGAAACCAGTGAGGGGTGGGCTTCTGGCACACCTTCACTGGCTTCTCTTACCTACGGCATGGTACTCAGATCCACACCTTACAGTCACCTGGGGAGCTCTTTAAAAACAACCAAGCTTGGGGCTCCACACCAAGAAATTCAAATTCAAAGAAGTCTGGGGTGGGCCCTGGGCAACTTATTCTTTCAATAGATCTCCCTGATGATTCTGATGCTTAGTCCATGCTGAAAACCACTGGCAGGTGGTAGAAATGCCATTTGAAACTTATTTCCACCTCTAAAAAGCCTCCACTCCAGCCAACTTAAAGAGTGTGAGCTTTCCCCCAAGTATGCACACATACCATCTACCTTACCTAAAATATTCTATCCCTACCTATGTAAGCCTTATCCATGCCTTCAAGGTTGGAGCAAATCCTTGTTTAAAGCCTTTTTGTAATCATCACAACCTTGGTGAAGGCCTCCTGACCTCCACTGTACTTGCCGCCAGCTTCTCTTTCCACAGTTACACACCCTTGTGTTATTGTGCTATCTCTAAATGTACTATGGCCCTACCTGGATTGAAAGCTCCTGGTGAGTCGGGGCTGTATCTTAGGGGATTTTATAGCATCTAGCACTGTGTTTTCAACAGTGGGCATTTAAAATATGTGATCTAAAAATCACATTTTGCTCATATTGTTAGTGACATTTCTTTCATATTCTTGTGATGGAGTGAAAATAAAACACACATTTGGTAGTTCAGATATTTCATTCCCAAATCAGGGTCTTCCTCAAAGGGCTTCACTTATTAAAAGAATATGAAAATGAATAATAAAGTATTTTATAGCTTTCATTTTCCCTGTAAAACACATTCACACATTTTAAAATACTTTAATCTTGGATTGTTTTAAAATATATTACAATTATAAAATTATATTACAGGCATCAACATTTATAAAATTTTCATACTTCTTATGATTGCAATACTGATCTTTAAAGACTGTTGAGAGGGCTTCCCTGGTGGCACAGTGGTTAAGAATCTGCCTGCCAATGCAAGGGACACGGGTTCGAGCCCTGGCCCGGGAAGATCCCACATGCCACGGAGCAACTAGGCCCGTGAGCCACAACTACTGAGCCTGAGCTCTAGAGACCGCAAGCCACACTACTGAGCCCATGTGCCACAACTACTGAAGCCTGCGCGCCTAGAGCCCGTGCTCCGCAACAAGAGAAGCCACGACAATGACAATGAGAAGCCCGCGCACCTCAACGAACAGTAGCCCCTGCTCACCGCAACTAGAGAAAGCCCACCACAGCAACAAAGAACCAACACAGCCAAAAATAAATAAATTAATTAATTAATTAATTTTTTAAAAAATAAAAAAAAAAAGACTGTTGAGAGCGAGGCAAAGCACAGGATATGAAACGTTAGTAAGGAAGTCCCAAGGGAGGCTAGCTGCTAACTCCACAACAGAGGACCTTCAAACTTTCAGTCCCAAGAACATGTTCAACAGAGCAAGAGACCCACTAGTCCCTAGAAAAAATATCCTGTGAAATCTTGTAACCTTTGCACTGTTGTGGCTAGTTCATTTGGGAGCTTCTTAATTCAGTGAAAAACAATACAAACTTTACAGTCAAAAAAATACATTTCTGGGCTTCCCTGGTGGCGCAGTGGTTGAGAGTCTGCCTGCCAATGCAGGGGACACGGGTTCGAGCCCTGGTCTGGGAAGATCCCACATGCCGCGGAGCAACTGGGCCCGTGAGCCACAACTACTGAGCCTGCGCGTCTGGAGCTTGTGCTCCGCAACAAGAGAGGCCGCGATAGTGAGAGGCCCACGCACCGTGATGAAGAGTGGCCCCTGCTTGCCGCAACTAGAGAAAGCCCTCGCACAGAAACGAAGACCCAACACAGCCATAAATAAATAAATACAAATAAATAAATTAAAAAAAAATACATTTTTGCATTCACGCGAGCTAAAGATTTTCATTATTCAGTTTTTATACAAGACTCTCTAACCCCATCCATTTCCCTTTTCTTCTTACCTGCCTGACAGCTACCATTGGCCTATTTCAAAGCGCATTGGGAAACTTACTGCAGAATAGTTGGGGAATCAAAAAATAAGGAATGAAATGCAAACGAGTTGGCTAATTATCAGAATCTCTAGCAAAATGGTTTAATGAGTCCACTCCGTAAAAGCAGTCAGTAAAAGACCCGCTTGAGTGTTCTGGTGGTGGACAGCTATTGCCTCTAATATATTTTAAAAAACACCTACCAGGGATGGAAGATGAACATGAGCTGTTCTGCAAGCTGGGTCTAGCCTATGTGATTCAGGAGAGCCCTAAAGTAAGGCTAAGCAAGACCCATCCAAAGAGAAGTGGGCTTGAACAAAGAATGAATATAAGCATAAGCACAAAAGTGTTTATACAGGGAAAAAGAGGATGTGGAAAAGTAATGAGAGGAAGAAGTGTGCCTGAATCTCTGATCCAATCAGAGTTAAGTTAGAACTAAGGTTGAATTTTCTTTCAACTCCTTGCAAAGTTTTTCTTATGTGGAATTGAGTTTTCAACAATGAGAGAGGGAAAATCACCTTTTATATAACTTACCTGAGGGAGTAGTCTAACATTCAGTATCTTTCAAGGCTACACAGAAGAAGACTCTTGTTAGGGATATCCTATGTATGTCCTTGGACTCCTACAATTATTTACACACACACACACAGACACACACACACACACACACACACACACACACACAATTCCTCCCTTGATGCAAGTCAAAATAAAATTAGGGGGGCTTCCCTGGTGGCGCGGTGGTTGAGAATCTGCCTGCCAATGCAGGGCACACGGGTTCAAGCCCTGGTCTGGGAAGATCCCACATGCCGCGGAGCAACTGGGCCCGTGAGCCACAACTACTGAGCCTGCGTGTCTGCAGCCTGTGCTCCGCAACAAGAGAGGCCGCGACAGTGAGAGGCCCGCTCACCGCAATGAAGAGTGGCCCCCACTCGCCACAACTAGAGAAAGCCCTCGCACAGAAACGAAGACTCAACACAGCCATAAATAAATAAATAAATAAACAAATAAATAAACCCAAAGTTAAAAAAAAAAAAAATTAGGTACCACTAATTGTACATTAGTAATGAAGCCTCAATCTTGGACATGAACAATCATTACCATAAACAACTAAGAGATGGCTGTTATCAAGATCATTTTCTATGTAGCCTTTTGTTATTGTAACCCACCTACTCTGAAAAATGTTTTACTCAATTTGATCTTCGCACATTAAAAATGGACTTAATATTATATGAGATATTTCTTTGGCTTTGGCAAGAAGCCTAGGAGAATTAAGACATTTGGAAAAAGCAGTAATTTAGAATTAAATCATCATAACCAATAGTACAAAAAGGTAATGATTTCTCAAAAAAGAATTCTCCAGCAAAGGGATCCGAAATTCCCTACTTTTGTGCCAAGAAAATTTCTTACATATTCAAAATTTCTTAGTATATACAATTTGTGGGAAAGGAAATCAATCCAATTTTAATGCTTGACAACAATAACAACTGCAGTTCCACCATTTACCAGGTTTTGGAAACTTAGTAATTTAGGTTAGCAACTTGCCTAAGTTACTGTCACTCTAAATGAGTTATTTGGAGAATAAATAAAATCCAACGAGGCAATATTATATAAGTCACTTAGTAAAGTACACTCAATAACAGTCACACAATAAGTATGTTGAAATGAAAATGCCCGATTCTTATTTACCAACCTAAATTGAAAGCAGCTATCAATATTCTACTTCAAGATGCCCTACAGGCTTCATAATGCTGGAGAGAGTAGCCATCCTACAATAAGGTATCATCAGCAGGATGGACACATTCACACTTCCAGAACTACAGGAATAAGGTTATTAAAGTAGAGACAACAACTTCACCAGAAGTTCCATGGTTCCGGCGCTCTTAAAATACACCTCTTCAAATTGTCAACAGTACTAGATAAAAAGTTCTTTGTTTTCTTCTCTCAGAACTGACACAAGTACACAAAGAAGGCTCATAAAGGGTCAACTGCTTGAATGAAGTGATCATAATCGAGGTAAGAAAAGGGAATAACCAGTTATCTTTCAGAACATTCTAGTATTTCAAGAAAAGGGAGTTTGAAATTTTTCTGACAATTGACAGCTAATGACCCATGAAGTTATAGCTCAAGGCTAGGAAACAATAGCTAGAAAAAAACTACAGCAAATATTTTCAACCCTAGACAATGAAAACAAACACACAATTCCTCAATAAAGGTTATGTGGTTACCAAAATACAAAAAACATAAAAACTAATCTCCTTCGCAGATTTCAGTCCTATACATTCTTATGAAATAGCAGCCCTAAATATATTACACTGACAAAACATTCCAAAGTTTTTCAAATGCTCCTTTATTCATTACTTAACCCTCAGATTAGCAATCCTGTGAGGTAGACAAGGAAGGTATCATGGTTCTCATTTCAAAAATGAAGAAACTGAGACACTAAAAGTTAAATGATTTGTCCAAGGTCACAAGCCCAGTAAGTGGGGGAACAGGAACAGAGTTTCCCTAAAGCAGAGCTATTCCATCACCCCAGGCAGATTAATTATTCCTTAGGATGATTAATGTGACTGCAAGGACTAAAAAGTTTCACATCACGCGCCTGCAACACACTTAAAGCTTTCCAACAGAGGAGGCCAATACCAGGTGCACTCAAGTCACATGAAAAAACTAAAACCCAAATGATTTATGTTACTACTCAGTAGGATGTACAGAATATAATTTGAGATTCTATTACCCTCTTGTAATACTTATGCTTTCCAGGCAGACAGTACTCTACAATGTACTATACCACCAGGTACTGTCCATTTTAATGATTGTTAGATTAAAAAGTAAACTATTTAATCAGAAACACAGAGCTCAGGTTACCTAGTCACTGGAGGTGTTACCCATCAACTTCAAGGACAAACAAACACCCAAAGGTAACCAGCACACATTGGACAAGGCTTAGAATTCCCAACGATTTGGAAGCCATTAGATTTTAAGATCAAGGTAGGTCAAATAAATAATAAGGTACTGGGCTAAACCTTCTCAGGGAAGATGGGACAGTGGTAGATTTAGGAAGGAAAGCAAAGAGAAAGAGAAGCCTCTGAGAAGGGAAGTCAACTAAAAAGGAGAAGAGTCAGTATCCAGGAAGTGGAAGAGTAGACAGTCTAAAAGCACAGAGTCATCACTGGGGGTTCAGTAGACGTGAGTCTTCCAAGGAGACCCATCTCCCCCTTTCCTTGGGATTGAGGAAACCCTGATTACGGTACAGTACAGATCAAATCTGACCCTTGTCTCTCTTCTAAGAGCTCACAAGATGTTTCAGGGGAGACCTAAGATAAAATGATAAAACAGCATGGGATCAGATAGCCTGAAGAAAAGAATACTAAGTAGCAATGAATGGTCTCTATGAACATGAAGAATTTTTATAAAGATCAAAGTAACCAACTGTTTTCATTTTCGCTAAAGCTTAAATTGCAAAAAGAGAAACTGTTTAAGCAGAGCAGTTACTCTTAAAACACTGTTACTAGGAGACCCTCAGATCCTCCTTTAACATTTTTTTTTTCCCAAGGATAGAATAAAATGCCTGAAATAAAGTGCCTGAAATGCCTGGAAGAAGTCTTTTGTGGTTCTGTTCTGATGAGGAGAGTATCATTTTAGGGGCATAAATTTACACGTAAGCCTTTTAAACCAAATTTTTACCAAACGCTCCTCTTCAGTTCAGTATATCCCTGGTCCCCACACACTAGAAGGGCTGCCTGGCCTTAGTGGCCAGTCTTGGTCCAAGGAAGGTCCTTCCCCATCTCTCCCCACCTCTCCCCTAGCCTAGCTAAGAGTTCAGAATGTCACCCTAGTTCTCAGTCCCTGAAATCACAGAACACTGAATAGGAATCATTTTCCCATAAGTTAATCTTGTATAATACAGCAATCATGCTTTCCTCTTTGTCTCATTGCAGAAGTACTAGAAAAGATACCACTCTACTCAATACCCATCTAAGAGACTCTGTGGAAAGACTCGTTCTTTTCTTGCCCAAGGAAATAGAGTAAGGTGTTAAGAGCCAGCCCCTTTTTGTCTTACCCTCACCAGAGCACAGCGTCCCGGTCACCCCTGTAGGTTCGACCTCTGCAGAATTCAGCTTTACAAAAGGACAATCGTGGGAATCAGCCTGCCTAGTAAGGCTTGGCACATCCAAACTTGGTCTGAAACCATGAACAGGACTGGTTCCAGATAGTGCTTCAGGAGGTATGATTGCCAGAACATTCCTAAGGTTACTTCATACCTATTTGAGTGGGCATGTCAAAGCTGCAGGCACCCTTACCAACGTGCCCAGGGACACCGGTGTTGTAGGACGGTCTTGGCATGGATGTGCTCTGAGGCAGAAGCACCTGAGCCTAGTGGGAACTGTGCTAAAAAAAAAAAAAAAAAATCTGAAGGTACCATGACCTTATATGGATAGTGAATCATACTGTATGATGTCCAAACCAAGCCAAAGGTTTACCCGGCAGTGGAAAAGTTTGACAATTCTCATCGGTATAAGATTTGGACATAAGACCCGTTCAGTTACTTATGCAGCATCATCACAAGCGAATGTTTTGTGCCACATGCATGCCCCTGGAGAACTGCAGTAGGATCTTCAAATATGACAGAAAATACCAACTGAATTTAGGATCAATGCCTTTTTTAAAATCAACTTTGTCCTTTAAAAAAAAAAAAAAAGCTGCTGGAAAACAAAAAAGTTATGAAACCAAACAATTTTAGGTAGGCAATTGAAGTTAGGATTTCCACCCATTCACTAAATAAAAAAAAATTTTTTTTTAAAGGAAAAACATTCTTCGCACACTGACTTTCAGTCTTCCAAATGACAACTAATTCAAAACCCCTTGAAATAAAAGCGAAAGTTTACCTAAATAAGGCTTAAATATGATGGCTATACTTTTACATTGTAAATTTTGTATAAATACTTTCCATGTATAAGGTACCAAATTAGGTATCTGACAAACCAAAAATGTACATGCTGTAATCCCTGCCCAGAGCTCACACACTCTTACGGGGGGAAGGGGGAGAGGGTGATAGAGGGGAAGGGGGATGGTTTGAAAAAGAGTGAGGAAAAACTGGAACCTAGAAAGCCAATTTTTTTTTAAAGTTATTAAAATAACTTTACTCCCATGACAGATTTTTATCTAATTTTTAAATCTCCAAATTAGGAAATTCAAATCTTCAGTTTGCTTACTCAGAAAAAGACATTTCTATAAAACTGTCATATAGTTTTGAAAGTGTATACAGCTATAATAATAACATAATAATAACAATAATAATAGTAGCAATAACTACTAATGGCTATCATTTGTTGAAATACTTAAAGATATTAACTCAGTTAATCCTATAACCACCCTCTGAGGTTAAGGAATCTTATGATTCCCATTTTACTGGTAAAGAAACTAAGGCATAGGGAGGTTACTACTACCCTCAAGTCACAAAACTATTGTCAGGGCCTAAAGACTTTAACCTAGGTGGTCTGACTCTAGTGCCCACATTTTTAACCCCCATGCTCTGATGGAATCAAATGTCACTCTTTCCTCCAAAGCAAACTCCAATAGGAAATACATCCTCTTTCTGTAGTAATGGACACAGTGAGAAGATCTCTCTCCTACACATGGTTCCTGAAACAAAGGACAAAATTATGGTGAATCTACTTATTTCTATGAAACACATAATTAACTCAACCACTACCATTCTGGAGGAACTTTTTCTTCCATACCTACTCTCTTATTTTATCAATGATTTCTTTCAGAAAAAAAAATTCTCTAGAGAGTAAGAAAAGCAAAATGGCTAACTATGTTTGCCTCTATTGAAACAACTATGCAAATATTTTACTTCCTGATTTCTAATTCCTAGGAAATATTTTGCTTCCTAATTTCCCAATACCTAAAACAAGTATTTCCTAATTCCTAATAATGTTCCTAATTTCTATTTCTCTGATCCTTTAGAACTTACCAGATTACCTTTGTAGAACTCATTTGACTATGTGTGTAGCTCTTATTTTGCTAAGTGCACAAGCCCAAGCCTTTGCCCATCTGTTCCTGTTCTTACACTCTAAGAACCACTAGAATCCTAGAGGCCAACAGCAAGCCCTCCATCTCCCACAAGAGCACAGAGATGCTGACTTAGCACCAGCAAATGCTGGTTCCCTGCAGCATTTCCAATCTGTCAAGGTGACCCCTCTTCATAACCCTTCTTCTTGCCTACTACTATAGGCCCTCAAAAATGACTAGTCCTTACTCTTTCCAGGAAAGGTGTGATGAAAATGAAAACCTCTCTGCTTGTAACTGACAAAGCAATTGTTACACTTTCTAGGCCTGACTAATTAGACATGTGACTGGCAACTAGCCCTTCAGGCAATTTTTCATCCCTGACTTTTAGCCAAGTATATGTATAAGACAGGCACATGCACCTACACCCATGTTCATAGATATACATATGAATATATATGAATGAATATATTTATGTATATATGTATATTTATGTATATATGTATATTTATGTGCATATATATATACACATATACACACACACACATATATACACACACACATATAAAACAAATTCCTTCCACAGCAAGTTATGCACCTGGTTTCCAAACACGTTTAACTGAACCTACTGTTGCTTCAAATGAAGTTTCTACTTAATTGTTAACTGTGTGTGAATTATTAACTAGTGCTCTTGCAGAACAGAACATAAAAAAGAAAAAAGAGCTCCTAGTATAGCTAGAAGATTCAAGAAATGACTACATGTTCCCTCAATGGTTATACGATAGACTTCTTCCCTTTCCGTGGGGTTTGCAGTCAGCTTTCAAGTGCTGTAGGCAGGCTGGCCTGAACGGCCATGCAGGAAGAGGGCCATTCTTATCTGTGCTTTATTTGGAAGAAAAGATGCTGAAACAGGCTCTGCAGAGCAAGCACTGACTCAGCTTTCGTCTTAAGTGTAGAAAAGAACACACTGATCTCCCTTAAATATCCACTCACCCTACTGTGCCTTTTAAAATAAGCTGCCATATTAGTACTTAAAGCAATGAAGCCTTTCTCCAAAATCTAAGAGATTAGGGTGAAAAACACAGAAGGTTTGTATGCTGATACTGTAATTCCTAAGGTATACTACCTATCTTCCCAGCACAAACCCCTGCGCTCCACTCTCTCATCATGAACAGCATGCTTGGATTCCAGGTCCATGTGAATACCAGTTTCTACATCATATATCAGCCCATCTCACATTGCCAAGGGGAACACTGATGTTTAACCTTGACCCACTTGTTATCTCAAAGCTAAAAAAGGGAGCTGGATGATGTGCCCAGGGGTCTAGCTTACCTGGAGCAAACCAAATCCCACTCTTAGGTCATCTTCTGGGGACACACAACATTTACTGACCCCAAGGCATGCCTTGGAACGTGGTTGTTAGGTATGCACAGCTGACCAGGGAAATCTACTCCAGAGGTGCTGGGGTGCCAGCTAAGCTTTGGGACATTCTTCTTTCATTATTTTAGGTGGCTCATCAGCCCTGATCCTAGCTGGAAGACCTGAAGGCTGGTCAACTAAGAGAACAGGATAGTACATGTAAGAACAGCAGTTTGAAGACAGATGTCTACTCCATCAGGTCAGGCACTAGCTCTGGGTTACTTTGGAAAACGCTACTACATGCACCTTTTAAATACAGGTGGTCAACAGCCAGCAGAAAGCATCTGATGGTCCAAAGTATCAGAATAACTGCAGTAAAGGGGCATCCCGATGCTAGTTCTTGATGGTACTCTTGCTTCAATCTACATGATGCCAAAGGGTTAACGTCCAAAACTAGAGCTGGGGGTGAATTAAGGTATTTAATCTTTTAAATGGCAGCCAAAATAATGCTGACAGGCCCTGGAGAAAAATGAGCTTGTGTTGTAGGGCAGTGAGATAGCTGCTCATCAATCAGAAGGAAGTGAATACCCATTTCTAAAACTCAGGGTCTTATTTTCTAACCGAGGTGAGTCCTGGGGGCTGGGTCTCCTCTACTGGGTCCTTCTTTCCTCCAAAGGCCCCACCATTCCTTCCCCATCTTTCATTCCATCCACAGCTCCCTATTACCACCAGCCAAGGGAACAGCCAAAGAACAATGTAGAATACAACGAACAACCTCTTCAAAGGTCAGCCTTTGTGGAAGAAAAAACCAGATGCTTTTCTAGCTTACTTATACAATTATTTGTCCCCCACCCCCTTCAACTCTTCAGATAAGTAGGTTATTACCAATGGCACTCTCCCTCTCACGCAGTAGGAACAATACATAACATTTCTTCCCTCCTTACTCTGTGTCAGGCACTATACTAAATGCTTTTATGTATTATCTAATTTAACAATTCCAAAAGATAGGCCCCACTATTGTCCTCTTTTCCCAGTTATAATGTTGTCAAACAGTTGGTCTAGAATTCAAACCAGGCATGACTCTAGAGCCCTAATGAAACTGAACCCACCTTTACTTTTAGCTTATCTCTTGACAATTCACTGCTCTCAGCATCAGTACTGACATAGCATCTTTCATGTGTGAAAACTTTTAGTGTCTAGGTGATTCCTCAAGTGGCCCTTTCGGTACTCACAAGCTTATGAAGGCAGTTAAGGAACTATAACTTAGATTAATGACAATGCTAATGAGATTAACCTCAATGCCCCCATATTTTAGGCACCAAGCATGTACGGCCAGGTGTGCCTGACACATCCTCATCCATTTCTGGGGTGTGAGTCCATCCATGACTGTTCTTGGCTCTGATTTAAGGGGCAGCCTTGTAACTTAGGTCCACATAGACATTTCACCACAGGAAGTGGCAGCAGACCTATCCAACCCAGATGTTTTCATATAGGTCAGGAAGCAAGTATGTTTATGATCTGAAATAAAGCGTGGACACCTGTTTACACATTAAAGCAGTTAAAATACACACAAACAGACATACACACTAGACTGTCCAGCGTCCCATCCTCCTGCCTACTCCTGAGTTACCCGTCACCTTAACTGATGCTCCAGCTGTCTTTACCCATCCCCCCAAACAATCCTATACTGAGGAGTTAATGATGGTAAAGCTATTTGGGGGTATGGGGGCTTGAGGAGAATGTCAGTGAGAGAAGAGGTGTGCAAGAAAGCAGTGACAACTGAAGGCAAGTTTGACGTTGTGGCTTCATGAAGAGGCGGTGTGGGAGAAAACAGAAAGTGACATACGTACAGGTGGGTCGGGGTTCAGCAGCTGCACTGTCACCACCACAGGCCATTCCTGAAACACCCAGACCTTCCCTGCAATTTCCCCTTGTCAGCCAAGCTGTGCCCTTTAGCATGAGAAGCACAAATATAAAGCAATTAGGGCTAAGGAGGCATGTTCAGAATTAAGTTTGTGGTTGAACAGAGAAGGGCAGAGCCAAAGTTAAATCCAGAGGATCTCTGCCACCTGTTTTCACGCATCTGTGTGGTGAGTCAGCCAGGAAGTCTGTTCCAAATGCAGATTGCTGAGATCTATCCCTCCTGGATGCTGAGTCAGTCCTTCTGGAGTGGGGCCCTGGAATCTGCCTTCTCGATGGGCCCCAGGTGATGTGATGCAGGTGCTTCCCGCCACAATGGACCAAATGCTGACTCAGTCGTCCCCGCCCGGCAGCTGGGGAAGAACTTCTGGACGAAGAGCTGGAGGCCTGGGCTCAGGTCCTGCCTCTTGCTGCTCGGAAGTGTCAGGACCTGGGCCAAGTCATCTGATTGTCTCTGGTTGTCCTTTTTCTGTTAAATGAGGAGACTGGAAACGATCTCTCAGGGTCCCTTCTAGCTCTGAAATACTGTGACTGTGAAAAGTGCTTATGATAGTAAGCCTGGTAGCCCAATACATTTTTGCTTCATGAACTCTCAAAGTTAGCACCTTTGGTATGCACATGGATGTGCCCGGGCGTGAGGGGTGACGTCAGACTGGATTTGGGAGCATCCCGTTGTTAAAACCTCGTGGAACTGGACACATCCTCTGCCACGGTCCCCCTTGTGGCCAAAGGCACATGCCCCGTGACAGGGAGGTCAGAGGTGCAGGTGACACAGAAGGGTCTCAACAACCGACACAGATGCCAGGAAGGCCCGTCCTTGCTCTTGGGCTGCTCAGACTGAGCATCTTGCTCCCATGTGCACATGTGCTCCAAGTCACGGGGACTCCTGCTCTAGAGACGCCTCCTCCAATAACCGCCCAGGGAAGAGACCATCAACGCAGTCTTGATTCTTTTCTACTTCAGATTTGCCTTTTGAGAGGATTGAGGGGAAGAGTGGCACCCCAAGGAACGGAGGGAGATCTCCTTTCCGCTTCAGCACGAGCGTAACTGCACCAAGAGCTTCCCCCCTGCCCAGAAGTACAGCACGTGTTCACTCTTCTCTGTAAAATCACAGCTTGTTTGTTCAGTAAATAAAGCATCTGAACTAACAGGGGATTTAAAGAAGGTGGAGGGAAAAGGCCTTGCCCTAAAATAAGATCTGTGGGCACCGCCGACGCTGAGCAGTAAAGCTGAGCTGACACTCTCATTCCCTCTCTAATTACTAAGGGAGGGGGTACCAGCAGCAGACGCAGAGGGGACTATCAATGAGGTTAGGAGCGACCCTGAAGGGCGATGAATGACAGCACAGATACAGGCTTAGCAACTGCTGCCTGGCTCTTCCCTTATTCCCTTCTAAGACAAGCAAATAAATTAGATTACCAACCAGTGAATCCTATAAAGAAAAAAAAGTCCATAGAACTCTGCCTCAATTTAATGTCTCTTTCCAGAATGAAAGGAGCCAGGAACTAGTAAGTTGAAAGGGACCCAGGTTCACAAAGCATATTCCCAGCCTTTCCCCGGCTCAACCTTCAATCTGCGTGCAGCATTTCAGATGGAGGCCACAGGCCTGATCCAAACAATGAAACTGGGCTCTCTGATATGGATGTAAGATTCTCCTTCCTTCCTCAAGGTGTGCAAGATCAGCCTTTACCCATAGGGGAAGGGGGGACCTAATTTATACTCAAGGAGTTTGTGAATTTATGCATAAAAGAACAATAATATTTGAGTAATAGCAACTGTAACAGGAAGAAAAAAGTCTACACTGAGCTTAGTGATTCAGAATACGGGCTTTGCAGGATGACAATTCCACCATCAGCCCAAGGGCATTGGTCAAGGTGAGAGCCACGTGAGAGTCCTGCACAGAGCACAGCAGAGAGTGTACATGCTCGAAAGTACAGAGTTTATGCCTCCCCGACACTAGAAAAAGCCCGCAACCCCACCGAGAAGCCCATAGCTTCCATCTCATTAGAACTGCTGTAAGGGTGTAGCTCTATGTGCTTTTCACACAGCATGTTTGCTCTAGGATTGCCAAGTTTATCAAGTTTAAACTGCGAGCAAGGAAGATGGCTAAGAGGTTATGGCAACTGGGAAGAAAACACCTCACACCAGGCTTCCTCTTCCGTGAGGTCTACACACAGGGTTTCTAACTGGCCTCTCTCCTGTTAGGAAACCAGAGATGGCAAACATCACACACGGAAGCCGCTCGGGGGCCCACGTCTGCCACCAGCGCGGGTGCCACCCTGGTGCTCCTGAAGTAGCTTTCTGAACATAATAAAGCGCTCGTGAGTTCTGCCAGAAATGGAGGACTTGGCCGTATCCAATCATCACTACATCTGGTCAATTCTACCTCCTAAATACGATTTGGATTGGCCCCCTCCTCGCTGACCGCCACTACAGCTTTAATCCCCGCCCTCAACTCTCCCTCCCCCGAACTATCACCATGTTCCATCTACCTCGAGCCTCACGTCATTGTCCTCTGCCTCCACTGCCGAGAGGAATCCTTCTCAAATCTAATCTGAGAAAGCACTCACCAGCTCTCTGTTTTTCAAATGCCCCCAATCCTCACAAAAGAAGGTTCTCAAACTCTGCCAGACGCCACAATCGAGCAGAGGCGTCGGGCCCAGAACCCGCATTTTCAACACGTTCATCAGGTGATGGAGCGCTGGCGGTGTTTACCTTCGGAGGGTCTTTCGTTATCCCAGAATAAGACACTAAGAGAGAGGTTAGAGAGTGGGAAGGAGAAATGCCCAAGGAGGAAAATGAGTCCAGGGATCAACAAAGACTTTCACAACGCAGTGTCTGGTGATTGCACACTTCCGACTTGGGGATCCTTTACAAGGCTGTAACGTTCAAATCGCGCCGCGAGCTAACTGCTTTTACGCTAATCTCTCTCCATAAATACCATTGCTGGAGAGGACGCATGCACTGGTTGGCATCGTAAAGGCCAAAATCCTGGAAAACACCGCTTTTTCAACTTTTAACTTCCATTCTGGGTCCAGGCCCCAGAACTTTCCTCACTTGCGATAACGGATGCAAGAGGTGCTCAATAAATGTCCACCGAGGAGCGTGGCCAATGCAGCCTACAAAGTATACGGAGCCCGAAAAGCTGCTCCTCCACTAAATGACCTTCCGAAAGGAGATATTCTATGAACAAACTCTTTAGCCCAATTCCCAATACTGGATGATGAATCAATATGTAATTTTCTTGACAGAACCATTATTTTGCAACTTGTTTATATTTTTTTAAAGTATGAAAGAGACTGCTCGAGGTCTCTGGCAAGTTAAACTCCCATAACAATTACCTTTAGAATTTACTTCATCAGCCAGGCAATTCTAACATACTGACATCTGCAGGATGAAAATCAGTTTAAAGGAAAACACCTTTAATGTGAAAACCATGAGGCTCCTAAACAGTGGCCACTTGGGTAATGGCAGCCTGGTGCCAATTAAGAAAAACCTTCTCAGCAAGTGCCCTGCTGATTGGTTTATGAGCCCATCTTTTCAAATCAAATATTGATTGTGTCATGTAGCTCCTTTTTATAAGACCTTCCCTTCCAGCTTTATGATAAATTAATATTCCCAGGTCTGAAAGCTATTCTGAGTCTTTCACTAGCCTTGTACAGATTATTAAAAATTTTCAATAGCCTTGTGAGGGGAGCTGTGGGGGAACTTCAACCTGCAGGGAAGCTTAAGGCCTATGAGAGCAGTGTGGGCAAATACGCTGGTGAAATGTTTGAAATTGCCCCATGGCCTAGCTGGTCACAATTAGTGGTCACAAGCAATGTGCAACTTACTAGGCTTCCCTTCCAGGTGGACTCAGCTTTTGGGGTTAGAAACCCCCATCTTCACAACTGACATCTGCTGGCTTCAGCTCTGCCTCTGTGGTCACACCACCCACCCTTGCTTCCAGACAGCTGCCTAGATTTGTGGACAGAAGCCACATCTCCCAGGTCTCCAGGGGAACAATTCCCCCCTTTAACTGTCCCTCACGCCATGATTTTATAGCCCCTTGCATTTTGGTCACTCTCTGCCCCCCCAAAAAAGCATCCTTGAGTGTAGCCAGAATCGATGAATACTTCATATGTCATGTGACCCCAGAAAAATAGAGGGGAAATCCCTCCCTTGTGATGGACACTTTATTTCCAGCAACACACTATAAGATCACCTTAGGAGTTTTGTTTTGTTTTTTAAAAAAAAGACGTCAAACTACTGACTCATATACTGCTTCCATTCAACTGAAGTTGAAATGTTCAAGGCATTTCCACTTGTGATGCTGTAAAGTGGTAACTTCTTTATTCATCACACATATGAAGCTGGTTTTCCGAACATCAGAACAAGACGTAGTATTTATTCCCTATGAAATTTCATCCTGTTAGATTCAGCTCTCTGTTCCAGTGCACTCACTGTATCCCTTCCCGCTTAACTTCAAAAGCAGATTTGATAAGCATCCCCTGATGTTCTTGGACAAATCATTAAGGAGCCCAGGCTCTCCCCCCTTGAGATGCCTCAAGGCATCACTCGCATTACCCAACGGTCTTTGAGATCAGATGTTCCATCAGTTATGACTTGTACATGAGACTTTGGGCTGGTGGGGGAGTTTAGCAAAGGCCTTTCTAAAATTCAGAATAACCATCTTTGTGTCACTGTAACCAAAGAATCCCAACAAAAAGGATGAGTTTCATCTGTTATGAATGGCCCACAGTTAACCACACTGGTTCTCAATGGCAATCTCTTTCCTATGGCTACTTTAGTGAGCATTCACCGTGCCTGATGGCTCTCCAATTTCTGGACCCTTTTCTTATGTTTGAGGGTTCAGCCAGTGAGGGAGACTTGGTGGCGATGAGGGAGCCTCACTTTCTCCTAAAGAAAGTAAAAAGGAAGCTAAATATATGCATAGTCCCCCAGAACACAGGCAGCTCAAGTATGGACAACTTACTTAAGCTCAGCAAACACCTGTGCCTACCTAGGACTCTGAGTTTGCACTGAATAGCGCAGAAAAGCTAGGGCAATTCACAATGCATATTGGTGTCAGAGTCAAGAGCCCAGCAGGCAGCAGTGAATGTCTAAGAGCAGGGGCCCCAGTGGCAGCTTTCTAACAATTCCTTTACCTCAGCATAGGCTGGCTGTGTTAATTCTCTGGCCTCGCCTGGTGTCTGCCATTCCCTGAGACTGGCTGTCTGGTGTTCCCATCAAGATATCCAATATCCTTCTAATAAGACCCATTTCTATCAAGTTAATCAGAGTTGGATTCTGTTGTTCACACCCAAGGACTGATAACAGCCTCACAATCAATTAACCAGTCTAGAATTCTGCCCAGAGTCCATATCAACATGGACCCACCTCTTATCCCTTTTAAAAAGTAGACAACACTATCTCCACTTCTGGCTCCATTCTCACTCCCCAAGAGTTCTGAAAGATGGATTAGCTATAAGTTCAGCAATTCCATCTACACATTTTCTCAGTACACTGGGACACAATTCATCCGAAACAGAGAATCTGAGCTCATTTAAACCAAAAGGTGCTTTGTCCAATCTTTTCACTCATCTTAGGTTTCTAATCCCTCTTACCAATATTTGTCCTTACCCTTTCCGATCAGCTTATCATTTTCTTTAATAAGGAAGCAAAATAGAAACTTAGTATTTTCTTCTTCTCTGTCAGCTATCCAGAACTCCAAGAAATAGTCTCATTATCTCTGTGTTTGTTTCTTTGAATAGCTAAGTGGGCTTTGCCCACAAGGTCCACAAACTCTCTCACAGCAAAGCAAGCAGGGGGTTGGGCTCTGGATGTAGTATTCAAAAGGAAGCCAGTTACTCTCCCAAGACCTATTACCTTTCCCCTCCCCTCAAAAAATTAGTCATTACACTTTGTCCCAGAACAAGTCAATAAAACATTTTATTCCCAAGTCACACTTCCCAAGTTTAGACTCTAAAAGTTCCCACATAATATATTCATTCTTATTTTTAAGGGAACATCAGATGCTATGAATCGATGACTAGGCACATTTTTGTGACGCTTTGACTTTCACATTATGTATCTAAAGTTCTTCTCTGGGGAAACAAAGCTGAAATAAATAGATTTTCCATTACATGACTTTCCAGATTTTGTGTAATCTAGAAAGCCTTATACTACATAATGCTGATTTTTACCTAAACATAAAAATGCAAGGTACAATTTCATGTAGATGACCAGTTTGCTATGTTAATGAAAGATGAAGGTTCAAAAGCCATGAAAGAAGCTAAACCTTTCAACTTCTATTACAATTAAGTTGAAACTGGTCTGTCTACAGAGTAGTTTAAAAATCTAGACTATTAAGAGTTCCAATAGATAAAAATATAACAGTTTATAATATGTCTCAGAAAGGTACAGTGATTTCATAAGATGCTAAGTAAAAATGACGTTTCCTCAAAATTAAGATATAATAACTACTTTTAGAAAAATATAACACCAAAAAAAGAAATGAGGTTAGTGGCCTAGGAATCTATAAAAACAAACAACAAAACACTGACTATGACATCATCAAAATTTAGAGTATCTGTCTAAAGGATACATGAACAAAGTCAATAAATAGCTGAGAAAATGTAGGCAGATACTATTTTAAATGTATACAACTATAGAAATAATTCATTTCTACAATGGGGTATACAAGAAACTCTACAAATCAACAAAAGAAAGATAACTTCAGCAGAAAAACAAGGATGTGAGCAAGCAATTCGCTGAGAAGAAAACCACACATTAAAAAAAACGTAGTTGATGGCATGCTCAAACACACTGGTAATCAGAGAAAAGCTATGAGAACAAGGAGTTACTACTTTACACCATCCAAATATGGTGGCAAGGTGGCAAATATCAGCAAGGTGGAAGATACCAAGTGCAGGCAGGTATATGGGGAAAGGGAAAACCTCACGGAACTGTACATGGTGTGACCACTAGACAGAGGGCTCAGGCATTGCTGAAGTAAAACAATGTATCTGAGTATCCCATGACCCAACAGTTCTGCTCCTGCGTGTATGTCCACTGAAGTGCTCTCACAAATCCAGAAGGCAACATCAACAGGAATGCTCACTGGAGTGTTGTTTGTGTCATCCCTGGCCTGGAGTCTGGGAGAGGCTGCACTCTGATCAAAGTGGCCCCTGACAGGGCTCGCTTTGCTAACGGAATACACCTCTCCCAAGGTGAGATGAGCAAGAAAGTTACTAGGTGTGAAGGTATGTATGTAGCCCATGAAGTGAGACCTGGGAAAAGACCGCCATGCCATTGTGGGGTTACAAGGGCCGGACGGTCAGGAGGCAACATAAATGCCAATCAATGACAAAGTGAAGAAGTAAATGTGGGAGATGTAGCCCAGGAGACAGTTGGATACATGGACTCCGTGTCTGCATAGCAACACGGAAATGATCTGAAAAACACCGCGTGGAGCACAAAAAAGCAGAAATACTTTAGGATACTACTTGCATTTAAGATATTAGGTATCCTTTCTCTTTCTTCCATCATCCTTGGGAGTATACAATAGTTTAAAATGCAAGTAATATAAAGAGAAGCAACATAAAATATAGTATAATAAAACAAAATATAAATGCATTCAAATAATACTTATTTTGCAATAGCTCAAATAAAAAGATGCACTTTAATTGACTGATTATAAGGGATGGAAAAATTGAGAATTGACTATGGGATAAAAGGAGGAGGAAGAAAAAAAAGGAAGGACATGAAACTTTCACCTGTAACTTTCAACTTTTAAACTTTCTTCTGTAAAAAAGAAGATAGTATTTCCAGGTGTCAATGTTTAGGGGCAATTTTTCTTTGGGATAGGGAAAAGGAGCTACGGAAGGCTAGGTAGGTATGCATACCTGGGTAAGCCGAGCTAAAGCCCAGGTATAAATGTGTAATTCAGTTACATTTTGTTACCTGTAACCAACATTGACATAACATGCTTTGTATTCATAGCAACACCAGATATCATAAAATACACTGTATATTTAAATTAAACAAAATTAAGGCACTTGCAAGGATCTGAAAGAATTAGAATATTCATGCACATCTTTGGTGAGTTTCTAGCTCAGCTAAAAATGGGAAAAATTAAAGTTGGTTTGCCAATGTAATATATTTGACATTACAAGATGCTTTTAAAAATTAAACAGCATTTTTTCCCAAAGTTTTAATGATATTAAGTACCTTGTAGAGTTGGTCATGCTTAACACAATCTAAGCTAATGAAACACACTCTTGACACAGCTGGTGAATCAGTTAGATTTTCAGAATTAAATGAGGAAAAAAATTAAGTTGGACGTTGTGTAAGATCCACCGCACCTCACTTGAAGGAGCTCAATTTAACCTCTCATAATTCTTGCTCAGTCATGGATGTTACAGGGGTTTGTAGCGGTGCGTGGCTAAAACTTAAAAGGAATTATTCCAAAAATCATGACTTCTACATCAAACAAAAGAACATTTTACAGCTGTGGCAGCTGCTGTGGACTGGTGACCATTCACAGATGGTTCTTCTTAGTCATCCTCTAACACAGAACTTGAAATTTCCCAGAAACACTTGCAGCTAAGGGTAAGCATGGGACCCACTTCCAACCAACATGACATTCACAGAAGTTGCTAGGTCAGTCATAGGGAAAATTTCTACCAAGGGACAGATCTAGCTGGCAGGGCCTCTTTTGCTCTTAGCCCTTCCCTCTACCCTCACCCCCACTGAATAGAGAAACAATGCCTAAAGTGAGGCAGGGAATAAAAGCCATACCCTCAAGATGGCAGAATGCAAAGACTGGGTCTCCATTCTTGATAACATCCTTGAACAGCCCTATACCATCTATTTCCAGATTGCTTGTTAAGTTAAATAAACAAAATCCATATCAGGAAGCCACTATTAGTTGAGTTTCAGCTAAATGCATTCCTAACTGATACAGCAGCAATGAAAAAAACATGGAAACTATGCAGCAATGCAGTACATGAGTAAGGTTTTTAGTTTGTTCAAAAATATTCAAATAACATCTTTATCTCACCCTTTCAATTACAAAAGAGCAAAAAATTCATGCTTACCTCTCTAACCGACCTCCCAACCACAGCCCTTTATCTCCTTTGGAATGGATTCTGTGCTTGTCCTTATAAAGATGTCAGTGCAAAATAGTTGTGACACACTGCCCGCAATCCTCAGTGAAAAGAAAATTGCTTAATATTTTTCTATATACCTTCAATTAAAAGTCATTTTTCTGAGAATCTCTCCAGCCAAAACTTCCTTGTAAATTAGTATACTTTATACAAAATACAACTCATGTTCATCAGGTAACATAATTAAGTAGCTTCCAGAATCCTGATTTATAACAAATCTGGAAGAACTGATCAACCCGGAAGAAAAGTAAATCAAAGATGAGGGGTTGGTAAATTATTTCAAATGAGTATGACTTTTTTGAAAGTTAAAATATTTTAGTTATATGTTTCTTAATACTGAGACCCACACGCAACCAAGCAGACACACCGGAGCAGAAGCTACAGAGCTATGACTAATTCAAAGTAACAGTAACTCCAAGAGGCATTTACATTTGACCTTGGAGCATTTGTTCTTATACTTCCTTCTGAATAAGATCAGGACACACAGTACTGTCAACTCCTGTAACAGCCTCACAAAAATTATAACCACCTAGTGCAGAAGGTTAAATGCCACACCTTCACTGGGAATCACCCCAATTCTGCAGTAACCTGGCTTAAATCACCAAATCCTAGCAAGGCATTACAAAGCCCTGCACGTCCCAGCAGTAACCTGGCTTCTAAGGCTCATCTCCTGTCACCTTCCCCTACTCACTGGGCAGATGTTCAACTTCATGCTTAGGAGATAAGCTTTGTCCTCCGGCTCTGCCTTTGCCCCCTTTTCTGCTGGCAAACGTCTATTCATTCAAGATGCAACACAAATGTCACCCTCTTTCAAATGCTGAGGCCAAGTGACCCAGGCCAAAAGTATAATTCCTTCCTGCACGCTCCCCACTGAACTAGCTCACTCATTCCAGAAACAATTCTCCTAGGTGCTGGCAGAGCTCTCCGGGCCCTCAACAATCTGCTTTTCTCCAGTCTGGGTGCTGTGGAGAATCATTTCAAACACCCTCTGCAGCCAGTACCGTCAAGTCCCCACTCCCCTCGCCTGTCTGTCTTCTAGGCCCAGTGCACTGCCAGCCCTGGCTCTGTCCTGCTTTCCTGGTCTTTGCTCCCACCCCCAGCCTCACTGCTGCTGAGTGCAGGGGAGAAAATCTCCAAAGGGCGGCAACACTCACTCCATAATCCTTTGTTTGGATCTTCAACAACTCCTTCCCACAGCCATCATTCCCAACTCCGATCTCACCCCAAACAGCCCCAGATGGCTTTAGCCCTGCAAGTCTCACAAAGAAACAAAGAGTTATCTGAAAATGGAGACTTATCACTATACCAATCCATCTCTGCTCATTTTAACTAAAAAGGAACTGGTACCCCCTCCTCTCCCCGCCCCCAGCAGCACCTTTTCTATAGAAACGTAGCACATTTCTAGATTGTCAGGATGTAGGCAGTATCTCAGCCTCAGAGCACCCTGAAGCTAGAGATTATTTGAGAAGACCACACTTGTATCTCTTTACAGCTAGCCTCTCTGAGACCTAAGCCTGGGATGTAATAGATGCTGGAAGAGAGGGAAATTCTCTCATGCTGGTTCTACAGTTTTCCTTGAATTGAACTCTTACACAGGCACTAGACTGAGATTTAAGGAAAGGAACTTGTAACCATGGATGGCTCGTTCTCGCTATAGCCACTAAGCTCTTATTCTTAGAGCTTTGGACACTTCCCGACTTTTTTTTTATCCTTCAGCAAGAACAGGGTAGCTTTCAGATTTCTCGCCCACTGGATTCCTCCTCTCCCTGCAACAACAGCTCTGCTAACTTCCACTCTGCCTGGTCTCCGAGCAACCAGCAGCTAGAGACCAAATTCAGCTAAGGCCATGTTTTCTCCTACCCCCTAGCTTCTCTCTTCTACTACCTCCGATCATTAAGCAAATCATATCTTACAAGCATGGACAGTTTTCTTGAGACATTAAGTCTGATGTCTTGAAGATTCTCTGAAACAAAATTATACTAAACCAGTAATAGTGAACATTTCTGCACTTCCTATGTGCCAGGCACTCTTCTAACCACTTTACATGAATTCACATGTAGACCTCACAACCACCAGTGAGTACTATTACTGTCCCATTTTACAGAGGAGACTGGTCCTCTTGGGGGACCTCGCTAGGACAGGTAGTAAAGCTGCATAGCTCCCCTTAAGATTACCCCTCACCCTCAGCATCTCCCACAACTGGCTCTAGTCCTTTCTTAAATAGGTCCAAATTAAGCAGAAAAGCCATCTTTCAAACCCTTTCTAAAAAGGTGGGAGCAAAGCTTGGAGACCGGATTTCAAACATCTCACGCATTTGCTACAAGCAAAAGAACTAAGATGTCAAAGCAAGTAATTAAGTAGAGGTGATGCTAATACTCAAAAGGGCTATAAAGGAGACTTTGTGAGGATAAAAACTATATATAGAATTGACTTAAAAATCAGAGTTAACTACTTAAGCTTCCTGACCATGGGTATTGATATCTAATTACAGAATACAAAAAAAAAAAAAAGATAAAAACTATAGCTTTAGTTCTTCCTTTGCATCTCAAATTGTGATTGTTACAAAATCAAATTGTTCCAAATTAGCCCAATTTTGATTGCACTCTGAGTGGTCTGGCATTTGGTGCAAAGCCATGGGCCAACTCACTAATCCCATAGAATTACTTCCTCCTTGTTGGAATTCAAGTGGAAGATTTTCCTTAATATAGAGCGAATAGGAAGTGATTCAGTAAATTAGTCAATCTAAAGTTCAATGCATGAGGAAAAAATTAAGTCATCAACTGTTAAAGCAAACTCTAAAATGCAATCCTTTTAAAAGCCAGTCTCACCGTTGATAGATAGTGAAGCTGGTCCTTAACGTTTTTTTCTTTCCTTTTTTTTTTTAAGATTTTTTTGATGAGGACCATTTTTAAAGTCTTTGTTGAATTTGTTACAATATTGCTTCTGTTTTATGTTTTGGTTTTTTGGCCACAAGGCATATGGGATCTTAGCTCCCCAACCAGGGATCAAACCCACACCCCCTGCATTGGAGGGTGAAGTCTTAACCACTCGACCGCCAGGAAAGTCCCCCTTAACATTTTCAAATTGCGAGGAATAGGTGAAAACAAATTGCTATTTGACAATGTGAATACCAAATTCAATCACCATTTACTGGAGAAAAAAAACTCAATCATTTCTTGGAGATGCCATTAGCAGCAGCAGACCCATTCCACAGACCAAAAGTATCAAGCAAACAGGTAGTGTTTCCAAGATTTCTGTCTGTGGGCAGTAAAATGAGGAACAGGACAAAACTCATTTATAATGATGAGTGGCGGAGTGGGAACTCAGCATCAACAAGGACTAAGAATAACTAGGTGACAATCTGAGATAAACCATGAATTGGGGGCTGCTAACTGTGGGGGAAGGCGTGGTCATTGGATAATGCTGCCAGCAGCATTCGGGGGTCTAGTCCAGGCCACAGATGATAAAAGAAATGAAGGTACAAGGGCCAACAAAAACATGGTAAGATTATTATATATCCTAAAATGGGACTGGATTTCATGAAAAAGAAAAAAAAGGAAAACAAAATAAAACAAGAAATGTCCCCCCTACCCCAAGGAACAAGACATTGGTAGTCATTTTACAGTAGTACATTTAGAACAATCCACTATTTCTACAAGGACTAATTATCTAGGTATGAATGATAAGCCACTTGAAAGGAGAGCATCTAATGAGTTCAACTCCTCTACCTTTACTTGTATCATTCCTTTGTGTAAATCTTAACCATGAGTAGGGGAACTATATGTGTATATTTGTTGTCCAAATCAGTCCTTTGTTGTGAGTACAAGGGATGCTATTAATTATTATACACAATAGGCATAAATATCCCAGGAGCCACACCATTTCATAACCCACCCCCCTTCTCATCTGGCTTCCTACTCATCC
Organism: Balaenoptera acutorostrata; assembly: GCF_949987535.1. Lineage (NCBI taxonomy): Eukaryota > Metazoa > Chordata > Mammalia > Artiodactyla > Balaenopteridae > Balaenoptera > Balaenoptera acutorostrata. The sequence continues at coordinate 56,420,541 of NC_080065.1, read as the reverse complement.
TGCAGCTCTCAGTGTAGACTCTGCCTTTTTCCCTGGGTTGCTGCCCTCCACCCCCAAAAGATGCTGGTGAATTGCCCAGCTAAGTGCCTGCTCGCACCCCAGCATCTATTCTTACCCCGGCATTTGCTGCACTGCACTATAAATATCTGTTTACTCATCTGACCCCTCTGCTAGCTATGCCCAAAACTTATTCCTAAATTTCATTTGCATGCTGTGATTTTAAAATGGCCTCGCATTTCTCAATCCTATTAAGTTATGGGGAAATAAAATTTAAAATTATAAAGTTACAGCCACAAGAGTTGTAGGGGCTTTAGTATCAATCTGCGGGCTTGTAAATTTTATGGAAAAACAGCAGTCCTTGAAAAGAAGAGACACTAAAGTGGTTTCATGTTTATCTCTATTAGAGAAGACACTCCAGCCAATTTCTCCACTAAATTAGCTTTCTTTGCCATAATGGAGTCGATGTGATAACAACTGTCCCAAAGGCTGTACATTCTAAGTCACATGAAAAGCAAATGCGCAGGAATGAATATTCCATTTTATTTTTGGCATGCCACACAATCCATTTGGTGTGATTTGTGCAATTTCTCCCAGACTACAAAGTTCCATACAAGGGAAGCATACAGCAGAATATAGATTACCAGATACGACATGGGGAACAAGAAGGATACTTACTTTTTCTAGCTGGTTAGGGGTCTGTAGAGGTAAATATCACTACCCTCAGAGACATTTCCAAGTCATCCAGAATAAAAATATGAGTCAGATTTTGAAGGCTCAACCCAAAGCACATTTGTAAACATGGTCTTGGTAAACTTAAGCCTAGTACAAAGATTCTTGAGGGCAGGGGATGCTGAATGACTGAATCAATCACATAGGGCAAGTGCAACCCTGGCTACAAATTAGAATAATTGAAATGTTTCTGTTTTTATCAAAGTACTAATGGTCTACAAAGAACTAATGGTCTAGGGACCTGACACTAGATCAATTAAATTAGAACTTCAAGGGATAAAACCCAAGCACTGTTTTTTTTTTAAGAGTCCCCATAAGCCTCTTGTAGCCAATGAGAACTATTCTTCCACTTCCAATAAGTTTTCCCAGAGCCAGAGATAGTAGCAAGCAACATCTACTATTTCCTATGTGCTAGGCACTATTCTAGGAATGTGTATGTACTAACTCATTCGAAACTCATAATAACCATCCCACTACATTTTACCAACAAGGAAACTGAGGCTCCAACAGGTTAAATAACTTGCCCAATTCTCCCCGTCTAATAAGTGAAGAAAATAGAGCTCAGACCTGTCGTCTACCACCCAAGTCAGCTCTCTTAAGGACTCTGTAGTTCAAATATTACCACTAAAGAACACTCCCAGAGGTCCCAAGTAGATGCCTCCATATCTAACAGGACCTGGGGAGTGGGAGTTTAGGTGGATTGCAGAGTGAGACATGAGAAGGATTTTGCTTAAAGATGCTATTAACACCAAGCAAGCCAATGACAGTGAGAATTATACAATGTAAAATACTTCTCTGCTTTCTAAAAAATAATATTCTTATAGCAGATCTACTTTCTTATCTATATCATTTAAAGCCAAATAGAGACTTGGGGGCAGTTATGCAGAAATGTTGGCAATACCCTCGGCCACTGGATCCTAGTCAATGTTACCTACTGAAGGACATAGTACAAGCAGTGGTCCCCACTCTCCTGTACCCACGGTCTCTCTCCTGGATCATTCCTATCAGCATATAAACATATTCCAAAATCTAAAATGAAACAGAAAACCTTGCTTGTCCCCATGCCCCATTAGCCATCACCTCATTTCTCTGTTGCCCTTGACACAAAACTCTTCAAAAGAATTCACCAAATGCTTATTTATTCCATCAAATAATGGAATTATTTATTCCATCAAATGCTTCTCCCATTCTGTTTTTATCGGTTTTGAAAAATTCTCAGCCACAATCTCTTCAAATACTGCTGTGTTCTATTTTCCCATTTCTTTTTTTGGACTCCAGTGACATGTATGTTAAACCTTTCTACCATATCTCATGTAGCTCTTCAGCTCTTTTCTCTGCTTCAGTCTGAAGATTTTCACATGATTTACCTTCCAGTTAACTTCTTAAAAATTCTGCATAGGGCTGGCCCTACCTTTGCTTTTTAGAGCAGTTTTAGGTTCACAGGAAAATTGAGAGGAAGGTACAGGGATTTCCCATGTACCCCTGCCCCTGCATTATCAACATCCACAACTGGAATGGTACATTTTTTACAATCAATGAACCTACATTGATGCATCATAATCACCCAAAGTCCATAGTTTACACTATGGTTAGGTCTTGGTGTTATACCTTCTATGGGTTTAGACAAATGTATATTTAATGACATGTACCCATCGTATCATACAGAGTGTTTTCACTGCCCTAAAAATCCTGTGCTTTGCCTATTCATCCCTCTCTCCACTGATCTTTTTACTGTCTCCAAAGTTTTGTCTTTTCCAGAATGTCATATAGTTGGAATCATACAGTGTGTAACATTTTAAGACTGGCTTCTTTCAGTTAGTAATATGCATTTAAGGCTCCTCCATGTCATTTCATGGATTGATAGCTCATTTCTTTTTAGCACTGAATAATATTCCACAGTCTGAATGTACTACAGCTTATTTAACCATCATGCACTAAAGCACATTTTGGTTGCTTCCAAGTTTGGGAAATTATGAATAAGGCTGCTATAAACATCTATATACAGGTTTTTGTGTGGATGTAAGTTTTCAGCTCCTTTCTATAAATACCAAGGGGTGTAGCTGCTTGATCGTATAAGAATAAAACATAAGAATATGTTTTAAAAGTTAGTTAACCAATGGAGTTTAATCTCCCATTAAACCCATCCATTAAGTTCTGGTTACACCATTTCCACTTGTTTTTCTAATTTCTAGTTCTGACAAGACTCTCAATCTCATCTTTTAATTCCTTGGACATACTGACAGTTATTTTAAAGTTTGTATTCATTTTCTCAATTTCCCATGCATCAGTTTCTATTTTTTTTCTTGGTTTTTGGACAAGTCTCATCTTTTCCTTCTTCTCTCCCCTATGTACACTGACTGCCTTTATGACCTCATCCAGCCCCCTGTGTTTAAGTGCTTCCTATATGGTGATTACTCCAAATTAGTATTTTTAGCCCTGATCTCTCCCCGTAAGTTCAAATTCTTATCTCCTACTGCCTGCTGGATATCTATACTTGACTGTCTCATAAGTGTATCATCAAAGTTAATACGTCCAAAACCAAACTCTTAATTTTTATCACCTCCTCTAGCAATCCTCCACCTCTTGGTAAATGGCAATTCTATTTTCACTCCCTGGACCAGAAACTTTGGAGGTATCATTATCTCCTTTCTTCCTTACACCCCACATACAAGTCCATCAGCCAATCTTTGGATCTACCTGCAAAACGTACCAGGGATACAACCACCTCTCACCACCTTTGCTTCTGCCACCAGCCTGGCCTGAGCACCAGCCCCTCTTACCTGCATTACTGCCTTAACTTCCCAGCTGGACGCTTCCTGCTCTCACCTTGGTTTCCCACAGCCTATCAACATAGTAGCCAGCGTGATCTTGGCTTGAAGACTTAAGAGGTATCATCCACTCCTTTGTTCAAAACCTTCGATTGGCCTTTCTTCTAAATTAGGATAAAAAGCAGAGCTCTCCAAATCGTGCTTAAGGCCCTCTGTGGTCTTCCCCGTTAATTCTCTGAGCACCTCTACTTCCTGTCACTTGCTCACTCCTCTCCGGCCACAGTGGCTTCCGTACTGCGCCTTGAACGGGTCAGAAGGCAGACATCCTCTCCTTCAGGACTTGGTGCTTTCTGTTCCCTCCATCTTCAACATCCTAGCCCCTGACAGCCATGGGACCATTCCCTCTCTTCCCTTAGGTCTTTATTCAAATAAATAAGTCACCTTCTCAAGGAGACTTCACACAACTGACCAATAGAAAAAAATAAATAACAACCCCTCCCATCACTTCTTATTCCCCTTACCCTAATTTTATTTTTCTCCATAGAAGTTTTCACCATTTGGCATTAACTGTGTGTTTTATTAATTTTAACTGTCTCCCTTTTCTAGATTTCAAGCTCTGTGAAAGCAGGAATTTCATCTGTTTTGTTCACTGCTGTGAAATCAGGGCCTGACATGTGGTAGGTACTCAAATCGCCAGTGAAAAGAGGAATGAATAATGAAAAACCAAGTTAATGGATCACTTTGTACCTGCCTGACTTACATGAACAGATGAAGACCATTCCTAAAAAGGTGTATCTTTCTAAGGGTTTATGACTTACTAAGTTCAGTACTAAAAAATGCACAACACCCGAAGCAGCAAACAACAGAAGTACACAATACTGAGTTCAGCAACGAAATATCCAAATTATCAAAGAATCTGTAACTGCATAAATATCTTGAAGAGACCAAATATTTCCTTCTAAAAAGCACATTCTACAGCTAACGATCTACGGTCTCCTAGAGGATTTTTTTCCAGTTTCTTCTTTTCATTATCTTTAAACAGATGGAAGCAATAAAAGGCGCCCAGCATGCTCAGCGTGCTAACTACGTGACTATAGCTCTTTTAAAATGCCACTGTCCCTTTAATTTTAAAATAAACTGTTTACACGCCCAAAGTTCAGAATATTAAGTGTTCTTGAACACACTAAGAAGTGCCTAAAGAACTAAAAATCCTTGACAGTATTACAATATTTAATTAGGAAAAGAAAAGAATTCTGTAATTAAGGTACTTTACATGACGGAAATGTGAAATGAAGAGCTTAAAATGAAATGATTTGACAGACTCCAAAGAAGTCTTCCTGCTCACAGCTTTTGATTGCCTGTGTTTTGTCTCTCTGACATTGAAGACCATAGCTTAATTAATCAACCATTACATCTCGGTCAACAAAAGTTTCAAAGATAGAAAAACAAAATGGAAGGGCAATAATAGTCCAAAGAGTGTTTTTTAATAACCCCAATTATTAAATTATAAGAGCTCACTCAACACGCTAGATTGTAAGTTCTATGAGGGTCGAGCTTTTTTTCTCTGTTCTTCACGGCTATATCCCAGGAGCCTAGAATAGGTCTTGATACATGTCAGACACTCATTAAAAAAATTTGAAGGGTTAAGTAGTACCCTGAATACTGGACACAGTATAGGGCAAAGCTACTTGTTTTGATTACTGCCACCAGTGACAAAACATCACCTATGATGCATGGCTCCCTTTTGGTTTGGTTAGCATCTGGAAAGTGTATTTTAGAGGGGAAAAAAGCAAGCTTATAACAGATTATTATTACATCCTGCTGCTTCTTTCAAAATAAAAACTTAGGTGGACCTAAAATTGACTATAGCTCTTGGAACTCCATCTTGTATTTGAGAATACACCATTCAGTTAAAAATATTAAGAAATTCTTTGTGTAGCCTATGTTATTTCTCAATTTATTAGGGGCCAATACAGGTGTCTACTTCGGCTTTTTTTGAATTTTCTTTTTCCATCCACCCTCTAGCTGGAGTGAATATTAATTCCATATCCAAGGTGATGGGGCAAATGCATGAAAAATCCAGGCTCTAACCAGGCATATTTGAAGATCCTTAGATTGGGTATGGTGACATACACTATAGTTGTCTGCCAAATATCCTTTTCTCCTTCTTTCTCACTAGCAGAGTCCAGATTTGTTTCCAAACAGCAATATGCCCACCCAAAGAAAAAAAAAACAAAAACCTACGTTCTCTGGACTCCTTTGCGACTAGAAATGGCCACACGACAGTTCTGGCCAGTGACATGAATTAAAAAAGGGGTTAGGTGGGATACTAGTCAGGCAGACAGCAGGAGCATGTGTTTTACCTATTCCCTTCATCCTACTGGAATGTAGATGCAATACTAAAAGCACAGCAGCCATCGTAAGACCATAAGGGGACACGCACACACCAAGGACAGCTGACAATAAGGAGAGAAAGGTCTAGATCCCTGAAGGAACACAGGAGCCACCACACCAGCTATGCACCGCCTACCTTATTTTTTTCCTTCAGTGAGAACAGAACCTCTCACTAGGTCAAAGCCACAGTTTTCAGGTTGTATTTCGTGATACAGATTTGAATCCTAACTGATACAGGTATTAGTGGGGACTAGAAAATCAGAGGAAATGATAGCTTTTGGTACTGCTTTCCCTAAACTTAACTTGGCACATTTATAAAAATGAAAACAAACTACATGCTAATATCCGATTTTTCACATTTTAAGCAAGGCAACAGCATTGAGAGACTAATTGTTGTCTGTTGCTAAGAGAAATTAACTTTAAGAAGGCACATTCTTTTATTAAATAAAATTAACTTAAATTCATACGGAGGTTGGGAAATTCAAGCACCACTAATGAACGTCTGAATTACAGAATTTAATTTTATCCCTTTTATCATGGTAATTAAGATAATTATTTGTATATAAATAATGTTTCCAAAATATTTGCTACCATCAAAAAACAGCTGAATCTCAAAGATTAAAATCCCTCCCAAAGCATACCAAAAACCATTGACTTGCAACATAAAGACAGTGTTTCTTACACGATGGTCAGCAAGTCAGACCAGCCTTACTGAATTTATCACAAATTGAGTTACTGCAGACAACACAATGCAGTTTTACTAAACACTCACAGATGTTCTTTAAATAAGCCCTGGTCATTGTCAGGCTGGAGATGATGTGAGGCTTGACCTCTACAATCCCACAGCCTCTGGTTTTGGAGAAAAGAGAGGCTACTGCTCACATACATCACATTCCACAGTGACTCCCAAACCCTGGGCAGTGCACAGCGGTGAACTGCATCCCCGTCCTCACCAGCACTCTGCCATGTGCCAAAAAGTCCTTCCACCGCCTTCCCACCCAGCAAACGCCTACTGACCCTCGAAGACCCAGAACCAACGCCTCATTCTCTCTGTAATGGTTATACCCTCAGCACCTTACATTCACACCTTTACTACAGCATGCTCTACACAGCACTGTAACAGTCTCTCTGTATATCTGGTACTTCTTATTTGGCTATAAACTGCTCACCAAGACTATGCTTTCTTCATCTTTGTATCCCTAGAGTCCACAAAACTCATGTAAAAATAATCAAAGTTTGCTGAATGACTGAATGAATGATTCAATGAATACATGATGGCATTTACTATGGCCAGTATCATCGGAAAATGCATCAAAATTTAAGTTATGACTTTAGATGGACTCTTCAAAGGAGAACAAAGGGTTGTTTTGTTCACCATTTGGCCTAGAAATCTTCTAAACCTGGATATCAAAGGCCACCTTACATTTGAAAGCACTTGAGTATCTGTTCGTACAGACACTGTCTGACGAAGCTACAGCATCCAGATGAGGTAGAGACTGTGTGGCAATGGGGCGTATCAGAGATAACACTGGAAATCGGACGACTCGAGCTCAAGTCCCAGCCTGGCTACTTCCAGCTACCAGACGGTAATTGCTTTCCCTCCTACCTTGCAGGCTGCTGTGAGGATAACATTTTTTGTTTGCTGCTGCTCCCCTGCCCTGAGCCAGAGCACACTGTCTGGCACCTAAGGGGCATGCACATGTCACTGAAGCAATGACCCGGAGAAGACACAGTGTCTGGCCTCAAAGACCAGGCCTTTGCCCACCATGCCCTGCAGGCTCACAATGCTTCTTTACAAAATCCCACTTCACTTTTCCTGCAAGTTCAAAATATCAGTTACTGGTCCTCAGTGTTTTCCTGAAAGACTATATGCCAGCTGTTGCCTTGACAATTCCGCTTGCCTAGGTTTAATTTGATATTGATTTAAAAGGAAAGAGGGGAAAAAAACCATAACCGTTGTACAATTAACGGTTAAGCTTACATAAAACTTGGTTGGAAACTGGTTGGTCTCTGCGACACTTTGTTTTCTCTAGAATGAAACTGCATTCCTTTTCAGGCTAAGCAGGCCAAACTAAATGTTCAGCTGGAGAATCAAGGGCATGTTCACAATTATGCCTGAAAACCAACTACTTAATCTGTGTATTTTTATGATGCAAATTTTAAAAGTGGAATAATGTAGCCTGTGTTCATCTATTCCTAGGCTCTCTTTACACAGTGTACTCGTTCCATTTAAGGCTTCTCTTCAGAGGTGGTCAGCTGGCTCTGAAGCAGCAGCAGCTTGCACTGGAAAAGGCAAACTGATAATACAAAGCTTACTAGTATCCATAAAATAAATGTTTACACACAGACACGAAATTTGTACACAGTCGTTCTTTGGTCGGTTCAACACACACATATTTCCCCATATAGGAACACTGGAGAGGATTTTAAGAAAGTATGTGTCACTTTTTACCTTCCTCCTTTATTTTCAGTTGTGCCATCTCCTGCGTGGGTGGGTTCCATTTTTAACTGTTTCCATGGTTTATCACACTGGACTACAGCTAAATACTCCCACACACCCATCAGTAACCAAAGCACACTTTCAGTCATCTTCATGGTTAACAAGGAAGATGACAGACAGCAAAGTAGGAAGAGAGAGCATATAGAAATAAGCAGAACTCAAACTGAATGGAAATTAAACTTCCCTTGCTGATGGTACTCACACACGCATCTTTCATTCAGGATGATACATTTACAAAAGCAAAATTCTATTAACTGGAAACGTATATGGGGAATTATATTACAGATACCGATTTCACTCTGTTATAAAACGCTGAAGAAAACTATTACTATGGAATTGGGGGGATGGAATATCAGCACATTAATACAGAATATGCAATTTCTTCTCCACGCAATATTAGGGTAGCATTATTTCATGAGGATACAATTGGAATTTTAAAGGGTCTCTGGGTGTTGTCCAATTGTCATGAGACTACAGATTGCTCATCTATTAGAAACTCTGAAGATATTCTCCTTGGTGATAAGACAGTGTCCTCTGTTAAAACAATGATAATTTTTATCTGTGCTTGTCACCCAGTAAACTAGATAGGCTATTGATTTAGACTGGACACCCAAATACCCAAACAACAATGAACGGTGAATAAATTCAGTCATTAATAGAAGACAAAGACAGATCTGTTTTATGTAGCTGGTCAGCAGTCAGTCTATAAAGCAGAAATAATTTATAAAACCTCTGGAATGAACATTTTTCTTGTAAGTTTCTTACCTCTACGGAATCTTCCCAGAAATATGGTGAACAACATTTACTCTACAGTTGCAAAAATAAATAAATATATGAAAGAAAGAGATATTGGATACTACTGGGCAAAGTAAGATACATGGGCTCTCGAAACTCAATTTTGCTTGGGAAAAATGAAACTGATATACCCACTATTTGAACTTAACCTGCATTATATACCCAAGAATTATGTCTCACAGGTATAAAAAGGCATTTTGCCTTTCCAAGGCACTAGAGAAGGAAAACATTTCATTTAGCAATTTATAAAACATATGTGAGCCCAACACTTCAGAGTACTTTAAAACTGGGGGGTATTCTTTTTTCATAAAGTCAAGTCACATAAGCAAAAAGATACGCTTGCAATGCAAAAAGCATTCTTTTAGCCAATAAAGCAAGCTATCTTAGATTTGTCTCTCCATTACATGGAAAACCCAGTGAACCTAATCAGCTGAGGTTATCAGAGTTTTCTTTAATCAATCAAGAGTCCCACCCACACTGTCTTCTCATCAGTATTCCTCACCGCTTCCTCTCCCCCAATTACAAAAGACCAGATAACTCTGTGACTGATGGGAGATACGCACAAGCTTATTTTCCACTGTTAAACAGAGTTAACATACCCAGGGAAGCTATTTCAATTACTGAATAAATGGAAAAGGGTTAAATTGGAATTTAATGGAACAGGATTTAACAATGTTCCCAACCTCATCAAGCAGGCAAACAGGCAATTTCTGAGGAAAATATGCTAGAGAAGATAAATCTCATGAAAGGTAATGTAGAGACAGCATTCACATTTCAAGGTTATTTCAAATCAACAACAACAAAAACCTGAGCAGTATTTGATATGCCGTGGCCCATTAAGCCAAACCAGAAAGTTCTCTGCCCTCACAGAGCCCCGCTGCAGAGTTCCCACCTCCGTGCGTTTGTCCCACATGTGACCGCCTCCACCAAGCCTGCCTTTCCTGCCTCTTCTGCTATGTCACATGTGCCACTTTCCTCATTACCAGGTTCTTGGGTCACCTCCTTCAAGATGCCATTCCCAACTTTCATACACCACTCTTGAGCTTGTAAAGCCATCACATTTCTAAGGGCTTTAATTTTCAACAAATATTCTCCAGGTTCAAAAAAAAGAACTGACGGCTAATGGTTTGTGGTTCTTTTTTAAAAACACACAGTAAAAGTTTTGAATCATGCCACTCATTTGCACTCAGAACAGGTACTACCACGCTTCATCTGGGTTGGCCTGTTTGTTAATGAGCCCATTTTCACCTTGCGAACGATAACACACAGGCACTTTACACTGCATTTTGACACATGAGTAAGTGTAGCATCATCGCGAAGTGATGCATCATGTTTCCCAAACTGGGGTGTAAACTCCTTGAGAGAGAAACTTCTCAGGGTGCGTTCTTTACATTCTCTCAGAGCTCCTAGGTTTGAGCATTTGCTGCAGAGCAGGCTGGACCCACCTAGACTTCTGTCCTGAAGAAGAAGCTTGGGACAAAATACTGCCCCACACCATTGAGATTACTAGTCTTCGGCCAATTCGCCCTTAGAACTGAAATCTCTTAACATCCAGATTACTGTTCTTTCCATTAAAGTCCAGTTTCTAAAGTGGGCCCTTTGCCTTCTTTTATTACTCACTGGGAGCCAAATACTTGGGTTATGGCTCCAGCTCTGCTGCCACACTTCTACTTCTCTCCCTCAGCTACAAAATGCTGAAGCCCATTCCTCCATGAAAGTTCCATGATTCTCAATTTAAAACAGTTCTGTTAAGTGTAGCAATCTCCTAACAAAAGCAGTAATACCCTGACACTCAAGTCAGTCTCGAAGCACTTAACACCAAAATTCTAGGCTCCAGCCCCTGCGCCACATGTCTGAGCTGATTCAGCGGGCTAAGAGCAGTGTCTGCCTCCCAGCGCTGCTGTCTGTGGTGAAAGTCCAACCAAGTAATGAATGCAAGGCATTCAGCTCAATGCCTGGCATTCCGTAAAACACTCAGTAATTATCAGCTGTTACTAATATTAAAACAAATACAATTGGAACTAGTTCTACAGATTTCATCAAAACTCATAATTTCAATGTAAGTAAGTTGACAGAACTGAGTCTGTTTAGAAACTTCTTAAAAAAAAAAAAGGGAATAATGATGTATTCACTTGAATGCTACACAACATATAATCAAGAGAAAGCACATCCCAGTAATGCAGAATTTCCGTATTTAATTTTGTGTGATTCTCTTAGCTGAATCTTGTTTCTGCTAAAAAATAAACTGAACATAATTCTAAAATAAAGCCATCTATCAATAAAGTGAAATTTTCTTTACTTGTTCTATTAAAAAGGTATACCGATACCTTTTTAATATATCCAGAAAAGACAAAAACTCTAATTAGAAAAGATACATGTACCCCAATGTTCATAGCAACACTAGTCACGATAGCCAGGACAGGGAAGCAACCTAAGTGTCCACTGACAGATGAATGGATAAAGAAGATGTGGCATACACACACACACACACACACACACACACACACACACACATACACACACACAATGGAATACCACTCAGGCATAAAAAAAAATGAAATAATGCCATTTGCAGCAACATGGACGGACCTAGAGATTATTATACTGACTGAAGTAAGTCAGGCAGAGAAAGACAAATATCATGATATCACTTATATGTGGAATCTAAAAAATGATACAAACGAACTTATTTACAAAACAGAAACAGATTCACAGACATAGAAAGCAACCAAAGGGAAAGGGGAAAGGAGGGATAAATTAGGAGTTTGGGATTAACAGATACACACTACTATATATAAAACAGATAAGAAACAAGGACCTACCGTATAGCACAGGGAACTATATTCAATCCCTGTAATAACCTATGATGGAAAAGAATCTGAAGAATTTATATATATATATATATATATGTATGTGTAACTGAATCACTCTGCTGTACACCTGAAACTAACATAACACAACATAGCAAATCAACTACACTTCAATGAAAAGAAAAAACAGGTATATTGACAGTGATTATTGTTCCCTCTAAACCTCCTTTCCACCTTTGTTAATTTCCCAAAAAGGCTTCAACAACAGTTAAATGTCCCATTTTTTCCTATCTACCCTGTTCATCTGAACTTTTCCCTCACCACTTCATCTCTTCTCCGAATCAGTAATTGCGAGGCCCCAACTGCTGCAGCACTGTCATTATCCTCAAGCTCCCTTCCAGCCTCTTCTCTGACCACTCATCACCATCTCTGGGTCCCCAGTTCTTTCATGAAGCTCCTGGAGAGCTTTATCAACTCCACAGCAACCACAGTCCTTCAGAACCTAACCACCTCTGCTTGCCTTATGAAAAGATCAAGAGTGTAGGACGCTTGGTGGACACCACTCAGAGCCTTCTGGATGCTTAGTGGAGATTATCCTGTACTTCTTTCTATCTGTGAGACACAAAGCTTCAACATCAGTACTTTATCAAACAGTATCTCCCAGTGAGGTTTCCCTGACTGACCCACCTGAAGCCCCCTATTCCCCTTTGTCACAGCACAGTTTCCCTCACAACAGCTAGCACAGCATTACTAGTTGATGTCTGCCTCCTTCACCAGTCTGCAAGGCCATGAGGACGGGACTTTATTTATTCATTCATCAATGGATGCCAGATGTCTAGTACAGTGTCTCATAAAACAAAGTATTTAATGTATGTGTTGAATAAATCAATGAAATTTGGGATACTTATGTGGTTCAGCACTGTGTCAGGCGCTATGGGGAAAAAAGGTAATAGAGATGGTCTTCCATTATGGAACTGACAACAGCAACAAATTTATTCGAGAAACTTACAATTTTACAGGACTTACCATTTATTTGGGAAACAAGACACACCAACTAAAGAAAAATATACACAAGGCATGGTACAGATTACAAGCACCCAACAATAAAGAAGTCAGTGTTGAAAGAGATGAATGAATGACCACAGTCATCAGAGAAAGTTACGTGGATGAAGTAGGACTCATGTTGGTCCTTTAGCAGATGGAGTAAATTAGGGCTGGAGAAGAGTCCAGATGGCACTCCTCAATGAGAGGACGCTGGCAGAGCATATACCAAGGAAGGAGATGTGTATAAGCCCGACCCACACGGAAATGAAACATTTAAGACTCACACTGAAGAGAGAGCCAGCTGGGCAGCCTGGAAACAGATTAGGAAGAGCCAGATTAGGAAGAAGCTTGAAGAAGCAAGAAGAAGCCTGAAGAAGAAGCCTTTGCAGAGGAGGCAAGAAAACCTCCCCCAGTTCAGTGGGGAACATCAGGCTGGCACTGGGAGAGGACTGGCCTGGTGGTTACAATCAACCAGCTAACAAAAGACTGGAGGCAAGGAGACCAACAAAGATGTGGTGGTCTTTCCTAGGGTAACGACAGTGAGAACAGAGAAGTAACAAATACCCAAGATTGTTCAAGTTCCTACAACTGCTACCTCTATGTTAGAAAAGGAGAAGAAAAGCAAAAAGGGAGAAATGACGTGGTTTCAGTGGGAATAAGAATTAACATGCATTCTTTGCCTCAGATGAATGTACACTACATGCCTGGGAGATGAGAACAATATAGTTACTATCAGTGACAAAGGCTAAGTCCTTATGCCCCCTCGTTACACATAAGATGAGCTAAGTGAGGTTGATCCCAAGAGTGAACCGTTGAAAATCTATCAGGGACCCAGCACAGCTATGAACCTGTGAACCACCGAAGACCACTATCTGACCTGCTCCCTGAAGATGTGCGAAACGACGATGCCACGTGGCCGGCATTTCATGGCACCTGCATCCACATTAACAAGGCAAAGCTCGAAGTCACACTAATTCAAATGTTCAAGGCTGGTACTTAGAGAAGTGAGCAATGGAGTACTTGCCTCAAATAACACAGATAATTTGTTTTCCTTAAGTAAAAACAAAGAAGTGAAAGGTAATGTTATTTTATGCCCAAATCCCCAAAGCCACATATGTTTCTAAGACTCTTAAGACCTACTATGACCAAAGAACTGTTAAAAAAAAAAAAATAGGAAAACTATATTATTATCTCTCAGCTTGCATTCAAGATTGAATTCTATTTCTTAGGCAACATGGGTATTTGGGTAGATAAACGGCTACTGGTAGATAGTTATATTGCTCTTTATACCTCATTCTGAAATAAAGGCAAAATTATAATTGTAACTGCTGTGCTGATAAATTAGTTACATTATTTTAGTGGAGAGCAATGATTTTTAAACAGGTTGGAGCAATATGAATAGTCCAAGCTGAAGGATTTTTTTTTCAAGCTTGAAAAGTATTTAAATGTGTTTGTTATATGGTACTGTATCTTTGTCTGTAGTTAAGGAAATAAACACAAAGAAAACCAAAGCAATAGGAACAGCTAAGAAAGTCACACTATCATGATCATTTCGTCATTCACCCGTACAAGTGTTTATGGAATCCTGACTACATTTCCGGCACATCGAGGGCAATACTGTACAACGAACACCTCCTTCACGAAGTTCACGTCCTAGCATTTGCTTTGACTTCAATGTTCCAAACAGTCTTCTGGGTTGGAGAAGATTCCAATCTGAAGAACCAGTTACACTGTGCGCCGGCATCTGAGCCTTGAAACAAATAATGTAACCTCTCCAACCCCTCATTTCCTAATCTGAAAGATAGGAATTTGATAGGGCACCAGATACAACAATGTAACTGTGGTAGGCAACCACTAGAATAGCCCCAACAATTGCCGCCTCCTCAAACTCATGCCCTTGTGTAATCCCTCCCCTTAAACGTGGGCTGAACCTAGTGACTTGCTTCTAATGCACAGAACGTGGCAAAAGTTACAGGTATCACTTCCAGTATCAGGTGATACTGTCACTTTGTTTTGCTCACCCTGTGGAGAAGTCCCATGTAGCAAGGAGTTCTCTGGCCAATAGCCAGCACAGAACTGAGGCCCTCAGTCCAACAGCCGCCAGGAAATGAATCCTGCCAAGTCCATGGGTGAGCTAGGAAGTGGCTCCTCTCCTAGCTGAGGACTCAGATGAGACTGCAGGCCTGGCGGACACTTTGATTGTAGTTTATGACGAACCTTGAGGCCAAGGCACATAGCTAAGCCACACCCAGATTCCTGATCACCAGAAGCTGGGAGAGAATAAATATTTGTGGTTTTAAACTGCTAATTTTGGAAGAATTTGTTACACAGCAATAGATAATATAAATGCAATTTATAAAATAAAGTACATTATATAAGGTTTTTAAAAATTACATCTGGGATAATAGTAAACAGGATTTTTTAAAGTCCTCTTAAGACCTTCCTTGTCTTGAATAAAAGTAATCTATTTCTTATCCATTATCATCTAATACACGTGAAATCTAATTAATTCATCAATGGTACTATCCCAAATTAGAGGTGAATCAACTATCAAAAGAAGAATTTTGACAAATTTTATGAAGATACCAGAGCTACTTGGGGACACACAGGGCCAAAACATAAACGGAGAGTAAGAATGAACATTACTATCAGACAAAAGTCTTTAGAGGGGAAAAAAAATCAGCATCAAAGAATATACTGAATGATAAAGGAGCAGCCTGCTAGGAAATAACCCCGCATCTGTGGTTGCCTGACACTGCCTCACAACATACACGGCAGAAATTCAGACTTCATATTTTTACCCCTAAATCTTCGCTGAATAACAGCTATATACACTGTATGAGACATACGTTAAAAAAGAAAAGGATTACTACCTTAACCAAATCTGCTAACAGAATTTATATCCAAGGCTACTTGCATAAGAAATATGATTTAAGCATTTCAAAGACAGGATTAAATGACATTAACATCATACAGATATATTGTTTCAGTGGTCACGGGCATGTAGTTTGTTTCAATGGCATGGATAGTAGACATCGTGTGTGAGACAGTGAATCACTGGCCCCAATCCTTCACCCTCCACTTAGCCATACCCTTTGCCACCTGACCCCGCACCTCCTCCCACTAGAGGCAAAGTGTACTTCCCCATCCATTTACTTCAAACTCTGCCTCAAGACTTGCTTTGACCAATAGGATATGAACAGAAGTGACAGCATGGTGGTTCTGAGCCTAGGCTTTCCTGCACTTCATGTATTTGGGTTCGCCCAGTGAAGCACTGCAGCCAGCTTGTACCAGCTCAGGAAAACCAGCTGTTATATTTTCAACAATTTACAGGCCAGTAAACACAACATACCCATTAGTAAAAATTAAATTACATAAATTTAAAAATACATATTTTGAAAGGTACTCAAAATTCACAGCTGCCTAATTATTTTACTACATTTTACTATCGCATGTGCTTTTGAGGTGGTCTATTGCAGCCGTATGATGAAAAATACTGTATAATCATGTTACTGTGCAGTTCTTCCCAGTGATGTCACATTGGTGGCTTGAAATCAGCCATGATAAGAGTATATGCACCACAGAAATGGGCAAATGCTACAAATCAGGGCTCGTCTTTTCCAGAGAGCTAGTTAGGCTTTTATCACCATGAAAAATGCTTCCTGGTAGTGTCTACCCTTTCAGCCTGTTCCAGAAGGAACACATATGCAGCAGACCTGAGCCCAACCGGACCACAGCTGGAAGCAGAGCCACTGGCCAAGCCCAGCCTAGGTCAGCCAATCCACAGTCAACCAGGAGAACCCTGAGTCTGCGAACAAACGCTGATTGAATAAGCTGATTTAGGAGAGAGTTAGTTACTGAACATTATTGTGGGAATGGCCAAACAAAACACATGGTAAAGTGCAGTTTGGTCCATTAATCTAACTGAAGAGGTAAGATTGGCATTAAAGAAAAAAAGTGAACAGGTATAGGCCCAGAAAGTGAGAAGTTGAAGGGCAACCACTGAGAGATGGACAAAAATGCCACGCTCCAAAGAGCAAAGTGGGAACAGCTGTGCTGAGGACTCATGGCGATGTTAAGGGAGGATGGCCTGAAGAGGGAATTCAGCAAGAATTTACTTAGCCCTCCCACACACCAGGCACAATACCAGACACCATGGACTCGGCAATGAAAATGAGAGGACGTCAACCTGCTTCCAGACTAGTGGGAGAAACAGGTAAGCACAGAGGCCATTATAATCCGAGTGCTGAGGGGCAGGTGACAGGACCAGGGTGGGGTGTTCTGGAAGCACAGAGGAGAGGCACCTGGGCCAGTTCATGGCATCCCGGAAGGTTTCCCAGGGGAAGTGACCTGGGAGCTGAGAATACTCCAACAGTTCAATTAGAGATAACTAAAGGCTAAGTAATGAAGAAGCCTGCTGGAATGAAAAGGGAAAGATTCTGCAGGGAAAATGGGCAGGATTTGACAAGTGATTAGATTAAATATGCATCATAGCTGGCCCTGGAACACCAGCTGGGTGAGGGTAGAGCCCATCGTTGCTCCCCCTACATCAGGGGTTTGCTGCTCAGAGGAAGAGGCCCTACTCATCTACACAACCCCAGGGGTAAGCATAGAACCTAGCCAAACCCTTGTGCTCAGACACTGATTACTGCAACTGTTCTCACTTCTCAGTTGATGCTTTATCCATTCACCTGCCAGACAATCCTAAACATGTCCCAGAAATGAAACTCAATAGCACAAATTCAGTCAGCATTTCATAGGAGCATATATGCTCAAGTACTCTATATAAATGGTACGACATCCAAGTGGATCAATTCAGTGTTTGGGCCAGGGCTTCCAGGAAACATGGCATCACAAAAGCGGGAACGCCCTGTGCTCCCAACAATGGGGAGAACACACACATGTGGAAACCACCACATTCTTGATATACTTTTTCTAAATCCAAATATACATACCTATTACTTACACTTATGAAGATATGTCCAAACTACCCAGCTAAAACAGGCCATTTTCAGTAGAAAAGTAAAATGTAAAGGTATCCTGAAATTTAATCTTTTTTTTTTTAACATCTTTATTGGAGTATAGTTACTTTACAATGGTGTGTTAGCTTCTGCTTTATTTGAACAGTCCCAATTCATACTGGATGGTCATGACGACAAACCATCAGGTCTTACTTTAAGATTTTTGCTTTAAGAATTAATTCTGCAGTTTTCCCCCCTTGGTGTCCATATGTCCATTCTCTACATCTGTGTCTCAACTTCTGCCCTGCAAACTGGCTCATCTGTACCATTTTTCTAGGTTCCACATACATGCATTAATATACGATATTTGTTTTTCTCTTTCTGACTTACTTCACTCTGTATTGGGGATGGTGGTGTGCTGAATTGGGCGATTGGGATTGACATGTATACACTGATGTGTATAAAACTGATGCCTAATAAGAACCTGCAGTATAAAAAAACAAACAAAACAAAACAAACAAAAAAAATAAAAAATAAAAAAAATAAAATAAAATGTTTTTAAAGTAATAAATTCAAAGTATTCATAAAAAAAAAAAAAGAATTAATTCTGCAAGGATGACTACCCTGCAAATAATGTAAAAACCAACTTCATTTTAGCCAGGCTGGTAAATCAAGCGTACTAAAGCCATTCCACTAGATGACAATTCAAATATTGAAAGGAAAATAAAATATTTGACAAGGCTTTCATTTAGAAATATCTCAGGGTACAGTTCAATCAACCATCAATCTCTTCTTCTGAGATTGTTAGCCTGCAATCAAGTATTAAAATTAATAATGCCATTTTCCTCAGAGAGTTGGATAAAAAACTCAGTAGGAATGCCACAGTAAGGATAGAATCATTTAAGAAAAAAATAAGTTAAATCATCAATCCATTACTGTCTTTCTCTGCTACCATTTAAATATACACCCAAGGCATTTCCGGTATAAAAACCAAAATATAAACTGTGGAAGAGACAGTCACCCTGTTTTATTTTCCTGCTTCTGCTGGACTTTACTCTTAAGCATCCTGTACATTCTTTTTTCACCAAGTATTTTTTCTGCTCAGCTTGAATCTCTGCCATGCCAAGTTAAACTTTCCCAAATCTTCTTGTTCTAATCATAGCACAGCAAACTCTGGTAAAAATAACTAAGTAAAGCTTCCTTAAAACAACTAGGATCTATAAGAAAAAGCAGCTTCAGAATTAAGATTTTTAAAAAATATTATGGCCAAAGTCACCATGTTACCACAAAGTCTGAAACGTCATGTAAATACTAAGTGCAATTCACACACACACACACACACACACACACACACACACACACACAGGCTACATTAACTACTCAAACTTAAGAATTTCCCTCAAACCGTATATGCACAGTATGTAAGTGACTTATTAGATATAAAGTACAGGTTATTAGAATTAGGTCTCATTCCTGTCTTGACCCCTATATTTCTAAAGTTCAACTCAAAAACTCAGTATTTTCCCCTTTATATTTAAGGCAGCAGAGATCAAGGCATGAAAACTGAATGGTCCAGTCAGTTCAAGAAGCAATGATGGTCCATCAGTGGCAAAAGACACAGGAGTTCACCCTGTGTGAGTATATAATGGGCTTTACTTCTTGTACCACATTGCGGGAGCCCAAAACCCATCACCCCCATGCCACAGGAATTTTGTTTGGTTATGCAGACACTAAGTCTTCAATCAAACTACAAACCACCTAAACCAGAGTTAGATTAGACTTAGGACATTGTAACTTCTCAATGTTTCCCCTTAATGAAACACTGCAAAAAATTCTAGGTAATGTTTTTAAGAACTGGTTGATCTATGCAAAACATTAGATAACTTCCCACCTTCAGGATACAGTAAACACGTAGCTTTTGCTCCTATTTATTTTTTTACTCAATATCTAAGTCATTTGGTGGAAAAAAAGAGTCTATTAGATATTTTGAAGCTAATTATTTAGCTGTTAGACTCAAGGGTAACAGGGCAGCCACTTGGAAGTGGGAGGAGAGAGTGTAGAGGTCTGAAAAACTAGTTTTGAAGAGGGATCTTCCAACTCACCCTTTCTTGAAAGATTTAAAAATTTGTTATGGAGATACGAAATACTTAAATCATGTCCCGGTCAGTGATTCTGGTGCCAAAGTTTTGAAAACTCAAGTTTTTCAGTAGAGAATGAGGAAACAGGTTATGAGCAACAGCTTACTTGGCCAGGGATTCAGTATATGAAGGCCATTTAGAAGTTTGTTTATGAAGCACTGACATTGATAATCCCAAGTCTTAGTACTACAACAGCAGTGGCGTGCCTTGGAAAAAACAATCGATGTTCTATTACATTTGGAGGCAGAGGGCAAATCTCCAAGTTTGAAATTAACAGGAATGACTTAGACAAATAGCAAAGTAGGACTACCTTATTTAAAGGCTGTTTTAAAAGTCATTTAAATGTTCAATCACATTGATAACGATAAGCTTTCAGAAGTAACAGGCTTTAAGCCTAGGCATTGCACAGAGACATGAGTCAATCTCGAGTCTGACACTGGCTTCTGTCAGCTAGGGTAGCTGCTTGGGGCTACAGCATTCTTGAGTTATTTGGCCTGTTCTTTGGTTGTGATAAATGGTTTCATAAAGTCCTCACGGCACATCTGACATCATCCACTAAAGCTTAGGAATAAGTGAAACCTGTCTTGGAATTAAATGGAAAAGAAAGGGTACATGATTTTCTAATACTTGATGTTAAAACAGATTAATAAAGAAATGAATAATATCTCTATGAACATGGATAATGAACGTTGTATTCGTCCCAAAAATAATACTAGCTTTCTGGAAAAATTGTATTAGATTTATACTTTATCACCATGTTTTTGTTATTCCTACATAAGCTAAAGTGACAAGTTAAGCAGCAAGAGAATGTTACTTTTTTAAAAGTAGCAATTGAAGAGAATTTTTAGCACTTAGAGAAGCTCAAGTTTTCAGCAAGAAGTAAAGGATTAAAATAAGAGTCTATAATTGAGATTTAAAATATATGTTGCTGTCACAGTTCAATTTCTGATGTCTGCCTATAACTAGTGGCATACCTTATAAATCTGGGGCTCTAAAAACAGTCAAGATGATTTATCACAAAACATTTTCTGTAAGTATACCCTTTATCAATGATTAATAACTAAAAAGTTCTCTCATCCAGATATCTGATTGAATAGCAAAAGGGCGGGTTTATAGCGTTTACCCACTGCATGTTGTCGAGGGCATGAATATGAAGCAATGGTGGGCGGGGGAGTGAAATGTACAAGGCACATTGTCTCAGTCGTTAGCAAATGCCTTATAATTTCTCATGCTATCAGTCTCAATTCCAGGACATTTTAACCTGTTACCGTAAAATCAGAGCATTAGCATTATATGGAACAAAAGATACAGCTATCTTACATCTTATGTGAATAAAGAAAATATTTCTCTGCAAAATGTTTTAAAACTAAAAGGTGGGGGAAAAATTCAAATCTGGGAAGAATGTACTACTAGGAGAAGGAGGAAAGATGGAATGCACTGCAATTTGAAGGACAAAATAAGAAGGTTAACATAGGAAAAGTTAAAATTCAAAGTAAAATGGCAAACACTGCCAGAGAATTCCAAGCAGTTCAAAATGGTTTATTATTATAAAAGCACATAACTTTAGACCCAATTTACCTTTTTTTTTTTTTTTTAAATAATAAAGGGGCAGCTAAGCAAATATTCTAAGAGTGCTTTGAAGACATTTAACTACTTGGGAGAAAAAAACTTTGTCCAAGTCTCTCTTTACACATAGACAGTAAGTTAGTTAAGGCATAAAATCACCTTCCTTAACTGTGTTCCACTGGCTGGGAATTATGTACATACGCAGTTGAAAATCATAAAGTTGAGATAAATATTCTTTAACTCCAGACCACCCAACACCACTACCAGCTCCCAGAAGCCCCAGCTCAGTTGTTACATTATTAAAATAGCATTGACCTGGACATGGTCTTTGCCCGTCATTTTGAGAAACTAACTGGAATAATTTTTTCCCTTCCACTTCATAGTCTGAAAGACTTAAATTTAGGATGTCACGTTTTAGGCAACGGTCTATGAAGTCAGTGCGCCTATAAAAGCAATAGATAATGAGTAACAGAAACTTAGGTCTTAATCCAGATTTTTCTGACTCAGAAAAGTGGTTTAAAGTACAGCTCTTCATCTCTCTGGGCCTTAGTTTCCTCATCAGTAACATGAAAGACCTGGGTTTACAGTGGTTCTACGCTTTCCTGGTCACAGGGCCTCCTGCGATATTTGTAGTAAAATCCCCAGGATATCCCCCTGCAAAAAAATGGACACATGCTCACCACTTGATATGTGACTATGGGGAGGTAGACCACCACCATCTCCCTGAAGCCCACCCATCAACCCCACCTCTAATCACTATACTGCAGGACTTCTCAGGCCCCACCTAGCTCTCACACTCTGACCCTGTTATCAGGGTATACAACCCCTTGATAAATTACCTTCCAAAATGAAAATATTGGGCCATGCCCACCTAATGATAAAAGGTTAGAGCCTGGCTATGACACGGTCATGTACATTTCAGAGAGCTAAGAAAAGTCCTTATGTGAAAGCTTCTGCAATTTCAATTAAAAAGAAGAACAACTACTTCAAATGTAGCTCTCCAAAACAAAGAACCCTAACTCATTAGAACTGTGTCTTTGTGGTCATCTCTTCTAGATCCCTATTTGGGAAATTACATAGTGTCAGTTTGGATCCCAGCTTCTGTAGGCTTGACCGTACCCACCTGTAGCCCTTGGAAGCCAACCCTACCAGATGGAATGCCCCCATTCTGGAATAGTAATAATTCCAAAGCCATGCATACCTCTCTCAGGGAGATTCATTCCATAAACTGAGCTGAGCCTATGAGCTCTCTCTCTCAAAAATGTGAATTAAGAAACAAAGCAACTAGAGTAAGATGGTAGGAAACTATGAACAAAGATTACCCAGAATACAGATTTTGATTGACACAATAAATGTGTAATAACCATTTTCATGCTTTCCTCTGCCTAAATGAAAACTGGCAGAAATGCCAATAATCTCCTTAATCCCTGGAGAAGTGAAGGTCTGATCAGTAGATCCTTATTACATAAAGAATTTAAGAGCTATTAATATTGTTCACACATATATCTAATGGAATCTTAATATTTCCTTTTTTAAAATATTTCCTTTTAAATCTGAAAAAAAAAGGAAAAACTAAGTCACACTGAAGTTTTCCCCAACATTAACTACCAAAATCAAAGGATATAGTTCAAAAAAAAAAAAAGGCTTGTAAATGAACACTTATTTATATAAAGGACTCTATAATACAGAGCACAGTAACTCATATTGTAAATACTATTACAACTCTTCATCAAAATTCATTTTCTACTTCTGAAAGCTATTTGGATTACTTGAATATGATAAAAAAAAAAAAAAAAATCAAGCCATGCTCTTCTTTCCCTCCCAACAAATCCTTTAGAAACAACAGCAACAATTTAGGAATATAAATGGATTTTCCATTTGCAATTATACTTAATGATGACTTAAACAGAAGGAATATAGCTTAATTTTTTGGAAGGAGATTGAACCCAGAGGAATATGTTGTTTGCGGAGGGGGAAAAAAAAAAGGAAAAACTCATCTGGACCAGCAAAATAAAAAGAACGTCAAAAGAAAAAGCCTGGTATTAAAAAAGCAGCTGAAGCCAAAGAGAAATTTTAAAATACAGCACTCTGATGCCTAGTCTAACGGTGATGGAATAGGGGGTGCCCATCCTCTTCACGACATTAAATACTGAAGAACACCTCACATTAAAAGCCTACATATACCCATTTGAAATCATTTCAGTTTTACATTCTCACTTCTTTTAATTCCTTTTGCTACCTTGGACTTTACATGCAACTATAACTAATGTTGAAAATCAAACTCTGATTTTAGAAGATATGTGTGGCTATCATAATATGAGACACCATCCCACTCAGGGTACATCAATAGCTTCAAAAGATATTACCTCAATAATAAGGGAATTTCCACACAGACTTCCTTAAGTCGGCACTCTTGGGAAGTCCCTTCCAAATGGTCCCTTCTTCTGAAAAAATATGCTTCCCCTGACATTTCACAGGAAGCAGAAACTTAAAGTGGATTTTGCTGAAGTCTACCCTGCAAGTACTTTTCGTATTTAATTCTATAATGTCAGACAAATGACCCAACCAAAACCCATTTCTCTCCTAAAATATACATCTGAGCATAAGCCTATGTCAACTTATTAATATATATATTAACAGTCATTCAGGGACTTCCCTGGCAGTCCATTGGTTAAGACTCCGCACTTCCATTGCAAGGGGCACGGGTTCGATCCCTGGTTGGGAACTAAGATGCCACATGCCACGCCGCACAGCCAAAAAAATTACAAAAATAAAATTAAAAATTAAAAAAAAAAGCCTCAGAGCAATGATCAGCTGCCCATTAACTCAAAAAAAAAAAAAATTCAGTCCATTGAAAGAGAAATTAAATAATACGCGTTCAGAAGTTCATATGTCCAAAAGCTACAGGTTCAATTTTAGATTAGAACATGAGCAATAACATAAGAACTACAGCAAATCATAACCCATGGTATTAAACAGAAAAAACAACACTAGACAGCGTAAGAGACAGCGCAATACAGTTCAGAACCAGTATTTGACAAAGTGCTCGGCTACTGATTTTGAGTACTCTCAGAGCTGAGTATTCTCAGCATGTATAATTATGGGTAATAACACCGTAATTATACCTAGTGATTCTTGATGGGGATAAGATTAAGAGTCATTTTAAAAAGAAATATTTCAAACCTAGACAAAAGGAGAGTATATGAACGATCCAGCTCCTACTATCAAGTCATGGTCATTCTTGTTTCCTCTGTCCCTGCCCACTTCCCCACCCTCCTAGGCATCATTTCATTGCATCCATAAAAACTTCTGTCTATATCTTTAAAAGATAACTCATTTTAAACATAACCATGAAATCACACCTAAAAAACTGAACAGTTAATTCCTTACTACCAAATATCTAGTCATTGCTCAATTTCCCCAGTTGTCTCAAAATGTTTTTGGTTTGTTTGAACTGAGGTGCGAATAGCATTCATACATTGCGATTGATTGATACCTTTTTAAAGTATTTTTTAATCTTTAGGTTCCTACTCCATGTTTGTACCCATTTCAATTTATTTGTTGGCAAAACCATATGGTTTGTCCTATATATTGTTTTCCATGGTTCAGATTTTGCTGATTGCAACCCTATTTAACAGGTCTCTCTTTTCCCAGTATTTCTTGTAAACTGGCAGATCCAGAGACTTGAACAAAATCAGTTTGGGTTTTTTTTGTTTTCGTTTTTTTGCTAGAATACATCCTAGGTGGTGTTGCCTACTTCCATGTTAGTTGCTGCTAACGATCATTATCTGAATCCATTACAGCTGACCCTCGAACAACACAGGGGTTCAAGTGCCAACCACCATGCAGTTGAAAATCTGCGGATAACTTTGCAGTTGGCCCTCCATATCCACAGTTCCACATCCACAGATCCAATCAACCATGGATTTTTACAGTACCATAGTATTTATTGAAAAACATCCACATATAAGTAGACCCGCACAGTTCAACCCTGGCTTGTTCAAGGGTTAACTGTATTTTATTAGTGTTTGCAAAATGGTAATATTCTAAATCAATTCTTCTTCATATATTAGCACAAAAAAAAAAGAAAAAAGAAAACACTTCTGTAAAGAGAAAGATCAATTATTTGGTTATCCTGAGGAACAATTCCAACTGGAGAAGCAGGATAAATGATTTTTTTTTCTCTTTTGATTTTTAAGGATTTTAGTTGTCGTTTATGGTGGTAAGGACTTTAAAGATGAGATTTACTCTCTTAACAAAGCTTTAAGTGCACAATACATAATTATTAACTATAGGCACAATTTTTTTAATTTTAATTTTAATTTTTAATTATGTAAAACCACTGCCATAAGATAGAGACAGTTTAGTCAGAAGAAGCACTACAGATTTCTGAGGCGAATCCCAGACAGGAATTCTTCCTAGGGGTAACAGATTCTCCCCTCACTTATGGTAGACACGACGATGAATTTCATAGGCATGTTTATTACAACACTCTACAATACAGGCTGATGGAATTCCACGGATGCTAACTCAGTAGAAACAAGACTACTGAGTTAGACTTGTTAACTTGATACTTGTTAAGCATCATGTATATGCTAATGACTACAAATTTATATCTCTAGCCTGAAGCTCTCCTCTGAGCTCCAGACTCAGGTACCCAACAAGCTATAAAACTTTGATACTCGGTTGTCTAATAAGCACCTCAAGCATGAGATGTTTTCATATCTCATAACTTAGACATCTTGAAATATGGATGTAGACTGCATACCAGTCCACATCCCTGTACTAAAATTGAAATAAAGTTTCAATAAAATTGAAACTTTTAAGCTACAATTTTACTTTTTAATTATGCAAAGCATTTACTTTTCCTTTTTTACTTTTCAGTTTTCTCTTCCATTTTTTAACATAAGCTGCTGCTCAACAGCAACTAGACTGACCACTCTCTCCGGGAAATACTCTCCCCTCTTGGTTTCTATGACATCATGCTCTCCAGGTTTTCCTTGTCTCTCTGGTTTTTCCTTCTCACTCTCCGATTGTTCCTTCTCCCAAACCTCTACTTAGTGGAGCTCCTCAGGGCTCAAACTAGGATCCCTTCTCTTCTCTCTACACCTTCTCCCCAGCAAATTATCTGTTCTTGTGCCATTAAGTATCATCTATATGCTAATGACAACAAATTTATATCTCTAGCCTGAAGCTCTCCTCTGAGCTCCAGATTCAGGTACCCAACTATCTATAAAACTTTGATATCCGGTTGTCTAATAAGCACCTCAAGCACATACAAAGCAGAACCCTAAACCACTACTGTTCCCGCACACGTGCCCCTCCTGTCCTCCCCCGTCTCAGTAAATGGCAGCTGATTACTCAAACTGAAAACCCAAGCATCATCCTTGATTTCTGCCTCTGCCTCATACTTCTTAGCCAATCCTGTTGTAAGTTTTGTTTTTTCCTACTTCCTGTCCCCTCTTCTCCATCTCCTGTGCCACAGCCTTCCTCCCCTCAGGAAACTCTATGTCCTCCTCTCAGTCCCCCAAGCTTCAGGCCTCTCTCCGCACGAGGCATCACCCAACATCCAGAGTGGTCCTTTTCAAGACTAATTTGAACATACCACCCTGAAGTGTAGAATGGACCAATGCCTTTCTTTCATACTTTAATTCTATAGTCCCTCTCAAGGCCTACAAGGTCCTGCATGATCAGCCCTGCCTTCCTCTCCAACCCTCTTTTGTTAAATTCTCCTGCTCTCTTGCCCCCATGCTGAACCACAGTGGCTTCCTCTCAATCCTCAAAGGTGCCAAACTCTTCCCTCTGCCTCGCAACCTCAGCACAGGTGGTTCCTTTGGCCTGCGAGCTCTTCACTGCACTCTTCTTCCATTTTTACATGGCTGGCTCCTCCTCATCCTTTTAGCTCTCTGCTTAAATGTCACCTCTTCTAAGAAGCCCTCCCTGACAATCCCTACGCCCGTCACTTCAACTTACATATAATTATGTATCACCCAGCATATTAACTTGTCATGGAGGGAGGGTCTGCATCTTGCTCCCTGCACTGGCTCACAGAATGCACTACATATACATTGTGTGCTACTTATTGGGTATTGGCAGATTTCATCCCAGCCTCCCCAAGTATTCCTTGTCTATTTCTGACTCACTTGGTAACTGAGTCCTTCAACTTCTTCTCTACTCAAGAACTTCACAACATCTAGCCCATCTCTTAGTTTTATCTCACTGGACTATGCAGTAGATTCACAGACCTTAAAATGAAGGCTACAGTGACTATTCCACCTAGAAAAGAGTCCTTTGGTACACAGATCCCCAAGCAATCCAAAAAGATAGAATTCAGAGGGCCATGAACTTGGATGAGAAAACAATTCCATGTTTTGTTCAAACTCTTAAATTTAGCATTTCTACTCATTATGAAGGTTGGCTACAAACTACTGTACTAGTTGCAACACCTGTGACTTTGTCACCAATGGAAATCTTCAGATGTTTTCCTATCTCATAAATTAGACATCTTGAAATATCATTTATCCTCATTACTACTTTGAAATCACAATGATTAAACCTACTACTAGATCTTGTCAGTCAATGCTTTAATAAAGGAGCAAATATTTTTCTGTATTACACATTTTAATATTTTGATAACTATATTTCAATAAAATTGGTTTCCATTGTAACCCTTGTGTTTTATTTTATGTATTTAAAGTTTTGCCTGGGCCCACATACTAGTGATATAATGAAGCGGTAAGAGGTAAAAGAAATCCATCCTAGTGGGGACAAACATTCACTTATCAACTTGCCCAGAATTGCCAGCACATGGTGACAATGAAAAGGAGACTGGCTTTTTGCCAGTTTTAGTATTGTTTTTAAGTTCTCTCAGGCCATGCATCCCCATTTTGCCCGCACCCAGAGTGTATCACTCCCATCACCCTTTCCTTGGAACACCGCTGCCTGGACCACCACAGACCTCCCCAGTCTTCCAACAGGGCTCATGACACACAGATGGTTAAAGAATTCCTGAGCTAGAACTTCCATATACTGTAAGAATAAGGAACCCTTGAAGATTCATAAAAGTGACTAGGTAGCTAATTTTAAAATCCTTGATACAGAAATGAAAATCAACAAAAATTTCATCAAGAAAACAGAAAACATGTCAACTGATACAGAAGAAAGTTTTAAAATAAGAGAAATTGAAACTTTCAAGCTACAATAAAATGGATAATTTCACCCATTCATATACCACTAAAATTGATAGGAAGCAATCAGTACTCTAAGAACATACAGAACTCTTACAAATCAGAAAGAAAAAGACCCAATAAAAAATGTTAAAGGACACAAATTAGCAAGTTAGAGGAAAAAAATAAACTGTCCACAAACATATGACAATTTTCTACTTCACTAGTAATCAAAGAACTGCAAATTGAAACAGGATAATATTTCATCTATGATAGATGATAATATTATCTAGATGATAATATTTTCATCTATCAGATTAACAAGTTTTAACAATAAATAGTACCACTTAGTACAAACAAAAGGATAAGAGAAATACTCATATACATTACATTGTTTTTCTAAAGGACAACATGGCATACACATTCAACATCTTAAAAACTTATCGACTCTCTGTCCCAGCAATTCAACTTCCAGGAATTTATCCTAAGAGGAAGATCACACAACTGTGTAAAGATTCATGTGAAAGTGTGTGATCAAAGCATGATTTACAACTACAATTTTTTTTAAACAAATGAGAATAGTACACATATCCAAAAAGAAATTAAATTATGGTAAATCCATGTAATGTGCAATCATTTAAAACAAAAGTCTAGTTTTTCTGATATGGAAAAATACTTAAGATATATTAAGTGGAAAAGCTAGATTATGAATTTATATGTCTCTTATGAGCCACATCCTGGTTTTATTTTTAAGTACATACATGTACATAAAACCCTGAAGGCTATCAATATTTCCAGAGTAGTGCCACCTATAGGTCATATACAAATGACTTTTTATAATTTAATTTTCTGATATTCTTAACAAAATAACATATTACTTTTGTGATTAAAAAGTATTTACCTTTTAAAAATGAAATTACCATGTTTAAAATATTCTGGGTCATAGAGTAAGATGAAAAGTAAGCATCCTCTTAAACAAGATGACTTCTAAAGACAATCTTGGTACGTCTCCCAAACCTACTTTCAGGTATCTCCAAGTCAAGGTGGCATGCCCTTCTCTTTAGTATATATCCTGGCCACATATGCCATACTAAATACTCAACACAGGAAAGCTATACCCCAGGTACTATTAGTAATTACCATCTCAATGTCAGTACAACCAAATACTTATCAAAAGCTGGGTGAAGGGAAACAAGGTTGAGGGATCATGATTCGAAGGATACGGAACCCACCTTTCTTCTCTACTCTACATCTAGAGCAAGCCAGAATCAGCCGAGAAGCAGTTCTGGCCTCATAATTTGTTCCAAACACCACCTCTGAGTATTAAGCCTACCACTCCCCATCCCTTATAGACTTGTTTCTACTGAGTTAGCATCTGTGGAATTCCATCAGCCTATGTTGTGGAGTGTCGTAATAAACATGCCTATGAAATTCATCATCGTGTCTACCATAAGTGAGGGGAGAATCTGTTACCCCTGGGAAGAATTCCTGTCTAGGATTCACCTCAGAAATCTGTAGTGCTTCTTCTGATTAAACGGTCTCTATCTTATGGCAGTCAGGTGGGGATATGGTCATACATGCCCCTGAGAATCTGACGAAAGTTGTGACTCCTCTCTCCATATGCACACACTACACTTTGCAAACAATTTCAGGGAGTTCAGAGACATCGCCCCCGTCTCCAGGTTAAGAATCCACATCTTACGGACCAAGCTTCCTTCTCACAAGTTCTTTTCTCACATGGACTGCTAGAAAGTCTCATTTCCAATTTAACTCCCACCTTCAGCAAATACACAGCTCATCTTGGAATACATTTGCAATAGTTGCATACCAGTCCACATCCCTGTACTAACCAACCTTTAACTTATTGTTTTGCTGAAGTTCATATACCCTAGCAAACTGATTTCTGGGGAACAAAGGTAGCAAGAGGAGTATCAACAGCAAAACATCACGCTAATTCCAAAACCTAGTCTGAGTCATCGGTGGGATCAAACTTGTATTTCTAGTCCTCTCCTTTTCCAGGCACATAACAGCATTGCCCTTCCTGGTTGCAGACCACGTAACAAGTTCCAGCAAATGAGTTGCAAGCAGAAGTAACACGTGTTATTTCCAGACCAGCACACTTAACTGCTGATGGAAAACCCTCAGAGCTCTTTTCCTCTGGCACCACTCCCAGCAAGGTTAGAAACAGAGGCTGCTCAGGGAGTCTGAGTCCCCAGGTGACCACAATGCCCTTGTGGACATGTGATGGGCCTGATGCTGCTCTAAGCTAGAGAGATCTGGTGGTGTTTTTATCTGCTTAAGTGGACTGATGGGATTGATGTGTAAAAACAAGAAGCCATACACCTCTCTCTCTCGGGAACCTAGACCCTAAGACTTTCAAAGGAAACACAGGATGGCAGGGGTCACATCCTGGAGGCAGGCCCAGGTTTTCAGCAGGGCTGGTCACATTTGGAGCATTGATGTCACCAGGTTCCTGCTGACAGGGAGCACTGAAGAGGACTATCCTAGGACAGGAAGCAGAGGGGTCCACGTTGGGTTTCAGCAGAGTGGGCCGGGCTGGCTTGATTGGGTAACTAGGCAGAGGCTTGTTCCATCACTCAGGCCATCCCCTAGACCCATGCCAGGGCACTCACACCCAGGATGTGAGAGCTACAGCAAAGGGGCAACACCTTCCATCGAGCTCTGCTGACCTTTGCTGAGAAGATTTCAGTGAATGTGCTTCCACAGTCACTGAGGGCCTCTTAGGGTTATTTTGTCCCTGGTCGTGTCCCAAAAAGCACTTAAAGTGGTTCACCAAGTGTGTGCATTTTTCTACAAGGGAAGAAATAAGAGTTCAATGGAAAAAGATAAGAATTTTTTTATTTTAAAAAGATGAGTTTAATTTTTTAAAAATCAAATCAAGGCAGAAAAGACACATGCTTTGCAGCTCTGAGCTCTATAAATAGCTAGGCCACAAATTAGAATTATCATGTTCGCAGGCAGCATGAGAAAAAAACAGAATCAGTTACATGAAAAACAAGGTCCCTAAGAACAAACAAACTGGTGACTCTAGAGCAGCCCAACTCTCAGGACCGAGGCCAGGGAGGAAATTGGCCCCTGTGGCTTCATAATGAGGTGACTGTGTAACACGATCCTTAAGGGAAATGAAGGTTTCAAGGGATTTTTCTTAGGAGCTGCCTCAGCATAAGCTGACAGCCTCCAACCAAGAGCCATTCAGAAGAACCAATTCCGAGGGTCTAACGCTAGGCTTTCAGGAACTCAGCTGTCTGGTGAGCTGAACTGATCCAGCAACAAATTTTAAAATATCTAGAAGAATTAGATGATATGCATGTTTTAAAAAATTAATTGAAGAACAAAGGCAGAAACTGTGGTTAGAAAAAAAAACAAACCAATAAACACTTTTCAACACTTTTGAATTCTCTGAACCTATAAAGATCCTAATTACTAAAATAATAACCTTTTCAGCTTCAGAATCCAGTAGGATGCCAGAGTGATCTTTGGAAATATCTGAGACCAATATGCAACTGGTTATATAATAAATTGGACCAGATGAAGGGCAAATAAGGCATGGTGATAATAAAATATTTTAATTAAAAGAATACTGGATTGGGCTTCCCTGGTGGCGCAGTGGTTGAGTATCTGCCTGCCAATGCAGGGGACACGGGTTCGAGCCCTGCTCTGGGAAGATCCCACATGCCGCGGAGCGACTAGGCCCGTGAGCCACAATTGCTGAGCCTGCGCGTCTGGAGCCTGTGCTCTGCAACAAGAGAGGCCTGCGCACCGCGATGAAGAGTTGCCCCCACTTGCCGCAACTAGAGAAAGCCCTCGCACAGAAATGAAAACCCAACACAGCCATTAATTAATTAATTAATTAATTAATTAAAAAAAAGAATACTGGATTCACAGCATATCCTTCAGGCAATTCTCCATAACTATTATGTTCCCGATCTAGCATCAGATAACTGAATGGCAATGGGTTCTTGCTTGTACTCCCCACAAACTACCTGGCGGAGAACGGACACTTCAGCTGCCTCCAGTGCAAATCTAAATATGTTACACGTTAACCAAGCTGGAGATGGTAGCTTGAAGGAACCTATCTCTGAACAGAAGGCATTCTCACATTTCTCTGCAGAGAAGTCAGCTGAGGAAATAGCAACAGGCATGGCCAGATTTCCCTCAAAAAATAACTTTGGGGCCTTTTTCCACACAAGGACAAATGGGTAAGCCAGGATCCAGAACCAGGCTTCTCAAACTGAGGCACCTGTACCCCAAAGAGTACGTGATAGGTGAGGTGTACACGTAAGCCACAGCATGGACACGGGACTTCTGTCTAATGCATCCCTTTTACAGTGGTAAGTAGTCACTTTAAAGAACTTAACATGTTATATATACGGCAGAATGCAAAATGTACATGATTCTTAAAGTAAAAATAGAAGACTTAAAAAGTCTGCTGCTATGAGGTACGTTGCCAAACACCCAGGAACTAGCACTTATTACTAATTCAGGAAGTCTGAAGAGACACAAAGAGAATTAAGTCAATAGAAAGAAACAAATTCCAACTCATTTATACTAAGATATATATTTAGTTATTTATAAAAAATGTTTTTATATAGAACATATATAACATTTATGTATATATATTTAATACAATTGGTTTTTCCACTTACCAACAATCCCTGAATTGTGTAAGATACTCTTCTACATCTCAAGGCCAGAATAATTTTTAGCCAGGAAAATATTTTATACTGAGTATGATCAAGTACCTACCTCAGCCATTAACACACACACCCCACTTCACCAAGGTAAGTTAGGCAATACAACTTTTTAACAAACTCCCTGGAAAAACTGTCTGGAAAAGAGTGCTCGGTTGCAGACAATGTGCACAGGGATGCTAGGTAGACATGAGCCAGATGCAGGGGAAGGTAATAGCTAATAACCTCTGGCTACCAAACACACAGCATGTAAGACAGACATTCCCATCCCTGCCTCACAGTTAGGGATTTCAGCCCAGGTCTGCTGCTCCCAAGCCCCTGCTCAGCTACCACGTTGCCCCCTAATAATATTACCATTATTGTATTCACAATATTAATGGCATCATTAGGATTGGTATTTAAAAATACTCCTCAGATCTCCACCACCCCAGCAGAGCTACTTTACAGAAGAATAAATTAAAAACACTAAGGAAATAAATCTACATTCCTTCTAACAGCCTTCTTCAGAAGGCAATCAACAGCGGCGGCAGAACTACCGACAGCAGCGTAGCTGTGCCTCAAACCTGCCCGCAGCTTACTATGAGTCCGGGAAGCCCAAGTGTTTTAAGCCCAGCTTAAAAACATGGCAACTGTCACACTTTCCAGTGGTAAAGTAAGAAAACTCTAAACCATGAGAGAACAGGGCAGTAAATCTCCCCAAGGCAGAGGGCGGCAACCGACTGCTGTCACATTTGGCTCTGTCTACGTGGGTTCTGTGTGAGGAATGCAGGATAAAAATCAAAAATCAAACTAAGAAACATATCCAATCAAAGCATGACACTTTCTAGAAGGCATTTAACTGTTTCAGAAGTCATATCCACCCCCAGAGTCGGATTTTAAAGACTAAGGGTATGGATGTTTATTTTGAAGATGCTCTCCAGGTGTGTTCCACCTCTGCAAAAATAGTGTGTCCACTGGAGATTCAAAACCAGCCAGTTGCTCCCAAGGCCAAGTTTTGGGGGACAGTCCCAAGGCAGAACTGCTTTCCTACTTCTTTCCTGATTTGCATAATGCCACTGGCCTGGTAGACTCCCAGCCCTATGATGATGGGAATAGAGACCACAGGTTCTTAAATATGTAGTTCCTCATATAAAACAACCAGAAGTTATGTGTGCCCTCTGGATAGAAATTATAATTATTGCCTTGGGAGAAGGAATTCTGTTGATCTTCCAAGTCAAATCCACAATTTTGCAAGATAACGACAAAGCTATTAAAATATAAGTGGTTACTAGGCTACCAAGAAAGTTGATGTAAATTATTGGTTAGCAAATACAAAGAAAAAAACAAAATCAAATCGTACTAAAAATAAATATTATACTGAAAAAAAAATCACTTCATTTTACACTTAAGATTACCAACAGTTTTTTAAAATTACATTACTCATTGCTGGTAAGTTGCAGTAAAATAGTTATGCTTAAAGTTTGTAGGATGGATTGATACATCCCTTTTAGAAAATCAGTTTGGCAATACCCGTCAGAGCCCTAAGAATGCTGAGGGCATCACAACTAAAGACAAGTCTGTCAATATAATTCTAAGAGGACCAATACGGTGGGTCCAGACACAAAGCTCTCCAGAGACTAGGTTCAATTCAGGGATAGGTTTTGGAGGTTACAAAGGGACATATATACCATCAATCCTTCCAGCAGCCTTCTACACACCACTCCCCTATTTCAGTCAGGGTTCATTTGGTTATCAGAATTGAAACTCACAAGGAATGTAATAAAAGTGAATAGAGGTAACTCCCCAAGTCCAACTGCAATAAAAACAACGGGGCATCAAGACAAAGTCAACCCCCAAACTGTACAACATTAAGAATCAAGACATCAGCTCTAAAATTCTCTTGTACTCTGGAGCCATTGGTCTCTGTATTTGTCCCACTTCTGCTTCCTTCTCCTCTGTTGCTGAGTCCAGCTTCTCTGTTCATACACCTGCTTACAACCCTTCCAAGGCTTCCCCCGAATGTTCTCATGACCTTTATTTATTTATTTATTTATTTTATTGAAGTACAGGTGATTTAGAATGTTGTGTTAGTTACTGCTGTACAGCAGAATGACTCAGTTATACATATATATACCCCCATGACCTTTAAACTCAGCTCCCTAACAACTCTCTGTATCTCAAGTCCAGATAATCTGAAGAGCCAATCCGATTGTTCTTCCGGGGGTCAGGTGCCCAGCTTGGGCCAATCAGCAGTGGAGCGAGATCACAGTGAAGAAAGCAACACCTGGCAGATGGATGGGGACAGTTATCTAGAAAAGACAGAGGCCAGGAAGAAACGATAGGCATGTTTGCTATGGTTTCTCAGAGTTTCTGAGAGTTACTGAATAGTAGTGAGTTTAAGATTACCCTTTGACCTAGGAGAATTTTTTTCCAGGAATCTATGTTAGTTTCCTACGGCTGATGTAACAAAGTACCACAAAATAGCAGCTCAAACAATAGACATTTATCATCTCACAGGTCTGGAGGCTAGAAGTCTGAGGTTAAGGTGTCAGCAGAGCCAGGCTCCCTCTGAAGAAGGCACCAGGGAAGGATCTGTTCCAGGCCCCTCTCCTAGCTTCTAGTAGTAGTTCCTTCCCTTGTGGCAGCATAACTCCTACCTTCACATGCCATACTCTGTGTGTGCATGTCTGTGTCCAAATTTCCCCTTTTAATAAGGATGCCAGTCATACTGGATTAGGGGTCCACCCTACCTCAGTATGACCTCATCTTAACTAGTTACATCAGCAGTGACTATTTCCAAATAAGGTCACATTCTGAGGCATGGGGGTTGAGGGGGTAGGACTTCAACATATGAATTTTTTTTTAACATCTTTATTGGAGTATAATTGCTTTACAATGGTGTGTTAGTTTCTGCTGTATAACAAAGTGAATCAGCTATATATATATATATATATATATATATATATATATATATATATCCCCATATCTCCTCCCTCTTGCATCTCCCTCCCACCCTGCCTATCCCATCCCTCTAGGTGGTCACAAAGCACCGAGCTGATCTCCCTGTGCTATGCAGCTGCTTCCCACTAGCTATCTATTTTACATTTGGTAGGGTATATATGTCAATGACACTCTCTCACTTCATCCCAGCTTACCCTTCCCCTCCCCGTGTCCTGAAGTCCAGTCTCTACGTCTGCGTCTTTATTCCTGTCCTGACCCTAGGTTCTTCAGAACCATTTTTTTAAAACTTTTTTTAGATTCCATGTATATGTGTTAGCATACAGTATTTGTTTTTCTCTTTCTGACTTACTTCACTCTGTATGACAGTCTCTAGGTCCATCCACCTCACTACAAATAACTCAATTTCATTTCTTTTTATGGCTGAGTAATATTCCATTGCATATATATGTGCCACATCTTCTTTATCCATTCATCTAACGATGGACACTTAGGTTGCTTCCATGTCCTGGCTATTGTAATTAGAGCTGCAATGAACACTGTGGTACATGACTCATTTTGAAATATGGTTTTCTCAGGGTATATGCCCAGTAGTGGGATTGCTGGGTCATATGATAGTTCTATTTTTAGTTTTTTAAGGAACCTCCATACTGTTCTCCATAGTGACTGTATCAATTTACATTCCCACCAACAGTGCAAGAGGGTTCCCTTTTCTCCACACCCTCTCCAGCATTTATTGTTTGTAGACTTCTTGATGATGGCCATTCTGACCAGTGTGAGGTGATACCTCATTGTAGTTTTGATTTGCATTTCTCTAACAACATATGAATTTTAAGCAGATATAATTCAACCCATAACACCTAGGATTCTGCTTATGGGATTTTTCTCCCAGGCAACTAATTCAAAGAAGAGAATTTTATGTATGGAAATGTTCAGTACTAGTTGTTTGTAATGAAAAAAATCAGAACTGAGTTCCTAATAGATAGGATACACTCAAGTATCTCTCAAGGCAGTAGAGCACAGCTTGTGAGGACGTGGGGTCATGAGTCAGACTGCCAAGGTTCAGCTCAAATCCAGACTCTGGCAGTTATTAACTGAGCAACTCTGGGAGAGTTACTTAAATTCTCTTTGCTTCAGTTTCCCCATCTATAAAATGGAGATGGTGGTTATACCTCACAGAAGAATTAATACAACAAAACCTCAACAGTATTAGAAGGATCCAAAATATTAAATCATGCAAAATACAAAATCTTGCTATTGCAAAGTTATGCATAAGGCAGGCTTTTGTCATTAGCCTGACTCCATAAATGTCCAACAGTCACCAATAGCTTTATATTCAACGTTATATTATTTTAGAGCACATTACTGAGGGGTTTGTTACACATGTAAATCTCTTACAGCACTGCCTACCGCACAAAAGGCATTAAATAAATCCTCATATATACACTCTCCTAACTCTGGTCTCCCACGGCTCACTGTGACATGTGGTTCTATTGTGGCTTCTCTCCTTCATGTGTACATGTGTGTCTCATCTCCTCAACAAGATCACATACTGAAATACCGGATTCAGATTTAGAGGTCAATGTGTACATGAAACATAGGAACTTAAGATTCCAGAATGTTGGGCTTCCCTGGTGGCGCAGTGGTTGAGAATCTGCCTGCTAATGCAGGAGACAGGGGTTCGAGCCCTGGTCTGGGAAGATCCCACATGCCACGGAGCAGCTGGGCCCGTGAGCCACAGCTGCTGAGCCTGCGCGTCTGGAGCCTGTGCCCCGCAACGGGAGGGGCCGCGATAGTGAAAGGCCCGCGCACCGCGATGAAGAGCGGTCCCCGCACCGCGATGAAGAGTGGCCCCCACTTGCCGCAACTAGAGAAAGCCCTCACACGAACCGAAGACCCAGCACAGCCAAAAATAAATAAATGAATAAATAAATAAATAAATAAATAAAATTTAAAAAAAAAAAGATTCCAGAATGTTTTACATTTAAGGCCCCACTTCACTGCTTCTTTTCACATAGTAACTCCTTATCCCCCATTTAGAAACTACCCATTAAGCTCACCTTTCTAGAGCATAGCTAAAGGACCAGAAGTAAACCGAAAACAAGTTTATTCACTGCAATTTACAGATTTTGTTCTTTAAAAAGGTCCTTAGGTCTTTACTGACAGCTTATTTATTCTTTATTTGACCCACAATTCTAACTAATTTGAGCACGTGGTTTCCAGGACTATGGCAGAGTAGAAGCAACAAATTAAAAGGGAAAAAAAGGGAACTACTATAGAAAAACTATAGAAATAAGACGGAATACAAAGTACAGCAGTCTGAGGTCATTTAATAAAAGGACAAATAGTCTTACATACCTTCCTGTTTGCTCCTGAATGTAGCACCTCTATGACCCAGCATGGTTACTATGTGTGTAAGGCTAGATCTGAGTCAGTATGAAATAGTTTAATTATCCTTAGAAATCTGTAAGGCAGCAGAGATTCAGAGAGACTACTCTCTGGAATGACTTTTTCCTTTTTTTTTTTTTTTTTTTAAGTTTTGATGCTCTCTACTAGAGTAAACTCTGAACTATATGAGAAAACTGAGATATTAGAATAATCTTAAACAGTTCCAGTCATCCAAGTTTAACTATACATACACTGTGATTACGTTTGTCAGACAGAGTCTTAAAGAACCTTTAGAGAAATGACATATAATTAATATACAAATAGTTTCAATTTCAGTATGTGCTCTAAAGTACTTATTACTTTGCTTTATCAACTAAATTAAACTTCCTTAAAACCTAGTTTATTCTGTTTATAACAAAGTCCTTTTCATGGTAGAACAGGGATAAACTTCAGTCCAGATACCACCCAAACCAACTCTCAAAATAAAATCTAAATTATTACTATTACCCACAACACTTGTAGAGTCGTTTTACTTTCCTTAAGTACACTCATGCAAACGGCATGCAGGTTTAGCATAATAACGCTGGACCAAAAAGAGCATCATTTCGGAGGCTCTATCAGCTCTTTACAGTTGTGGTTTAATATCACTGCAACCTGATGGCCAAAGTTTGCAATCTCTTTGAACGGAAGTTCTCAGCCCTGGCTGCACCTTAGAATCACCTAGGAACTTAAGTAATAGCGAGACTCCATCCCAGAGAGTCACACTTAATTGGTCTGGGGTGGGAGCCAGGGATTGTTTCTCCCCCCAAACTCAAGTGACAACCAGGATGAGAACCACTGCCCTAAAATGGTCCTTTCTCATCAATAAAGAACAAACCTTATGAGCTAAAAATGGTGTTCAACCCTGCACTCCATTCTGAAAAGGCACCTCATTCCATCTTTATTTACAAGTCAATAGTTTTAACTCAAATATTTCAAAGTTTCAAAACAAAACTTCCTACCCAAATGTGCATATTAACAACTCACAGGCACTCTTTACCACTGATTAAGGTTAGTAAGCACTAGCTTTTTTAATAAGTTGTTTTAATGTTAGTCCACACGTTTTCAGTCATTCCTGCACCAGCATCCAAGGGCAAGTGAGCAGGCAATCAGTGGTCTGACAATATCTCAGAGTGTTCCACTAAATATTGAGTTACAACAAAGAAAACCAACCAGAGACAGGGAAACAGCAGCTGCTATATATGCTGTAAAACACTCTGAAGCTTTACTTGAAATTCTTTCACTGAGACAAATGGAGACATATATGGGCCCAGGTGGAAATGGTTCATAATGTTTAATACGAAATGCTCTAAAGTAATTTGCTAAAACTTGAACAGAGTAAGACAGCTGGGTTTGTAAAGAAAAAGACTTCCAAAGGGAAAGGCCGGTCCACAAGCGGATCAGAGCTTGGCCAGGCTCATCATACAGCTGAGCTCGTGGGTATGAGATGCAGGACCTCCCTGGAAATGTGTTTCTTCCAAACCTCCTCACCTTTTCTAGCTTTCACTAAAGCCATCAGCATCAAAACCAGAATTTATACTGGGCCTTCTAAAGGAGTCTGAGGACAGGAAGAACATGTTTTTAATTGCCAAGTATGTTTTTCTTTACCTAAAGAGATTTCAATAAGAAAGAACCACAGCCCTCCCTTGCCTCCCCTCCCCAGGGCTGGTCATCCATGCAGTCACACAGACCCATGAGGCTTAATATCCAAAGTCAGTCCCTAGCTTGCAGTCCACTCTCTCAACTGTTAAAAAACATAGAGATGACTTAAACTGACAGCATCAATTAACAGTAGAGCAAGTTTTCCCTAAGAAACAATAGCATTCAGTAAAAAATGCCATTGGTAATTTGATA
The DNA here is from genome assembly GCF_949987535.1 of Balaenoptera acutorostrata. NCBI lineage: Eukaryota > Metazoa > Chordata > Mammalia > Artiodactyla > Balaenopteridae > Balaenoptera > Balaenoptera acutorostrata. The sequence goes on along the minus strand of NC_080065.1, from coordinate 56,379,740 downwards.
GGGATTGCATTGAATCTGTAGATTGCCTTGGGTAGTATAGTCATTTTGACAATATTGAGTCTTCCAATCCAAGAACATGGTATATCTTTCCATCTGTTTGTGTCTTCGATTTCTTTCATCAGCATCTTATAGTTTTCAGAGTACAGGTCTTTTGCCTCCTTAGAATAAAATACCTAGGGATAGACCTACTTTTTTTTTTTTTAATTTATTTATTTATTTTTGGCTGTGTTGGGTCTTCGTTTCTGTGCGAGGGCTTTCTCTAGTTGCGGCGAGCGGGGGCCACTCTTCATCGCGGTGCGCGGGCCTCTCACTATCGCGGCCTCTCTTGTTGCGGAGCACAGGCTCCAGACGCGCAGGCTCAGCAATTGTGGCTCACGGGCCTAGTTGCTCCGCGGCATGTGGGATCTTCCCAGACCAGGGCTCGAACCCGTGTCCCCTGCATTGGCAGGCAGATTCTCAACCACTGCGCCACCAGGGAAGCCCAGACCTACTTTTTTGATGCGATGGTAAATGGAATTGTTTCTTTAATTTCTGTTTCTGATCTTCTGTTGTTAGTGCATAGAAATGCAAGAGATTTCTGTGTATTAATTCTGTATCCTGCAATTTTATCGAATTCATTGATGGAGACACAAAAGGCACTGAATAGCCAAAGCAATCTTGAGAACGAAAAACAGAGCTGGAGGAATCAGGCTCCCTCACCTCAGACTATAATACAAAACTACAGTAATCAAAACAGTACTGGTACAAAAACAGACACAGAGATCAACAGAACAGAATAGAAAGCCCAGAAATAAACCCACACTCCTATGGTAAATTAATCTACAACAAAGGAGGCAAGACTATACAATGGAGAAAAGACAGTCTCTTCAACAAATGGTGCTGGGAAAACTGGACAGCTACATGTAAAAAAATGAAATTAGAAAACTCCCTAACACCATACACAAAAATAAAGTCAAAATGCATTAAAGACCTAAATGTAAGACCGGATACTATAAAACTCTTAGAGGAAAACATAAGCAGAACACTCTTTGACATAAATCACAGCAATATCTTTTCCAATCCAACTCCTAGAGTAATGGAAATCAAAACAAAACTAAACAAATGGGACCTAACTAAACTCAAAAGCTTTTGCACAGCAAAGGAAACCATAAACAAAACGAAAAGACAATCCACAGAATGGGAGAAAATATTTGCAAATGATGCAACTGACAAGGAATTAACCTCCAAAATTTACAAACAGCTTATGCAGCTCAATATCAACAAAACAAACAACCCAATCAAAAATGGGCAGAAGACCTAAAGAGACATTTCTCCAAAGAAGACATACAGATGGCCAAGAGGCACATGAAAAGATGCTCAACATCGCTAATTGTTAGAGAAATACAAATCAAAATTACAATGAGATATCACCTCACAGCAGTCAGAATGGCCATCATCAAAAACTCTGCAAACGATAAATGTTGGAGAGGGTGTGGAGAAAAGGAAACCCTTCTACACTGTTAGTGGGAATGTAAATTGATACAACCACTATGGAAAACAGTATGGAGGTTCCTTAAAAAACTAAAAATAGAGCTACCATATGATCCAGCAATCCCACTCCTGGGCATATATCCAGAGAAAAATATGGTTCGAAAGGATACATGCACCCCAATGTTCATTGCAGCGCTGTTTACAATAGCCAAGACATGGAAGCAAACTAAATGTCCATTGACAGATGAATGGATAAAGAAGATGTGGTACATATATACAATGGAATATTACTCAGCCATTAAAAAGAATGAAAATGCCATTTGCAGCAACATGATGGACCTGGAGATTATCATACTAGGTGAAGTAAGTCAGACAGAGAAAGACAAATATCATATGATATCACTTATATGGGGAATCTTTAAAAAAATGATACAAATGAGCTTATTTACAAAACAGAAACAGACTCACAGACTTACAGAATGAATTTATGGTTACCAAAGGGGAAAGGTGGGGGAGAGGGATAAATTGGGAGTTTGGGATTGACGTGTACACACTACTATCTTTAAAATAGATAACCAACAAGGACCTACTGTATAGCACAGGGAACTGTGATCAATATTCTGTAACAACCTAAATGGGAAAACAATTTGAAAAAGAATAGATGTATGTATATATATAACTGAATCACTTTGCTGTACGCCTGAAACTAACACAACACTGTAAATCAACTGTAATCCAATATAAAATAAAAATTAAAAAAAAGAAAATAGCATTGTTTGGATCCTTAATATAATCATGCTTCTAGCATTATCTCTCAATGTAAGATGCAATTCTAGGTAACTCTGGAATATCTATTGTGGGGATGTTGTTGAGGACATTGTACACTCATCGTTCACCATTCCCCGTGTTGTGGGAAAATTTCTCAGACCTCAAGACCAAGAAAAGCTCTCTTTCGCCTGAGTAACCAGTTTGTTTTTGCCTTCCTAACACTGAATCACGTAACAATCATGTCTCTTTTTTGGTCTAGACTGCTATAATTCTATCAAATTCAGACTCAAGTTTTGGCCCTTTTCCAGCAACTACATAGGATCTGCTCTCATACATTCTTGTACACTACCCTCTTTTTTTCCCCTCTACCTTTAATTTTCCCTTTGCTCCAATTTTCTGATTAATTTTATCCTCTAAGCACAAGAAAAAAATTTCCTCTAAGATCTACAGGAAGAAATTCAACCTGACCATGTTAGATGAAGTAATTATACATAATCAACATGTGATTTTGGCTAAATAGACAGGCTATAATTTTCCTTATACCTTTGATCTACTGACAAGAACCCTCTTTGTCCCTTGTTTCATAGTTCTGCGATCTAAAAAAAAAAGGAAGCACTGATAGCATTGTGCCCAAGAGGAGTTAAAGGGTATTTAATAAATCTGTACACATTTTTAGCAAATCTGAAAGAACACGATGTGAAACTGTAGTGACAACAAGCAAGACCCCAAAATCACGTAGCTTAACTGAGAAAGACCAGTGAGTGTTTTGTAAAAGAATTTTACTATAGAGAGTTGTTTTTTCTTTACCTAGTACTATTAAAATATTAATGATGATGAATGTTAAATGGTTAGAAGAAAAATGGCAATGATTAATACAGGCCGCAGCTGCCCAAACTGTATACACTGCGCTTAATTATTTGCAGCCACGGATCTAAAAAGTTCCTTCATAAACACACCACTCTATCCACACTGCTCTAAGGTCGCCGATGTCTTGTACCCTGGTAGACTCACTTCTCAGTCCAGCCCTCCTTGTTCTTTCAACAGCATTCGACATGGTTAATCACATTCTCCTCAAAACATCATCTTTACTCGGCTTCCAGGACACCACTGGTCTTCCTCTCACATCTCCCCTTTGGCCATTCCTCCTAGTCTCCTTGCTTATTGCCACTCACCTCCCTGACCTCTAAGCTCCAAGTACCCCAGGATTTGGTTCTCTTCTATCTATGCCAACTCCCCCAGTTATCCCACTGGTCCCACAGCTTTATCTACCACCAATGACTCCCCAGATCTCTCTCTCTAGCCTGGATGTCTTTCCTCACCCCCAGATTCATTTATACTACCTTCTTCACATCTCCATTTGGATGTCCAATAGAAATCTCAACCCCTGCCACTTCAAAGGATTTAATACCTTCTTTGCATTGCATCTTAAGCACTGACATACAACTCCCTAATAAGATCAAGGTAAGACAAAAGCATCTGTCTTCTTAGAAACAAGAACCACCACTTGGAGTCTTCAAATCATTATTGAACTTTAACTGTCATAAATTTGGCAGCGCATTTGAGAAACAGTCTAGAGGTGTTTTAGCAGACAAATTACAGAACCCTCTAAACAGACATGACTGTCCTGAATTGCTTTTTGGCACTGAATTCTACGTGTTATTTATATGCACATTAACAATGGAGCAGGAGAGTATTGCACCTTCTCCAAGAGGCACAGAGAACCATCAATAGTATGCAGAACTGATGATTCATTTAAGACCCTGGCTCTTGTAGCCACCAGATATCAGCCTACATATCTCCTTGTGTTTGAGGGCCTATGTGGTGATCTACTGGGTAATGGGATTTCTTTCAATAACTTCATGAATTAAAATGGATTCACTCAAAGAATGTGTGTGTGGAACCTTCACCTGCCCCTTAAGAGTTCAGAAATCTCGGGAACCTGTACTAGCACAAGACATGAACCACAGCAAGAGGCTGAAGTCTGCGACAAACCCCAGCCAGCACGGACACAACAGACCTCAGCCTGGACACTCATGGCCACCAAGGCACACACAAATCCAGGAGGTGACAGATTTGCCTTGAATCTCAGGCTGTACGCTCTATCAGGCCAGGGGCTCTGTGTAGTTGAGACTGTTGGCTGTCCTCCTGCTATCTTCCCCACTCAGTAAGTGGCACCGCACTCTCCCAGTTCACTTTTAAGTCACCTTTGACTCCTCCAGTCCTCGTACCCCACTTCTACGGTGAACAATTCCTGTCGAGTCTATGGCCAATGCACATCCTGAACGCGGTTGCTTCTCACCACCTCCGCCACCATGAGTCTGTCCAAGCACCATCATCTCTGACCCGATTACCTCAATCACCTCTTAGTTGGTTCTCTGGGTTTCCACCCCAGCTCCCCTACAGTCTATTATCTATACAGAAGCCAGGGATCCTGTTAAAAGTTAGATCCTCTCACCCTTCTACTCAAACTCCTCCAGTGACTACCCAACTGACTTGCAAATTAAAAAATAAAAAAAAAGGCTTACAAGGTGACATGATGTGACCTCATCCTTCATCCTCAGCCTTTGCCTCTGATCTCAACTTCTACCAATCTCCCCGTCACTCACTCTGCTCCAAACACCCTGATCTTCGTCCCATTCCTTGAAGTGTCCACCTATGTCCTGCCTCAGGACCTTTGCACGTCCTGTTCCCTCTGTATGGATCATTCTTTTCCCCACATATACACAGGGCTGAATCCATTTTATTCAAATTTTTACATAAGTCACCTTCTCAGTGAGGTCTACTCTGACCACCCGTCAAAAACTGCGGCATCCCTTGCCCCTACAGCTCAATACTCCACATTCCCTTTCATTCTATTTTCTCCTTAGGACATACTGCCACCTAACATAGGGGTCTGCAAACTACGGGCTGCAGGCCAAATCTAGCCCACCACCTGATTCTGTAAGTAACATTTTGTTGAAACGGAGCCATACCCACTCATGTACATACCGTCTATGGCTGCTTTCACACTCCAAGGGCAGAGTTGAGTAGATGGGACAGAAGCTCCCTGGCCCACAAAGCCTAAAATGTTTACTATCTGGCCCCTTACAGAAAAAGGTTGCCCACACCCCATTCTAACACATTGCTTAACGTATTGTCTGTCCCTCTCTAAATAATGAGATCAGGCACTTTCACTTGTTTTGTTCATTACTGTATTCCCAGAGCCACTAACAGGCCCTGGTGCATAGTAGGTGCTCAATAAATGTGTGTTAAGTAGAGGGAGGAATGAATAATGCAGTCATATGGTTGAGCTGGAAAATATAAAAGATACACTGATGACTTTCCCATAAACTATTTTTAAATGCACAGAATACCTAAAAGTACAGTGTAATAAATTATAAACACTCATGTAACCACCACCCAAGGAGGGAAATATGGCTAATGCCTTTTCAGTGAAAACATTGTGTTTCCATAAAATCCACAGTTAACGAAAATGCAAAGTAGAATTATACCTGACATGAAAATGTTCATGGCCCAGAAGAGCCCTGGTTCACTCCACACTCCCTGGTTCACTCCACACCCCCTGGTTCTTAGACACTTCTCAAGTTCTTTCTCACTCCTTCTCAGACAATAGCACACTTCAAGACAAAGGAAGAACAGGTAAAATTCTGGACCCTCACTATAAAACCTCATACATAACATGGCTCATGTTAAGTTGCCTCCCAGTAGGGCTTAGGGCATTTTAATACAACCATCCCCTCTTATCTGGGGTCCCCAAATCCAATTCTACCCTCAAATGAGCATGTACCACCGAGGCTCCCACATATTTATGTGATCCTCCAACTTCATTTTCCTTAAGCATTTGTGATCCCTCAGAGCAAAAAATTAAGACGGTCACCCTCAACTTCTCTTCCTCTATATTTCTCTTCCATTTATTAACAAGACACTGTTGCTGGTGCCCAGAGAATTCAGGAAAAAAAAAATAAAAACAATCTATTTAGAAACAATTCCGGCTTAACCACTGTGTCAATTCCTATCCACATCTCCCTTCCTCTGAATCAGGGGGGACATTTGCATTAAAACAGTATCTCTCTTACTTAGAATGCACCTGCTCAGACTGATGAAGCCCCAACTGGAGTCATAATCCTCCACTTTTGAGATCAATACCATTCTAACAAAATGAATTAACACTTCTGGTGAGATATAAGGAAAAAATAATATCGGGACCTATAAAACCAGAATTGTCCTCATGTGAAGTGGGAGAAAAGGATGGACAGAGAGGCAGGGAAAAAATTAAGTATTAGCAAATATTCTATTATAAAACTCATAAAAATGTTCAGTCACAATTATAAATAATTAACATTCCATAAATGAGACTACTGCCCACAGAGCTCAATTCTTCTCTACACCAGAAATGCTACATATTGTTTTGTTTTACAAAAGGCCACGTTTTATTTTTTCTAAAGTCCATCAAGGTTGACTGCTGTAACAATATCACAGATGATCTGCCCATTCTAATTTCACACAGTAGCTTCTATATTTATAATAAACAGTAAGTCCCACATAACTTTATACAAAATTCAAAATTGTACTGAACGCTTAAAACATAGTTACAGGCATAATTCCATATGGTTTTAAGGTGGAAAAGGGCAGTCCTGTAGCTCCATGTACCTTCCCACTCACAGATACACATATACACCATACAGTACCATCACTTGCTAATAAAAGTGCTGGAGAAAAGGACAAGCTATCCCTTTTATCCTGTATCAAGGTTTCATCTTACATAGTCAAGCGTAATGAAATATGATTTTCCCTAGAGAATACTTTGGAAACGATGCACTATCATTACTGGGTAACAGTCAGTTTTAAATATTACCTCCCTTTCCTCACTTTATCAAAAGGAAAAGTGACCTCAATCTCAATTTAAAGACCTATATTTAAAATATCATAATTCTGGTATAATGTATTAGGCTAACATTATACTTTCTTTTTAAGGGCACAAGAATATACACAGTGCCGGTAAGGATTTACAAATCTGTTGTTTCCAACACAAAAGGTGACCTCGCTAAAAACGTTTATCATAAAAAAAAATTAAATCCACTAATTTTCTTTCCAGATACACAAGAAAGCAAAGCATCATCATGGTAATAAAATAAATAGATATGCTGAAAACGTATCTGGTAAAATATATGCAAGGTTAATGAAATTTAAAATAGTCATCAGAATGGAGTCTTTTAAGAATATGCATGAAGATATCTTAGTCATATTGAACCAGTGTGGGGAAAATTAGTTTATTTCCCTCAGAAAACCCATTTTGGCATATACACGGGCCTCCCATACAGATTCACAAGCACACATCTGTATCTGTGTGTATGAGGAAAATGATGTATCTGTTAGGAAAAAGGGGCATAAGCAGCTCAACAAAATTTTACAGGATCTTGTGGGCATTGATATTGCAACATGAATTTTTACGAGTTTTCAGGGAGAAAAAAATATTCTTACAAAAGGTTGATAAGACCTGACAGCTCCGAGTGAGTGAAATACATACACCCTCAGGCTCTCCCCCGCCAAGTTGCTGCCTTGCAGGTGTCGCGGCCATAACTCGGCATCCAGCGAGCCCTCACTGTGTTCAGGGATCCGAAGTTCAGGACAGAAACCCCACAACCCAAGTGTAAACCATCTTCTCTAGCTACTCCAGTAGAAGTAATTCTCGCATAATGGCCATACTTCTATTTGAGGATCAAAACAAATGATGACCAAAATCTATTAGACGAGGGTTAGTCTCCTCTCTGCCACTGTTTTCACCATCCACATCATACTCCACGTGGGTTACAGGCCTGACCTGGGGTGACAGGCTGGCACGTAGAATGTTGCCATGAAAAGAATACTGTATTCATAAATGGTACTTCAGTTGGACAACCTCCTTTTGCTGGCTTAACGACCACAGACAGACACTGGCACCCTAGAAAGGGAGAGAGGTAGGCTTCCTTCTGCATTTCCTCTCCCCTCACATTCTCAGATATCCATTAGTTCAGCAAAATTAAGTCAGAAAAAAAAATTAAAAACTTTCTCTTTTTGTAAAAATGTGTACTAGCAATCCTCAGACTACTAAAGGAAATGAAAAGCACGATACTCATAACAGGAACGACACTTTTTTTTTTTTTTTTTTATTGATTAGTTGATTGATTGCTATGTTGGGTCTTCGTTTCTGTGCTAGGGCTCTCCCCAGTCGCGGCAAGCGGGGGCCACTCTTCATCGCGGTGCGCGGGCCTCTCACCATCGCGGCCTCTCTTGTTGCGGAGCACAGGCTCCAGACGCGCAGGCTCAGTAATTGTGGCTCACGGGCCTAGTTGCTCCGCGGCATGTGGGATCTTCCCAGACCAGGGCTCGAACCCGTGTCCCCTGCATTAGCAGGCAGATTCTCAACCACTGCGCCACCAAGGAAGCCCGGAACGACACTTTTTAATAGCTGCCTTGCTATCTGAGGATCCACTCAAAGATGATCAGGGTAAACATCCAAAGTTGCATCCAGTTAATGTGAGGACTTTTAAACTAGCATGTTTGTTGTTCCTCAATACAGAAAAAAGTGTTTAGTTATGTAATGAGACATTAACTTTGTCCAAAAGTTAGGTTGTGGTGAGGATATAAATTTGCAAGGAGTTATGCCTTCAAACACACACACACACACACACACACAACCTTCAAGTCTTCTGCAGGTTACAAAATACTCATCAACAATGCAGTAAGTACAGCCAAGTATGCAAAATCCTTTGCTACTCTTGAGGACACAGGTCCGTGTCCTTTCCATAAAGCCCTCAGGTCAACACTGAAGGTCAGGAAAAATCTGAGTGTAAAAACTTAGACAGTTGAAAGGCAAAGAGATGAGCTCCAATCCTATCCCTGTCACTAACTAGAAGACCGGGTACCCATGACTTGAGTTCTCTGACACGCCTGTTTCCTCACCTGTAAAATGGGGATTCTCCCCTCTACCTAGTGGGCCTGCGGTGAGGACTGAAAGGATGTGTGGAGAGTAACCAGTACGGCTCCTGTTCATAGAGGCGCTGGGTAAATGGCACCCACAGTAAACATGAACTTTCTCCACAAGCCAGCGGGAGCCAGGCCAATGCTTCTACACCCCTGGCCACTCACAGAACCACCTGGCAGCCTTTACTAGACGGGCAGGCAGAGTCACGATCTCCCAGTTGGAACCTGGCGTGTCAAAGCTCCAAAGGGACTTTGAATACGGTCAAAGCTGAAACCAAAAACACTGCTGTACCAACCTATTCAACCCTGGCTGCCGGAAGGACAGGCTAAATATTGCGTTTACTGTGCTCCTAGCTTTCCCAGGCATTGTCTGTCCCCCCTTATTAGTTTGCTTTGGCGATTTATTTTCTTAATCGTCATTGGCCCTTCCACATTTGTGCTTCTACAATAAGCTCTCCTCAAGGTGGTACTTTGCGGGGAGAGGGCTTATTATGGGAAGAGTAAACAGCTTCAGCAAGAGAAACAAAGAATCAGGCCATGGGAGCCGGTTATCTATCATGTGTTACATTCTATCCCAAAACTTAGTGGCTTAAAACAATCACTGTTTCATCTTCCTTCACAAATTTGTGAGCCAGGAATTCAGACCAGGTTCAGTAATTCTGCTCCACATATTTTTTACTATTTTTTTTTTATTTTAAAGCAACTGTTACAAAAAATTGGTCAATCTGTTCACGAACAACTTTTAAAAAATCAGCTCCTCTCTGCTTCTACTGACCCACTGTGGGAAAAGCACTGGATTTTACACAAAATCCGTGAGCAAGTTATTTAAGTTCTGTGAGCTTCACTTTCCTTAACTGAGAAATGGAGATATTCCCACCTTCCCTGTAAGATCACAAGGAGGATTAAAAAATATAATGCATGTAAGCACGAGTAAAGTGCCTAGCACACAGTAGGCCTTCAAAAAGGCCTATGCAGCAATGCTTTGTGTTAACACTTTCAAAAGCTAGGAAGCCACAGTCAATTCTAATAAGCAGCATCAGAAAACCCAAATATGTTATTGATACCGCTTCTGCTTGTACTTGAAGGTAACTTAAGTGCCTCATACTCAACTTCAGTGTTTTCTTTTACATTTTAGAAAGAAATTCAGTCCATTAAATCATTAATGACAGATCCAATGGTCTCCTTTCAATCCAGATGTGAATGCACAGGTGTCTGTTTTCAAGGTTCAGCCACTTCGGTTGCAACCATTTTTTCCCTGGCTTTATATGTTTTTATAGCACGGTATTACACAGAAAATAGAGCTTTGCAATTCAGCCACCAATTGTGGCAAAGAGCCGCCAGCAAGGCTGTCAGGGAAATTAATTCGTAAAAGGAAAGAAAGGAGCAGGACTTACCAACTATTTACATGGGGAAGTCTTGGACTTCTTTCTAGAATTCGCTTTCCCAAACACTTTTAAATGTTTGCCCTTTGGGAGGATGGAGCACCCACGCCCACTCACACAGAGGCCCCTGCCAGCTGCTCATCCTGGGAGCTTGAGAAAGCAGAACCCTGGCTTCCCCGGGGCTTCACGGAACTTGTCAGTCCAGAACAGAGGCCCCTCGCCTCCCAGGAGGCCGGCCTTGGGCTTCACCCACTCCTTGACCCGCACTCTCAGGAGTTACAGGAAGAGGACCAGGAGCCCTGAGCTATCCACTCGGACGTCCAGCCAGGCTGAACTGGTCTCATTCCAGGTAGTTCTGCCTAACTGGTGACACGTGGCCAGCCAGCAGTGCCAGCCTTCTAGAAACTGATTCGTACTTAGAACCTGAACATATACTACTAAAAATGTTTTTAAAATAAAATCTTCTTTGAACCCCACTCTGAATTGCTCCCTTAGACAAGGGGACAAGGAATAAAGGTGAAAAACGGATGCTCCGCTCCCGCCCACAATCCTTGAGGTGAAGCGAGGGGACTCTACCCCGGAGTTCTCGGATCGGTCTTTCAGGGTCAGCGCTTGTTTCAGTCAGAGCTTCCCTTAAGCTGCAGAGCAAAGTTTCCTCCGTGCATTTATTTACTCAAAGATTTACTGAACACGGGGAGGCAGCCGCTGTGGCCACGAAGATGAGTAAGACGGCTCTCTGCTCTCGTGGAGCTTGCAGTGTGGCGAGGGGAGAAGACATCCAAACGCGATGAGGACAGTGCAGGCCCCTGGCTGACACCCAGGGCCAGAACCCACTCGTGCTGGGCGGGCAAAGGGGAGGGATGAAGGGAGCTCTCGGTGCCTTCCTCGGATCTGTCCAGATCACCACATTCTTTTAGTAAACATCACACAGAAGGGCAGGACCAAGCTTTTAAGTATATGGGGTTGTAGCATTTCATCCAGGCATTTTCAGGAACCCATGTTTGGATCATGGGTACAGCAGGTGTGAAACCTCAATTCACAAAGTTAGGTGTACCAAACAAAAAAACCCACCCTTCTCGTGGAGTCCAATTAATTCTGATTCCAAGGCCCATGATAAGAAACTGATCCTTCAGAGTTGTTCCTGTGATGTGACACCAAGGGAAGCCTACCATGCTTGCTGCTCATGGTCAGCCAGCACCCAAGGGCCCCAGAAATCCAGCACGTCTGTGCTACCATGCCCACAGGTGCCCCAGAATCTTTGCCAAGGCAGGAAGCTCAGGTGTCTAAGTTCTAGCCTTCCCAGGGCCCTTACTTCATGCTGCCACAAGAGGATCATGAATCCTAACCCCTGTATCCCAGGGCCAACCAACCCTGACCGCCTCCCCAGTCCAGGCAATCTGCTTTCTCTCTCCCTGCCCTCACAGGGACACCACACCTCCAGCCCGGGACACACAGTGTTCTCTATTTCTTAGCTGTAGACTGAGAAGAACCTGTTCTTCAAACTGCTTCCATTTTCTGCCAGGCAAGTATCCCCAAGGCAATGACTTACCGCCGTTCCAGTTTCTACTTAAAATGTCAGAGAAGAGAAAAAGCAAAGAGCAAGACACAGATTTAAAAGCTTAAAAAAAAAAAAGATTTCTCCGCCATGTGTGTTCCCCTCAAACAGAGCGTCACAAAGGACACCGTGTCTTTAGCTGCAGATATGCACATCCCCAGTAGAAGCACCACCACCACCTCCCACCAGGACGGGTCCCCGGTGCTCTCCCTATCTGTGGACCATGAGGTTCCCCTCTCCCCAAACCACTGTCCCAGCAGCCCCTTCACGCTGGGAGGTGCGCAAGGTACCATGTCTTTTCGGCACAAAAGACAGCTCAAAGAACAGGAGGAACTCACTCTCCAAAGAATGGGAAAGTTGGGGTCCCTTGAATGGTCTTCCATTCTGCAACATGGAAAACCTCCAAGGAGATGTTTCAAAGCTTAAGATTGGGATCTCACTGCCCTCCTCAAGAGGGAAAGAAATCTAGAGACCCCAAATGCCTTTCAATAAGGGTAAACCAACTCCCTGACTTCACAGGCCAGACGACTCAAGGCTTCCCGGAATAGCTGCTACCCTCTCAATCATTTCATGCATTAACCAGTTCTGCAAGCTCTGGGTGAAGAGTGAATATTTAGTTTTCAGAGTTAAGATTAATAGCATAGTTGTAAGTGTAAATTTCAAACAAAAAAAAAATCCAGAGTACAAACTGTGGTTAGAATAAAAATAACTGGGACAGAGAATCTTTGAACAAGTCATGGAACTAGCCGGGCACACACATGGGGCTCACAGACGGCTTTCTTCGTTATTTTTCCGAGGGAAGAGTGAAGGTAAAATGTGCTGGGCCAGGGAAGAGGGGTTAGGGCTAAAAGTCGGTTCACTTGGGAGCTTAATGTTAATTCTAAGAGCAGAACTGCCCTAACTGCCCACCTTGGCTTGGTCACTGTAAGTAACACCATCTCCTCTGAGTTTTCCCCACTCCCGCTATAAACTCATTCTCTCCAGACCCCCAGCTGCCTTGCTTTGTAGTTTTGTACCGCTTTTGCCAGCAGTCCCATATCACACATGACCCCCACCAGGAGCCCATGACTGGTAATCACTAACTCTTAGGTGAAGGAGCTCTCCCCATGCCTGCAGATCCTGAAGGAGACAGACACAGTCCCAAGGGTTTTTCAGAAAGTCAGTTTTACCCTCAGTAGGTTCACCTCCCTCCCCACCTGCAAGCACTGGGAACCAGCTATCCTGACAGGTTTGAGGCCTGGAGAGAGTACCTTTTATAAAAATCACAGGCGCTGCCTCGTAAGACCAATTGGTCTGCGGATGCTGAGGACATCAAGCAAGTCCACATGGCTCAGAGGTCTCGGAAAGCTGCCGGGGCAGGGGCTGCCATGGCCACAGGGCAAGTCCTCCACTGTGTAGGCAGCTCTGCTCTGATGGAGCCATGGTTCCTGCCAAAGACCCAGAGGGTGAGAGCTTCTCCTTCGATTTTTTCAAGCACACTTGAGGAGAAGGGGAAGACTGAAAGAGTGTTTGAAATTCCAGCTGGGCCAAAAAAATCATTGCTCAAAACTTGACAGATTTCATCTAACGAGGAACCAAAAGATACCCCAAAGCAAGAAAAGCAAGTGCTATCTTCAAGAGATAGCACCAATAACGGCTTACCTGGTAAATTCTCACCAATCATGCTTTCCCCCTCAACTCTGCCCACACAACAAACAAGTTTGTTAAAACAGTTATTTAAAAAAGTATTAGGTGAAAACATTGCTTAGTTATGTAGGGAAATATTAAGCTTAAAAAAAGTACTCTTGATTAGGAAGTTATGAAGCCATAAATAAGCTGGTATTAGAGAAAAATACTACAATCCTAGTCATATATTTTTACTAGTAAGTTTAAATTATGCAGAGAGTAAACCATAAACAAATGGAAAAAAGTCAACTGCCAATTACTATTCCTTCTAAATATTACTACTTTTAAAGAGAAAAAAAGACTTTCCTACGACTACAACATATCTAATGAACATACCTGATGGGGCAAAACATTTAATCTAGTTACAAGCGCTTTTGCTTTCCAATGCTTACATCTTCAAGGAACTAGGAAAACCCACTCCCAGATAAATCCCATCAGGTTGAGGATTCTGTAGTGGGTTCCCCCCTCACTCCCACCTTCAGCCTGAATCACATTTTCACTTGTTGAAATGTGCACTGTGCATATCCAGGTCAACTCACTCTGTGTGCACTGGGTCTCCTAACCCGACTGTCTGTTGCTTTAGGCGCTGACCAGATTTCTTAGTGCTTTTACATCTCCCGTCCCTCCTACCGCCAACTCCTACAGATCTTCATGAGCAGCAAGGCTCAATAAATACCTCTTGATTCAACCAAGAAAAACGTGCACTTTCACACCAGCTCTACCCCACAACAGGAAGGGTTCGTGGCAGCCTGTGTACCAGGGAGGAGTCTTGCACCTCACTTCCAACAAGGGCATCTTCACCAGCACCTACTGTTGCAACAGCATGCTGACATAACACCCTTACTTTCTAGGACCTACATCCACCCATCCAGTCCTCTAACATGTCCTCCTTCTCTGCCCTTCACAAGTGCAGGCCAACAGGCAAGGGGAAGAAAGAGAGACACTGCAAGAAAAAAAAAGAGAGAGACCCAAGAAGAAGTGGACTTGGCTCAGCTCCCTTGCCACCCTGGACTTTAATAATACCAGATATATAGCTCCACTGCAAGTTCAGATTTAAAGGAGCCCCCACACACAAAACCTACTGTATTCAAAACCTAGTTTTCTAGAATATACTAAGTGAGCAGCAGTTTTAACCACACCAAACTGAAAGCTACCCCCCTCCAAAAGTCAAATGAGTGTGATTGCCCATGACTTTTTGATAATGCTGTAAAAGTCATCCATCCATATTGCAAGTTTAGAAACAAAATTTTGAACAACCATGAAACTTAACTTTAAAAAAAACTCTACCTTAATTAATGGCAATTTTGTTACATAATCTGCCACTTTTCATTCAAGCCCACAGAGAAAGCAGCAGCAGTAATTAAATTTACATCCTTAGATGTCCTTAAGTGTCAAAATAAATTTCTAAAAACTGCAGGTAATGGGATCTGAACAATTTCACAACAGTGCCCACCTGATTACAGGTTTCTGAGGAGTACGAAGTGAGAGCCCGTGATGCTTCTCAGCAGGGCTTCCATCTAGCACCATGAAATCACTTGGCAAACCTATATTTATCATTTTTCAAAAATCTGTGTTTTACTTTCCTTTTAATTACCACAAGTGATCTCTAAAGGGACATTTAGAGAGGCTCCGATGAAATCATCCTTGTCGCTGGAACATAGCTATAAACTATTTGGATGGGGCCTTCACCATCTCTTTAAAAAGAAATGGCACTAATTCCACCACTCAGCCTTAACCCTCCCATGAGGGGAGGGAAGGGGAGAGAGATAGGGGATAGAGAACAAAGAAAAACAGCAGCTCACAGCACAGTGAAGAAAAACCATCCTCCAGTTGCAGTGATGCGGCCACCCTTCCTCAACTCTGGATTCAGGTTCAGGAATAAAGGCCTTAAAAATACACATTTAAGTGTAAAGCCCCAATGGAACAAGGATATGTGGCAATTATTTACAGCCTCATCTACAGGATCTATCATTCCTCTCATCAGAGTTAAACTAAAAGAACAAGCATGGGAGAATTTAATGTCTGCTAGTGAGAAAGAGACAGACTATGCAAATTAAAACATCATTTGTGGGCTTCCCTGGTGGCGCAGCGGTTGAGAATCTGCCTGCCAATGCAGGGGACACGGGTTCGAGCCCTGGTCTGGGAAGATCCCACATGCCGCGGAGCAACTGGGCCCGTGAGCCACAACTACTGAGCCTGCGCGTCTGGAGCCTGTGCTCCGCAACAAGAGAGGCCGCGACAGTGAGAGGCCTGCGCACCGCGATGAAGAGTGGCCCCTGCTTGCCGCAACTAGAGAAAGCCCTCACACAGAAACGAAGACCCAACACAGCCAAAAATAAAAATAAATTAATTTAAAAAAAAAAATCATTTGTTCTGCAAAGACATGTTATTATACAAGGAAACATTGTTTTGGAGAATTAACCCCTAGTTACTTCTTTTAATAGTACTTGGTTTATTTAAAAGGCACTCTGATGGGTTTTCAAAGGTAACCACCTTCCACCATTTTTTTAAATTGAGATATAATTAATATAATTATATTAGTCTCAGTTGTACATGATTAATATTTGTACATATTAGAAAATGATCACCACAGTTAAGTCTAGTTAACTAGTTATCCGTCATCATAGTCACTAATTTTTTTCTTGTGATGAAAACTTGATACCTACTCTTAGCAACTTTCAAGTATGCAATAGAGTACTATTAACTAGAGTCACCAGGCTGTACATTACATCCCCAGAACTTATTTTATAACTGGAAGTTTGTACCTTTTGACCCCCTTCACCCATTTTGCCCATAGCCCCGCACCCCTCCCACCACTGGCAACCACCAATCTATTCTGTCTACGAGTTTGGGTTTTTTTTTAAGATTACACATATAAGTGAGATCATCAAGTATTTGTCCTTCTCTGACTTATTTAACCTAGCATAACGCCCTAGGGATCCATCCATGTTGTCACAAATGGCAGTATTTCATTTCTTATGGCTGAGTAACATTCCATTATGTATCTACAGAACACACACACTCCACATCTTCATCCATTCATCCATCGATGGACACTTGTTTCCATATCTTGGCTATTGTAAAATGCTGCAGTGAACATGGGTGTGCATATATGACTTAGTGTTTTCATTTTCTTTGGATAAATACACAGAAGTGGAATTGCTGGATCATATAGTAGTTCTATTTTTTGAAGACCCTCCATACTGTTTTCCATAGTGGCTGCACCAATTTACATTCCCACCAACAGTGCACAAGGGTTCATTTTTTTCCACACCTTTGCCCATACTTGTTGTGTTTCTGATAACAGCCATTCTAACAGGTGTAAGGTGGTATCTCCTACCTTCTACCTTAAATTCTGAGTCTTTGCAGGTTTCCTCCATTAGAACTGAACTGAAAAGTGGCAGGAGACAATGTTTTGGGTTAAAATAATTTGCCCCAATATGTGAAGGCGTCTTGGGCACCCATGTAGGTGCCCTAAAGACAAAGAAAGGTCATTGCCACACCTCCAGAGGATACCCAGAGCCACCATGTGGATGGAGTGGAGGCTCCCCCAGCTCACCTGTTCACTAACTCAGAACACCTGGGAGGGCAGGGCCCTGCTCATTCAGGTGTTCAGATGTTGAGAACAGCCAAGGTTTACTTGTGTCACAGTCATCCACCTCAAGAAGACGTTATACTGCCCCTCAGTACCCCCAAAAAGAACTTCATGTTAGAGACAGAAAGCTAGAGGTGACACTGCTCCAGCTGGCAGGAACAGATATAGATAAGAAGGCCTGGGCTCAGGTACCTGCTCTGGACAAGGTATACTTATCTCTCTAGATTAAACAGGATGCTAAGCAGCCTTTGACCTTTCAAATCCAAAATTCTACTTCCTTCACCATTTCTAGCATTATTATCCCATTTCTCGGACTTTACATTCCATTCTAGGGGTCAATCAGTCTTTTGTAGGCTGATCTGGAAACCAAATCACCATTTAAAACGTCTCTATGGGACTTCACACTCTGCAAACAACTGACTTTCAGACGAACTTATAAAACAATCCCAAAAGCTTAGGCTAACAGCTTAGGCTGGAGCTGCCAGCCCCCAGTTTAAAAAAAAAAAAAAAAAATCACCACACTGGTAAAAAGTAATTTCTCCTGATAGATTCTGATTTAACTTTGCAAACAAACTTTAGTCCACTACAAGGGCTGGGTGACTAAGATCCAGAACAGTACAGGAGGGCCCTAGCTGCCTAGGGTAGCATCTTTTAAATGAAAGAATGATTTTTAAAAATCAAAAGGTTTCTGGTCTAGAACATAGGAATGACAGACTTGTGACAGGACATGTGGCCCAGAGTAATTCCAGGCAGCAAGCAAATTCCAAACCCAAGTTGCTCTTTGGAGGCTATTGTGAATAAGCAAATTCTGCTACTGATCTAAGGATCTGCAGATGCTCTCAGGGAAAGAGATCCCACTCTGCAGTCAGTCTCTGAGAGCTGGCACCAAAAGACCATCTTTTATCATTTCACCTACAACAGTAATTTCTGGTGCACACAACAGTGTGCTTACTGCATCAAGAAAAATGCAAAAGTGACCTTGTTATCCAGAGTTCAACTCCTTTGCAGGTTTGGGAGGTAAGAGCACACTCAACGTGTATTCATGATGACTGACAGAAACATACGAAATAATTTTAAAAGATGAACAAAAGCAGAACATACATGTAAACTCTATTTCTTCTGTACGTTTAAGCATGTGCCTATTCACAAACTCAAATTCATCAAAAGACAAATGCGAATGACAGTTCTGTAACAAATTATATACTGATGACAACTTTAAATTTTTAAATCAATGTCTCTATAGAAAGAGGAAACAAAAAACTGGAGCTGGAAAGGACCGCCTTTCATCACACAGGAAGACCGTGGAGGCTAATTCCTTGCCCAGCCAGGAGCCAAGGCACAGTTCAACTCCCAACTCCTACATCACCATTTATCCAGCCCTGACAAAGTTGCCAGAATTCCTGACATTTCCATTGACAGCAGTTTATCCTGAGCACTAATGAATACAGCCCAGGATCACTGTTAAAATTTTAAGGATAGTTGTCAATATTTCATCAGCAATTAAAATAATTCCTTTAAACATGTGGCCAAAAATGGCTTAGAGCTACAAGTGTGATGGTAGTGAACGACCTAACAGAATATGGTTTCCCAACGCTAACAGAAAAATAAGAATTGGTTTATAGTCAAAACTTCATTTGTAGAAACCCACTCAGACCATTAAACCTATGATCCTGGGTTTTAGGCCACTAGTTAAATCTTCCCCCTGACGTTAAAAGTTCTGCAGATGCTTAGCTCAAACTCTTAATGCCAAATGGACAGGACATATAGTGGATAATAATAAGTATTGCCCCAAATTGCCATTGAGGCATATTTGTGTCAAGACACCATTCTGAGTGTTTTACATGCATTTACTCAACTTTTACAAAAGTCTTTTTAAGCTTAATTGGTAATTCAATTGGCCCACACTACCATACTGTGGCTAAGTGACCCTCCCAACATTATACAATCTAGTGGGGTGGAGGAGAGAGAAACTATTAACTATACTACAAAAAGAAGCGTGTACAAAATGAGAATGAGAGAACAGTTGAAATAGTATCAGGAAATCCTGTGCAAACTGCTAAGTACTGTACAAATTTTAACAATATATAAAAGATCTGGCATAACCCAGGAACAAAGATAATGCAGCACAACCCTCAGAAAAAAAGTACTTTGCTAACTTCAACTTTAAAGTTAAAGAAATAAAGACTATCTATTTGTTAATAGCACATGCAATTTTATACTTCTTATGCACTTTTCCATCTTCAATAGTTTTTGAAGGTGATTGATACCCAAAGTGAGAGCCCTAAAGCATTACAATATGTCCAATAATTAAAAAAAAAAAAAAAAAAGCTAGCTTGTTCAGCACAAAATAAGGCAGGAAAACCACACCTCGAAATTATAAGAAAAAAAGGTAAACAACAAAGTGAGAACAAAAGAGCTTTCAAGTTAATTTTCAGTGAATCATAAAACTGAGTAACCAACCAAAAGAAAGTCTCTCCCCTAAACATTCTGTTTAACAAAGGTTTTACTACACTCTTCCAACCAAAGTGATCTGTGATGTTCTTTTTAAAATTCTGATGACCAAGCTATATATAAAAAGGGGATCAAAGAAACAGGAATGATTTAGAACACAGAATGACAGGCAACCTAACACACAGAAAGTGATGACTCAGAAATAATTTTTTAAAAATTTAAAACAGTATGATTGTAGCAGGTTACACAACTGTCACATTGCTACTCTATCAGTCTAACTCTTCCCAACAGGTCTTATTCTATAATTTTAAAACCGTTGCCCTCAGCTTTTTCCAGGTAGAAATGTTTTAATTTCAAAAGCAGAAGTCTTGAAAAGTCAAAGTGATACTGACATTATAATAAAGAAAACCAAGAGACTTCACAGTGAGAATGCCCATGTTATCTCGTCCTCCTAAGAGATGCTGCATCAGGGCTAGGACCCACCATCACCACGGATTAAAGCGATTCCTGAAAGGTCTCAGAGGCACATTTTGGACCATCCTCCTCTTCCCAAACAACAGTGAACTGCGGTAGCTTATTAGGGAAACAGTGTCTATAGAACAAAAAAACAAGAAATCCCAAAGAAATAAAGTGGTACATGAAGTAAAATTTACAAAGGTAAGATTTCAACAACACATAAATAAAGTACCAAAACGTAGGGGAAAGAGAAGATAGTCTTTCCTTACTTGACAAGCAGTTTTTCTCTCGTTCTCCTTCGCTCTCTCGTGCTCACACATGCTTGCTCAGTGTTTAAACTAAGGCTACACTGGCTTAACCTGGCAATTCAACTTACTAGTCTCATAAGAGCCACAAGAACAGGAAGGTCAGCATTTTCTTGGGTCTTTCTGATTTGTACTCTACTCATTTGAGATGAGTCTGAAGTTCTCCTTAAGTAAAACTTTCTGATGGTCCTTTCTCTCCAAACAAACATTTGGGACTGCCCTTTTCTCTGGAGCATCTCTCCCCATCTCTTCTTGGCTGCATCTAAGTGAGTAGCCTCAGAGCTGCCCTGGGCTGATGATGATTCAATTAAGCCTCAGGTGCTTTCAATTAAGCACTCCAGCTAAAACTAAAGTAGTGACAAAGCAAATTCTGTGAGTTTGAGTGTATAGGAGCTAGATTCCATTCCTATGGAATCAATTTATTCATAAAGAACCTCTTTGTGAAAATAATCACTTAACCTTTATACACAAAATGGATTTCATCACAACTGCATTCTATATCAATACCTTAATGCAGTTTACCTAGCAATGATTGCCCTAAGAAGCAATTTTAAATTTGTAATTTCTGAGAATATAAGTCTCAAGGACAGTGTACAGGGACATAACATTTTAACCACCAATTTTAACCCGATTTTACTTTATTCCCCTACCACTGGTGAGGCTCTGGGACCCTTCCTGTACTGCAGAAGGTACATCCATCTCTGCATAAAGAAATGCCAGTTATGACACACATTAACACCAGAACCCCAAGATATGATGATATTATTTTTAAAACAAACTTGGAAAGGCACAAAATCATCAACCAGGAGGGAACTACATACCTAACTTCTCAGCTTATTCAAAAAGTAGCTGACCAAGTTCTAAGGCAGAGGCCAAAAGACACACACCTGATGTGAGTTTGTGACTGTATATTCAGCTACCCACACTAAACTGGGTGCACCTGTGAGCTTGTTGGCCACTGAAAACACCTCAAAAATACAAAGTCAAGAAAGTTAAAATTAAATTTTCGTTTTCCACACCATAGCCTATGAAATTAGTTAAGAAAAGAAAGCCAAAAAAAAAAGAAAGCCAATTTGTCAGTATTTCCATCCTCCCCTCCACCTCCACCTCCCCCTGCCCCCAATATCAATACAAAGCATTTGGACTGAAAGGTTCAGTGGAAGTAAGCACCATAATCAAAAATATATGGACTGTGTCTAAGAGAAGAATTGATGGGCTAGCAAAAGAGTACAGGCCTAGGGTACAAATTTATAAGCTGTCGCACAGACACATCTGCCTAGTTATGAATTCAAATCATTAAATAAGCAGTGAATGCTTTTCATTAAGAGAAGTTGGAGAAGCAACCAGAAATTTCACACAAGTTCTATACATTTAAATGTGACTTGAATGTTTGTGTACTGCTGACCACGGTCCTGAACTGACATTTCACATTTTAGGGGTTTTCTCTCCTAAGCCTGGAAACACACATGACTACTGTCCAACCCTTTCCAGGAATTCTGAACCAGGTGAGAGAGAAGGACAAAGACTGGGAAAGAAACAAGTGCACACAAGCTGCTGGAGAAAGAGACTTCTGCTTAATCATATTTGATCTTATGCTCTACCCCAAAATAACAGGACCAGATAAGAAACCGGACTAAATATCAGAGACATAAAAGGACACAATCATCCTTGAACTAAATGATGCGAAGCTGTGTAAATGTCAACCTAAACAGGTACATAGGGCAGAGCACCAGGCTGGTGGAAGGGAAAACGACCTGCAGTCACTGCACCAGCATTTATCTGAGTTATAGCAAAAACACTCCTAGGTTTTTGCAATTTTGCCTTAAAAAACTGAAATGTTTACATTGCCCCAAAGGGACAAAACAGACTCTTTGTTGGACAATTCACATACATGAGTTCTTGCATTTTGAATAGTTCTATCACATGTCTAACAGATTTCCCCTCTGTGAAGTTGGGGTGGCCCCTGGACCACCTGCCTCCCCACCCGATGCTTACAGGAACCAAAGTTGGCTTCCAGAAAATCATCTGACTTCCTTGTTACTCCCTTCTCAGCCCCCAAATCATCATGAAGTAGCCGGTCATGTCACCAGCCTCACCACAGGGCTGACATTCTGCCTTCTTACTAAAACCCTGGGCACAGCCAGTAATTTGCATGTTCACAGAGTCTTTTAGGATGTCACTTAATACATGATCACGAAGAGCAGTTTCCATGAGCAAAAGAGAGATCGTGTCTTACAAGAGTTAATGAACCATAAGGCTTTGCTATTAGTACATCGTAAGAAATGCTGTGTCCATGAATTTAAAAGTGATCGCTGTGTTACATATCCACCTACTCATGAATGAAAGGGCCTCCCAGAACCACCAGCAAACCATGCCGGTAGCATAATCCATCAGGGAAGGGACGTCTAGGCTTCCGATTATTCCTGGCTATGGAGCTGATATTCTGCATCAACCAGCTTTTCCATACTCAGTCATACTAGCAAACATCATCATGGAATGCATACTACATGCCAGGAATCATGCTGAGTCCTCAATATAAAACACCTCATTAATCCTCATAACGACCCTCTGCAATAAATACGGGCATGTCCATTTTACAGATAAGGAAACAGTCTCAGTATTAATAACCTTTCCAAAGGCACACGGCCTATAAGTGGCTGAACTGGGGTCATTGGTCTGTACCCTTAGGCAATACAGACCCTGACCCCAGAGTAGGGAAGCCTACCCCAGTAGGCTGCTGGTCTGAAGGGATGGAGGAGGGAAGCACAAGTCCTTTCCAAGCAACACTACAGAATGTGTGACCGTGCTTTAACGTGGCCTGGGGTGTCTTCCATCTAAAAAGGACAATTATCTCTTAGATATACACGTGCATACGTACCTGTATGCGCGCACACACACACACACACACACACACACATATCCACCACGCTCAGTTTTCTCTAACTCCGGGTTATGGACCCTTCTCATCGTGAGAACTTTTCTACCAGGATTCTTCTCGCAGTTTACCATCTTCACAGCCTGCACTCTAATGTGCTTCCACACCCTTCCTTGCAGGGGCAAATTGAAAAACAGCTGGACTCAAACACTGTATCCACTAAGTCTGAGGGAACAGAGAGTCAGCCTTTGTCACTGGCTCTGAAACACTGGTGAAATATAAACATTTGACATTTCCTAGAATACCTCAGACCCGGGGTGGAAAGGGTAAAAGCCTCAGCCCTTCCCTGACTCTGACCCTACCTTCTCTAGGAACATCCAAGCAAATAAGCCAGACTCTCATAATGCGTGTTAGCTCACAAACACCACACTTCTCGCCGCCAGAGGATCTCACACCGCCTCTAGGCAATTTCTCCTCGTTTCACCTCAGGTCAACGTCCCCTGCAACTGACTGTGGACATGAGCATTCGCAAGGCCCTCTTCTCTGTCTCCATTCATCATTAAAGGTTTTCCTTTAAGAAAATACTAGGCTTAAGGCAACACAGCAGTGAAAAGCAGCATTAATAGCCACACGAAGGTGTTCTCTCGATCCTGTTCCATTTCGTGGATGCCTGAGCCGCCAGGAATGAGCCCCCTGTTCCGCCGACACACCGCTTATTAAGACGGCTTCTTCTCAGGTCATCAGCTCCCCGATAATCTGGAACATTTCAACGAGCTACACCTGCAGTTCCCAACAGGTGGGCTCCAGGCTGCCTGGCTTCCCGAAACACCAATCTAATGGAGTCAGTTCCTTGCTTCAAACCTTTGGTGGCTCCCGGTGCCTTAGAATAAAGTCCAAAAGGTGTGCATGACCCAGCCGCTGATTCTCTCTCCAGTGTCTCCCGAGACCATGCCCTCCTCGGCTCCACACACGTGACCCAGAGTCCTCAGCCCCCAGACCCACACGCTCTCTCTGCTACCTGCATTACTCTTGTCCCTCCCCTTTCCCAATAACTCCTCAGTGAGGCAGTTCCCACCTCCCAGGGGAGATGAGGTGCACACTCCTTCACAGCCTGTTCCCCATCTACCACGTTGGAAGCCAATTAATGAAAACTCATGTGGCTAGGGACTATCTCCCCCACTACACTAGAAGCTTTGTGAGGTGAAAACTATCTCTGTCTTGGCCACTCTCGTGTTTTCAGTGCCCAAGGTGATGCTTCCCGAGAGTTAATATACATTGGCTGACTGACGTTCTAAACCTGTGGCTCTTATTGAAGCAGGGAGTCAAAAGCAGACTCAATAATAAACATGCCAAGATTTACACACTACTCTTCTTTTCAAATTATGTAGCTGCTATGATTCATAAAACACCAATTCAGTGAAAAGTTTTACTGAATTCATGGTTGCTCTTTGCTACTTATTCTCTTCACCAGTGAAGACTAGACATTCATCTACACATCTATACATGACATTAAGAGCAGTCTTCAAACTCACATCATTAATAGAACAGTTAAAAGACATCCCCACAAAGAACTACAAACCTGCAGCATGTGGAATGAAAACCACATTCACAGAAACATAGACAACATAAAAAGGGAGAGGGCTATGCACCAGATGAAGCAACAAGATAAAACCCCAGAAAAACAACTAAATGAAGTGGAGATAGGCAACCTTCCAGAAAAAGAATTCAGAATAATGATAGTGAAGATGATCCAGGACCTCGGAAAAAGAATGGAGGCAAAGATCGAGAAGATGCAAGAAATGTTTAACACAGACCTAAAAGAATTAAAGAACAAACAAACAGAGATGAACAATACAATAACTGAAATGAAAACTACACTAGAAGGAATCAATAGCAGAATAACTGAGGAAGAAGAATGGATAAGTGACCTGGAAGACAGAATGGTGGAATTCACTGCTGTGGAACAGACTAAAGAAAAAAGAATGAAAAGAAATGAAGACAGCCTAAGAGACCTCTGGGACAACACTAAACGCAGCAACATTCGCACTACAGGGGTCCCAGAAGGAGAAGAGAGAGAGAAAGGACCAGAGAAAATATTTGAAGAGATTATAGTCGAAAACTTCCCTAACATGGGAAAGGAAATAGCCACCCAAGTCCAGGAAGCGCAGAGAGTCCCATACAGGATAAACCCAAGGAGAAACACGTCAAGACACACAGTAATCAAATTGGCAAAAATTAAAGACAAAGAAAAATTACTGAAAGCAGCAAGGGAAAAACGACAAATAACATACAAGGGAACTCCCATAAGGTTAACAGCTAATGTCTCAGCAGAAACTCTACAAGCCAGAAGGGAGTGGCATGACATACTTAAACTGATGAAAGGGAAGAACCTACAACCAAGATTACTCTACCCAGCAAGGATCTCATTCAGATTCCATGGAGAAATCAAAAGCTTTACAGACAAGCAAAAGCTAACAGAACTCAGCACCACCAAACCAGCTCTACAACAAATGCTTAAGGAACTTCTCTAAGTGCGAAACACAAGAGAAGAAAAGGACCTACAAAAACAAACCCAAAACAATTAAGAAAATGGTCATAGGAACATACATATCGATAATTACCTTAAACTTGAACATACATATCGATAATTACCTTAAATTAAATGCTCCAACCAAAAGACACAGGCTTGCTGAATGGATACAAAAACAAGACCCGGGGCTTCCCTGGTGGTGCAGTGGTTGAGAATCCCCCTGCCAATGCAGGGGACACAGGTTCATGCCCTGGTCTGGGAAGATCCCACATGCCACGGAGCAACTGGGCCCGTGAGCCACAACTACTGAGCCTGCGCGTCTGGAGCCTGTGCTCCGCAACAAGAGAGGCCGTGATAGTGAGAGGCCTGCGCACCGCGATGAAGAGTGGCCCCCGCTCGCCGCTACTAGAGAAAGCCCTCGCACAGAAACGAAGACCCAACACAGCCAAAAATAAATAAATAAATAAATAAATTTATTTAAAAAAAAACAAAAAACAAAAAAACAAGACCCGTATATATGCTGTCTGCAAGAGACCCACTTCAGACCTAGGGACACATACAGACTGAAAGTGAGGGGATGGAAAAAGATATTCCATGAAAATGGAAATCAAAAGAAAGTTGGAGTAGCAATACTCATATCAGATAAGATAGACTTTAAAATAAAGAATGTTACAAGCGACAAGGAAGGACACTACATAATGTTCAAGGGATCAATCCAAGAAGAAGATATAACAATTATAAATATATATGCACCCAACATAGGAGCACCTCAATATATAAGGCAACTCCTAACAGCTATAAAAGAGGAAATCAACACACAATA
This sequence comes from Balaenoptera acutorostrata, assembly GCF_949987535.1. NCBI lineage: Eukaryota > Metazoa > Chordata > Mammalia > Artiodactyla > Balaenopteridae > Balaenoptera > Balaenoptera acutorostrata. Next base: position 56,352,902 of record NC_080065.1, on the reverse strand, counting down.
ATAATGGGGGACTTTAACACCTCACTTACACCAATGGACAGATCTTCCAAAATGAAAATAAATAAGGAAACAGAACCTTTAAATGACACAATAGACCAGATAGATTTAATTGATATTTATAGGACATTCCATCCTAAAACAGCAGATTACACTTTCTTCTCAACTGCACACAGAACATTCTCCAGGATAGATCACATCTTGGGTCACAAATCAAGCCTCAGTAAATTTAAGAAAATTGAAATCATATCAAACATCTTTTCTGACCACAACGCTATGAGATTAGAAATGAATTACAGGGAAAAAAACGTAAAAACCACAAACACATGGAGGCTAAACAATACGTTACTAAATAACCAAGAGATCACTGAAGAAATCAAAGAGGAAATCAAAAAATACCTAGAGACAAATGACAATGAACACACTATGATCCAAAACCTATGGGATGCAGCAAAAGCGTTCTAAGAGGGAAGTTTATAGCTATACAAGCCTACCTAAAGAAACAAGAAAAATCTCAAGTAAACAATCTAACCTTACACCTAAAGGAACTAGAGAAAGAAGAACAAACAAAACCCAAAGTTAGCAGAAGGAAAGAAATCATAAAGATCAGAGCAGAAATAAATGAAATGGAAACAAAGAAAACAATAGCAAAGATCAATAAAACTAAAAGCTGGTTCGTTGAGAAGATAAACAAAATTGATAAACCATTAGCCAGACTCATCAAGAAAAAGAGAGAGAGGACTCAAATCAACAAAATTAGAAATGAAAAAGGAGAAGTTACAACAGACACCACAGAAATACAAAGCATCCTAAGAGACTGCTACAAGCAACTCTATGCCAATAAAATGGACAACCTGGAAGAAATGGACAAATTCTTAGAAAGGTATAACCTTCCAAGACTGAACCAGGAAGAAATAGAAGATATGAAGAGACCAATCACAAGTAATGAAATTGAAACTGTGATTAAAAATCTTCCAACAAACAAAAGCCCAGGACCAGAGGGCTTCACAGGTGAATTCTATCAAACATTTAGGAAGAGCTAACACCCATCCTTCTCAAACTCTTCCAAAACATTGCAGAGGAAGGAACACTCCCAAACTCATTCTATGAGGCCACCACCACCCTGATACCAAAACCAGACAAAGATACTACAAAAAAAGAAAATTACAGACCAATATCACTGATGAATATAGATGCAAAAATCCTCAACAAAATACTAGCAAACAGAATCCAACAACACATTAAAAGGATCATACACCATGATCAAGTGGGATTTATCCCAAGGATGCAAAGATTCTTCAATATACACAAATCAATCAATGTGATACACTGGATTAACAAATTGAAGAATAAAAACCATATGATCATCTCAATAGATGCAGAAAAAGCTTTTGACAAAATTCAACACCCATTTATGATAAAAACTCTCCAGAAAGTGGGCATAGAGGGAACCTACCTCAACATAATAAAGGCCATATACGACAAACCCACAGCAAACATCATTCTCAATGGTGAAAAACTGAAAGCATTTCCTCTAAGATCAGGAACAAGACAAGGATGTCCACTCTCACCACTATTATTCAACATAGTTTTGGAAGTCCTAGCCATGGCAATCAGAGAAGAAAAAGAAATAAAAGGAATACAAATTGGAAAAGAAGAAGTAAAACGGTCACTGTTTGCAGATGACATGATACTATACATAGAGAATCCTAAAAATGTCACCAGAAAACTACTAGAGCTAATCAATGAATTTGGTAAAGCTGCAGGATACAAAATTAATGCACAGAAATCTCTTGCATTCCTATATACTAATGATGAAAAATCTGAAAGAGAAATTAAGGAAACACTCCCATTTACCATTGCAACAAAAAGACTAAAATACCTAGGAATAAACCTACCTAGGGAGACAAAAGACTTGTATGCAGAAAACTATAAGACACTGATGAAAGAAATTAAAGATGATACCAACAGATGGAGAGATATACCATGTTCTAGGATTGGAAGAATCAATATTGTGAAAATGACTATACTACCCAAAGCAATCTACAGATTCAATGCAATCCCTATCAAATTACCAATGGCATTTTTTACAGAACTAGAACAAAAAATCTTAAAATTTGTATGGAGACACAAAAGACCCCGAATAGCCAAAGCAGTCTTGAGGGAAAAAAGTGGAGCTGAAGGAATCAGGCTCCCTGACTTCAGACTATACTACAAAGCTACAGTAATCAAGACAATATGGTACTGGCACAAAAACAGAAATATAGATCAATGGAACAAGATAGAACCCCAGAGATAAACCCACGCACCTATGGTCAACTAATCTATGACAAAGGAGGCAAAGGTATACAATGGAAAAAAGACAGCCTCTTCAATAACTGGTGCTGGGAAACCTGGACAGCTACATGTAAAAGAATGAAATTAGAACACTCCCTAACACCATACACAAAAATAGACTCAAAATGGATTAGAGACCTAAATATAAGACCGGACACTATAAAACTCCTAGAGGAAAACATAGGAAGAACACTCTTTGACATAAATCACAGCAAGATCTTTTTTGATCCACCTCCTAGAGTCATGGAAATAAAAACAAAAATAAACAAATGGAACCTAATGAAACTTCAAAGCTTTTGCACAGCTAAGGAAACTACAAACAAGATGAAAAGACAACCCTCAGAATGGGAGAAAATATTTTCAAACGAATCAATGGACAAAGGATTTATCTCCAAAATAGATAAACAGCTCATGCAGCTCAATATCAAAGAAACAAACAACCCAATCCAAAAATGGGCAGAAGACCTAAATAGACATTTCTCTAAAGAAGACATACAGATGGCCAAGAAGCACATGAAAAGCTGCTCAACATCACTAATTATTAGAGAAATGCAAATCAAAACTACAAGGAGGTATCACCTCACTCCTGTTAGAATGGGCATCATCAGAAAATCTACAAACAACAAATGCTGGAGAGGGTGTGGAGAAAGGGAACCCTCCTGCACTGTTGGTAGGAATGTAAATTGATACATGTTCAATTTGTTCAATTGTTCTCCACTATGGAGAACAGTATGGAGGTTCCTTAAAAAACTAAAAATAGAATTACCATATGATGCAGCAATCCCACTACTGGGCATATACCCAGAGAAAACCATCATTCAAAAAGACACATGCACCCCAATGTTCATTGCAGCACTATTTACAATAGCCAGGTCATGGAAGCAACCTAAATGCCCATCGACAGACGAATGGATAAAGAAGATGTGGTACATATATACAATGGAATATTACTCAGCCATAAAAAGGAATGAAATTGGGTCGTTTGTTGAGACGTGGATGGATCTAGAGACTGTCATACAGAGTGAAGTAAGTCAGAAAGAGAAAAACAAATATCGTATATTAACGCATGTATGTGGAATCTAGAAAAATGGTACAGGTGAACCGGTTTGCAGGGCAGAAATTGAGACACAGATGTAGAGAACAAACATATGGACACCAAGGGGGGAAAACCACGGTGGGGTGGGGATGGTGGTGTGCTGAATTGGGCGATTGGGATTGACATGTATACACTGATGTGGATAAAATGGATGACTAATAAGAACCTGCTGTATAAAAAAATAAATAAAATAAAATTCAAAAATTCAAAAAAAAAAAAAGACATCCCCTAATTGTGCCTATTGTTAATAAGGGAAATTGTTTCCCACCTCATGCCAGTAAAGTAAATCCTTTAGGGTAGCAAAGTATAAATTAGACACTTTATATTGAGTTGAAAGTCCTTTTAGCTACTAAGCCTTTTTTCTGCCATTCTAAGAATCCTTGAAAGTTTCAAGTTCTAACACACACAGTGAAAAGCAGAGTAAATATGCAAGTCCTGCACAGGCATTGTGAGTGGATCCTCACTGATTTGACTTTCTTCAAAATTTACGTGGAAGAACTGCTCTTAATATTTTCACTGTGATCCAGGAGGCTTTTTTGATAAGAGATCTAGAGGTTTAAGCATAATTCACAACAGACAAAACAATACACACATGGTCACCCTTCAGTCAAATGTGTAACTGTTTTCAAAGACGTATTTTTCCTCTTTCATTCAACATATATGTACTGAGCCCCTACTAATATATTAGAAGCACTGTGCTAAACACACAAAGACAAAATTCCTGCCCTTATGAGTTCATCGACACACAGCAAACGGCACTGAGTACTTTATGAGAGTTATCAGAAGGTGCTTTGAGAAGGGACAGGGCAGAGCGCCTAAGAGCAAATCTCAGAAATGTTAGAGGGACACTCCTCCAACCCAGATCATCATGACTATCCGAAACACAGTCCATTACCCTCAACTTGCAGAGACCCCCAAATCCACAGGCTTGAGGAATCAGGGGTTAAGTGAGATGCACTTTATTTAAACAAAAAACCATGCACTGTCTCTCTCGTGTGTTTGATTATTAAGTACATAAAAACTACAATCATTGCCATGGTAAACTATTGTTTTTAAGACACCAAAAGCTTAAAGGGCTGATTTAAGTCTATGAGACTTTGTAAGTTTACACAAATATTGACAGTAAGATAAAATATGAAATAGGTCAAACACTGTTGACATTAATAGTATATGCAAGCAGCTTCAACAAGGGTGCCCAAAAAATTAGCACTGCAATAATACACTAGGAAATTGAATTTTGCTGCTTTTTAAAAATTGATGCAATAATTTACTGAAAAAAAAATTGGAAGACAATGAGTCTCCCAAGCCAGACCTAACAATTTTTAAATCTAAATGAACCTCCTTCCATTTTATGGGTTTCCCTTAAGCCTTTTAAGGCTTTCTACTACTCAGTGTCTTGCTACCGTATAACTAACACTATGCTAACAGTGCCTTGCCATAATGCAACCTGATCCAGATAAAAACTGTTTCCCAGCTAATACTAAAAAAGTGGTAATAAACAGTATAGACAAGGCCTCCGGTTCTCTGAAAGTAGGGAGATTCATTATGCATAAATAAAATAAGCCAGCCCAAACTTGTACCCCCTTTCACAACATTTTTAATCACAAGTGAACTTGAAAAATTAATATTTACTTAGCACTCAATGCTAAATGTTAGATACTACACTAGGATTAAACTAGGTGGCATGTATAAAATGCCTAATGACCCTATTGCTATTATTCCCATTTAAGAGGGGAAAAATCAGGCCTTACATCAGCTGAGTGGTCCACATCTCACATCTAGTTAAGGTGGCAGAGGTGGGAATCAAACCCAGGCCTTTCCACCAAACTGAGAGTGTGTAACCCAGTGTCCCTCACTGAACCTGCTAGAATGGTATTTATAGTGGTGCCCGTTTTCTGAGGAGAGGAGGGAGAACGTTCATTAAGTTCTCAAAGGGACCCAAAACACCCTCTCAAAGGTTAAGAACCCCTGCACCATACTGGCACCAGTGTAAGAGCCAGAAAATGTGCACTGGACTTCAACCTCTCTCACCAAGACTATAACTTCTCTACTCCACAGTTTTAGCTTCTCTTTAAAATTCTCAGAGCAAGTCAAGATTTCCACTCCTGGACAATTTCCAGCATCCACTGCCACAGGTTAAGTTACACAATAAATTGCAATACTGTATCACTTTACATCCAATTCTGAGATTTCACAAATACTAACCAATGTTATTTAGTCATTCCACTTTCCAAAATGTGTTTCAATCAACCATTCCTCACTGCAGTGCCTGTGAAATAAGCTATCGTTATATCCACTTCCAAGAAAATAAAACACTGTCACCCTGAGGCCAGGCAATAAATCAGCTACAGGATTGGGATTAAAAGTGAGAAGTTCCTGACTTCCCCCACCTGGGATCTGCAAGACCATGTTATGTATCATGAAGTACCCTCCTAGCTACGCAGAAAACATAGGGCAACTAACTCTACCACCTTCTCTACCGTTGGCAACACTATATTAGAATCTAGTGGTAAATCATTAAGTTGGGTCATACCCCCTACTGCCCAGTGACCAGTGTGCTCATCTCGGAAAGTACGCCAGCACATGCCTGGCATCTTTCAAAGGGAGATGCAACCACTGAGAACACTGGTTTAGTCTGGGGGTTTGGTCAGGTAACTCTGTGGTGGGTGTGATGCTCAGCTTAACTCCTGGCACCCCGTCCCTAGGATCAACCTGCACTTTGGATCCATCCTAAATTCCTGATCAGAAAAGGGGAGTGTTCGTGTTAAAATAAACTTTACCTTGAAGTTCACTGGCCATACCCCTCATTTTACAGATTATTAAACTGACCTCAGAGGAATCAGCTCATCCAAGATCTCACAATTCAGAAGCAGAGACAGTTCTGGAAAGCAAATCTCCAGGCACCTGTCCAGGATCCTCGCGTTCCTCCGGGCACTGGGGAATGGGTTCTGTTTACTGCCAGAGGCTTGGCCCACCACTAGGGTTTGCTCCATCTCTGCCAGGCTAGGACTTGACTCGCCTCACTTTGTGCCAGATCCAGTCTGTGCCTCCAGGCTGGGGTCCCAGGGGGCTACTGTCAGAGCACTGGCCTCAGCTTGCATCTTCTGACGGACAGAGACAATTACTTACTAAAACTAACCCCATCAGAGAGGAAGAAAATACCACTCTGGCACTGAGGAATTAACTTCACAAGGAGGCTCTGTTAGGGTGATGTTTTATTTATGGCCTTGCCTGATCAAGATGACTTCCCCTCAAGAAACGTCCAAAACAAACAATCAAAGACACCAAGAACCTTATGCTTCCTTAACTGTCCTCCAAAGGCAGAAAAAAGCCAGAGAAAACTGGCGAGAGGACACCAAGTCATAGTTTCAATGTGTCAGGACGCGACCCACAAGTTTCGCACGAATATTCTTCCAAGAAACCAGGATGGACGCAGTACCCCGAAGAAGGGGGCACGTTCCGCATTCAGTCTGGCGACCAGCACGCATCTGGACACCCCGGAACAAGTCCAAATGGGAGATGCAGAAGCGCAGGCCTGCGCCGCCGGCCGAGGGCCGGAGGACCGACACCGCGGGACCAGCCAAAACCACCCGCGGGGGATCCCGGGGCCAATGCAACCGAAACTCCGCCGCGCAACTTCGCGGGTACCGCTGCCAGCCGTCCCCCGCCTCCAACACACCTACTCTCCTCTCACACCCGTCCCTTCACCACACTCCCCCCCTCTGCCCAAGCGCTACGGTGGGAAGCAACGCCCACTTCGGAGAACGAGGTCTCAGTTGTGGGGACAAGCCAGGCGTCCAGCTCACGTCCATTCACAGACCCAGAGGAGCAAATCCTGACCGACGGAGTTTGCTGCTTTGACACTAGAGAAGCACACTATCAGGCAGCACATGTACACGCACGCACACGCACACACACACACACACACACACAGGTAACAGCCATGGGGAAACCGGTGACCCACAGGGAAGCTCCTGTCATTACTCAGGGCTCGGGGCACAGCATCTGGGGTCCCTCCCCATCTCCAGGCCCCAGCGCGCGCTGCCCACCACCCGCGTGCAGGATGGAGAGCTGGGGTCGCCTGGCAGCCTGGACCAGAGGGGCGGGTGGGTGGAGGGAGATGGGCCCACCTCCTCATCCTGCTCTTCCTGGGACGCGCTGCTGCCCCGGGGCGCGGGGGGCGCGGCTCCTCCGGGCAGCGGCGGCGGCGGCGGCGGCGGCGGCGGCGGCGGCGGCGGCGGCGGCGGCGCGGGGACTCCACGCTCGGGCACCAAGCGCGCGGGAGCCCACGCGGCGGGCGGCCGAGCGCCGCCCGGCGGCGGCGGCGGCGGCTGCTCTCGAGAGAAGCTGGGCTCCCCTTCCTCCGACAGAGTTTCTGAGCCCGATGAGGACTCGGCCGAAGTAGCTCCCGGCGAGGACGCGGCAGCAGCCGCAAGGGCGGGAGTCCGGGCACCGTGGCCGCTGCAGCCGCGGAGCACTGGCTCCAGCACCTCCGAAACTTTCTCCATTTCCCTCTCGGGCCCAAAGTGCGGCCCGAGGGCCGGCGAGGGCGCGGCACGCACTCAGCGCCTCCCGGGAAAGCCTCGAACTGCTGGGCTCCTGCTCGCTCTCGCTGCCGCTCCCGGGCTGCAGAGAGCCCCGCCGGCAACTACATGGCCGCGGCCGGGCCGCCGGAGCCTGCAGCCAAGTTAGCAGCCGCCCGGGCCCGGCGGCCGACTGGGGCTCCCGCGCGCGGGGACATGCCAGCGCGGGTCCGTGCTCTGCGCTCCACAACCCTCCCGCGCAGCGCCCGAGCCGCCGGGACTGCGGCTTCTCCAGCAAAACCTACCCCTCCGGGACCGAGCGGGGCCGGCGAAAGAGACGGGCAGCCGGGGGAACCAATGGCAGAGCAGGCACGCCGGTGGGCGGAGGCTACGGCGCCCCAGGCGCACCTGCGTCAGGTAGGGGAGGCGGGCTGAGGCGCCGGCTGCTGGGTCGGGGTCCGGGGGACCGGAACTAGACACCTGTACTCGGAGGGTGGGAATGGAGCCCGGAATCGGAGCCTAAGCCTGGTACTCTGAATTTAGCCAAGGAGTGGCTGGCGGTCCTGGGAACGCCAGGGGGAGATGGCCGAGAGGGCAGTGAGACCTTGGACAAGAACTGGTATTCGTTTCCAAAAAGTGGAATCCAGGAAACTGACCAGAAGGAGAAGTAGCTGGGCTTTAAGGGTAAAAGGAAACACACACACACAGTCACACACTTGGCACGCACCCACCAGCGTGCTGGAGGAGAAAGGGGAAAACTTCATGGTACAGTGAGTGCATCCAAACGGAGCTGATCTCCGATCCCGGATTCTCCACTTCAGCTCCCTGGGCTTCAGTGTTCTCAACTGGAAATGGAGACAGTCATTATCTGTCTTGTCTCCCTATGAGCAGAATTAGAACAAATATATTTAAAGCTTCAGCAGACTGCCTGGCTTAGACACATGGAGAGTTTTCAAAAGACTATTTTCTGTCTTTATTTCTGTTTGTAAATTAAAAAGTTAAGTCAAAGACGTGTACCATTTGAAAGGGAGGAAAGTGACAAATTATGCCCCTGTATTTAATTAAGACCAAGAATATGTCCAGCACTGTGCCAGATACTAGACAAAACTGAATTAGAGAGGGCTGCTGGCCCACCATTGCCTGTCCTTCCACATCAGCTAAGCAGAGGATGAAAAGAGATCACATTTCCACTTTACTTTCTCCTAGCCCTGGCTTGTAAACCAACAAGATGCAGGACTGGTTGCTTCATTTTCCTTACCTCTAAGAACTAGGAGAAAGAACTTTCACCAAGGGCACCACCTTGGTCGCCGAGGGCACCAATAGAATCAACTTAAGGCCGTCTCTGGGTGGCCTTCACAGTGATGGGGTGACTTGAATATCTCAGAAGCCAGCAGTCAGCTCAGCGGTGGGAAATAAATGACTCCTCACTTGCCTTCAGCTCCAGTCCTACTGTGAGCTCTGGCACTGCGACCTGGGATCGAAATTCAACCAGATTCAATTCCACAGACGTTGACTGAGATGTGTGCCTGGTGCTTGCAGGGGATACAAAGATGAATAAGTCAGGTCTCCTGCCCTGGAGGAGCCTATGGTCAAGAAAGAGATTGATGCTGCATAATATAGTTCCATTATGAATTTTCAAAAGCTGCGGTAGTGCTACACTAACAATGTGCCATAGGAGAAGAGGAAAGAGTCATAGGAAAACAATTAGGGCCTCAAGCTCAGGAGTCCTCAAGAATCTTAGATTTCTCCTTGTCAGAACAGCCTTGCCCAAGGTCCTTAAGAAGTGGAGGACTCGAGTTGAAAGCCCCTTCAGCTAATGAGCCCTTTTATGCTATCACCATACCTACATATAAGTGATACATCATACAAAGTGCTTCATCATATTTGACAGGAAGCTTTGTCCTGATCAGTTTCCCTCCCCAAGATAAGGGGGAAGGAAATATAATGTGACCCCATTGCCATAGACAGCCATACTGTAAAACAGCTCTGGCTGTCAGGCTTCCATTGTGACGCTTCAGAATTATCTGAGGGGCTGTGAAGACCTGCTGAGGCAAAAGAACAGTTCCAGTAAACTGACTAGTTATGAGAGCAAGGCTATAGAGAGAGCACAGTGGGACAGTCTGAATCCGATCTTGGGCTGCACAATTGCTTTTCTAGTCAGGAGTATTGGTCTTTATCTGAGCCCCTATGTGGTTGATTCACCACAGCTGAAGTAAAATGATGACTTAAGCAAGCCATTCACATGAAAGAGGAGGAGCGGTACTTTTCAGTACATCAGAAAAGACGCAAGACATGATCTGAATTGCTAACAGGAAGAATGATAATAGCTATTATTGCTTCCTCCCTAAGCATCTATGGGTATTTTCATTTAATCCTGGCAACAGCCTTATGAGATAGAGTCTATTAGCCCCACTTTATAGATTAAGAAACTGAGGATCTGCAAGGTCAAATAACTTGCCAAAGGTCACACAGCAAGTGAGTGGTAGAACTGTGATTTGAACACAGCAGTCTGGTCCGAGGCACTTTCTTAAACATTCCAATATATTGCCACTCAGAACAGACAACTTTTTCAAGTACATATATATATTAGACTACAAATATCCATAGGGCAGGGACTTTGTTGTCTTGATTTAATATGTAAAAGGATATAAAAGGATACTTGCAGAACTGATATTTTTCCCCACAAACATTTATAAGGCACTTAGTGTATGCCAGGCATGGTTTTAAACACTTGACAAATATTAATTTTCTTAATCCCATATCAACCCTATAAGGTAGCCACCATTATTATTCTCATATTACATATGCGAAATGTGTGGAATGGCACAGAGAAGTCAGGTAATTTTCCTAAAGTCACACAGCTAGCAAGTGATAGTTGAGCAATTTGGCCCCAGCATTCATGCTCTTGACCCCTACAGATCAAAGTCAAGTAATAGATCAGTATTTCCTGAACTTTTTAAACCTCAACCTCAAATAAGAGATATATTCTATATTGCAACTCATGACACATGTACATACATACAAATATAAATAAAATTCCATGAAACAGTACTTACCCTTCCTATAAGACTGGAATTTTTTATTATAGTTTATTGAAAATAAAAATACTAGTTGTGATCAGCTAAATGAATTTCACACTCCACTTTGACACATGCAGTTGAAAGCAATGTACTTAATCATCTCCTTAGCTGACCCATGAGGAAAATATGACGATGGTTCAGGCTGAGAGTTTCCAGACCAGAAATGTGCAAACTCAAAGGATGACTCTATAAATAGAAGATGATCAGAAGGTCAGGATAGTTCCCCAAAGGTATCCCAATTAGACCTATGGGCAAATGCTGGGGTATGGCCAAACCACTAGACCAGTTTTGATTGAAACCCTACAGTTCACGTTTCTTATCTTATTAATTAAATTATAAATACCATCCTCAGTGGCCAGAAAAGCACCCCTCCAAGGGAACTTCTCATAAATATCCCATGTTGGAGACTTTGGGACCAGAGATAGGCATAAAAGCATGGCTTTTTTCCTGCTCTGTCACTGTAGGCAAGAGCCAGAAAAATAAAAACAACTTAGTCATTACTCCTGAGAAGCCAATACTCTAGCTTCACATGACAGAACCAGATTAGCCTATATACTGGGAAGGATAAGGTCAGCCTATTCCAGGGTAATCAGGGTACACACGTTCTACTAGACGTGCTCTCAAGTGTTTGGTTCAGGGACAAGCACCCCAGGCACTGCATGTTCATTTTGTCTTGTGATTGGACACTGGCATCAGTTCTCTGTGCTCTCCCAAGTGATGGGAGACCTTGCCTCTAGGAGTCTCTGTTGTCTCTGCCAGTCTCTGCTGTGTGGGTGAGGCCAAGTGTGAATGTCAGTGTCAAGCCCTGTCTCTATGAGATGGAGGATTTTCGAGGACAAGTCATCACACACTTAGTCTATTGCCAGTGTCATGACCTTCCTCCCAAGTTAGCACTTGATAAACTTGAAGTCAATTGTCCTTCTTTCTTACATACGTAAAATTAGAACATTATAAATTCAGAATGAAGATTTTTGTAAAATTACAAGTGAATATGTTCATATTCAATACCCCCCAAAATCCTAAATATCATATGCTCTTTGGATTATAAAGATATTATTCACCTTTGGTAGGTTTTAAAATTTTCATTATTAATAATAGGTTTGCCTGATGCCCCGTGACCAATAAAGTACAATTTTGTGACAAAGTAAACATCAATAAAAATGTGGCCATTGAGGTGGCCTTGACTGGGATTTTTGATTTATACCAGAGGGTGTAGCATGATATAGACCATGACAGTTTCTGACTATCCAGCTGGAAGGAAAAGCTCTCGTAGCATCTCAACCTCCTGTTTGTGTTTGAGGGTCTAGGAAAGGAAAGGCTACAGTACAAGGTTTCAGAAGGAAGTAGAAGAATTTCTTCAGTGTTAGCTGAAAAGGACAGGGGAGGAAGAATAATATCCTGATTTGCTTCTGTTGGAGTCTCTAACCTACATGTTGATAACTATGGGAAACTAAGTTATATTAACAAGTTAAAATAAGCCTGTAATGGACCAAACAAGAGGATGCTGCTGATCTGATCTCTCAGGTGAATATTTCTCCACGTGCCGTACGTGGAGCCCTTGCTTCATATCGCCAAGATACAGGCAGGGGAGCAAGGTGTTTGTTCCCTGCCCCCAGCCAAAGGTTTGGGGATCTGCATTTTTAAGGAATACCCCAATCGTGTATCAAGTGTATGAAAGCTTGAGGATTACTGAAGATGATCCTAATTTGAAGATCAGAGAGCTGTTTTGTGGGGCAAATGTGCGTGCGTGGCTCTGTAGAAAGTGACTAGAAAGAGCTTGATGGATTGCAGTCTGTCTCTCTCTGGACCTCTTTGTTCTTAGAGAACAACTACCTTGGGGATACCAAGGCAGCTTAGCAGATGGACAGGAATATGCATGTTCTGAAAACAGCTGGAAAAACTGAGCTAATACACAAAAAGAACTCAGGATAACGTTCCCTGGAGGATTCTGTTTAAACAACATTCAAAATGGTGACCCATTTCCCACAGAAGACTCCAATCTTTTGCCTTTGCCTTTCCAAGATGGATAAGATGGATATTCACGTCTGGGATTTTTTTGTTATGCTTTCAGCATGAAATGTTCTTTTATTATCATTCTTCATTTTTCAAAAAGATTTATTCAGGTCTCTTCCCCTGTTTAGGAAATAGAAGACATGTAAACACATTTACTCATTTTTATTCATTATAGCGGTTTACTTTCAGAATCAATCGGTTCCACTTTCCATTTTCAATTCATAAGAGCAACCTCCTTGACTCTGTCTACACTGCATGGCAAGTAGTTCCTTCTACCGCTCACTCCAACTAATTAGAAAATAAAATGATGCTGAATAGTAACCTAGCAAGTAGCAACTCTTTCCACAATCATAAGCCAGCTTGCAGCCCTAGAGGTAATGTTTAAGGATTTTTGTACTTGAGGAGACAGTCTTCCAGTCCCTTTCCCCTCAGAGTGTGTTCTGCCACTAAGCTGACCTAGGAACTTGTTAGAAATGCAGTCTCAGTCCCCGCCCCAGACCCACTCTATCAGAATTTTAACAAGATTCCCGGGGACTTCATATCCACATTACAGTTAGAAAAGCACTGCTTTAGTTTGGTTCTCACACGTGGCTGTATATTAGAATCACCTGTGGAACTTTAAAAATTATTGACCCTTTGGTCCCACCCTCAAGATTTTCTGATTTAACTGGTTTGGGTTGGGGTCTGAACACCAGGATTTAACAAGTTCCCTAGGTGGGAAGTGGTTGATCTTTGGGCCAAGGTGGGGAAATACAAGATAAGCCTGGACCAATTTCATGGTGCCACAAACTAAGGAATTGCTCAAAAAAAGATAGGACCTTGTCGGCAGAACACAGGTTCCAGGCTAAAGCAACAAAATAAATCATGATAATGTTGGTTTTAAACCATAGAATAAAATCAATAATTGTGAATCCAAACTCATATAAATATTGAAATAAGAAAGTAAATGAAGGAGCAGAGATAACTCTTCTTCACAATAGAATTCTAGTTAACAGATGTAGAAAGAAAGAGGGAAATAAGAATCACCATTAGGCACACACCACAAAAATAAATGTAGCAGACAAGATCCAAAAATGTGTGCTCACATTAGCCAGCAAAAGTTTGAGGAAAAGGATTTTCGTAGACTCGAAGTACTTCCACCATGATACTTACCAATATGAAACCAACCCGTATAAAGTGAAAGATAGTCGCTTTACATTACAGAAACCCAACAGACACCAACCTAACCATATAAATAACACTGGTAATAAGACATATCAACATCCTGAACCCCATGCTATGAAGTACATCATTATTTTTATGACATTCTTTTTTAAAAATTTTATTGGAGTGTAGTTGATTTACAATGTTGTGTTTTGTGACGTTCTTGACCCCCAAAAAAATGCATAACCTAACACCAATCACAAGAAAACATGACAAATCCAAATTGAGGGATATTGTTCAGAATTACTGATCAGGACTCTTCAAACGTATCAAGGTGATGAAAGATATGGAAAGTGTGATGAACCGTTACAGAAACTAAGAAGTGACAACTAAATAAAATGTGGGATCTTGGGTAGGATCCTAGAACCACAAAAAAGGACATTAGTGGGGGGAAAATGGTGCAATTTGAATCAAGTCTGCAGTTTGGTTAATAATATTGGACCAATGTTAATACCTACACTTGACAATTATACTACGGTTATATAAGATCTTATCATTAGAGGAAGCAGGGTAAGGGATAGTAAGGAAATCTTTGTACTACTGTTGCAACTTTTCTGTAAATTTAAAATTAGTTCAAAATAAAATGTTAAAAAGCAAAAGTCCCTAGGTGAATATAATGGTAGCTGAAGTTGAGAAAAATAATTGGGCCACCCTCAATGGCCCAATTCCTCCCTGCCTCCTCTCTCCTTACTCAAGGAAAATAATTTTTTCCTGTCTTGCCCTCATCAAGTGGACTAGCTTGGGGTGGTTGGGACAGGGGACAACGCTAAGTAACAACATCGATGCTACAACCAGAGAAATGTCCACAGTGCGTGCCATGGGACCACATACCTGGAGCATAAACATAGTGGTAGACACATATGGTACTTGGCTGCCCTGATTCCATTCTGCCTCCTTTTGATACGAGCATCCCAATTTATTTCTAAGGAACTGCCTATTTCCTTTTGATGGTCTTGTCATTCCAGGAGTGGGCTATCCTTGGATTTTGAATCTTGAGAAGAGTAATACAAGGACAGCAATCTCTGGACAAAGCTATCAATTAGCTCCCGTTAACTAGACCTAGAGTTGCCGTGGTTCCAGTACTTTTCCAAGACTTAATCTCTGGCTTTTACTTTGATTCTCTGAGTTACCGATAACACTTCCTTCTTATTGAATTAGCTAAAATCAGCGATTCCTTGACACCAAGAAACTCTAAGAAATACAGGTGTGCTGACCTAAATCCACTGGTCACCCAATCCAGGTAGGAAGCAGACATCTGAATGCCATCCAAAAGCGATTAGTGATACTAAACTTAAAGATGTATTCCTGACCTCAATAAGGGTCAAATTTAAGGAAATTGTTAATGTTTCAGGCAGAAGAAGGGGGTCTCCCTTACTGGAGGGTCAAATACTTGAGAAAAAAGAGTACACTTACAGAAAAAAAGACATTTCAAGTTATGGCAGAAACAGATCTCAGCACAGACTATGTTGGAATTGTCTGTCTTCCTACTAGGTTACAAGAGGCCTGAGGGCAAAAGCAAACCAAACATTTATCTAGCACCTTATTTGTGCTAACACCTAGCACAATGTCTGACATAGAGTAGCTCATGATAAATAATTATTGAATGAATGGATAAAACGATTGCCACCACATGACTTTAAACCAGCTTTATTAAAACTCTATGTTAATCTAAAGTTTGCTCAGTCCAAGACTTGTGTAGGTTGATAGAAGAACCCAAAAAAAGTCTAGGAGGAAAAAAATCTGTTTATGTAATAATGTGGCCTCATTCCTGAAGAGACCTTCATTTTAATAAAAATAATAATTGCATAAAAATCTTTAGCTCAAACTACCACTATTACTGTCCTGCTCACCGAAGTTCCTTACCAACTATGTGGTTTCCTAAAACAGCCAAACTAATAAGAACTTCCTGCATGTGATGTGAATAAAGTAGAAGGAACACTTGAGGAACATTTAAGACTACTTGCTGGTCCAGACTGCTGGCAAGGCAGGAAAGGCTACAAGAACCTCCCTGCTGGCAACCCAAGGACACCACTCAGGACCCTACACAGGGTGGGAAGAGTCTGTACCCTTATTTATAGAAAGCCTCATTCTTACAGAAACTCCATTCTTATATAAGAATGTTAGGACCCTTTATTACACTTAACCATGTTGCATAATTAATGCAAGGGAATCGTGGTGGCAGGGAGGAAGATGACATGAGATAATGGGATGTTTCAGCATCGTACAACTCAGGGTTCTTCGCTGCCAAACACAGAATCAATTCTATGTGGTTAAAGTAGGAAGTGATTTATTAAAAGATATTAGAATCCTCACAGAGTCTTTGGAAGAACTATAGAAACAGGCTGTGGAGTGAGCTTCCAGAAACAATCCCCAGAACCCCAATGTAGAACTGGCTGGGGAGGGAATTGCTGCTCCTGGTGATTCCAGAACTACACCGCCACTCCCACCATCTGTGCTTGCAAAATAGATACCCTGCACCCCACCTGCTTCCTCACATAAATCACTCCTGTATCCATATCTCTGTGTGTGCATCTGATTAGCAGAACCTAAGTCACATGCTCCCTGGAGGCAAAGGAAACTGAGAAACGTTGGGGCTTTGCATTCTATCCTGGGAAGATAGGATTCACACCATGGGGAACCAACATAATGTAGAAGGAGTGTCAAAAGATTTGGCTAACAGGGTAAACTAGAATGATTTAGACTTTGAAAGGCTCCAGCCCTTGATTAATTATGCTAATTTGCCCCCTGGCCTAATGTTCTCAGCCATCAGGTTGAAGTGGGCCTGAGTATCAGCTTCAGGATGCTTGCTCCCAACATCAGTCATTTCCCTGCTAAATATCTCATAAGGGGAAAGAACTGTCACATACTGAACACATTCTATGTGCCAGACACTCTGCCAAATGCTTTATATGCATTATGTATTTAATCTCCTCCATAACCCAATTCAATGGTACTGTCTCCATTGATAGATAAAAATTTGGTGTTGAGAAATTAAATAGTTTTTCTCAAAGTCACTCAGTAAGGTGGGGCTAGGATTTAATCCAAAGTCTCTCTCTTGAGTTATGACAGATGGTCCTCAACTTATGATGGTTCGACTTACAATTTTTCAGCTTCACGATGGTGCAAAAGCGATACGCTTTCAGTAGAAACCATATGTCAAATTTTGAATTTTGATCTTTTCCCAGGCTATACTCTCTGGTGATCCTGGGCACCTCCCTCCCAATCAGCCATACAATCACAAGGGGAAACAACCGAGGCACTCACAGCCATTCTGTACCCATATAAACTTTCTGTTTTTCACTTTCTGTACAATATTCAAGAAATTACATGAGATGTTCAATACTTTATTATAAGATAGGGTTAGTGTTTGATGATTTGGCCCAACTGTAGGCTAATGTAAGTGTTCTGAGCATGTTTAAAGAAGGCTAGGCTAAGCTCTGATGTTTGTAGTTTAGGTGTATTAAATGCATTTCCAACTTAGGATATTTTCAACTTATGATGGGTTTATCAGGACATAACCCCATTGTAGGTAAAGGAAGATCTATACATTGGATTCTTACGTAGACCATTCATGAACCCACTGAAGAAGGTACTGGTTTCAGGAGACCTTGTAAATGTGGCTGTGCATCTTTCTCGGGGGTCATCTATAGCTTTTATCAGATTTCCAAAGGGGCATATGATCCTCAAACAGTAATGAACTACGATACTACCCAAACATTTGGTCCATTTGTTTATGATCATAAAGCTGTTGTTGGGAAGGGGGGGTACACTCCACCTAATTTTTTTTGATCTTAGCACTTATTGACTATGATATCATTTTGTAGTATGAGATTCAAATTTAAAATCTGAGTCAAGAGCCCTATCTTTTGGGGGGGAGGGGAATACATGTCTGTGTAGGAATGAGGAAGGGTTAAAACTGACAAGAAAGGTTCTCTCTGCAATAGGAGAAAGGGCTGAGCAAAACAGAAACATATTTTTCATTTAACTACTGAAGTCCTAGCTGTACATCAGAAAGCCTAGCGTCTATTTGTGACTTGGTCACCAACTCCATTTATCAGGGCTTCCATCACCTGTATGATGGGGGTAATATAAAAGCTGCCATCGTTTCCTACATCGCAATGTTATGAGATTGTTTTGAAAGTACTTTCATTTCCCCAACAGAAAGGCATTATAGATCTATATATATATATACCTGTTATGATTTCTTTGGGGGAAAGAAAAGCACCTTGGAGAAGACTTGGCTTACAACTTCTAGGACTGAACGATTTCTGAGCCTCACAGGCATACGTCGCAGGAAGTTCTTTGTGAAGAATGACTTGCTTATTTCTTAGTTGTTCGTTTCTAGTAGGTTGCCTCTTCTCCTCTTTCCATTTGTTGTGTTTAAAACAAAAGCCCAATATAAATAATCCTCTCAAATTGTGTTAGCTAGATGGAATGTTGCTTTAGATGGTTCATTATTTATGTCTTGCTGTCCACATGTATATTATTTTCACAGAACACAAAAGCTTTACTCTAGAAACAAGATAACAATTGTTTTAAATCAGAAAGATGCAAAGGAGCCCAGGAGAGTTAGCCCGGCCCACTTGTAGACGTAGCAGTAAACCCATAAATATAGGAGCTTGTCTAAATGTAGCATTTTATGAACAGGGTCAACCATCTGAGTGTGAAATGTCCCCTCCTTTGCCATCTAGTCCCCAAGCAATCAGTTTTTTAAATGGCATTTTAGAAAGGTAATGAATATCTACTAACACCAGATGTAAACTTAATTTCAAAGCTGTGGAATAGGCCATAAATAAAAACATTGAGTGATTTCCATAGCTCAGCCTGTTCATGCCCATGGAAATATGAATGATCAACAAGGAAAGTCAAGAGGTCTTCTCAAATAGGGTAAAATGGCAGATAGTATGAAGCACAATTGGTGTTTCTTGTTGTTCTTGCAGTTATTGTTGTACTGTTTTTTTCCTTGAGTGGTTTTCATAAAGAAAAAAACATAAATAGATTAACAATTATGGTGGTGTCTAATATAAGGATTCAGCATATGATGTTCATGAAGCAGGTGGCAGAGAAGAGAGACAAAGGAGAAATTTTTAAAACAGTGTCCCCTTGATGTTTTCTTCCAACTATTGTAGTTCATAATTTCAAACCACAGTATTACATATTATATCACTTGGATGAAGATTAATTGTACTTATTCAATTAGATGCCTAATGCAGGAGCAGGCGGTAAGGAATTCTTCAGATCACCACTGGCAAAGGAAGCCTGAGCCACGTTGTTTTGCGTTCGTAGGAAGCAGACAATGCTCCAGCTCTCAGAATTCCCTCCATAGCCAGTCTGCCATCAAGTCTTGTTGATTTTTCCTTTGTGTAACTTTCCCATTCACTGCTTCTTTTCCATGTTAATCTCTGCTCCCCTGCCTCTGGTCCCCATCACCAACAAGATTATGGCAATAGCCCTCTAAACGATTTCCTAGCTTAAAGTCCATCCCTTCCAATTTATCTTGTATCCGCATACCAGATTAATCTTCCAGAAATACTGCTTTGATCATGCTACTCTCTAACAAATCAGTAAGATAAAGGCCAACATTCTTAGCCTGGCATGCAAAGCTCCATATCTTTCCAGGTTCACCTTCCAAGTCTCACTCCACAGATCTTACACTCATGCCAAACTGGATTATTCATCGTTTGTGACTCAGACGCTAGGTCAATCTTCTCCGCCATAAGTTTCAATGCACCTAGGAGCCTATTTAGCCCTTCTTGCCACCCACTCAAGTTTTACAACTACTCAAATTCTATGTATTTGCCGAAACTCAACTAAAATCCAGACCCCTTGGTGGCAATTGTAAAACATGTCCTCCAATTCTTTGATACTTCTCCCACTGAGAGGTGGGGGTCTAGGTCCCCTTCTTTAAATGTAGGTTGACCTTTAGGGATTCTCTTTTAACCAATGGAATGCAGCAGAGGGGATGCTGCATAATTTCCAAGGCTCTGCCAGAAATGGTCATGTACCTTCCACCTGCTTGTCTGGGAATGCTTGCTCTGGGGGCAACCAGGAACCAAGTAAAAGGTTCACATACTCTGAGACTACCACAATGGAGAGACCACATCTAGATACTCAGGTCTACAGCCCAGCTGAGCTCTAGCATAACTGCCCATCAAGGAAGGAGACATCTTGGATATCCAGCCCATAGAGCCTTCAGATGACCGCCTCAGTCAACGCCCTAGGAAAGAATTGTTCCACCAAGGCCTGCCCGAATTCCCGACCCCCAAATCAGGAGCAAAGTAAACGATTATTTTAAGTCACTAATTTTGGGGGGTAATTTGTTAAGCAACAGTAGTAATTAGAACATTCCCACAAATTCTCCCCCTGACCTCCCTAGAATCAACTCTCTTTTAAATTCCAAAGCAATTATTCTCTATTCTCATCATTCCAGCAGTATTAATTGAAACATCTACTAAGTCATATAGACCCTGTGTTGGATGCTGGGGAAGCAGCAGATTTTGAGGCAGACACGAATTCCTGCTCATAGATATTTATAGTCTGATGGAGAAAGATGAAAAAACAGGCAATTATAATACATTGTGTCTACAATAAATATTTGAGCATCTATTTTGTGCAGGGCAGTGTGACACAAAGAGATGAATTTGAAAATGCTGAGTTTTATAGGCTGTGGGACATTGATGCAGAATTATCCTGGAGATAACTGAGTATGTAAATCTGAGGTTCTGTAAAGAGTAGTGGGCTGGAGAGTTAGATCTGGGAGTCACCAGCACTTGATGATAGTGAAAGCCATGAGCAGGGATGAGATTCCCCAGAAACTGGGGTGGGAAGGGCAGGGAGCCTAAGCAAGAACCCTAAGGCAAAGGAAGAGTGTCCTTCAAAGGAAAAGAAGGATCAGAGAAAAGGCAAGGGAACTGAAGTCTGTAAGTCCCCCAAATCAAGGTCAGTGGGTGTTTCAAGGATCAGGGAGGAATCAATTGTGCCTAATGATGTGGGGTCCAGATAAATCAGGCCCAAAAAGCATAATGTTGATATAGACAATCAGAATATCTCTGACATCCATTTAATTGTGGTCTAGGGCAATTATTTGAAAACTAATGTCTCTCTAAAGCTTCCAGTTCTTTGCAGATAGTGACTGCTTATGTTGCAAATTTCACAGAGTTACAAGACTCAGATGTGTAAAATGAAAACTATTTTTTGTTAACTGAAAGGAACTATCTGGTTCCCATTCCTGCTGTTGGCAGATTTAATCTTGCCATCGTTCATGTAATGTAGTTCTTTCTATTTTAAAACACATTCCTTTTTTTTTTTTTTTTTTAGTACATGCTTAAATCCAATATAATCTGGGGTGCCACCCCAGGGGTGCTGATGTATGGTCCTGGCAGGGAATCTGTTTCCCATTAGCGTCCACTGCATGTGCTGAATTCTGCTTGGGTGGAGCTCATTCCTCCAGATCTTGATCATCAACCTGTGTCTTCATTGTATCCACTGCTAACATCTGAGGCCCCATCGTGGCCTGCAGTTGTTGATCTTCACAACCTGAATCATCTCTGTTCTCTCTCAGGTCTGCTAGTCACTCCCTCCTTGCTACTTACCTTATCCTCCACTACGGTGGCCAGAATCCTGGGAACCCTAGACACCTCCCTCAGTCATTCCTCCTCTACCACTCAAGAACCACAGGGGACATGGAGCTTCCCAAGAGTTCATGGTAGAAATTCTCTAATTTTATACTAAAAAGAAAAAACACTGTTATATATTTCTTATTATGTCTTGTTATATATTTCTTATTATACCAAAAAGAAAAAAATACTGTTGTATATTTCTTACTCAATACCAATTCAGATCAAAGAATTTCATACATGAAGCCAAGTTTTCAAAATCTCTCCCCAAACCTATTCTCTCTTAAGAGCCTTAAGATGTCTTGAAAATCAAAAATGTTTTAGGCTTTCAGACTACTGTCTCTGCTCTATACTTTAATAACCTTCCTGAAAGTGAACATTGCTTTATTCTAGACTGTATCATTCACCATTTCTTGACCAATAAATGCCATTGATACAATAGGGAGAAAACAGGACAACTAAGATTTTTCCAGGAAAAAGAATTACATCAGATAATATTTGTAAAGTATTATCTAATTCTATTGGTTATGTACATAGCAAATAATTAAGTTATATAATTTAAAATATTTGCTGATGGTTATTTGTTATGAGAAAGGCAACTGAGTTGGCCTAACATTTGCTATCTTTTTGTAAATTTGTGTTTCCAAGGTCAATCTTTAGAGGACCCTATCCCATTACTAGGACTTAAACTATAAACATTTAAACTATAAATAGTATCAACTATCATAGTGTTGTTGGTGGTTATGGCTTTTACCCAAAAATGATGTCCCATAGGCATTATTAAATGAGAAATAAAGATTAGTGTGTTTTCCCCTGTAATTATCATTCTTTACATGAAAGTAAAATTCTTTATTAAATCAGACAAGCACAAATACTTATTAATATTACTACATAATTGCTGTTTAAATGGGACACATAATTAGGATGTAATTTAAAGAAATATAAGATTAAATAAATATAAAACTACATCCTCCTTTCTCATAATCTTCATTGTTAATCATTGCTTAATTTAACCCTGGGTTAATTCTGAGTTTAAATTGAATTAACACACACTTTACCTTCCCAAAAATCAAACCTCAAATTTCTGGACCACTTTCCCCAACTGACACACCTTGACTATTTCTGATTAAGGAATATTCCTGTAACTGCTGATTTTTCCAGGGTACTGTTAAAGCAATTTCCACAAATTCTAACTCTCTTCTTTTTAGAGCATATCCTTGTTCTTTTTCTCTTCTTTTTCCAGAAATCTTAGCAGAAATTGAGAGAGAAATAGAGAGAGACATGTAGTATATTGGCAATTACAGCATAAATGCCCTAAAAAACCTCTTCTCTAGACTAAGAGAAAGTTCTCCATATTACCACCTTGCCAACCCTCTCTACTGAGGAAACATCTTTCATCTAGTAATCAATCCTGAATCATGCCTTCATATGTAAAACTGCTTTCAAAATGGGCTAGGTTTTCAAAGCAAAGCTTATCAAAATTACCTTTTCTAGTTAGAGCCTTGGATTTTTAAAAAAGAGATATAAAATAATGTCACCCTAGTTGGGCTAACTTTCCTCTAGCAGAAAAGCAAGGCAATAATTTTAAGGGTGAATACATGTCCTTGACAGTGTTTTTGTTTTGGTTTTTCACAAGGAAGAGAAGATAGAGGAGGTAAGAGCCAATCAAACCTTAGGTAGCGAACTGCAGATATGGCAAAGTTGGGCAAATAAAGTTATTGAAAATAAAAGAATGGTGGGAGAAAATAATACGAAAACAAAATGCTACTAAAGAAAACAAGGGAAGAAAAAAGCTAAATCAGACTGCTTCAAAGAGAGATCGAAGAGTTTAAAGTCAGTGAGGGAAAAGGAGGAAGCATATAGATGATTTCAAAACCAGAACTAAGGAAATGTTGGTCCTACGGTTGGAAAAAATACTTTTGTTGTAATATTTATGGTGAGTGAAGCAATTTACAAGCATTGCCTACTACCTCCCCTGTGAATTATTAATACGTATTTGTTGACTAACAAAAGCTAGGGAAGGGGCCTCTTGGAGGACACCGGAGTGTGTGGATGAGGAAGTGGTTGACAATGTTCTGTGCAGGGAAGATTCAGCTGGCTTACAAAAAGGGGGAACGTCTGCGGCTGACACCTGATCTATGAGGTACTTAAATATTTTAGGGATGTGTTTATTGCCGTGATCTCCCTCCCATGGCTCATAGTGGGTGGGTACGTGACACACCACACTCTAAAAGGCCTCTTTACTGACTTTAGAGGATCACACTGAAAAATCCGTCTCCTCATATGAACCATTCCTTCACTCTTTTTCTTTCTAGCTTCAGTGCTAAAAGCACAAAATGAAGTTACAGAAAATTGTATATCATTTATAAAGTAAATACGTCTTCTAGTTACTTTCAACATTTTCTGTCTTTACAATTTGTGGAGATTAGAGGTGACGTTTGTTTATCTAGAAAGCACACTTACTTCCTCTATTTCAGACAATCTTTGGCTGGAAAGTACCAGTGATGACTCCTTGTCCTCAGACAATCAGGCATAACCTAAATTTTACTTAATTATAATTAATTTACTTAAAATTAAGAACGGTGTGTTTATTTGAGAACCACATTTTCAACAATGTTCTTTTCTACTTCTGGTGAGTCTTCTAACACTTTTTCTAATAAATTACTGAATTAAAAATGCCAGATATGTTCAACAAAAAGACCATGAAATGTTATCTGCCTCATACGACCATTTTCCTATTTCCTATAAGACAAAAATGTTCTGGGCTATTTGCTTTAAAATAATCCTCTGGGGAATAGGAATTTGGAGGTCATAAGCAAAACAAGATTGGCATCTGTTGATAGTTGTTGAAGCTGGATAATAGGATGAGAACGTTCATTATTCTATTCTGTTTTTGTAATTAAATAAAATGTATATACAAAGATGTTCACAGTAACAATATTTATAACACCACAGAAGTAGAAATAACTGGATTATTTAATAATAGAGAATGGCTAAAAAATGATAAATGATGATACATTTTTAAAAAGTTAAATTATCATAAAACTCAATTATCATATGGCCACTAAGAAAAATCATGTTTTCAATGAATATTTAATGATATGGAATAATGCTCACAATCTGCTAAGTGAAAAATCTGGGTGGAAATCAATATGTACAGTATGATATCCATTTTAAAATATAAATGTTTGGGATGAAATTCCCCAGGCTGGCCCAATTCTAATTTTCACCCTAAGAAGATAATAAGAAATGCATAAAAAAGAGTTATGTACACAGGTGCTCATTATAGAGTTTATTATAGTTTTAAAAATAGTAGATAATTTAGAAATTGGTTAATTTAATGTGATATGCCTATTTAGTGGAAAACTATACAATCATTAAAAGACACATTTTTGAAGATATTTAATGAAATTGGAAAATGATGTCAAGTTAAATAGCACAATACCAAACTCTATATAGATAGTGTTGTTCATATTTATTGAAAAAGGAATCAAATCAATTTATAGCTTGGTAATAAGAAATTTTAAAATTTCATGTATAGGGCCAACCATTGAAGCAGAAGGTAATTTTCTGGGTTAGAGTTATCCTTAGGTTAGGACAAACTCACAGATAAAAACTTAACAGCACTTCTACAGATTTCTAGTTCTTTTCTAAAACTCATGAGGCCAATCAAATTAGGCTCTCTGATCCAGGCTTTAAAGCAAAATCTCTCTTGGGCAATATGGTAGATGAAGAATTCCCCATATATGTTCCTTGGTCCCTAGGCTGAAGCTTCTAGGCTTGTGATATTTTGATGACTGACTAAACATCCACTTCTTTCCTAAGCCCCACAATGGCTTCTCCCAGGTGAGATACCTTCCCAAACTTCATCTCCAGGATTGATAAGAGAGACCTACAGACTTGGCCCTGGGGCTTAACACCCACGACCTGTCCTCCACTGGAGATGGGTGCTACTCTCAGGTGGGCATTTTCTTTTCCTGGCTTTGTGTAGTTAGGAAATGGACCTAAGTGAATCAGTAAATAAAGGGTCACTTCATCTTAAATCCCTACCTGCCTTCATATTTGTCCAGCATGAGACGTCTGACATTCTTTTTAGAGGGCTTCCCACGCTGAATCATTTGGAACAGGAGAATCTAAAGCAAGATTATGGCCTGATTGCATACCTTTTACCAACGTTGCTCAGCATCCATGTTCGTTCAATAACCTTCCATTCTTGTTTGTAGCAAGGTACGATGACAGGAAACCATACCTCCAAATGATCCAAGTAACGTGATACTTCTGGAGGACAACTCATTCCTAAAACCACCCCTACACACACACACACAACATACACACACACATCAAATAATCCCTAATATAAAAATAGCTCTTAAAAATCAACCCACAAAAAAAAACCTCCTTAACCTCCAATAGAAAATTAGGTAAAAGGCATAAAGAGATAATTACACTAAAGAAGAACCCAAAAGACCAAAACATGTGAAAAAGAATATTTAGTCTCTCTGATAATTAAAGAAAGATCAATTAAACCACAGTTAAATATATTGCTTGCCTATCAATTTGGTGTTTTTTATTATATGACAATATTCAATAGCAGCAAGAGAATAGCTTCATGGGTACCATCATGTCTTCAGGTGTGGGTGTAGAGAAGTGTAACCTTTCTTGAAAGCAATTCAGCAGTATGTATTAAGAAATATCAAGAGATTTGTTTTCTTTCACCTAGTAGTTTAATTTCTAGGAATCTGATACAAGTATCAGCAATGTTAACAAAGATTTAAATATAAGCTTTTTCATTAGAGTAGTATTTATTTCATTATAGTAGTAGTAAGGAATCAGATACACCCTACCTGCCCAATAATAAGAGACTAGTTAAATTGGGGCATGTTTATACTGTGAAATATTATGAAGCCGTAAAAGCAATCATACTTATAGGCTAGCCACTACTAATCCTTTAGCTATCTGCTCACTTCTAGAAAGTCTTACCAGATAGGTGCTACTCTCATATTTTCTATTCCATGTTATGCTACTACCTCATTCCATTATAGTTGCTTTTTAATTGCATGTCTTCTCATTTGACTACAAACTCCAAGAGGGCAAGGGCCATGTCTATTTTTTAATTAGATATATCCCAAGTGCCTGGAAAAATACCTGACACATTGTTAAGCACTTAAAAAATAGTTGCTAAGTAAGTATTAAATAATTTGAGGAAATTGTCATGATAAAATTTTCCGTAAAGAAAACAAGATACAAAAATATGTATAAAATCTGATCCAAACTCAGAAGATAAACAGGAGATATTATATGTGTATATAGTCATATATATATGTATATATACTGAAGAAGAAACAAAACTGCTTGTATTTGAGTGGTATCTGGATGATAGGAATGTAAGTTATTGTTATTCTCCTTTTCAAACTTTTATACATACATTTTCTGCAATAGGCATATATGTATTACTTTTGTAAACAAAGAAAAAAAGTTTACGAATTCCCAATGCAAAACCGAGTGAAAAATCTCCAGAACTAAATTTCAGTACATTTCTAACTTCTCCATCATTTGGAGTTTTTTTCCTACCCTTAAAGTCTTTTTCTTTTTGTAAGAAAAGAAAAAAAATTCTACTATTAACATCATTTTAAAAAACAAATGGCATGTGAAAATTGTACTTTTTTCTAGTCTCATGGGAGATTGTGTGTGTGTGTGTGTGTGTGTGTGTGTGTGTGTGTGTGTGTGTGTGTGTGTGTGTTGCCACTAGGATTTTCTAGGTCTGAAACTAAACTCAGTTATAACTGATAATGACTGCTCATGCCACCTACTCAGACTGGGTGTGTTTGGAAACTCGCCCTGCGAATCGGGTGAGCTAACAGTCTCCCATCATGCCTTCTGGCTCACTGTGCATTCCAATGTGCAGAGGTAGTTGTCCTAGTTGCTCTGGTTACCAATTTTTAAGATGCAACAACACAACAAAAATTATAGGAAGAATGAAACCTTTGAAGCTGGAATCATTAAATACTCATGCTATTACTTGAAAATTAAACAAAGACAACTTTTCCCCCTAAAATGTGTAGGTATAGATTACTTGAAGTTTAGTTTCCTACTTTTTATAGATACTATTGACTACAATTTATGATAATATTAACTGTGATTTATTTATTCCAGTATTTATACACAACACCGAACACTTTTTCAAGTGCCACAAATGACAAAGGGGACATTTTGAAGGTCAAAAAGTACTTCAAGGACAAAGAAAACGATGGTACAGGATGAGAGAGAAGAGTCTCATGGTGAATAGAGGAAGGGCATTTAGGTAAAAGAGCACTGCCCTGACCCATTAAAGGTTGAGTCTTCCCTGAAGGAGGTCACTAACTCAAAAATCCTCATCACACTCACTCTGAGAGGCTCTCTGCCTTGCCCCTCATCTGGGGAACTACAGCCTCGTCCTCCTCCAGACTTCACCTGCCCTCTATTTCCCAACCTCCCAAACTCTACAGGCCTGCAGGTAACCTCAGAGATGAATCAGCACAATGCAACTGAGGGCCTGCATCATCTGTCCACACGAGCCCAGCATGTTCTAGGAAGTACAGGAAAGAATGCTTGGTCCCTCCCAAGAGCTCAGCAGTGTCGGGACAGCTGGAGCCATGGAGCATTTGGTCTGTAGAATAAAGCAACCCCCTGTGATCATATCTGGCTCTACTCCATAGGCCCCAAGTGCCTACTTCTAAATTGGATGCTGCAGTTTTGAATTATAATGGTCTCTACAATCAAGATACATAATGTTATCAGTTAGGAAAAGAGACTGTGTGAGTGGGTGGGTGCGGAAGGAAAAGAGACTGTGTGAGTGGGTGGGTGCGGAGTACTTCAGGCTCTTCACTCAGAGTAGCGATCCTAACAATTTATTGTGTTTTCTATGTCACTCTCTTTAAGATTTATGAAGTATATTGTTAATACCTTTTGGAAGACATTATCAAAACTCTTAAAATTAAAATAAAAATTTATAAATTTGTCCCAGCAAATATTCTTCTAAAAAATTACTCTAAGGAAACAATCAGTAAACAAATCCTTATGCACAAGGTTATTTATCAAAGTGTTGCTGTAATACCAAACTATGAGAAATAATCTATGAAGCACGATTAAATAAATGATGGTACATACACACAATAAAATATTATTGACCCATTAGATACTAAAATGAAGTTATCTTTATTATTAACTTAGAAAGAGGTCTAGACTTCACCAAATGAAAAACTTAGGCTAAAAATAGTATGCATGGTATGATCCCATTAAACTTAAACATATACATAGAAAAGAGTCTAGAAGGTTCTCAACCAAATTATTAGCAATATTTATCTCTGGAAATATTGTGGGTAAATATCACTCTCTTCTTTATATATTTCTATGCTGACTGAACAAAGCATTAAATAAAGCAAGTGAAAAAGAATCCAACCCTGCCTTCTGGGACACAGAAAGTTTATTATTAGAATGATCATTTGAATAGCCTAATACCCCATTTTTCTGCGTAACATGCTGTTTGTGTCTGCACTGGGAAGCATTATGATCCTGGCTTGAGTTTGAACCAAGCAGTAGGCATACAGATATGACATATTTTATTCTCCAACTTACTAGCTCTGGAGTGTCAGGAAATCATACTGACTACAAGTTGAATAAAATCAGTCCAAATAGCATTAGCATCTTATCTCCATGCTGTCAGAATATGCCCATAATCTTCCAACTGCAATCTGGCAACCTCATGGATGAATAGTTCTATTCATCAGAAGATTCTTATTCAGGGATTAAAAATACATGGCATGGCTACCACCACCACCTCCTCTCACAACCTTGGCAGACATCATTAATCACACTTTGTCCTGTGAACCCAGATGTGGCCTCAAAATCTTTTCCAACACAGCTGTGCTCCAGGCAGCCCCTATCAATCATTTATTTCAACTCAAGTTGAAACCTATTAGCCATATCTGCTCTGATTACTCTGGCTGCAACATTATTATTCCTTTGACTGGTTCCCAGACTATAGAGTTGAGAAGCATGACCACTTTCCTTCTCTAATGATCTCTCTTCCCTTAAAATGTCTAGAACTTATAAAGGTGTTACTGACATAAGGTTAATTCTCCAAGCAGCCTGTTTTAAAAAGCCTTCTACCTCCAGCCCTGAACCACATAAAAGAACTATCTCTTTTCAAGAATTACAGGACAAAAATTTGAACCCTATTTTCCCTATGACGGCTGCATTTATATTCCATATAGAATAATAGAATAATTAAGAACAGTCACAAATATTAACAGAAAGTAGAACCTTAAAAGGAATATGACAAACTAGAATGGCCAAGCTTGACTTATATGGAACCAGAGCAATAAAGGAATAATTTTTGTATTCCACATCCACAAAAAAATACTTCTTCCAAAAGTTTGTCTGAGGAAAGTATTGTGAAATCCCAAACGGGGAACCTCCAAGCATAGGACAGGCAGGATCCAGCTTCATAGAAATGATCACTTGATAACCTGGATCAATACGGCAGATTCATCACATATTTCTAACTCCCAGCCTCAAATCCCAATAAACAAACTAAAATACACACACACGCACACACACACACACACACACAGACTCAATATCAGCCCTAGAAAAGTAGAATTGTGTCTTACCAAAAATCCAGAAATTTTGAAGAAACCCTGAAAAAACAAAGATGATGTGATCACACTGATAGAGGAAACCACTACCAAAGTCATGTAGAAAAAATACAACTAAGGGAGTGGGAATGGTTTAATAGGAACTCCAGAATGGGAGAATACTAAAACTAGCAGAATAAAAAAAAAAAAAAATCAAAGAAATAATATAAGAAAATTTCCCAAAGGTGAACAGTGACACAAGTTTTCAGATTTAAAGGTCCCACAGAATGCTAAGCAGATTGAAATAGACACATCTTGATGAAATTTCAGAATACTAAAGATAAAGAGAAAGTTTCCATAGAGAGAGAGAGAGAAAGAAAAGATTACTTAGAATAAAAATCAATATGGCATCAGACTTCTCAGCAGAAACACTGGTTGCTAACTGACACTAGGAAACCTCCTCAAAATTTTAAGGGAAAGGTATTTTGAACAGAGTATTTTGTTCCTAGAAAAACTAACACTCAAGTTAAAGAGCAACAAAAAAAGACAACTTTTAAGAGTGAGGAACTTGTTGCATTAAAGAATTTATAAGGGGATTACAGTTCTAAAATGAGAAAGCAGTTGGGAAATTGTATTTTAGTTTGAGAGGAAGCAGGATTTTGATAGCTTTTAAAATCGTTCTCAAGAATATTCAGCAAATTTGCTAAAGATGTACATTAAAAAAAGAAAAAGAATGGAACAAAGATAGTCTTCTCAACAAATGGTGCTAGAACAACTGGACATCCACATGCAAGAAAATGAATCTAAAAAAAAAGAAAAAGAAAATGAGTCTAGACACAGACCTTATACCCTTCACAAAAATTAACTCAAGTTAACTCTTAATGGAGTTAACTTAACACCATTAAGAATGGATCACAGACCTAAATGTAAAATTTAAAACTATAAAACTAGAACATAGGAGAAAACCTAGATGACCTTGGGTATGGTGATGACTTTTTAGATATGACATCGAAGACATAATCCATGAAAGAAAATTGATAGGCTAGACTTCATTAAAATTAAATTTTTCTGCTCTGCAAAACACAGTATCAAGAAAATTAGAAGACAAGCTACAGACTGGGGGAAAAAGACATATCTAATAAAGGACTATTATCCAAAACATACACATAACTCTTAACACTCAACAATAAGAAAACAAACAACCAGATAAAAAACTGGGCCAAAAACCTGAACAGACACCTCACTAGAGAAGATGTGCAGATGACAAATAAGCATTTGAAAAGGTGCTCCATCTCATATGTCATCAGGAAAGTACACATTAAAACGAGATACCACTAGGCACCTATTAGAAGGGCCCAAATCTGGAGCACTGACAACACCAAATGCTGGTGGGGATGTGGAGTCACGGGAACTCTCATTCATTGCTGGTAGGAGTGCACCTTGGAAGACAGTTTGGAAGTTTCTTACAGAACTAAACATACTCCTACCAGATGATCCAGTTATCATGCTCCTTGATATTTATCCAAAGGAGCTGAAAACTTATGTCCAGATAAAGACCTACACATGGATGTTTAGAACAGCTTTATTCATAGTTGCCAAAACCTGGAAACAACCAACATGTCCTTCCGTATCCAAGTGAATGGATAAATAAACTTTGGTACACCCAGGCGATGGAATATTATTCAGTGCTAAAAAGAAATGAGCTATCAACCCATGAAGAGACATGGAAGAAACTTAAATACATACGACTAAGTGAAAGAAACCAATCTGAAAAGGCTACATATATTATGGTTCCAACTATATGACATTCTGGAAAAGGCAAAACTATGGAGACAGTAAAAAGATCAGAGGGGATGAATAAGCAGAGCACAGAGGATTTTTAGGGAATTGAAAATGCTGTGTATGATAACATAAAAGTGATACATGTCAGTATATATTTGTCCAAACCTATAGAATGTACAACACCAAGAGTAATGTCAGCTGTGGACTTTGGGTAATAATGATGTACCAACATAGGTTCATAAGTTGTCAAAAATACCACTCTGGGGGAGGTGGTGTTGATAATGGGGGAGGCTATGCATGAGTGGGGATAGGGGGTATATGGGAACTCTCTGAACCTTCCTTTTAATCTTGCTGTGAACCTAAACCTGCTCTTAAAAAATTAAGTCTTAAAAAAAAGATTATTGCAAATGAAAGGAAGAAACGGGGAGAGGGGAGAAAGAAAGAAAGAGGAAGGAAGGAAGGGAGGGAGGGAGAGAAACAACTTCCTTCAGAAACTTAGTTAAGGAGCAGTGAAAAGTCATTACCCTCCGACAACCATTCAGTGACTTACGTGAAATGAGTCTGTCTGAAGTCCAGTTTCCTATATTTGGAATTTTGAGTTTTATATTCTCAGGAGATATGGCAAGTGCTCTGTCCATGTCTCCTGTTCCATGGCAAGGGCAAAGGACACACAAAAAGATCTACTTCCCTACAGAGTCCTCATCGTCACCAAAAGAATAGCTGGTTTCCTATGAAGCTGTATGAGACCCTCTTTCACCTATGGAATTAGGTGACAGGAAAAGGCATTTTATGTCCTACACAGCAGTAGAGCTTTGGCTTCCTCAAATAACCACATAGATAAAATGGTTGTTTGTATGCTGTCTCCCTTACCATGGTGTATATAAAGTGTCATTCATTTACAGTATTTTCCTGATCCCACAATATGTAAACAGGAAGATGGTCCAAGGGAATCATGTGGTAACCTTCTTGTAAAATAATAACAGCTAGCTTTGTGTCCAAAGTGCTTTCACATAATTCTGATTCAACCCTCACAAACAGCCCTGCGAGTTGGGAAGGACAGATATAATTATTATCTATTATTTTACCAAAGGATAGTTTTCATCCCAGAGCATTTAATAAACGTCAAAGAACATTCAGCAAGTCAGTCAGGCTGGCTTCATAAGCACCTCCTGTGTGTCAGTAATTACTGTTCTGAACACGGTTCAAAAGCTGGGAAGTCCCTCAACAGGGGGACGAGCAGGGAGAGACAGGTGACAAACACACGTCTTAGTCCTTTTGGGCTAAAATACCACAGACTGGGTGGCTTATAGACAACAGAAATGTATTTCTCACGGTTCTGGAGGCGGAAAGTCTGAGATCAGGGTGCCAGGATGGACGGGTGAGGGAACCTCTTCCAGGCTGCTGACTTCTCTCTGTGTCCTCACGCAGCGGAAGGGGTGAGGGATCTCTCTGGAACCTCTCTTGTAAAGGCACTAATACCACTCACCTCCCAAAGTCACCACTTCTTAATACCATCAGCTTTGGGGTTAAGATTTTAATATATAAATTTGGGATGGGGGCACACATTCAGACCATAGCAGCACATATAGATAGTTTCAGGCACTGGTAATTGCCCCGAGGAGAATAAATAAGTCGCAGATGATGACCTGAGCTGTGGGAGGTGGGGGGGGGGGGGGTCTCTGCTTTGGCTCTGGTGGAGTTGGGGAAGTTCTCTGAATTGAGTCCCAGATGTTGAGAAGGAGGCAGGTGTGTGAAGATCTGAGAGAACAGCATCCCTAGCAGAGGAATAAATATCTTAACTTGGCACGTTAGACGGGTAGAATCAGGACCAATGGAGCTGGGATACAGTGAGCAAAGAGGAGGTCAGGAAGAACTGAGGTCTGAGAGTTAGGTAGGGGTGTAAAGCTTTGTGAACGATGGTAAGGAGTTTGGGTTTTATTCTAACTGTAATGGGCAGTTATTTTTAAAAACATTGTTATTAAGGTATATTTTACGTATCTAAGAATTCACCTATTTCAGGTGTGCAATTCAATGATTTTTTAAATAACTAAGGGGTGCAACCATCACCATAAATCAGTTTTAGGACACTTTTATCCTCCCAATAAGATCCCTCATGCTCACTTACAGTTATTCCCTGTTCCCACCTATCCCCCTGCAACTGCTAATCTAACTTCTGCCTTTTAGAATTTGCCTTTTGTAGCATTCCACATAAATGAAATCATAGCGTATATGGTCTCTTGTGTCTGACTTCTTTCACTTGGCATAATGTTTTTAAGTTTCCATAGCGTGTGTCAATAGTTTGTGCCTTTTTATTGCTGAACATGTTCCACTATATGGATATACCAGGATTTGTTTATCCATTTACCTGTTGAGGAACGTGCAGGTTGTTCCAGTTTCCAGCTGCTATGAATGATGTTGCTATGAACAGTTGCATGCAAGTCTTTGCGTGGACAGATGTTTTCATTCCTCTTGGGTAGCTACCTAGAAGTGGAATTGCTGGTTTGTACAGTGGTTTTATGTTTAACATTTTGAGAAACTGCCAAACTGTTTTCCAAAGTGGCTGCACTACTTTACATTCCCACCAGCAACGTATGAGGTTCCCATTTCTCAGCATACACACCAACATTTGTTGCTGTATGTCTTATTTATGATAGTCCTTTCTAAGTGAGTATGAAATGGTGTCTCATTGTGGCCTTAATTTGCATTTCCTTAATGACTAATGAAGCTGAGAATTTTTTCTGTCCTTATTACCAGTGGACAAGTTGTAAGCAAGGGAGAGATATATTTTATGCTTTAAAGCTCAATCTTGTTGCTAAATGGCGGCTCGACTATAGACAGGAGACTAGTTAGGAGACAGCTGCAGTAATCCAGAGGGAGGTGATGGTGTCTTGGACTCAGGTTATAATAGTAGAAGTGCAGAGGAATTGGAATACATTATGTATTACGGAATACATTATGGAGGCAGAGCCAACAGAGTTGGCTGATGAATTGGATGTGGGGTGTGAGTGTGTGGGAAAGAGAAGTATTTAGCTGAACCACTGTGTAGGTAGTGGTACCATTTATAGCCTTGAGAAAGGTTTATAGGGAGTAAATATGGTGATTATACTGGGGGTTGGTAATCAGTACTTATTTTAGTCACATTACATTTTTGGTTTTTATTACACATCCAAGAGGAAATGTTGAGGATGTAGTTGAATATGAGGGTCTGGAGCTCAGAGGAGAGGTATGGGCTGGAGACATAAATTTGAGAGTCATCAGCATATGGCTAGTATTTAAAGCCTCAGGACCTATGGAGAAAATGTAAAGAAAAGGAGAATAGGGTGGAAAATGAAACCCCAAGGGGCATTTCAGAAGAGCTGCTTATAGAGATCAGAGGGTAAGCCCGACAATTTGATAGTTGGGATTGGGGTGAAGGCAGGCTAAGGGAAGCATCTAGAAATATGTTCAGTGGATTAGTGAGTCTATACCTGTCCTGTCCTCTCCTGTAGTCACTAGGCACCTGTGGCTGCTTGAGCACTTGAAATACGGCTCATCGAATTGAGATGTGGGTAAATATAAAATGCACAGCGGATTTCAAAGATTTAATACAAGGAAGAATGTAAATTCTCCTTCATAATTTTTTGTTTTTATTTTTACTTTTTGGCCGCGCTGCACGGCACGTGGGATCTTTGTTCCCCGACCAGGGATGGGAACCTGCGCCTCCTGCAGTGGAAGGGCGGGGTCGTCACCACGGGACCGCCAGGGAAGTCCTCTTTCATAATTTTTACATTGATGACATGTTGAAATAATACTTGGATATACTGGGTTAAATAAAACTATCATTAAAATTAATTTCACCTGTTTGTGTTTTTTTTTAATGTGGCTTCTAGAAATTTTTGAATTGCATATGTGGCTCACATTCCATTCCTATTTCTATTGGGCTGGTCTATAATGTTCTGCCCACAGTCTCATCCTGGTTTTCCTGAAATGTCATTGCGGCACATTTGTGTACCTTTGAATTTGTATGAGAATTCCATAGGTATTTGCTACAAGTCTTTCTAAAGACATAGACCATGTCCACAACTTAAAAGTGCCAGTGTCTTGGGTATTTTGGATACGTGTTTACATTGTACAGGTAGACCTATATTTTAGTAAGGACAATGCCACATGGGTCATTTGATCCTTGCTGAACTGAGAAAGTGTTAAAATTCAGGTATCATATCCTTGATAATTGTAAGACTTAAGATGTTCTTGCTGACTATAAAAAAAGTTCAATTAAATAAATCCCTTCTTCCATCTGGTGAAATGCAACTTGATTAAATGAAGAGAAACTTAATTATTTAATAAGGTCACAATATGAGTTAGAAATTACTTGATTTTTTTCTTTACCATCTCTGAGATTCTTAACATACCACAAAAATCAGTTATATCAAATTCTGTTCCCATTGGTATTATGATAAGAGTTTGCCTTTAGAAATAGAAAAAGTTCCCTTTGATTTGAGATCATAGAGATAAACTGTGTGGATCCGATGTAGTAAAACTCCCCCACTTTTTTCCCTGCCCCCAGTGAGTAAGGTCATTTGAACAAGGTAATACCCCCAAAGGAGTAGAGCTACATAGTTTTTTACGTTTTATAAGACAGATAACTGGGCAAATTTTACATAGACCTCTGTGAGAACTTTTGTGATCTCAATATAGAGTTTTCCCTAACGTTTATGATTAAAATATCCAATCCAGAGGTATAGTAATAGCTTATTCCTCTAGGTCATTGAAGGGTTGGTTGGCTGTTCCACAGAGATGAATTTTCTTAGCGGCTAAGCATTGTACATGTTACTTCTTATAACACTAAATTTTCCTTTCTAAGTACACTACCCATTCCTGGCGTGGCTGCACTGGCAGAGAGTGCTAAACACTTTCATCCTCACTGAATACCTCAGAGAAGCTACTTGTTGTACAAAGACAGTTGAAATTGTCTAGAGACTAGGGAGTCTGATCCTGCTTTGCCATTAGCTTCTCACGTGATTTAAGGAATGAAATCCAACCTCTCTGGGCTTCAGCATCCTCACCTGTGGAAAAAAGACATCACCCTAGATCAGTAGCTCTGAAATAAACTTCAGCATGCATCAGAGGGCTTGTTAAAACACAAATTGCTCAGCCCTACCCCCAGAGTTTCGGATTGAATAGGGTCTGAGCTGGGCCCTAAGAATCTGCATTTCTGATCATTTCCAAAGGGATGTTGATACTGCTGTTTTGAGAACCACTCTAAGAACCGCTGATCATCTCTGCTGTGTCCCTGTGTCCCTTGTAGCTCAGCCTTCCATGATTTTGTACATGTTAAGTGGAAGTTTGTTTGTTGGTTGTCTCACTTAAGGCAGAAATTCCCTAAAGATCTCAGACAGTCTGATAACTCTAAAATAGGATTTCATAAGGCAAACCACTCATCAGAAATTTAGACATCTCTAATTTTGATAAATGGAAACTAGATTATTAGCATTCTAAGATTGTATATAAAAATATACCTTGCAGTTTGGAGAAAAGATAATTCAGTATTAATTTCTTGTCTCAATGTACCAATTACTGCTTCTCCACCAAAGCGTTACATTTCAGCTGAAATATAAATCTGGGGAAACATGCAGCACAGACTGCCTAATCACTCCCTACACAACATCCTCTGGTATGAGAGCTTTTCTCCTTGGGTCATTTCCATTAAACAATCGTGTTTTATTTTTCATTTCTATTACAGTAAAGCTGAGAATCAAAAAGATTATTTAAAATAGTGTGTCATAAAACTATCCTTATTAATTCAAATCTTTGCAATGGGAATTAACCAGTGTTTTAGTGTTTTAGCACTGAATCAAACATCATTCCTTTCCTATGTCTGATGCAGAATCTAGTTTTTGGTGCAATAACTACAATACTTTGAAATGTCTTAAATCATGAGAACTTCAGGAAAGTAAATGCTAACTGTGACTCTGCTAGAGACTTGCCAGCTATAGTTGAAGTCATTTGCTCTCATTTTATTTCTGCTTCTTTATTTGTGAAACGAGAATGGCGGTTTCCCTTGTACACAGTGTTTACTGAGGACATATTTCATTTTAAGCAATATATTCCCCCACGTTACTGACTGAGAAATGCTGGATTCCCTATCAGAGCAGGTTGTCCCCTTTCCCATGAGTGCAGCTTCTGAAGGTACAAACTCCACGGAGGGAAGGGAAGAAAGTGTCTCCAGCCCAATCAGCCAGCTGAACGTGAGTGGTGCAGCCCACTAACCTCACATCCGAATCTCAAGCAATAATGATCATTAGCATCAGAAAAGGTCAAGAAACACCTCATTGAAAGGACTGAAAATATAGTATTCAATGCAGGCCAGGGCCCAGTGTTAGTAGGAATGAAAGCTGATACATCACTTCTGGAAAGCAGTTTGTCAGGAATCATCACGATCTGTAGAAATCTACTTCCTTTAACTCAGTAATCCTCTTGCTAGGAATCCATTCCCAAGAAATGTCAGAGATACTGACAAAGATTTATATGCACAGAGAGTTACTGCAGTGCCATTTATTATACAGAGAAACAGAAAACATTCTAAGTTACCAGTAATAGAGGGATGGTGAAATAAATAATGGTTTATCAGAATTTCTTCCAAATTAGTTTAGAGGAATATTCAATGATATAGGAAAATGCTCTTGCTATGTTACGTTGAGGGGACAGGGGAGGGGGGCGAAGCCAGATGAAAACCTATAAAACTGTATGATCATGGGTTGGAATAGGCTGTGTAGACTTAGTTAAGTTGGGAACCATGGGTCCCAGAACTCTGAATTCAGTTCCCTACATGGGTTAGAGCTGGCCCAAAGAGAAACTTGTGTGAGATTTAGAAGGCCAAAGTGACAAAGCCACCATTGCTTTCTGAAGGCATCTGTGGCCAGATACAGTGAAGGACAGATCGAGAGGTGACTAAGAGGCTTCCAGCTCTTCTCTGCTGTGTGTCCAGCATTTCTTGCTTCTGGCCTTGCTGATCACCCAACAGCGGTCTCAGGCCCAGCACCAGATACATCTGCAGGTCCATAGAGGACACAGCTACACAGAGGCGACAGCTTTCAATAGCTTTCTTCAGACACGTTCCCTTAGTGATCTCACTTTATGACTGAATGTGTGCACTTGTTTCCTCTTGCTCCTGTAATGAACTCCAAACTTAGTGGCTTAAGACGACACAGATTTACTCTTTCACAATTCTGGAGGCCAGATGTCCAAAATCCGTTTCAGTAAGCTAAAGGCAATGTGTCAGCAGGGCTGGTTCCTTCTGGAAGCTCTAGCAGAGAATCTGTTTCCTTGCCTTTTTTAGCTTCTGGAGGCCACCTGCATTCCTTGGCTCAGGACCCTTTCCTCCCATGGCTCCAGCTGTCATCACATTTCCTACTGCTACGGTCAAATCTCCTACTTCCTTTTTATAAGGACACATTATACTGGGCCCACCTGCATAGTCAGGATAATGTGCTTGGCTTCTTAGTTTTCTGGTTAACGACTCCTCTGCTCCACCAACATCCCCATCATGTGCCTTTACTTTCCTCCTTGCAACT
The DNA here is from genome assembly GCF_949987535.1 of Balaenoptera acutorostrata. Taxonomy (NCBI): domain Eukaryota; kingdom Metazoa; phylum Chordata; class Mammalia; order Artiodactyla; family Balaenopteridae; genus Balaenoptera; species Balaenoptera acutorostrata. The sequence goes on along the minus strand of NC_080065.1, from coordinate 56,313,087 downwards.
GGAAGGTCCAATTCATATAATAAATCCCATAGCATGTTGACTCTGCTCCCCTGCTTGAACCCTAACAGATAGAAATCCCAATGATGTATAAAATGTATGTTTATGTATGTATAAAAAAGACTAAAAGGAAATATAGCAGTATGTTAACAGTGTAACCTCTGGGTGGTAGGAATATAACTGCGGAGAGAAAGAGGTTAAGGAGAGATGGAGGAGATGGGAGAAGCGCTGTGGAACGAGATCCAGAGCATCTGAGAAGACACTGGCTTAGCAAGGAGGACAGACAATGTAACAGAAGGAAATGGGCATGAAAACAGGTGCATTTGTAGGTTTCTTGTGGCTCCTATTTTATCTGTGAAGTGGAAAGTGAGGTCACGTGTTAAGATGTGGGGGAAGAGGCTGGGTCTGAAGTTTGAGGAGAACATCTGGGACGGTCCTTACACAGAATGAGAGAGTGAGCCGGCTGGAGGGGCACCGTGGTATTTGTAGTGTCGAGAGCTTGGTTGAGTACCATCAGTCAGCCTGCGTCTGTGATTTTCTCTAGTCACACTCAGTAGCCAGGGTACAGGGAAGAGAAGGCAGACAGTAGGGCCATCCAGAGTTGGGGTTTTCCAGGCAGGTGAGAAGGAAAGACAATGGAGCATGGAGTTTAAGCTCTCTAGTGCAATTTCTCTCTGCTCCCATGTGCTTTAGAGGAGGAAAGAGAAGCACAGGGTGTTAGATTGACCTATCTGAAGTCCTGGCCTACTAGAAGGCGGAGCTGAAACTAACACTGCCCCCCCTCCTTCCCCCACCCCCCATGAACAGCACAGGGTTGTTCAGAGTGTTGTCTCCTCACCAAGTCAGGATCACCCGGGATGGGAGATGGAGCCTGCTGGTCAAAATGCAGATTCCCAGGCCCAGACCGCCTGAGTCAGAAACACAGGACAAGTGGCCCAGGAATTTAACAAGCACCCCCAGGGATTCTGAAGCACAGCAGGGTTTAAGAACTGTTGGGACAGGGAAGAGTCCCTGTCTTGCAGAATTATGGCGGGGAGAGCAAGGGAGGGAGGAAACAGTCACAGTTCAATGTTGAGAGGCAAGATACATATCTTGTGAATATCTGGGGCAGGCAGTTTGGGCATAATGGAGGTCAATGGATACCAGATGCCAGGTGGGTCTGCAGGGGTGGGTGCGGTTATGTTACAAATGCAGGAAAACCCAAGACACTGCACCCTGTTACCACACTGTTTTCTTTTTTCTCCTGCTGAAGGCTCAAGGGTATCCATAGTCCAAACAGTATCTCTGCTTCTAAGTAAGACTTAGAGAAATTTAATATCCTCTCAACTCTCCTACTGACTAAATCTCAGATGCAAATGGAACTACCACAGACTCAGCAGGCTTTACCTGCAGACCTGCAGCTAGGATAGGCAGGGCTCCCTGACTCTGAGAGTGCCAGAAAGGAAATATTGTGTGCCCCAGCTGACAGGGGCGCTGTAAGCGTTTCACAAGATGTCAATGTCCAAAACCCATGCCAATGGATAGAAAGAATAGATGTACTTCCGTGGGTAGTAAGCCTCCTGGGATTTGCATTGTCAGTTCTAAACTAGAAATAGGTTTCATGCAGCAGAGATTTAAAGGGAAAAGCTGTCTTGTTTCTACTTCAAATTTATCTAAAATATGTAATCGGACACATTCATCTTAAACTTATTTTACCTATAAAACACCCCAGGTCCAGGAAAAACTTTCGTTAGTTTGATTCTGTTTTTTTTTTTTTTTTTTTTTTTTAAATGTATTTATTTATTTATTTATTTATTTATTTTTGGCTGTGTTGGGTCTTTGTTTCTGTGCAAGGGCTTTCTTTTAGTTGCGGCAAGCGGGGGCCACTCTTCATCGCGGTGCGCGGGCCTCTCACTATCACGGCCTCTCTTGTTGCGGAGCACAGGCTCCAGACGCGCAGGCTCAGTAGTTGTGGCACACGGGCTTAGTTGCTCCGCGGCATGTGGGATCTTCCCAGCCCAGGGCTCGAACCCGTGTCCCCTGCATTGGCAGGCAGATTCTCAACCACTGCGCCACCAGGGAAGCCCCTGATTCTGTTTTGATCAACACCTGGTTTTAACAATACTAGCATAGGCAGTCTTGAGATATTGAACATGTAATAAATGTATCTCCTCTTGCCTGCCCATGACCTGCTAGCATCAGGGACCTGTCATCTCTTAGAAAGATGAGTGCTTTAAGAAATAGGAGGAGAAAAATCATAAAATGATTACTTAAATTTCCTGTTTATTGTTACTAAAATTTGGAATCTCAGTGGCTCCAAGCCCTGTTTTTGTGGTGCTCTGGATATCCTAAGTTACCTTCCCAGGTATCACAAAAATATTAACTTAATATAGCACACATGTCATTTTAAGGGTTAATAAAATTGAACAATAATAGGATGCTACCATGCCAAACTAGTTCATATATATATATATATATATATATATATATATATATATATATATAAAAATACAAAGTATCTTGAAGAAAATTTCCTCAGTAAATTAGAGTGATCAACTTTTAAAACATACTGCTATATATCAAATTTATAAATGCTTTTCCCTTTGATATGTCAAACCCATTTCGACAGATACACATGCCCATACACAAAATGATGAAGATATAAGATGTCTATCTGAAGCATTTTTTTATAATAGCAACAGACTGGAAACAGTCTAAGTGTCCACAGTGAGGAACTGGTTTAACAAACTCTGATACATCCACACCATGGAATACTATGCAGCTCTAAACAGGAAAGAAGGAAGCCAATCTCTGTATTGATATGGAAAGTTAGGAGGATATACTATTAGGTTTAAAAAAATCAAATCAAAATAAAGCAAAGCAAAACAAATGATCAAGGTAAAGATCATAGTATAAAGTAGGCTGCTGCTTTTTGTGGAAAAAAGGGGTAATAGGTATTTGTATTTGCTGGTATCTGCACAAAGACTCTGGAAAGAAACACAAGAAACAAATAGATGAGAGGGAGGGAGACTGCTTGGTGTTTACCTTGCTAAGGTCTTTCGAATTTTGAACGATATGAATGTATTACTTGTTCAAAACAAATAATAAAATTTTAAAAGACAGAGAATGATGTAAAAATATTTGAAATGTCGTATTGATGTTAAAGGAAGGGAACATATCTGTTTATTTGGTTTGTTATAGTTTCTTTCCTTCCATTGAGCACTTACGATTGGTCGAGACAGATTCAGTGCCCACTGGCTGATGCCAAGGCTGAGTAGGATTTTCCCCCTCCCTTATCCCTTCCTTGGCCAGTCACCAAATCTAGTCCAAGTAATTACCTGTCTAGTCCATCATTTCTTTCTATCCTCCACTCTCATTGCCTAAGTTCAGGCTACCAGCTTCCCTTCCCTAGTTTATTGCCTCAGCCTTCCCTGGGTCTTCCGGTCTCCAGTCTCATCCCTCCAATTCATCCTCCAGGTGTAGCCAGAGTATTCTATTTAAAATAAAATCTGATCTTGTCCCATTCCTGTTCAAAGGCTTTGGTTATCTCCCCTTCGTCTACTGCCTTCAAGATAAACTCTAACTCGTTATTCAGCACAGAAGGTTCTCCATGATCACACCCCTGCTGACCTTTCCAGCCTCATTCCTTCCTGGTCCTACACTCCCCTCCCCACTGCCATATGGAAAGCATAGACGCAGCTTTCCCAACCCACCACCTCTTGTCTCCAGACCTTTCTGAGTGCTATTTCCTCTGCAAGGAACACTCCTTCTCCCCTTCTTGGTTTTCTCTGGCATACTGTCATTTGTTCGTAAACCCTAGCTTTGGTAGGATCTTTGTGGGAAATCTCCCCTGACCACATCAATATATCTCACATTTTAAGTGTTAATGAAATTGAATGATAACAGGATGCTACCTTGATAAACATAGTACAGGATTTACCAGATTATATTTTCATATAGAACTACAGAATCTTGGAGAAAGTTCCCAGGTTATTTTGGAGTGATCAGCTTTAAAAATTGTGTTATTTAGCCAAGTTGTAAATGCTTTTAGCCTTTCTGGGTTAAGCCACCTTTCTCTATGATCCTATAGCACGTTCCCCGTCCCTGCCCCCGCCCCACACACCTGCACTCCTCACATATCACAGCACTAGTCACACCATTTTATAATTATCTGAGTCCCTCACCAGACTATAAGCTCCTTGGGGACAGGGTCACTGCTCTTTAACTGCTGCATCTCCAGTGCCAAACAGTGTGACCTACATGATGTTAAGCAAGAAGTGATTAAAGGGCAACACCTCTGAGCTACTCCCTACCTACTTCTACCAGGGAGGGTGTCAAATAGTGCTGCACAGCAATTGTCATGGACTCCCTAATTCTGAGCTATGACAAAGGTCTTTACAGACCTCCAAACACGAAATGACTCTTTTGCTTCAAAGAGTTTTAAACGTCCCACCCAAAGCCATAAGGCTGAGAAACAGAATTCCACAGGGAGAACACTTGGAGAGCTTTCATAAACAAGACCTAGAGTAGTCCTTCCCAATGTTAAGAAAAAAGTCTAATCCCTCTCCGGAGCTAGTAATAAGAGACCTGCGGCAAGGAAGTCATCTCCAAACCCATCACAGGAGGACGTCACACAGATACACAACTACACTGGAAGAAAACAACCCAGTCTGGACCAGAACTTTTCTCTTTGTTATAATAGTTAAAGAAGGATTACCAATTTCTCTGGTGAGGAGAAATTAGAGGCTTATATCAGACTCACCGTTGGAGCCTTTATTATTTGTATACTACAAAATGAATGAGTAAACATACAGATTTCATTTATAGATTCAGTTATTCTTAACAAAGCTTTGTCTTAAACAACCTCTAGTTATCAATTTTATAAACACCTAGACCCAGGGGCTCCCGCCAGATTAGAATCAAAATTCTAGTCTTCAGAATGGGCAAAACTGGGTAAGTAGCTCCCCCATTTCCCTATCCCCTGTGCATTCTTCCTGCCCCACATCCCTTTCAGATTAGATCTTATTAGGATTTATTTTTATCTCAGTGCATGACATGCATACATAATTGATGCTTAAGGTTTGTTGAATGAATAAGCGAATGAATGAATGAAATATACATGCCACCTACCAACATTTCATTTTCTACAGCTTAACATTTTATACCTTGTACCACCTTCTCCATTACAAGCATAAAACTAATAAATGGATTTCATGTAATTCTGCTATGTTATATTAACAGCTAGTTGTAGCTCTCATGCCAAAGACTATATTTTCTTCCACCATTAATCTTTCTCTAGCTCGTGAGCTGGAAAAGTCATAATGATGGGAGTTGTCATAATGAACCGAAACAGTAATTGTAATAAGAAAATGGAGGAAGAAAATTGAAAAAGAAAATGTCTCTCCCACAGCACCACAGATAAATGACCCTATTCTCTCCCGATTCCAAATCCACACGGTTATATTTGTTCTTGTCAAGATCATTAGGTACCAAAAGACCATTTGACATTAGTGGGAATGATATTTTTAACAGGAGTAATATATTGATGAAAAAAAAGAGCATACTTCTTATTTCTGCAGGTTCTTGTCTAATTTGCAAAACTTTCAAAGTTAAAATGCATTTAAGATACTTAATATAAAGTTTGTATGAATGAGACATTAAAGTGAGTAACCTGCCTTAGCCAAGCTTCTTAAATCGAGATAAGTAATTACTTCTAATAAAGCAATCAAGGACTTGAATGAGAACAGGTTTAATGCTAACTTAGTTAAATATTAACTTGGGGATTTAAAAGATTCTTTCCATAGCTCTTTTCTTCTTTTTTTTTTTTTAAAAAAAATAGATGTTTTCAAAGTCATTTTGATAAGTTACATCCTCCTGTCATTCCAAAGCATTTAGCATACAATGAGAATTACTAGAGAATATAGAGAAATTTATAAGACTGCTAAATCATTCTGACACCTTCTGGGTCCTGATGGATTTAGTAATGAGTCCCACAATGAGATCCCAGACAAATTAAGTAATGAAGCACTTGATCCAGAGAAAAATGTGTGGCCTTATTCCAAAGTGCCAAGAACTTGCTTTGGAAAGATGGCTCTAACCACTCTGGCCATTTAGCAGTGACGCCCTAAGAAGGCATTACTTACGTTAAACTGATATTAATTTCATACTGCCTCCTTACACAACTTCCTTGTTCTTGCCCTGATGCTTACCTCCCTCCAGGTAAGTTAATGACAGAGAACGATGATCTTGTCCCAACATTTATGCTTTAATTTTGGAGAGGGGAACGCACATTCTTAAAATAGAGAAATTATTTCTTCTCCAATCTCTTTATTTTTCTCTAGCTTCCTGAAAGTGACTACTTTACATTCAGCCCAACTCTTAGACAAAAACAAGAAATCAGAGAAGTACTGGGTTAAGTCCAGATTCTCAATCCTGGCTGCACATTGGAATCACCAGGGAGCTCTTAAAATAGTCCCATGCTCAGACACCATCCCAGGCCAATGATGTCAGAAGATCTGGGGCTGTGGAGGCTGGATCCAGAGATCTGCTTCTAAAGTTCTCCAAGAGATTCCAGTGTGTCACCAGTGTTGAGAATCTTTAGGAGAGCTGAATCAAGTTGATAGGGTGTGCTTTGAATGACCAAAAACTCAGTTCGTTCAGCACTCCGCCCACATGTAGCATTGGGCCTGCAGATGCTCTAGCAACCTATGGCGTACAAGAACCTGAAGGATGATTTATATCTAGGAAAATATCCATGAAAAGACTTTTACTTGGTTTAATTTAAAAGACTTCAAATTCATGCACCATCCTAGTGGAGGGACTCTCGGCCACCTACCATAACAGGAAGAATCAGATAAAAAAGTAAAGCGTTGCTATGAACCCAAGGTTCCCAACACCAACTTTTTCATCAAGTTAGTTTCTGCAGAGAGATCTGCCAAGACCTCACGGACCTCTAAAGGGTCAATGCAAAGGACATAAAAACCTACTGGGAAAATTAAGCCAATCTCTTCTTTAAGAGGAAATAAGGGAAGAAAAGTTCTATCCAACTTGAAGGAGATGATGTTGCACTGCTATATCACCCAAGGCTGTAGCCCGCACCCAGGGTAACTTTCTGACACCTTAATATTTCAGGCTTAGAGGACTGGTGGTGTGGCAGATGACCAGGAGCAAGATAGCACTTTCGGGGAGCTGGAACTGATTTCATGCAGGGATTCCTAGATGGCTTTTTCAAGGACTCTCCCTCACACTGAAGTGAGACCATTAAACTCATAAGCCCAGTGCCCAGTGGGCCAGATGTACGATCATTGTGGCGGGTAAAGCTACACTGTACGGTTGGGTTGTATCTGCTCCTACAGCAATGCCTGCAGAAGTGTCTCCATTATTAAGGCCAGTTTGACTCTTTTGGATTCCTACTTCAAGAATGCTTGCTGTGTAGACCTGTCCTAAGCCCAATTCACAGGAATAAGCAAGATTTTCTCCACATTTATTTATCTTTCTTTTTAACTGTAAAATATAAGGTTTTTGAGGATAGGGCCTTTGCTTTGAAGTCCTCTGCAAGCATTAAAGAACAAAATTGTTTTGGGGTCTCTGTTTCTCTATTAATTTAACAGTATCTGGTATAGGTTCTAAATTTTATAGTTTTGCTATTAACTAACACATTTGGCCAGGATTTTATTTTATTTATTTATTTATTTTTTTAATTTAATTTTTAAAACATCTTTATTGGAGTATAATTGCTTTACAATGTTGTGTTAGTTGCTGCTGTATAACAAAGTGAATCAGCTACACATATACATATATCCTCATATCTCCTCCCTCTTGCTTCTCCCTCCCATCCTCCCTATCCTACCCCTCTAGGTGGACACAAAGCACCGAGCTGATCTCCCTGTGCTATGCGGCTGCTTCCCACTAGCTATCTATTTTACATTTGGTAGTGTATATATGTCCATGGCCAGGATTTTATTTCTAATGAAGATACCCAGAGTTCGCAGGTTAATCTATACAGACTTTCTGAAAGACAACTTTTGCGATATTGATTAAAAGAAAAAAACAAACCTCTTAAAATATGCATACCCATTCACTCAGAATTTCTGCTTCTATAAAAAGTGTCCAAAGGAAATAAATATATATATAAATAAGCATATGTGCCAAGATTAACTATAAAGAAGTTCACTGCAGTGTTGTTTATAATAGGAAGTGTTTGGAAATAACCTAAATGAAGATGGATTGGTTAAAAATATTGTGGCACATCTGTAATGACCCTTGGGTCCACAGGTTTCCTTGGTGGTACCTTAGGGGCCACAGGTAGGTAGGGAAGGAAGAAAGTCAGTGGGAGCCTAAGTGAATGGGGCCCTGGATCTCCCATTCCTGCTTCAACTTCAAAAGCTTGAATTTTATGTTTCATGTAGGGTGGCTCCTTTTGCAAAATTAGTTCTGCTGCCAAAAATAGCTGGAAACTGTCTGAACATGATTGAAATAGATGTCTACAATACCTTGTAAAGTGGAATAAAGCAGACGGTAAAACTACCTCAGTTTCACCTCATTTTTGTTTCTATGCATGTATATGTATATAGACATAAAAGATACACACACACCAGGGATTTATACAGCAACGATCATGTTATTCTTTTGGGTAATAGGAAAAATGTTATTTTTAAGTTTAAAAATATGTTTTCTACATGATTCTCAACATTTCAAGTTTTCCAAGCATTATGATCCCTAAATCAAGTCAATAGTTAACTATCAACTCTTCATCTTAAGACTATAACTTTATAAAGAATCTTGAAACTAATTGTTGTCTATCGCTTTCAGAGGTAGAGAAACTGAGGAATGAAATGATACTGTGAATTACTGCAAAATTGAAAAACCGCCACAGATCCCACAGATAGTTTCCTTTTCAAGTTATGTTTCAAGTGTTACCACAGAACCGTTCAGTTTTTCAAAGTTGGATAAATTAGTCGGTAGGCAGAGGAAAACCATATGTTTCCACAGTAAAAACATAAAATTCTAACATGTTTTGTACTCATTGAAATTATAAGAGCAAAGAGATGTTAATGAAAAGTTAATATAACCAGAGGCAGATGGCAAGGTAAGAGGAAACCAGTGGGCTGGATGATGTGTGGCCATTATGAACAGCTGAGGATGGCAGAGAGCAGCGGGGCAGTAGCTTCATCTGGGCATCACAGGCACTGGAGGCATGTAATTCAACTCTAAATGATGGCAGTGGTGATGACGATGATGATGGTGATAGCGATGCTAACACTAACATTTACTGAGAGAGTACAATGTGCCAGGGACTGTACTAAGTACTTTACATGTACTAGCTCTTGATTCTCACCACACCCTTATGGGGTAGGAACTATTAATAGTACCAGTTTCCTAAAGTAGACACTGAGGAACAGAAAGACTACACAATGAGCATTGATGCCAGGATTTGAAACGCTTCTTTCATTTCTTTTTTAACATCTTCTTTGGAGTATAATTGCTTTACAATGTTGTGTTAGTTGCTGCTGTATAACAAAGTAAATCAGCTACACATATACATATATCCTCATATCTCCTTCCTCTTGCATCTCCCTCCCATCCTCCCTATCCCACCCCTCTAGGTGGTCACAAAGCACCAAGCTGATCTACCTGTGCTATGCGGCTGCTTCCCACTAGCTAGCTATTTTACATTTGGGAGTGTATATATGTCCATGCCACTCTCTCACTTCGTCTCAGCTTACCCTTCCCCCTCCCCATGTCCTCAAGTCCATTCTCTACGTCTGCATCTTTATTTCTGTCCTGCCTCTAGGTTCTTCAGAACCACTTTTCTTTTTTTAGATTCCATATATATGTGTTAGTATACAGTATTTGTTTTTCTCTTTCTGACTTACTTCACTCCGCATGACAGACTCTAGGTCCATCCACCTCACTACAAATAACTCAACTTCACTTCTTTTTTATGGCTGAGTAATATTCCATTGTATATATGTGCCACATCTTCTTTATCCATTCATCTGTCTATGGACACTTAGGTTGCTTCCATTTTCTGGCTATTGTAAATAGGAAATGCTTCTTTCATTTTATTATCAGCACTCTAAATCTAAAAATACAAATGAGATTATTGTCATTGGTTTTATTTTGGAACACATGGAGGCATAATGACAAAAGACCTCTGATGCCAACAGACTTAGGTTCAAGTTCTGGATCTGATTTTCTTCTCTGAGGCTCAGTGTCCTCATCTGTAACGGGGGCTAATACTACTCATCCTGTAAAGGTGCTGTGAATAAGATTTCATGTGTAAAACCTTGGCTCAGAGTGTGCTGCAAGTGGGTATAGAATAAATGGAAGCTAATAAGGTTATTAAGGCAAGAAAATGAAGCAAGTGAAGGGACTTAACTGGATAATATTTTAAGTTATTTTACTACTTTGAAAAGTAAATGAATAAATGAACCCAGGAAAAAGTATGCTTTTATGGTGACTATATAATTGATTATATAAACCAGGAGACGTTAGAGAAGAAAGGGGTTCTATTAATAATTATTCTGAGATAACAGGTATAAGCAGACTCTGTCCTGGGCAAACCAGGATGTGCAGTCACCTACTGGTGAGCAGTCGTTCTGAGCCCACAGCTGTGGGACCTTTCCTGGGCCTTCACCTGGCCCACCAGCCCCTTCTTCAGGATGGTCATGAGCCCAGGGAGGGAGGAGCACCAAAGAGGAAACTTTCTAGCCTGTACATTAGCAAATGCAGGAGACTGAGTTTATATTGCCTTCTGCTTAGATGAACTCTGTTCTTAAGAATTATCTTAATTATTAATTATTGAAAAGACCAATTCTCATCTGGAATGCATGTTCCAGTATGACATCTTGTCATACGATCACCCACCCCTCTGTGGTCTTCGAAAAGAAAGACTATACAAGCTCATAGGTAGAAATTTAAAATCAAACCTCACATACACATCCTCCTTCAGGAGGCTCTGTTGCCCCAACAGCTGTGATTTCGCTGCATGTGCAATGTGCTTTCTGAACTTACGTAGCTCTTGCAATGACATGGTACTTGGCTTGCAAATAGCACTTCCCATTCACAGGATCATAGTATAGCAGAGCTTGCAGAAATTCCTTAGTCCAATCCCTTCATTTCAGGCTGAGAGATCTCAAGTGACTTAACTTCAGAAGAAGAACCAGAACCCGAACCCAGGATGGGGCTCAGAACACACTATTTTTTTCATTGCTTTACACTTGCTTCCCTGAAAAATAGCCCTACCAGCTCAAAGAGCAATATAGTAATTCCAAAAATAACACATGATTTCAGACATTTCAAGGTTATTAGTAGGAATTGAATATTTCTCCCATTGTAGTCTGTAGCATTCTTATAATTAGACATATTTTTCAGTTTTTACTGGGAGAAAATTAAAATTAGATTTATGTTTAAATTCTCTGCATTGGCCAGGTAATAAGGAGGCTAAATAAAACATGTGCAGCAAAGGCCAAATGATAAACATAGCCTCTAAGTTGGGACATTTATTTCCAACATTGACATAGATGGGAATATTTTTTTAAAAATCAGATATCCCAAGCCAGAGTAAAGAAGCCAGGAAAGAAAAACTGATAGTCATTAATCTGGTGGCGTGGGGATGCCAGTCTAGGTATAAAAATGAAAAGTAACCTAAGTCGGTTATTTGTTTGCTTTCTATTGTTTAAAATTTTCATTTTCCCAACCTTTGTTTTCAGTATGGTGGTTTAAGATAAGACAGGAGACTGGGGTGAAAGAGAACTGGATGAATGCTGCTTGCTGGGACACTGGGTAATGTCAACGAACACAGTTTTTTAAAGAAAAAAAAAGTACTCTGCCTCGAATACATATTCCTTTCTAAATAGAGGAATCAGAGAAGAGAGATGGCTTAATTGGGAATGAAGAAAAAAGAACACCAACAAATGGATTTATTTGCAAGATACTGGATTCCTAGACATACTTGGCCTCGCCCTACTGAACTTTTTCTCTTCTGACAAAACAAATTCCAAATTCTCCTGACTCTTCTTAAATTGGATTTAAAATACTCAATGAGCCAGGGAAATCAGGCAATAAAAAGAAATAAAAGGCATCCAGCTTGGAAAGGAAGAAGTAGATCTATTTCTATTTGCAGATGACATGATCTTATAGACAGAAAATCCTAAAAAATCCACCAGAAACACTATTAGAACTAATAAACAAGTTCAGCAAGGTTTCAGTGTTAAACATTGATATTCAAAAATCAACTGTATTTCTATACATTAGCAGTGAACAATCCAAAAATGAAATTAAAGTCACAATTACAGTTATATAGCATCAAAATGAATAAAATACTTAGAAATAAACTTAACAATAGAAGTACAACATTTGTACACTAAAAAGTACAAAACAATGTTGAAAGAGTTAAAGAAGACCTAAAAAAATGGAAAGGTATCCCATTTCATGAAACTAAAGACTTAATACTATTAAGAGGGCAATACTACCTAAACTGATCTACAAATTGAGTGCAATCCTTGTCAAAAATCTCAGTTGTCTTTTTTGCAGAAATTGACATGCTGATGATAAAATTCATGTGTAAATGCAAGGCCCTAGAAAAACCAAATCGATCTTGAAAAATAAGGACAAAGTAGGAAGACTCATGCTTCCCAATTTCAAAACTTACTAGAGCTGCAGTAATTAAGATAGTGTGGTACTGGCATAAGGACAGACATATAGATAAATGGAATAGATGTAAAAGTTCAATTATGTAAAAGTCCAATTAATTTTTTGTAATGTGACAGACAATTCAATGGGGGAAAAGAGTCTTTTCAACAAATGGTGCTGGGACAACTGGACATTCATGTGGAGGAATGAAGATGGATCCCTATTTCACACCATATACAAAAATTAATGGAAAATCAGAGACTAGATGACCCAAAACCTATGGGATGTAGCAAAAGCAGTTCTAAGAAGGAAGTTTATAGCAATAAAATCTCACCTCAAGAAACAAGAAAAAACTCAAATAAACAACCTAACCTTACAACCAAAGCAACTAGAGAAAGAAGAACAAACAAAACCCAAAGTTACTAGAAGGAAGGAAATCATAAGGATCAAAACAGACATGAATGAAATAGAAACAAAGAAAACAATAGCAAAGATCAATGAAACTAAAAGCAGGTTCTTTGAGAAGATAAACAAAATTGATAAACCTTTAACCAGACTTATGAAGAAAAAAAGGGAGAGGACTCAAATCAATAAAATTAGAAATGAAAAAGGAGAAGTTACAACTGACACCGCAGAAATACAAAGGATCATAAGAGAATACTACATGCAACTATATGCCAATAAAATGGACAACCTTGAAGAAATGGACAAATTCTTAGAAATGCACAACCTTCCAAGACTGAACCAGGAAGAAATAGAAAATATGAACAGACCAATCCCAAGTAATGAAATTGAAACTGTGATTAAAACTCTTCCAACAAACAAAAGCCCAGGACCAGAAGGTTTCACAGGTAAATTCTATCAAACATTTAGAGAAGAGCTAACACCTATCCTTCTCAAACTCTTCCAAAAAATCACAGAGGAAGGAACACTCCCAAGCTCATGCTATGAGGCCACCATCACCCTGATACCAAAACCAGACAAAGATATCACAAAAAGAAAATTACAGGCCAATATCACTGATGAACGTAGGTGCAAAAATCCTCAACAAAATACTATCAAACAGAATCCAGCAACACATTAAAAGGATCATACACCATGATCAAGTAGGATTTATCCCAGGAATGCAAGGATTCTTCAATATACGCAAATCAATCAATGTGATACATCATATTAACAAATTGAAGGAGAAAAACCATATGATCAGCTCAATAGATGCAGAAAAAGCTTCTGACAAAATTCAACACCCATTTATGATAAAAACCCTCCAGAAAGTAGGCATAGAGGGAACTTACCTCAACATAATAAAGGCCATATATGACAAACTCACAGCCAACATTGTTCTCAGTGGTGCAAAACTGAAACCATTTCCACTAAGATCAGGAACAAGGCAAGGTTTCCCACTCTCACCACTATTATTCAACATAGTTTTGGAAGTTTTAGCCACAGCAATCAGAGAAGAAAAAGAAATAAAAGGAATCCAAATCAGAAAAGAAGAAGTAAAGCTGTCACTGTTTGCAGATGACATGATACTATACAAAGAAAATCCTAAAGATGCTACCAGAAAACTACTAGAGCTCATCAATGATTTGGGTAAAGTTGCAGGATACAAAATTAATGCACAAAAATCTCTTGCACTCCTATACACTAACAATGAAAGATCAGAAAGACAAATTAAGGAAACAATCCCATTTACTATCGCCACAAAAAAGAATAAAATACCTAGGAATGAACCTACCTAAGGAGGCAAAAGACCTGTATGCAGAAAACTATAAGATATTGATGAAAGAAATCAAAGATGACACTAACAGATGGAGAGATATACCATGTTCCTGGATCGGAAGAATCAATATTGTGAAAATGAATATACAACCCAAAGCAATCTACAGATTCAATGCAATCCATATAAAATTACGAATGGCATTTTTCACAGAATTAGAACAAAAAATTCTACAATTTGTATGGAAACACAAAAGACCTTGAATAGCAAAAACAATCTTGAGAAAGAAAAATGAAGCTGGAGGAATCAGGCTTCCTGATTTCCGACTATACTACAAAGCTACAGTAATCAAGACAGTATGGTACTGGCACAAAAACAGATATATAGATCTATGGAACAGGATAGAAGGCCCAGAGATAAACCCATGCACCTATGGTAACCCAATCAATGACAAAGGAGGCAAGGGTGAACAATGGAGAAAAGACAGTCTCTTCAATAAAAGGCGCTGGGAAAACTGGACAGCTACATGTAAAAGAATGAAATTAGAACACTCCCTAACACCATACACACACAAAAAAACTCAAAATGGATTAAAGACCTAAATGTAAGGCTGGACACTATAAAACTCTTAGAGGAAAACATAGGCAGAACACTCTTTGACAGAAATCATAGCAAGATCTTTTTTGATCCACCTCCTAGAGTAATGAAAATAAAAACAAAAATAAACAAACAGGATCTAATTAAACCTAAATGCTTTTGCACAGCAAAAGGAAACCATAAACAAAACAAAAAGACAGCCCTTAGAATGGGAGAAAATATTTGCAAGGGAAGCACCTGACAAGGGATTAATCTCCAAAATATACAAACAGCTCATATAGCTCAATATCAAAAAAAAAACCCAATCAAAAAAAGGGCAGTAGGGGACTTCTCTGGTGGCACAGTGGATAAGAATCCGCCTGCCAATGCAGGGGACAAGGGTTCGAGCCCTGGACTGGGAAGATCTCACATGCCGCAGAGTAACTAAGCCCGTGAGTCACAACTATTGAGCCAGCACTATAGAGCCTGCGAGCCACAACTACTGAGCCCATGTGCCACAACTACTGAAGCCTGCCTGCCTAGAGACAGTGCTCTGCAACAAGAGAAGCCACCTCAATGAGAAGCCCACATACTGCAATGAAGAGTAGTCCCCACTCGCCACAACTAGAGAAAGCACGCGTGCAGCAGCAAAGACCCAATGCAGCCAAAAATAAATAAAATAAAATTTAAAAATGGGCAGAAGATCTAAATAGACATTTCTCCAAATAAGACATATAGATAGCCAAAAAGCACATGAAAAGATGCTCATCATCACTAATTATTAGAGAAATGCAAATCAAAACTACAATGAGGTATCACCTCACACTGGTCGGAATGGCCATCATCAAAAAATCTACAAACAATAAATGCTGGAGAGGGTGTGGAGAAAAGGGAACCCTCCTACACTGTTGGTGGGAATATAAATTGGTACAGCCACTATAGAGAACAGTATGGAGGTTCCTTAAAAAACTAAAAATAGAACTACCATGTGACCCAACAATTCCACTACTGGGCATACACCCTGAGAAAACCATAATTCAAAAAGAGTCATGTACCACAATGTTCATTGCAGCTCTGTTTACAATAGCCAGGACATGGAAGCAACCTAAGTGTCCATTAACAGATGAATGGAAGATGTGGCACATATATACAATGGAATATTACTGTGCCATAAAAAGAAACGAAATTGAGTTATTTGTAGTGATGTGGATGGACCCAAAACCTGTCATACAGAGTGAAGTAAGTCAGAAAGAGAAGAACAAATACCATATGCTAACACATATATACAGAATCTAAAAAAAAAAATGGTTCTGAAGAACCTTGGGTCAGGACAGGAATAAAGATGCAGATGTAGATAATGGACTTGAGGACACAGGGAGGGGGAAGGGTAAGCTATGAAGAAGTGAGAGAGTGACATTGATATATATACACTACCAAATGTAAAATAGATAGCTAGTGGGAAGCAGCCACATAGCACAGGTACATCAGCTTGGTGCTTTGTGACCACCTAGAGGGGTGGGATAGGGAGGGTGGGAGGGAGACACAAGAGGGAGGGGACATGGGGATATATGTAAACATATAGTTGATTCACTTTGTTATTCAGCAGAAACTAATACAACAGTGTAAAGCAATCATACTCCAATTAAGATGTTAACAAAAAAAACTAAAGATAGAGCTAATATATGACCCACCAATCCCACTCCGAGGCATATATCTTGAGAAAACCATAATTCAAAAGCAGCATGCACCCCACTGTTCTTTGCAGCACTATTTACAATAGCCAGGACATGGAAGCAACCCAAATGTCCATCGACAGAGGAACAGATAAAGAAGATGTGGTACATAAATACAATGCAATATTACTCAGCCATAACAGGGAATGAAATAGTGCCATTTGCAGAGATGTGGATGGACCTAGAGACTGTCATAGAGGGTGAAGTAAGTCAGAACGAGAAAAACAAATATCATATAATATTGCTTCTATGTGGAATCTAAAAAAATGGTACAGATGAACTTACTGGCTACGCAGAAATAGAGTCACAGATGTAGAGAACAGTCTTATGGTTACTAAGCGGGGAAGGGGGGCAAGAATTGGGAGATTGGGATTGATATATATATACTACTATGTATAAAATTAATAACTAATGAGAACCTACTGTTTAGCACAGGGAACTCTACTCAATGATCTGTTGTGATCTACACTGGAAGGAAATCTAAAAAAGGGTGGATATATGTATACATATCTGATTCATTTTGCTGTACAGCAGAAACTAACAACAGAATAAAGCAACTATACTCAATAAAAATTTTAAAAATGAAGAAAAACAAAAGAAAAAGAAAATCAGAGACTAAATGTAAGAGCTAAAACTATAGAATAATTAGAAGAAAATATAGGGACAAGTCTTTGTGACCTTGGATTAAGCAATGGTTTCTTAGATATGACACCAAAAGCACAAGCAACAAAAGAAAAAATAGGTAAATGAGACTTCATCAGAATTTAAAACTTTTGTGCATTCTTCACCAAGAAAGCAAAAGACAACACACAGAATCAGAGAAAATATTTGCAAATCATCTATCTGATAGTGGACTTGTATCCAGGAAACAAAAAGCGCTCTTATAACTCAAAAATACAAAGACAACCCAACCTAAAAATGGGCAAAGGACTTGAGCAGACATATTTTCAAAGAAGACATACAAATGGCCAATAAGCATATGAAAAGATGCTCAACCATTAGTAAAAACATTAGCCAGGGGGAAGCCTTCAAGATGGTGGAGGAGTGAGATGTGGACATCACCTTCCTCCCCACAAACGCATCAGAAATACATCTACATGTGGAACAACTCCTACAGAACACCTACTGAATGCTGGCAAAAGACCTCATACTTCCCAAAAGGCAAGAAACTCCCCATGTACCTGGGTAGGGCAAAAGAAATAAAGAAAAAACAAAGACAAAAGAATAGGGACAGGACCTGCACCACTGGGAGGGAGCTGTGAAGGAGGAAAAGTTTCCACACTAGGAAGCCCCTTCACTGGCAGAGACGGCAGGTGGCGGGGGGGGGGCGGGAAGCTTCAGAGCCACAGAGGAGAGCGCAGCAACAGGGGTGCAGAGGGCAAAGTGGAGAGATTCCCGCACAGATGATTAGTGCCAACCAGCACTCACCAGCCTGAGAGGCTTGTCTGCTCACCCGCCGGGGCGGGTTGGGGCTGGGAGCTGAGGCTCGCGTTTCGGAGGTTGGATCCCAAGGAGAGGACTGGGATTGGCTGCATGAACACAGCCTGAAGGGGGCTAGTGTGCCTCAGCTAGCAGAGAGGGAGTCCAGGAAGAAGTCTAGACCTGCCTAAGAGGCAAGAGAACATTGTTTCAGGGTGCGCGAAGAGAGGGGATTCAGAGCACCACCTAAACGAGCTCCAGAGACGGGCGTGAGCCACAGCTATCAGCAAGGACACCAGAGACGGGAATGAGACGCTAAGGCTGCTGCTGCAGCCACCGAGAAGCCTGTGTGCGAGCACAGGTCACTCTCCACACTTCCTCTCCCAGGATACTGTGCAGCTCACCACTGCCAGGGTCCCGTGATCCAGGGACAACTTCCCTGGGAGAACACACGGCACACCTCACGCTGTTGCAATGTCATGCTGGCCTCTGCCACCGCAGGCTCACCCCTCATTCTGTACCCCTCCATCCCCCCGGCCTGAGTGAGCCAGAGCCCCCGAAGCAGCTGCTCCTTTAATCCCGTCGTGTCAGAGCGAAGAACAGATGCCCTCAGGCGACCTACACGCAGAGGCAGGTCCAAATCCAAAGCTGAAACCCAGGAGCTGTGCAAACAAAGAAGAGAAAGGGAAATCTCTCCCAGCAGCTTCAGGAGTAGCAGATTAAATCTCCACAATCAACTTGATGTACCCTGCATCTCTGGTATACATGAAAAGACAACGAATCATCCCAAAATTGAGGCGGTGGACTTTGGGAGCAACTGTGGACTTGGGGTTTGCTTTCTGCACCTAACTGGTTTCTGATTTCATGTTTATCTTTGTTTAGTATTTAGAGTTTTTTATCATTGATAGATTTGTTTATTGATTTGGTTACTCTGTTCCTTTTTTTAATATACATTTTTTTTTCCTTTTTCTTTTTTTGTGAGTGTGTATGAGTATGCTTCTTTGTGTGATTTTGTCTGTATAGGTTTGCATTTACCATCTGTCCTAGGGTTCTGTCTGTTTTTTTTTTTTTCAATTTTTTTTAGCATAGTTTTTACTGCTTGTTATCATTGGTGGATTTGTTTATTGGTTTGGCTGCTCTTTCTTTCTTTTCTTTTTTTTAATGATTTTTAAATTTTTAAAATTTTTAATAATTTTTTATATTTTTTATTTTAATAACCTTATTTCATTTTATTTTATTCTTTCTTTCTTTCTTTTTTTCTTCCTTTTATTCTGAGCCATGTGGCTGACAGGGTCTTGGTGCTCCAGCCAGTGTCAGACCTCTGCCTCTGAGGTCGGAGAGCTGAGTTCAGGACATTGGTCCACCAGAGACCTCCCAGCTCCACTTAATATCAAACGGTGAAAGCCATCCCAGAGATCTCCATCTCAACGCTAAGACCCAGCTCCACTCAACGACCAGCAAGCTACAGTGCTGGACACCCTATGCCAAACAACTAGCAAGACAGGAACACAACACCACTCATTTGCAGAGAGGCTGCCTAAAATCATAATAAAGTCACACACCCCAAAACACACAACCGGAAACAGCCCTGCCCACCAGAAAGACAAGATCTAGCCTCAACCACCAGAAAACAGGCACTAGTCCCCTCCACCAGGAAACCTACACAAACCACTGAACCAACCTTACCCACTGGGGGCAGACAGCAAAAACAACAGGAACTATGAACCTGCAGCCTGCAAAAAGGAGACCCCAAACACAGTAAGTTAAGCAAAATGAGAAGACAGAGAAACACACAGCAGATGAAGGAGCAAGGTAAAAACCCTTCAGACCTAACAAATGAAGAGTAAATAGGCAGTCTACCTGAAAAAGAATTCAGAGTAATGGCGGTAAAGATGATCCAAAATCTTGGAAATAGAATGGAGAAAATACAAGAAACGTTTAACAAGGACTTAGAAGAAATAAAGAGCAAACAAACAATGATGAACAGCACAATAAATGAAATTAATACTTCTCTAGAAGGAATCGATAGCAGAATAACTGAGGCAGAAGAACGGATAAGTGACCTGGAGGATAAAATAGTGGAAATAACTGCCACACAGCAGAATAAAGAAAAAAGAATGAAAAGAATTGAGAACAGTCTCAGAGACCTCTGGGACAACACTAAACACACCAATATTCGAATTACAGGGGTCCCAGAAGAAGAAGAGAAAAAGAAAGGGACTGAGAAAATATTTGAAGAGATTATAGTTGAAAACTTCCCTAATATGGGAAATTAAATAGTCAATCGAGTCCAGGAAGTGCAGAGAGTCCCATACAGGATAAATCCAAGGAGAAACACGCCAAGACACATATTAATCAAACTATCAAAAGTTAAATACAAAGAAAAAATATTAAAAGCAGCAAGGGAAAAACAACAAATAACAGACAAGGGAATCCCCATAAATTAATCCCCATAAGGTTAACAGCTGATCCTTCAGCAGAAACTATGCAAGCTAGAAGGGGGTGACAAGGCATATTTAAAGTGATGAAAGGGAAAAACCTACAACCAAGATTACTCTACCCAGCAAGGATCTCATTCAGATTTGACCGAGAAATTAAAAGCTTTAAAGACAAGCAAAAGCTAAGAGAATTCAGCACCACCAAACCAGCTTTACAACAAATGCTAAAGGAACTTCTCTAGGCAGGAAACACAAGAGAAGGAAAAGAACTACAATAACAAACCCAAAACAATTAAGAAAATGGTAATAGGAACATACATGTCGATAATTACCTTAAATGTAAATGGATTAAATGCTCCCACCAAAAGACATAGACTGGCTGAATGGATGCAAAAGCAAGACACGTATATATACTGTCTACAAGAGACGCACTTCAGACCTAGGGACACATACAGACTGAAAGTGAGGGGATGGAAAAAGATATTCCATGAAAATGGAAATCAAAAGAACGCTGGAGTAGCAATTCTCATATCAGACAAGATAGACTTTAAAATGAAGACTATTACAAGAGACAAAGAAGGACACTACATAATGATCAAGGGATCAATCCAAGAATATATAACAATTGTGAATATTTATGCACCCAACATAGGAGAACCTCAATACATAAGGCAAATGCTAACAGTCATAAAAGGGGAAATCGACAGTAACACAATCATAGTAGGGGACTTTAACACCCCACTTTCACCAATGGACAGATCATCTAAAATGAAAATAAATAAGGACACACAAGCTTTAAGGGATAAATTAAACAAGATGGACTTAATTGATATTTATAGGACATTCTATCCAAAAACAACAGTATACACTTTCTTCTCATGTGCTCCTGGAACATTCTCCAGGATAAATCATATCATGGGTCACAAATCAAGCCTTGGTAAATTTAAGAAAATTGACATCATATCAACTATCTTTTCCAACCACAATGATATGAGACTAGATATCAATTACAGGAAAAAAATCTGTAAAAAAACCAAATACATGGAGGGTAAACAATACACTACTTAATAACCAAGAGATCACTGAAGAAATCAAAGAGGAAATCAAAAAATACCTAGAAACAAATGACAATGAAAACACGACGACCCAAAACCTATGGGATGCAGCAAAAGCAGTTCTAAGAGGGAAGTTTATAGCAATACAATCCTACCTTAAGAAACAAGAAACATCTCAAATAAACAACCTAACCTTACACCTAAAGCAATTAGAGAAAGAAGAACAAAAAAACCCTGAAGTTAGCAGAAGGAAAGAACTCATAGAGATCAGATAAAAATAAATGAAAAAAAATGAAGGAAACGATGGCAAATATCAATAAAACTAAAAGCTGGTTCTTTGAGAAGATAAACAAAATTGATAAACCATTAGCCAGACTTATCAAAAAAAAAAAGGGAAAAGACTCAAATCTATAGAATTAGAAATGAAAGAGGAGAAGTAACAACTGACACTGCAGAAATACAAAGGATCATGAGAGGTTACTACAAGCAACTGTATGTCAATAAAGTGGACAACCTCGAAGAAATGGACAAATTCTTAGAAAAGCACAACCTTCCGAGACTGAACCAGGAAGAAATAGAAAATATAAACAGACCAATGACACGCACTAAAATTGAGACTGTGATTAAAAATCTTCCAACAAACAAAAGCCCAGGACCAGATGGCTTCACAGGCGAATTCTATCAAATATTTAGAGAAGAGCTGACACCTATACTTCTCAAACTCTTTCAAAATATAGCAGAGGGAGGAACACTCCCAAACTCATTCTGCGAGGCCACCATCACCCTGATAGTGAAACCAGACAAAGATGTCACAAAGAAAGAAAACTACAGACCAATAACACTGATAAACATAGACGTAAAAATCCTCAACAAAATACTATCAAACAGAATCCAACAGCATATTAAAACGATCATACACCATGATCGAGTGGGGTTTATCCCAGGAATGCAAGGATTCTTCAATACACACAAATCAATCAATGTGATAAACCATATTAACAAATTGAAGGAGAAAAACCATATGATCATCTCAACAGATGCATAAAAAGCTTTCGACAAAATTCAACACCCATTTATGATAAAAACCCTCCAGAAAGTAGGCATAGAGGGAACGTTCCTCAACATAATAAAGGCCATATATGACAAACCCAAAGCCAACATCGTTCTGAATGGTGAAAAACTGAAACCATTTCCACTAAGATCAGGAACAGGACAAAGTTGTCCACTCTCACCATTATTATTCAACATAGTTTCCAATGTTTTAGCCACAGCAATCAGAGAAGAAAAAGAAATAAAATGAATCCAAATGGGCAAAGAAGAAGTAAAGCTGTCACTGTTTGCAGATAACATGATACTATACATAAAGAATCCTAAAGATGCTACCAGAAAACTACTAGAGCTAATCAATGAATTTGGTAAAGTAGCAGGATACAAAATTAATGCATAGAAATCTCTTGCATTCCTATATACTAACAATGCAAAATCAGAAAGAGAAATTAAGGAAACACTCCCATTTACCATTGCAACAAAAAGAATAAAATACCTCAGTATAAACCTACCTAAGGAGACAAAAGACCTGTATGCAGAAAACTATAAGACACTGATGAAAGAAATTAAAGATAACACAAACAGTTGGAGAGATATACCACTGTGTTTGAGTGGAAGCATTAACATTGTGAAAATGACTCTACTACCCAAAGCAATCTACAGATTCAGTGCAATCCCTAACAAACTACCAATGGCATTTTTCACAGAACTAGAACAAAAAATCTCACAATTTGTATGCAAACACAAAAGACCCCAAATAGCCAAAGCAATCTTGAGAAAGAAAAATGGAGCTGGAGGAATCAGGCTCCCAGACTTCACTATACCACAAAGCTACAGTAATCAAGACAGTATGGTACTGGCACAAAAACAGAAACATAGATCAATGGAACAGGATAGAAAGCCCAGAGATAAACCCACGCACATAGGGTCACCTTATTTTTGATAAAGGAGGCAAGAATATACAATGGAGATAAGACAGCCTCTTCAATAAGTGGTGCTGGGGAAACTGGACAGCTACATGCAAAAGAATGAAATTGGAACACTCCCTAACACCATACACAAAAATAAACTCAAAATGGATTAAAGACCTAAATGTAAGGCCAGACACTATAAAACTCTTAGAGGAAAACACAGGCAGAACACTCTATGACATAAATCACAGCAAGATCCTTTTAGACCCACATCCTAGAGAAATGGAAATAAAAACAAAAATAAAGAAATCGGACCTAATGAAACTTAAAAGCTTTTGCACATCAAAGGAAACCGTAAACAAGACGAAAAGACAACCCTGAGAATGGCAGAAAGTATTTGCAAATGAAGCAACTGACAAAGGATTAATCTCCAAAATTTACAAGCAACTCATGCAGCTCAATATCAAAAAAACAAACAACCCAATCCAAAAATGGGCAGAAGACCTAAATAGACATTTCTCCAAAGAAGATATACAGACTGCCAACAAACACACTACAGAGTGCTCAACATCACTAATCATTAGAGAGATGCAAATCAAAACCACAATGAGGTATCACTTCACACTGGTCAGAATGGCCATCATCAAAAAATCTACAAACAGTAAATGCTGGAGAGGGTGTGGAGAAAAGGGAATCCTCTTGCACTGTTGGTGGGAATGTAAATTGATACAGCCATTACGGAGAACAGAACGGAGGTTCCTTAAGAAACTAAAAAACAGAACTATCATATGACCCAGCAATCCCAATACTGAGCATATACCGTGAGAAAACCATAATTCAAAAAGAGTCATGTACCACAATGTTCACTGCAGCTCTATTTACAATAACCAGGACATGGAAGCAACCTAAGTGTCCATAGACAGATGAATGGATAAAGAAGATGTGGCACATATATACAATGGAATATTACTCAGCCATAAAAAGAAACGAAATTGAGCTATTTGCAGTGAGGTGGATGGACCTGGAGTCTGTCATACAGAGTGAAGTAAGTCAGAAAGTGAAAAACAAATACCATATGCTAACACATATTTATGGAATCTAAAAAAGAAAAAAAAATGGTTCTGAAACACCTAGGTTCAGGACAGGAATAAACACACAGATGTAGAGAACGGACTTGAGGACACGGGGAGGGGGAAGGGTAAGCTGGGACGAAGTGAGAAAGTGGCATGGACTTATATACACTACCAAATGTAAAATAGATAGCTAGTGGGAAGCACCTGCATAGCACAGGGAGATCAGCTCGGTGCTTTGTGACCACCTAGAAGGGTGGGATAGGGAGGGTGGGAGGGAGATGCAAGAGGGGAGAGATATGGGGATATATGTATATGTATAGCTGTTTCACTTTGTTATAAAGCAGAAACTAACACACCATTGTAAAGCAATTATACTCTGATAAAGATGTTAAAAAAAAAAAAAGCAAACATTAGCCACTAGAAAAACACAAATTCAACCCACAAAGGGAGGGGAGTGGCGAGTTATTGTTTAATAGGTAGTTTCTGTTTGGGATGATAAAAAACTTCCGGAAGTGGATGGTGATGATGGTTGCCCGACATGCAATATGTACTTAATGTCACCAAATTGTATACTTAAAGTGGTTAAAATGGTAAGTTTTGTTATGTATATTTTACAATGATAAAATTAAAAACCATAATGAGGTGCTACTTCATACCCACTGGATAGCTATAATCAAAATGACAATAAGTGTTGGTGAGGATGTGGAGAAGTCAGAACGCTCATATACTGTTGGTAGGAGTGTAAAACGGTGCAGCCACTTTGAAAAACAGGTAGTAATTTTTCAAACAGCTAAACATAGTGTTACCATGTGATCCAAAAGTACCACTCCAGGGTATATACCCAATAGAGTTTAAAACCCATTTCCACACACAACCTGTAGATGAACATTCAATGGCTATTATTCTGAAAAGTGGAAACAATTCAGGTGTTCATCAACTGATGAATGGATAAACAAAATGTGGTAAACTCAGGTAATGGAATATTATTCAGCCATGAAAGTTAATGCAGTACTGATACATGCTACAACATGAACAAACCTTGAAAACATTATGCTAAGTAAAATAAGCCAGACACAGAGGGCCACATATTGTATGATTCTGTTTGTATGGAATGTCCAGATTAGGCGAATCCATAGAGACAAAAAGTAGATTAATGTTTGCCAGGGGCTGGAGGAGGGAGGAATAAAAAACAACAGCTAATGGGTACACAGTCTCTTATTGGGTATGAAAATGTTCTGAAATTAGATACTGGTGATAGTGGTAGCATACTTTGTGAATGTGTAAATTATATTTCAATAAAGCTGTTTTTTTTTTAAAATGATCAAGTGGAGTGCTGAGTAGGCATGTCATTTCAGAGAGTTTAACACCCTATAATTATAACACTGCTAAGTGCACTGAAAGCAAATATTTTAGGGTTGGAAAAACCACACATCTGACATACCCCTTTCTCTGCCTGAGGCCATTGTTCATCATTTCCAGGTGATTCATATCCCTTTGCTATGATCTCTTGCTCTACATAAGAAGGATCAGCTGAAAGAATGGAAACCTACAAGTGTCTGTGGGTTCCCTTGTGAAATATCGAGAAAAACAGTGATGATCATGCATGTGACTCACTGCTTCACTTGTCCCTGGCTTTGGTCAGGGCAGAGAGACACATTCTTGGGGAAATGAAGCCAAGCAAGACATAGTTATAGGTAAGCGCATGTTGGTCAGAGAGTAGCAGTACACACTCATACTTGAGACAGAGCTTGTGCTCTCAGCAGCCCCAGAGCCAACTACAGAGAACCCCATGAAATGGATCCTCTCAAAAGAAATGTAAACAGTTCTAGAGAGACTTTAAGCATAAGCAACATGGTGCTTGGGAAAAGCCTCCACCACACACCAAGATGTAACTGTGGTCTGCTATGTGTCCAAAAGCCTAAAACCTTAGCTTATTACACTAAACAAAATTTGGTGCAAAATGAAGTAAAAAGAGTAAATGAAGACTCTCTGCCACTTTGGTAGAAATTGTGATATCTTTAAGCATTAAATACCATTTTAGGCATCTTTTCTTAGTAATATCTTGAAATAAATAGAATCTAAAAGTGGTTTTAGGTTATTGGAGAGAGATAATATAATATACTGGTCAAGTTCAAGAGTTTAAACAACTCTAGCACCTCTTCTTCCTAGCTATAACTTTGGGGAAATTACTTAAACCCTCTGAGCCTCTGTTTCCTTATTTGTAACATAAGGATAACAAAAGCATGGACATCACAGGGTTGTTGAGAAAACTAAAGAAGGTACAGTGCAGGTAAAGTGCTTCAAATGGAGCCTGACATACGATAAGCCCTTAACTGATAAATCAACTCTTTTGAGCAACAATTCTCTTTCACCGGAGTAGGGAACATAAAGGTCTGGGAAGTGCCTCCTCCTAATATTACTTGTGTACCAGGAACTCCAGTCTCCCTCCCATCCTGGCCTCCATCTCCTAGGGGGTACATTGTGCTCAACGGGAGCTTCCTTCTCTTCTTCCTACAAATCGCCTTCTCCTTCAAATCTCACCGTTTCTCTCAATGGCAACCTTATTTGAAATCCTGAAGATATCTTTGACTCTCTCTCCATTCCCTATACCCCCAAAAATATTTTAATTCTTGTCAACTCTTCCCTTCAATCTGTCTTGGCTCTCTGACTTTCACTGTATGTATTGATGTTGTCATCCCTGTAATTTATGCCCATTCTTGTCCCTGATGGATCGCCTTACCTGCAGGTCTTTTAAGGCAAAATACTCTGTTACATATTGGATCAAAGCTACATATCAATTCTGACTAAAGACCCAATCATTTTGCCTGTTCAGTTTCATCTACCACCACTTCCCAATGTGAAATGTCTGCTTTATTTTATTTTTTAAATTGTATTATGCAAGTAAAAAGTTTAACCCTTTATTTTCATCAAATTAATCTCCTTATCATCTGTCACAAATACCAAACATTTTTTCTGATCCTAGTTGTTTTTTTACGTAAATTTTACTTTTAATATTATCAAACAGTAAAATTTACTTTTTTCTTCTGATGTGCAGATGTGTACTACATGTTAATACATGCGTGGATTCATGTAACCACAACCATAATCAAGATACAGAACAATCAAAAATAAAGTATGGATGAAAAAGACAGGTCAAACTGGGGAGTCACAAGACTGACACTCAAGAGTTATGGTCCCATTGCTGTTGATAAAAAAAAAAGATATAGAACAGTTCCATTATCCCCCCAAACCCCCTTTATAGTGCTATCCCTTGAGAGTCACCCCCTTCTTTCCACCATAACCCCTGACAGCCTGACATACATTTTGTTTATGCTAATCTCACTACCTAGAATGTCTCCACCCCTCTGCTCTTCCAAGTCTATAGAACTCATCTGTCAAGATATCACACAAGGGCTTCCCTGGCTTCCCTGGTGGTGCAGTGGTTAAGAATCCACCTGCCAATGCAGGGGACACGGGTTTGATCCCTGGCCCGGGAAGATCCCACATGCCACGGAGCAAACAAACCCGTGCGCCACAACTGCTGAGCCTGCACTCTAGAGCCCACATGCCACAACTACTGAAGCCTGTGTGCCTAGAGCCTGTGCTCCACAACAAGAGAAGCCACGGCAATAAGAAGCCCGCACGCCACAACAAAGAGTAGCCCTCCGCTCGCTGCAACTAGAGAAAGCCCACGCACAGCAACGAAGACAAAACACAGCCAAAAATAAAAAGAAATAAATTAATTAATTTAAAAAAAAAGATATCACACAAACTCCATGTCTCTGTGAATCTCTGATTATAAACCATGTGCTGGTCTATCCAGATATTCACCCATTTATTTATTCATTCTTGTGTCAAGAAGCATTTATGAAACACTATATGACGGACACAATGTGAGGCACAGGGAGTACAAAGAAGGATCAGAGCAGCCTCCTGCCCTGAGGAAGCCCACAGAGGGAGGTAATAGTGAGTACTGATCACTGTATTACGTGCAGCAGGAAAGACACCTGCACGATATACAGTGACAGTCCAGGAAAGGGGATGTCAGTTCTGTCAGAGGGGACAACATTTATACCATGTCTTCTGAGGAAATGAACATCCCATGAACGTCTTCATGGGCTGCAGGGACAGATTGAGTTTATGAGGCCTGAAGAAAATGCCATTTGGGGCTTTTGATTAAAAACGAATGCAATGTTACAAATATGAAGATAGGTAAAGTTACAAATTTTCTAAATCTGATAAATATCATGAGCATCAAGAATTCCACAAAACCAGCACATTATTGTTATTGTTTTGGGGGGTTTTTTTGTTTTGTTTTAGTGAATTAACTCCCCGAAACACTTGTATGATATTTTCCCTCAGCACTTTGGCCTCCTCCTCTGATTGATTTTATATTATCCTTTTCAACAGAGAGACTGGGAAGACAATTCAGTCTTTCCTCTGTCATGGGTGTGAGAAATCCGATTTTTGTGACTGATGATTTTAGAAATTCCTTTTGGTTTTACAACTTTGTTGTCAGCCATGCCTCGTCTGTAACTTGCTCTGCAGCATCTTTCTGGGGCAGAGGAAAGCCTGAGAGGCTCCCCGTCCTCTAATGGCACCCCTGGGATGGAGGTGGGAGTGCGAGGTGGCTGTGGAGCCTGAGGCATAGCGGCCCCCAAGCAAGGGCACAAGCAGCTTCTAGTTCAGATCTTCCCGTGGAGGTCAGAGACAGGCAGACGCTCAATGAGGCGGTCAGGGGCAGGTTATCACTGAGGTCTGGGCAGGTGGGGAGGCAGCATGGGCAGCCCACTGGCCCTGCCTGTAGTCCCAGGACTACCACCCCAAGGTGTGACAGTGCTCCTTGGCTCAGGTCCCTAGCTGGGCTGTTGCTTCCTCCCTGAGTCCCAAGAATATGCCAAGCCTTGGAAGGTGCACATGCAAATGATGGGCCCTAAAGCATAAGGTTCATAGAATCATCATAAATCCGCTTCTGTGCAAAGCAAGAGTGTTTAAAACAGCAGGGCATATTCAGAGAACTGCCCATGGTCTAGTATTGCTGGGGGACTGCTGGGAAGTTTGAACTTGATTCTTCAGGCAAAGGGAAGCCAAAGAAGGTTTCAAAGCATGTAAAAGAAGTGGTCAACTTTGTCCCGTGGGAAAGGCAATGAGGTGAAAGCTGCAGGATGGATTAGGGGAAGAAGCCTTGAGAAGGTGATTGCAGTGGTCCAAGAAAGGAATGACGACGGCTGGAATGAAAGCAGGAGGAGCAGAGTTGGAAATGTAATGACAATAATGAAATTAGGAACCTCAGTAGAAACTATTGAGCATGGTGCCAAGTTCTTGTAAGTGTCTTAACTTATTTAATCTTCAGAGATCCTCAGAAAACAGATGAAGAAACTGAGACTTTCAGAGGTTAAGTAACTTGTATAAGATCAATAGGTAACAGGGATTAGGACTCAATGCATCTGTTTCCAGCACCATGGAAAATGATGCCAGATTAGATTTGGGGGTAGAGGGAGACAAAAAGAAATGTTGGAAAGGGAAGAATTTAAGGTGAATAAGATACTGTAAACTGAATCAGGAAATACTTTTCCCTCCTCTTGATTCTTATAGCAAAAAAGGTATATTATTGTCTAGGTGTTTCACAGGTGAGTGTGCTATTTCTACAACCAGACCATAAACTACCTGAGTACAGCATTACTTATGCTATGTATCATATACTCAATCAACAATGAGTGGGTGTCCACTTAGAGCCAGAGCCTGGGCTAGTCACCAGGGTTACAAAGATGAAGATGACAAAATGCCTTTCCTGAATTTCAAGAGTTATAGCCCAGTGTGAGTGACAAAGGATTTTGATGTGATATTACAGGACAACCCTAGAGTTATAAACACTGTAATCTTAAGAGCACAGGGGTGAGAGCTCATCTAGACCCACCTGAGCAGGTCATGAAAGTACTCAATGGCAATAATACTTAAACTAGGGATCGGCACATATAGAAGAGTTCGTTAGATAAATATATTGTTTTGAATAGAAGGGCCTTCCAGCCTGATGAAACTAAATGCATAGCAGCTAGAGATGCTAGGTGTATTTGGTAAGAGACAAGAGTGACTTAGATGGAACAGAGACCTAGAGGTGACGGGTTGGAGACTGACAGTAAGTAATTCTGAAAATTACCATTAATGACCAGTCTGTACGTACTTGACTGCCTGGAATAACTGATGCATGGGATGATTTAACCAGGGTGTTGAGAGCAGGTGAAGCAAGATGTGGCTGCTCACGGTAGATTGCTGTTCCTTATATGCACACCCTTTTCAATGTGACTTCGCTACTCTTCCCATCAAAAGGTGGGTCTATTTCCTCATTCCTTGAATTTGGGCTTGGCCATGTAACTAGCTTGGACAAATGGGTCACTAACAACTGTGACGTAAGCAAAAGCTTGAAAAGTGCTTACACGTTGGGGTTTACCATCTCTTGCTATTCTCTGGGAATTCTTCTACCACTGTGTGAACAAGCCCAGGCTCGCCTCCTGGAGGAGAAGAGGCCTAATGGATAGAGGCTCTATCCCAGCCATTCCTAAATCACCTAGACCTCTGAGTGACACCAACCTAAATGATCCAGCCCCAGCTAAGCTGGCCTAGATAAGAAATGCCCATTAAACCCACAGAATAGCAAGAAAGTATAAATATTTATTGCTTTAAGCCACTAGATTTTGGAGTGGTATGTTACATAGCAAAAGTAACAGACACACTACCCTACTGACTCTCTTCATTTTGACCACAAACAGGATTATGAATATCAAAAGCAGTTATTCACTTGGGTTCTTTCCTTAGACTTTGGGAGGGTAAACCAGTGAGTCCTTACGATTAGAAAAAAAAAAAAATCTTCCAAACCTGGATGCCATTACTATTTGATTCTAGGATTCCAATGCCATTATAATCTGTGAGTTAGTACAGGGACTTTGCCGGACTACTTACCAGCTCTCTCGTCTCTCTAACCACATCTTTTCTGGAGATGCTAAGTTGGGTTTAGGCTCAGGGGTGATAACAGCAAAGCGGACTCATGTTCTATGAGGAGGATGGAGTCTTTCTCCCCTTTGAGCTTTATTGGAAAATTGTGGAGAGATATTATGGGGTTGATTCTTCCACCTCAAGGGGAAAAACTCTGGGTTATTGTCTTTTCATAAGCTTATATTGTACCGGCTGTTCTACAAAAGAAACAGTCTCTTACTTATGATCCTGATGGAGTAAAGCTTAAGATTTTCTGCTTTGTTTTCTACATAGTTAAGTTCGTTGGTTACTTTCATTAGTTAATCTGAAATATCTTGGAAGAGTGTTGAAAGGGGTTTCACAACAACAAATAATTCTCCTAGAGGGAAATGTCAGGAACTCAGCTACAGATTAAATAAATGTGAAACATGCCATGTCTATCTGCTCCACTCCCCATTCCATCCTCTGAGAAATGAGTAAAGATAAAGATGAAAGATAGTAATTTTTGATACTTGAAACTTTTCTATAGTAAAACTGACTTGAGGCTAAAAATCAAAAGATATTTCTTAAGTGCATTTGCTTAAACACAGAAGTTGAAGACAGTGAGAGCTACAGAAGAAGGAACTAAATCTGTATACCTATCTCAGGGTTCTGAGACTTCAGGGCAGACCACCAGGAGTCCAATTTGCATGAGAGCAAGAGACACCAAGATTAAGACTCTTAGGCAATGAGAGGAAGCAGAGGTAATATTTCAGTATTCACTCTCTCAGAAAGTAGCTCTCCAATTTACACACTGGAGGGGCCATTCATATCTCCAAACTCAACTCGAACATCACCTCTTCTAGAAGCATTCCTGGCTACTGTACCCTAAAAGGGAGTTCATAATTAATTTGTGTTTCTATCTTTGCACTTACCAGCCTGCTTTATAATGTACTTTCTCACATATCTGCTTCTTCCACTAAACTGAGAATGGCTTCAGATAGCAAGGGATGGAGGGGCTGTGTCTCATTCATCTAGCAAAGGAGTTATCATACAAGAAATAGAAAATAAGTAATTGTTGAATTAATAAATTAGACACCAGTTAATGGAGAGTGAATAAGATAGAGGGTAGAGCTACTCAAATATTATTTGGTACAGACACTAAGGAACTTATTCCAGGTTCCTCAATAAATGTAACAGACAGAAGGCATGCAGTAATCTAGGTCCTTGCTATTCAAAGTGTGGTCCACAAACCAGCAGCAACAGCATGATCTGAGAGCTTGTTGCAAATGCAGAATCCTAGGTCCCACTCTAGACCTACTGAATCAGAATCTTGATTTTAACGAGATCCTTAGGTGATTCACATGCACATTAATGGCTGAGAATCACTGATCTAAGACAGTGGCTTTCATAGTTGCCTGTATGTTGGAATCACCAGGAAAGTTTTATGAAATATTGATCTCTTGGTCCTACGTCCATAGATTCTACTTTGAATGGTCTGTGACTTCTTTCTAGCCAAGATTGAGTTGCAGAGGCCTAATTTATCCTTCCTGCCTTAAATGACAGAACAAAAATAGACAGCATATATGACACAATGATTTTCAGACTGCATTAGTTATCTATTGCTGAGTAACAAGTTACCCCTAAATTCAGCAGCTTAAAACAATACGCATTTATTACCTCACAGTTTTTGTGGTTCAGGAAACCAGGCATGGTTTAACTATTATGAAATTGCCGCAAATTATCAATATCAAGAATGACCCAGGGTCTCTCCCAAAGCTGCAGTTGAAGTGTTGGCCAGTGCCATGGTCTCATCTGAATGATTGACTGAAAAAGAATCCACTTCTAAGCTCACTCATGTAGTCATTGGCAGGACTCATTTCCTCGTGGGCAGTTGGACTGAGGGCCTCCATTATTCTCTGGCTGTTGGCCAGAGACTGCTCTCAGTTCCTTGTGCTTCATCAAGCAAGTGAGAGAGAGAGTGTTCTAGCAGGATGGAGATTAGAGTATTCTGTAACCTTCTGTAATCATAGAAATGACATCTTACCACACATGCCATATATTTGTTAGTTACTGGATCTAGCACCCACTCAAAGCATGAATACCAGAAGGTGGGGATCATTGGGGGCCACCGTAGAAGCTGCCTACCACACAGATATTGAACAACAGATATCAAGGCATTATGATTTCTAACAAAAGGGTAACAAACAAAGCCAGTTGAACAACTGTACCAGCTTATTGTCAGAAGGCAGTTCTGGGCTGCAGTGCATGAAAGGGGACATCAACAGAGTTCTCTATGAAGTGGTCCCTATGAAGTGAAGATACAGAGAGGCCAAGGCTGTAAGAATTTATGAGTCAGAGTACTATTTGCAGAGAGAAAGCTCAGGAAATCTACTGAGGGGTCCCCTTGAGTCTCTGGCTGTGCTAATATGTGCATGTCTGAAAAGAAACTACCTGAATACAGGGAAATGACCATGAGAAAGGAGTAAATAGAACAATTTCCAGAGTTCACACACAGGGCAAGAATGGAAGTGATCATAATCCACAAGACATAGAGTAGAATCCTCAGATACTATTTAGCCTATACTAAAGGCTACACTGGACTTGTCCTAACAAAATTTAAAAGGAAGTCTCTAAAGTTTCGACTAATTCCAGGTAAATTAATTGAGTGCCAGAGCAAAATTCACCACTATTTGAAAAAATACCATAAAATCCAACAATCAATAATGTAAAAGTCACAAAGTCTAACATCCAATAAGAAATTAGCAGGCATGCAAAGAAGTAGGAAATAGGCCTAAAACCAGGAGAGAACTCAGTCAGTAGAAACAGATCCAGAAGACAGAGAGAATGGAACTAGCAGATAAGAATCTAAAAAAAAAATGTTAGAACAGCTATTGTAAATATGCTCCGAACGTTTAAGAAGGTAAAGAAAAATAAGACCATGATGTCGAGAAAAATGGAAGATATAAAAAAGACCCAAAAGAAAGCCAAAAAAAAAAAACAAAACAAAACAATCCAACATGTGAAATGAAAAATACACTATTTGGGATTAAGAGAAGACTAGACACTGAAAATTTCAATGTTTTTGAAGACACAATAATAAAAATATCCAAAATGAAGCAGAAAAACACTGAAAAAATGTGAAGAGAGCAGCCGTGATCTGTGGGACACTATCAGGCTAATATACGTGCAGTTGAAATTAGGATCTATGAAGGAAGATTTTAAAAGGGTTGGAGGGGCTTCCTTGGTGGCTCAGTGGTTAAGAGTCCGCCTGCCAATGCAGGGGACATGGGTTCGAGCCCTGGTCTGGGAAGATTCCATGTGCCGCAGAGCAGCTAAGCCCGTGTGCCACAACTACTGAGCCTGTGCTCTAGAGCCTGAGAGCCACAACTACTGAGCCCGTGTGCCACAACTACTGAAGCCCAAGTGCCTAGTGCTCCGCAACAAGAGAAGCCACTACAATGAGAAGCCCACGCACTGCAAAGAAGAGTAGCCCCTGCTCGCCAAAACTAGAGAGCCCCCAGAGCGCAGCAACAAAGACCCAACGCAGCCAAAAATAAATTAATTAATTAATTTAAAAAAATAAATAAATAAAAAGGGTTGGAGGTAATTTTGCATGAAAAAGAAAAAGATAAAGAGTGACTAGCTGTTTTCAAATAAATTAAGAGTAATTACCAATAGATAACTAACAGTATTGCTCATTCCTACTATACAAGATAGAAACAAAAAGAAATGAGTTTAAATTTCAACAGTGAAATTTGGTCACTGAAAGTAGAATTTATTGACGAGAAGGGTGATTAAGCACAGAGAAAACTCTAGGTTCGCAAAACATTTCAAGTGAAGCTATGCTCTCCTGACAGCAAAACATCTGGTGATACTGAAAATTTCATCCAGCTGACCTTTTAAAGTCATGTGGATAAAACATCTGTAAGATAACTGGATTTTTTAATGGATTAATTGAACCGAGAAAATGTTTTGTGGCTTTGGGGAAATTTCACATAAATAATGAAAAGCAAAGGAGTCATATTCTGTTTGACCTTTTGGGGGGAATAATTTATATTACATAATTAGAATAACAATCTCCATCTGGCAGTGGACCCATTCTTATGGGCTCATACATACAGCAGACAGAGCTCCACCTAATTAGTCAAGTGTTTTCAGTGAGATTACAGTAAGATTTACTTAAATTACTCAATGTCCTGACTCCCCAGTGATTCACTGCTCTCTGCCACATATAAACCAAAAGCTTATAAAAACCCTAAACAAACTGATAATTTTTTTTTAGAACAGAGAATGAAGGTATTGAGAATTCTCATCATGTTCCAAACTTATCTTCTTGGATTCAGGCAAGAAAGGTCTTTATTGACTAATGTGTTAGAGCAAGTAAAAACTAAGACGAAGTGAAGTTGGAGGACTGTCATGCACCCATAAGCTCTTTTTCCAGAAAGCTAATCACCAAATGATCAAGGCAGTGGTTCTCCAAGTGTGTTTTTAGCATCTGCATCACCTGGGAACTTGTCAGAAATGCAAATTCTTGGGTCCCACCCAAGACCTACTAAATCAGAAACTTTGTAGGTGGAGCCCAGCAATCTGTGTTTAATAAGCCCTCCAGGTGATTCTGATACACACTGAGGTCTGACAACCTGTGGGTTAAAAGAATGATTATTCCCAGCTGAGCTGAAGCTGGGTTTCAGCGTCTGGCTGCTTGTGTAATCCTTGATCCTTATGGGTCTCTCTCCATGAACTGGGACGCACAGGAGTTTCAGGTTTTCTAGATGAAGGAAAAAGGACATGGAAGATGGGAGTACAGCAAGATGTCTGGACATTAAACATTATAGTGTATATTAAGTCTACTTAATTTTAAAATTAAGTCTACTCATTTAAAATCTACTCATTTTAAAAAATAGAACTTTTACACATAATAGAATCCATAATTTTTTGTTGATTATCTAATTCAGCTTAGTCCTTCTGCCTAATGAACTGGTTTTGATCCCCAAAGGAGTGGGGAGGGCCAGAAACGGAAAGATTGATGCTCATTGAAACAAATAAAAAAACAAAAGCAAAACCCATAATGGGACTCAGAGCATAGCGACTTGCTTTGGGACCCAGGAAGAAAAGAAGAGGTCAACCCTGGACCACTTTGGAGCCTGGGCCCTTTGGGGGCTTGGAGCAGCTCCAAGGAAAAGCCAGCTGTTCCTAATTTTAGAGTGTTCTCTTACAAGACAGCAGCAGTAGAAACAATGGTAAGAACGCCAGAGAAACCTAGAGAGGGGCTGAAGTACTACAGCTGCTGTGATCTGAATATCAATATGACCATATCTCTTCATCCACAGGTTGGTAAGGCCTGGCACAGTCAAATTACAAATATAATATAAAACAACACTAAACTCAACTGGGAGAAGTGAAAAAGCATGTTATGCAAGTTCCCTTCTGGGTGTTACAGAGATGGCAATTTGAAGCTCTGGCAAGCATGGTCTAGGTGCTTTCAGATTCAAAGCAGTACAGTGATCGTCAGGCTCAATAGCTAGCTATCTGCTGATGTCAATAGTTCGGGAATTATGCACCCCTTGAAAAATCAATCCCTATAAAGTTTTTTATATGGACTAAGCTGCAGTAGCTTCTCTATATATGATCAGTAGAACAGAGAACATTGAAGCCATGAGGCTTCAGGTCTATCTTGAACCAGGGGTCAACACACATTTATTGCTTTTATAATGTGTGTCATTCATTCATTCTAGAAATATTTGTTGAGTGCCTCTTGTGTGTCAGGAATGGTGCTGGACTCTGTGAGCCATTGGAATCAGACAGACTGTGGTCAGGTGCTCTAGAGCTGCTCTCTTCAATACAGAAGCCACTTGTCACATGTGACTACTGCAATTCAATTCTTTTGTCGCCTTCGCCACATTTCAAGTATCAATACTTAACAGCCACGTGTGGCTAGTGGCTGCCATCTTGGAGAGCACAGATACAAGACAGAAGGTAACAGAGAGGAGTTTCCCATTGTCTGTCTTCCTAACTCCTAGTGCTGGGCTTTTCCTTGCCCACTTCCATCTCCTCCATGGTCTCAAAGCCCTCCTCCTTTTTTCCAGGTTGATGTTGTCATGAGCATCCTGGACCAGGGCATTGGCAGAAGGTGTCTATGGGAAATATTTTGACTAAGTCTCAGAAAAATCTTGAGGCAGATGCAAGCCTCCATCGGCTAAGCAGACCATGGGCAGTACGCCACATTCTCTTTCCAATTCCATTGTTATGGCATAAGCCCTGGGTATGGTATAAAGCCCTCAGACTTCCCCATTTGATTCTCAAAAACTCTGTTTTGAAAGTTAAGGGAAAAAAGAAATCTGAAACATTAACAGTTTCCTGCTTTTCTCTTACTCCTGTTTTTTTCCCCGAGGTAGTGTAGATGCCTCTGCCTGAGAGGGGGAAAGTCACTTGCAAGGACAAGAGGAAAACAAAAGCACAAAGATTAATATTTCAAGATACCTTGCAACATCAAAATAGTAGAAAACATGATTCTTGCCTCCAAGCTGCCTATATAACCGAGGAAACATGAAAAATGGGGAAATTCATGAAAAGTTAATAACTGTAAAGAGTAAAGGAACAATATTAAACAGAAAGGAAAGAGATGTCACCCAGATCTACATGATTCATAGCTCAGGGCTGGTACAGACCCTAAGTGTGGCTTTTCACCAAAAGGTGAGGTCTGAGCTGCACAGATTTAGAAGAAGAGAGGGGAGAAGAGGCAGAATTTCAGGTGGGGCCACACTATAAACAGATGTGTGAATGTGCAGTGCAAGTGTTGTTTAAGGTACAGGGAAGGTAGGAGTTTGTCATGCAGGGCGAGGGGAACTAAGACTCCAAGAGTAGGCTGAGGAAATACCATGGAAGACCTTGACTGTCAGGCTGAAGGATTTGGTCCTTATCCCATAACGGGATGGGCATGTCATTGACGATTTGAATAGGGAAGTGATGTAGTTAAGCAGCATTGTGTTGATGAATCCGACATTGAACCCTAGCAATGATATTTGGATCTACTGAAGCCGAGGCAGGCTGGAGTGCAGAGGGTGGTCAGGAGGCTACTGCAGAGGTGTAGGTATGAAATGCCACGGGCCTGGAACAAGGTGGGTAGCAGTGGAATGACAAGGGTGCAAGGAGTGAGCAGCCTGTTGAAGGAAAATCAACAGGGCTTTGATTTTTGCAGCTGAGGGAGAGAAAGAAGTCAAATATACTATTAACTTGGGCAAATTACTTAGCATCTATAAAATAGCGATAATGGCTATGTTTTACAGGTTTGCCACGTGAATTAATAAAAAGACCTTTGTAAAATGTAAGAAGTCTCCGGCATACAAATGCAATTGAGATCCACTGTTCGGAACTCAGATGGCCCAGAGCTGTCCTCCCCATTCCAGCAGTCAGGGCCCCAGGCAAGCTGATCCTGCTTCAAGGGCAAGACCAAGGTGCCCTCTTTTCTTATGGCCCTGGAGTCATTGAGCCTGCCTGCAGACCCACATTCTGAACACCTGCTGCCCACACAGGGTTTACATCCTCTTAGTCCAACACTCAGTGATGGTCTCAGGCCAGAACTCACTGGAATATGATAGAAGTTGCCAGAATATACTGGGTCCCTCTGCTCTATTTCCAAGCACGTGCCAAGTTCCAGGTCTCTCTTAAAGATTTCTGAGGCCCCTCCCCTAACAAATAAAAGATGCAGCTCAAAACCTGATGTGCTTTTGCCTTTTATTGTCTCAGACATTTAGTCTCCTATAAACCACCTCACCACCTGCTTTCCCTTGGTTTCTAATCATTCCTAAGAAAATGGTGCTTATATTTCCACATAGTCCAGAAAACCTTGTTCAACACACAATATTGCTGCATATGCCTTAGAATTATGATGAAAACTAGAAAAGGGTGCTGTTGTAATGTTAGCTATCATTTTTAAAAAGTAAAAAAAAAAAGAAAATAAGAAAAAAATGGGTAGGAAATTATTTTCTTCTATTTATGTTGAATACTAGTACTTGAGGAAAACTGGTTAAATTACTGAACAATAAAGGGGCAGATAGATATTTTTGTAAGAAGTTTTTAACATCTTTACTGGAGTATAATTGCTTTACAGTGGTGTGTTAGTTTCTACTGTATAACAAAGTGAATCAGCAGTACATATACATATATCACCATATCTCCTCCCTCTTGCATCTGCCTCCCACCCTCCCTATCCCACCCCTCTAGGTGGTTACAAAGCACCGACCTGATCTCCCTGTGCTATGCGGCTGCTTCCCACTAGCTATCTATTTTACATTTGGTAGTGTATATATATCCATGCCACTCTCTCACTTCATCCCAGCTTACCCTTCCCCCTCCCCGTGTCCTCAAGTCCATTCTCTGTCTGCGTCTTTATTCCTGTCCTGTAAGAATTTTAAAGGAAATCTTCTGAGCACTTTCAAGTGGTCTAGAAATTGAAGGCCCTGAGTCTTTATTATGTTTAATGTAAAATCTCTGACCATCCTTTTTACTTCAAACAGGTATATATCAGCAATCTGTAAGGATATAGATATATGGGGGTGTGTGTGCGTGCATGCACACAGGCGTACACACACACACACACACACACATGAGTAAAAGGAACACGGGAAGGGAAAGAGAGGATAATATGTCAGAAGAAAGATTTTCCTGCGGTACCTCTAAATAAGGGCAAAGGGGGAAAGAAGTTAAAAAAAGAGCATGTGTGTATAGAAAAAGGAATGAATTGATCTGT
Source organism: Balaenoptera acutorostrata (assembly GCF_949987535.1). NCBI lineage: Eukaryota > Metazoa > Chordata > Mammalia > Artiodactyla > Balaenopteridae > Balaenoptera > Balaenoptera acutorostrata. Next base: position 56,272,803 of record NC_080065.1, on the reverse strand, counting down.
GAAAAAGCAAGAGCGAAGGGAAAAAGAGAAGAAGATAAAGACATAAGTCCGGCACCAGGAGGTGTTTGGTGGTGGTCTAGTGAATGAGACCCAGATACAGAGGCAGTGCAGCTATACAGTGCCAAGAGGAAAATCAATGTCTGACTAATCATATGAACGTTCAAGGTCTGAATTGGTAACCTGGAGAGTGTCTCCTTTCTGGAAACTAAATAGAAGTAGCACAAATCAAAAGTTGGATTATAAATAATTGGTACTCTCTTCCAAAGGACACTGTGCCTCTTCCTGCTCTGGTTAGACAGGAAGTGTCACCAAGGCACTAACTAGAGCACCACTGCCAGATTTCCTTATTGCCCTGGCCCCCTCAAAATATTCCAATCTGCTGTCCTCTAATTTCAGAACACTGTTCTAAGTGATGGTTTGCTAAACTTATCCATACACATCTGAATGGGAATATTTTTTTTTTTTTAATTTTATTTATTTATTTATTTATTTATTTATTTTTGGCTGTGCTGGGTCTTCGGTTCGTGCGAGGGCTTTCTCTAGTTGCGGCAAGTGGGGGCCACTCTTCATCGCGGTGCGGGGACCGCTCTTCATCGCGGTGCGCGGGCCTTTCACTATCGCGGCCCCTCCCGTTGCGGGGCACAGGCTCCAGACGCGCAGGCTCAGCAGCTGTGGCTCACGGGCCCAGCTGCTCCGTGGCATGTGGGATCTTCCCAGACCAGGGCTCGAACCCGTGTCTCCTGCATTAGCAGGCAGATTCTCAACCACTGCGCCACCAGGGAAGCCCCTGAATGGGAATATTAATGAGTTAATCTGCAGTAGCACTTATGATTTTCTAGATGATTCTAGATTTTCTAGATGATTCTAGATGGTTTTCTAGAAATATCTATTTAGGCTCCAGAGATGTTGGAGTTGACAAGTTGACAGGTCTGTAGGAAAGACAAGTTTGGATAGGGGAGTTTCTATTGGCACAACTTGTTAGGTCACAACATGTAGAACTTTGATTCAGCCCGAACAGGGGAGGCAGGGCTTCCTTCCATAGGTCATTGCCAAGGGGCAGGGCCAAAAAACAGAGAGAGGTCCCGTGAGCTGGGGCTATTTTGCCCTTTTTCAATTAATTCTCAGAGGATCCAATCAAGACTGCTGGCAGCTCTTGGACGAAGGGGGGCAACTATCCCAGTGAGTCTGGAACTGAGCGGCTCCAGGGACATGGAACTCTCAGTATTAAAGTCAGAATTCTAGGCAAACTCACTCTGTTGGTCACTCTAATATTCCTTCTCACCTAGGTCAGGCCTTGACTTGAGTGAGGAATACCAGAAAAGAATAGCACTTCACCTGCACCCCAGCTAGCTCTTTAGTAGAGACGTGGTAGAGCTCAATATATATCCTATCAAGTCTTTACTATTTCCCAATGTCTTCCCCACCTCCATCCCCACTCCCCAGACATTTGCTGTTCTGTAGTAACAGCAAAGGCCAGGTCTGTTGTTTGGTAGCGTCAGTGCAAGTTAAAAGGGCAAGTCCGAAATTATAGAAGGTCACAAAACATCCCATCCAATAGTCTGAGTTTATAAAGCCCAAGGCTGGCCCTGGAAAAAATTACAGTGTTCCTATTTTAGGTGTCTCAAGTCCATTACTATCTTCTCTCAAGCAGGACTGGAGTGCTTCATGCCCTTTCTTCCTCGTAGTAAAACCTGTGCCCAGGGAACGGTCTAATACCAGCAATTTACTCAGTGTGAATGAAGTAGTATAGCCCCAGGCTGAATTAAATTGTTAAGTCTTATCTTTAATTATATTCTTTCATTCCTTCTCCTAAGAAATGTTCACTGAGAGCCTTCCATGACTAAGTTGGAATACCATAAGTGAAAGCAACGCAGAGTCCGCTCCCAGGGAACTTAGAAATTTAGGCTCCATTAATTGCAGGCACCAGTTTGCCAGCAAGAAAGGAGCAGTTCAGGGCAGGGATGGATTTCCTAACTGCCCCTGAAACGGGAGCTCTCAGGCTGGCACTGAGAGAGGTTGTTGTGTCAGGGTGAGAGGGTTACCAACTCACTGGAGGAATTAATATGGATATTAAAGTTTAAAATCTCAGAGTCTTGTCTTACTTCTCTCTGTATTATATTTGCTCTGAATTGAAAGATGATGTGAAGAGCAATATCTTGAAGAGGGAGATTGGAGAAGGGATCCCACAAAAGTCTAGACAAGGAGGAAAATTTTAAAAAGGAGAAAATTTTAAACAGAGAAACATAAAATCTTGATTGTGGTCCAAAAAGTCATTTGATTTCAGGATTATCGTAAAATCCCCCCCAAAGAAACCATTTTACACGCAATGATAGAACCACCTCAATGTCTGAGACAGAGAGTGGGTGAGTAAATATGGTATATCTTACTGTGGAACTTAATGCAGCTATTTTAAAGTATAATTATAAAAAATCATACAGTAGCTTGGGAAAATGTTAATATGTTAGCCTTCAAAGTCAGGATATGAGAAATTGTCTAGGCTATGCTGAAAACTATATAAAATTTGTATAAGCCTATGAGCAAGGACTAGAGAGGAACTTAGACAATTAAAAATTGCTGATGTGGGCCTAGTAAGATTCTAGGTCACTTATTTCATTTTTAGCAGTCTTTCCATGATATTATCTGTACAACAAATATTATAATGAATCAATTGGGCAGGTAAGGATGGGGGAAAACAAAGGCTTGTTTGCAAAGCATCTGGTGATTTGACTGACTGCCAACTCAGAATAAGCCAAATGACAGTATTATGAGACTACTTTTTCAAAAAACGGATGAAATCAGACTTCATTAATGGAAATATAATGCAGATCCAACAGAAAATATAAGCTTCAGCATTCTGTGCACTAATATGACCACATCTGGAATATCCTGTTTAGCTCTGGTGACTCATTTTAGGGGAGACGCTGATAAATTACAGTACAGTAAAAGAAGACAACCAGAAGATCTGGAAAGACCCAAAAAGAATAGTAAGTGACAAATGGCTTTAGAAACTTTGGGATTCTAACTTGGAAAAGAAAAAACTCAGAGCGGCTGCATCTGTTGGATTGTTATTGTGAAAATTGTATCAGGTTTTTGTAAGTTTAGAGGGCAGAATTAGAATCAAAAGATAGAACCTTTAGGGAAGCAGTTTCCTGGCTAAAAATAAAGAGGAAATTTCTAATAAGAACTAGTCAACATTGCAATGAGCTCTTTCAAAAGTGACCTTCCCAGTGTGGAAAGTGTTTAAGTAAAGACAAGGTGCTGACATTTGTTGGGAGGTTGTTCTGGATGGTACCTAAAGACCCTCTGAATCCTTATATGGTATGTTTTTGTCAAATCTGAGAATGAGAGAAATTCGATTATGTTTCTACAATTCCTTAGGTATAGATATGAGACAGGTCAAGTTTTTCCTACCATATCCTCATTCAATTTAGAGACATAAAATGTAATTAGACTGAAGCCAGATGAGAAGAAACAGATTTTTGTCAGTTCCCACTGTATTGTGTGGGTATCTCCTCTGATTTTATTTTAAAATTCCATTGCTCAATATCCATTTGATTACATCTCAGCCTAATTACTTTTGGCCACATTGTAATTACATTCTTGACCTTTAGTCTAATCACTGAGGAAAGAGTTAAAAGAAATAACCTTTATGAAGCATCCTCTATGTGCCAGGCACCATATTATGTAAATTACATACATAATTTAACCTAGTCCTCCAACCACATGAGGGAAGAATTATCACCCCCATTTTACAGTTAAGCAAACGCACCTAAGTTCCCATAGCAAGTGCCAGAGCTGGACTTCAAACCCTGAGTCCAGTTTATTCCAAAACTCTGTTGCCTATGCTACTGCTTCAGCTTTCCCCAAGTCAAACCACTGTGAGGCTGGAATTCATCCAGAAGCAACTACAGCCCTATCTCTGGGTAAGTCTCTGCCTATGTGTTTTTTTTAAAATTTGTTTATTTATATATATTTTTGGCCACTCCATGCGGCATGCGGGATCTTAGTTCCCCTACCAGAGGTTGAACTCATGCCCCCTGAAGTGGAAGCTTGGAGTCCTAGCCACTGGACAGCCAGGGAATTCCCTGCCTATGTGTTTTATTTGTTTTGTTTTTGGAAACTGAGCTCATTCCCACGAAAGGACCTAAAGCTGTTTGTTCTTTGAATGAGAATGTTCAAGCCAGTAACTTGCTTCTGGGGTTACTGGCTTCAGAGCTGTAGTAAAATAATAACAATAATAATAATAATAATATCCCCAAAGAAGTCCATGTGGCATGTAAAAGGGACTTTTCAGATGTGATTAAAAGGTTTGAGATGGATTATCCTGGATTGCCCTAGTAGACCCAATATAATCACAAAGGTCCTTATAAGAAGAAGGAAAGAGGGTCAGAGAAGGACAAGTGATGATGGAGGCAGAGGAGGGAGGGAGGGAGGGAGAGAGGGGGAGGTGAGGAGAGGGAGAGAGAGAGAGAGATTTGAAGATGCTATACTACTGGCCTTGAAGGGACCATGAGCCAAGGAATGCTGGTGGCCTCTAGAAGCTGGAAAACGCAAAGTTACAGATTCTCCAGAAGAACTCAGCCCTGCTGATACCTTGATTTTTAGGACTGCTTTACTTCCAGAAATAAGATAATAAATTTGCGTTGTTTTAAGCCACTGGATTTGTGGTAATTTGTTACAGCAGCACAGCAAACCTCGGCCTTAAATATTCTATTTGAATAAAGAGAAATTACCATATTGAAGAACATCTTGACAACTGTGGAGGGGCTGGGAACCTCTGTCTCTTTTCATTTCTGTCTGCTGATGAGAGAACTAGGTTGGCTGTGAATGTCCCTGGCAGGCCTAAGACCCAGGTAGGAGAAAAGGGAAAGGGGGTGAGGAACGGAGAGAGAGAGAAGGACAGGAGGAAGGTGGGATCAAGAGAAAAGGATGGATAAAAGAGTGAGGGTAGAGGAGAAAGAAAGAACAACGTACAGGTGGTAACGAGCAGTACCTCATCACTAACTTCTATCCCACTAAGAATGATGTATTTCTAAGTAGTCTATTCCTGAGTGAACTTACAAAGTCAAAGTTAATATTTCTGTAATACAGGTACTGTATTAATACAAAGAGCATCAACTTGCTTCAAATTGTTGGAAGGGTTTTGTTTCTAAACTGCTTGGATTCACTCCAGCATTACTCTGTCCACACACACACAACCAAGGAGGAGAGGCCGTCAGAAAGCCATGTTACAGGCGGGGATCACGGCGAGCTGAGTAGAGAAGGCATGCATTACCCCTAGTTTCGAGCCCACGCGGGCGAAGTGCACTGCAGTCCAGCCCTGCTCCGTATCAAGAAGCAGCACGCAAGCTGTCAGCCTGGTAGCAAGTCCCTGATTCTAACCCTTCTCAGCTTTTCAAAAGAGCCACAAACTGCAGCCCCTGAAGCACCCCCTCCACTCCCTCCTCTGCCAGGGTGATGATTTGCATACTCAGGGCTGTAGGCAATCCTAATTCTACTGAAGCAGATGGATTTGTCCTTAGGTGCTCTGTAATATTAGGAACTTTTGTCTTCCTATAAGGTTTGCCTCACTTATCTCAACCAAGCCATAACCCGATTTGAGCTGATATAACCAGAATCTGTACAAGATGCTGCACTTGATTCTACATGATCGCTGACTGTAAAACTAGCTAAGGAACTTCTGGGATTCCAAGGAACTTTGGAAGCTTACTAGCTGTGGGGTCCCGGTAGATTTATGTTTAAATAAATACTGCTTCAAGAGTATTTAGTATACTGCATTGACAAAAGTCAGCTCAGACATTATTTCGCTGTGTGACTTTGAGTAAATTACTTCATCTCTTTGTACCCCTGTTTCCTCATCTAGGGTTCAGCTTGTGCTGGGATTCTCTGAGTCTAAGGAAATGCAAAGTGCTTTATTCCTATCTGCATTTCAGTGACACTCTCCCTGGACCCTGTATTAGATGGTACATTTTTCTAAGTTGTTTGGTATGAAACGCTCTCTTCAATGCCAGGAAATATATCTTCTCTCAATATGAAATTCAGCTGTTTCTCTGCTCTCCTTCATCTATTCTCCATTTAAAATGCTCTCATCATCTCTGTAAATCCAAAAGTCATCAATTGTGATCTTTTGCTTGGTCACTTTGAATGCAGGAAAAAAAAGATTCAGAGCAGAGTAACTGGAGAGTCAGCCCCCAACAATCAATAATAATAAAAATATATAACCACACCTTTACTGAGCTCCTCCCATAAATATTAGTTCTTTCTTTCAATGAATACTTATTGAGGGCCTCCTATGTGACAGGCACTTGGGATGCAGTAATGAACAACACAGAAAAAGTTCCTGCCTTTCAGGAAGTTACATTCTAGTGGGAGAAAACACACACTAAGCAATAAGCACAAATCAGAAAAATAATGCTGGGTGAAGGGATAGAGAGGGATGAGGTAGGCGGAGGTGGGCGGGCATTGCACTGTGCTGGGCAGGTGCTGTGAGTAATGGCAGGAATCATAAAATATCATCCACGTGATGAAAGCTTTACAATTGGGATAAAGAGATTGAACACCACAGGTTGACATTTAGGGGACCAAACAAGATAGTTTACGTGTTTTGAGGTAAATTCAAAAAGCCTTTGGGATACGCTGAGGAATTAAAGAAATTGGGAGGGAAAAGAAAGACAGAGACTAGAACTTCCCCCAAAAGGTCCCTTGGATCCACGGATGGATCAGAAACAGGGGGTGTGCTGAATTAGTGGAGCTACTCCCCTGCTGGTTCCCAGGTGCAGGAGCCCCGCCATGGACTCAGGAGCCCACGTCCCTTTCTCAACTGGACCCACACCTCAGAGTCGCATTCCTAAAAGAAAAGCCTGATTTCTGCTTTCTCTTCCCTAGCACACCTGACCTCATCTCTCCCAAATGACCACAAGGGAGGATTGATGAGGTAATGTCTCCAAATGGGTGAGTTAGTGCTCTGCTGACTCTCTCAGTAAAATGCAAATTATAACCAGGTGAAGTCACAGTCTAAAATGGAAATCCTGAAGTTCAGATATTCTAAACATAACACCAAATAATCTCTCCCTAATCAGATAGTTGAGAGTACATATGATGTGGCAGGTTTTCCTGTCTTTCCTTACCATTTAGAACCCTCTAACCTTTGGCAGTAGTATGTGGGTTTTGGGATGCAATGTGGAAAAAGTACAACTGACTTTTTGTGAGCTGTGGAACGGCGTTCCAAAGTAAATCAGGACACACATATATCAGGCATGTTCATTTCCTTGGCTCTGTGTTTGGCCAGATGATGTCAATACTTAGTTTGCCGTAACTCTAGTTCCAGCTGGCAAGCTGTGTCTGCACAAGTTATAGGACTGAAAGATGCAGCGTGACCCAGAAGATGAAGTACAGGACGGTGAGATAGAGAAGCTTTCACTTTCAACAGAAACTCCACAAATCAGCTTATCCTAAAACTTCAATTCATCATCTAAGTGTAAGCCTCTTGTAGAGCTGTGAAGCGTCTGATTAGTAGATGCTTTCAAAATACATCTCAGATATGAAATTCTATGGCAATACTGAAGGACAGTCAAATTACATCCTTTAACTCTCCCTTCTGAAGGTGTTGCCTTATGAATTGAAGGTCTTAACGGGGTTGTTGAAAGTGGTAGGCTTAAACATGAAAAACTGACCAAAAATACGTGTGTTATTCTTTTCTGATAATATATCTTTTTTTTTTTAAAACTTAGGATATGTAAAAATACATATAAAAGTAAATTTGTACCATCCATAATCCCACTGCTCTGAGATAATCATAGAAATAATTTGGAAAATAACTTCCTGTATTTTTGAAGGCACATATGTTTTTAGTAAACTTAGGATCATATTTTCTATGTTTTGTAACTGGCTTTTTAAAATAATTTTGAATCAGAATAGAAATTATATGTGATGTGACTGGTTCCTTGAAAGGCAGCTCAAAGTTCGACCTTCTCAAATACGTTTTCCAGTGTTCACTTAATGAATGCCTAGGAGGAACAATAAAAGCCCCAGGCTAACCATAGAACAGACATCACACAGGGAGTGGCTATAATATAGGACTTTCTTCTGTATAACATAGGACTGTACCATGAAGAGAACATATTGTTGGAGTGACGGACATCAGTCACTGTGATGGTTCAGTGAGGTTTTCCCATAGCATCTGCTTCTTTCATATACTTACTAGACTTTCTAACTGGGTTGTGTAGGAATTCAATTGACCCTAAAAAAACATAGGTTTCCCACTGCAGCTAACAATAACCTACACACAGGCATTTCTTTCTTAATCAAAGTAGTTCACAGATATTTACTAACCTCTATTTCAACCTAATTTATGATCTCAACATGCTGTGGAACTTGTGAGGTGAGGTGGGTGAAAGCTATTTTAACTCGAATTTCACAAGTTATCAAAGTGTGGGAAAAATATACAGAATTTGTCTAGAACCATTAAATAAGCTGATTAGTAGTCTCTTAATAGGAACTCAGCTCCCCAATTACTGCACTGATTCCTCTGTGCTCCTAGCTAACACTAAAGACTTACTAATTCTTTAATGAAAGTGTCCTTGTTCGAAATAATATGTATTTTTCTCTACTTTTTTCTTTCCCTGACTTTAATTTCTATGACTACTTAAAATGATATATTTGTTTTTAAGAGTTCATCAGCTTCTGCTACATACACTGCAGGCATAATGTTCTTTTAATGTATAGCATTTGCCAATTCCCATGGTGTAAATATTAGCACCAAAGGTAATTTCGATCTACCAACATTATGTCACTAAGCATGGAGTTGGGATGAGACGCATGCAGACCACTCGGACATAAGCCAGGGTTGGTGCACCGTTGCATGGAGCCCTGTGGAACGTGTCTGCCTTTCTACAGGGTGGCACTGGGGGAGCAAACCCTTGTACTAACACACAGTGAGTATCCCTAGATGCACCCCCAGCAATCTTTTGCTTAATGTACATAAATCCAGGGATTGTTTTGGACCCACAATGAGTTCTCAGAAGCCCTAAGAATAACCCCTTCCACATGGTGTTCCTGGTGAGGCCTGAACCCAAAGTGTGGTCTGAGGACCCAAAGTGTTGGCCACACCTGAGAGCCTGTCAGAAATGCAGAATATCCGGTCCTCCCCAAGCCTACTGAATTTGAATCTGCATTTTAACAAGATTCCCAGTTGAAGAAGCCTTCATTTAGTAAATTTCATCCAATCTCAAAGCTATGATACGACCCAAGAACAACACTGCATATCCCATATGTAATTCTCCAAGGTAAGCATTAAACAGAATCTGACACCAGAGACTGCAGATGAAATGAGCCCCCTGAAATGAAAATAAGTATACTAGTAAACTTATTAGGACAGGTGGATTTTAGGATCCCAAAGTTGCTAAGGGGAGAAAGCCTTTATTAGAGTGTGGAGATCTTTCTCCTACCAAGAGCCACAGACTCATAGGAAATACATAATCAACAGAGAGCCACTGAATTTATCTGACTTGCCTATCTGCTTTTATGTTAGAGTTAGATGTAAAATATTCTCTTACTTTATTTTAATGAGGAAAAGGGAATTAAAAGTGCTTTCCATGTTGCTTATGTAAATTTAGTTAATTACATCTGACTGCTGCATAACATTCCATGCATATAACATACTGCAGTGCTTGAGTTCTCTGGTAAAGGACATGTAGAATGTTTCCTACTCTTTGCCACTACAAATAATGCTTCCATGGACATCTGCATACATGTCCCTTTTTGGATCAATGTGAGAGTTATTCTGGGTGTGCATCCAGGAATGGGATCACTGGAATTGCAGGACACGCACACACATAATTTCAGTGAATACTTTCAGATGGCTCTCCAGGATGGCTGCACCAATTTACACTCTCACCCGCAGTGCTTCGGGGTTTCCTCTTCTTCACTTCCTTTTTATTTTCTGACTTTTGAGTTTTTGCCAATTTGATGGATATAGACCGTTATAACATACTTCTTTTCATTTGTATTTTTTCTGATATGAGATTAACCATCTTTTCATATATTACTGGCCACTAAGATTCTACCTCCGGGTGATTGCCTACTCATCTCTTTTCAATGGGACTCTGCTCCTTTTCATGTCCATTTGCAGGAGTCTGTTCACTCAGTTACTTACATTTTTATTGAACATCTACTGTATCAGGCTTTGTTCTAGGGGCTAAGACAGTAAAGTGAACAGAGTAAACAAAAAGTCCTGACATCATTGAGCTTAGAATATATTGGGGGAAAAGACAATGAACAAATAACCATACAACCTTGGATTTTGATAGGTGTTATGAAGAAAAATAAAGTAAGTTAAGGGGATTAAAAAGTAAGGAGGGAGTAGTGTTGTGGATAGAAATTCAGGGAAGTCCTCTCTGAGGTGGTAATGTTTGACTAAAGAACTGAATGAGGGATTTCTTTCTTTTTTTTTTAACATCTTTATTGGAGTATAATTGTTTTACAATGGTGTGTTAGTTTCTGCTATATAACAAAGTGAAACAGCTATACATATACATGTATCCCCACATCTCCTCCCTCTTGTGTCTCTCTCCCACCCTGCTTATCCCACCCCTCTAGGTGGTCACAGAGCACCGAGCTGATCTCCCTGTGCTACGCAGCTGCTTCCCACTAGCTATCTATTTTACATTCAGTAGTATGTATAAGTCCATGCTACTCTCTCACTTCGTCCCAGCTTACCCTTCCCCAACCCATGTCTGCAAGTCCATTCTCTATATCTGCGTCTTTATTCCTGTCCTGCCCCTAGGTTCTTCAGAACCTTTTCTTTTTTTTAGATTCCATATATATGTGTTAGCATACAGTATTTGTTTTTCTCTTTCTGACTTACTTCACTCTGTATGACAGACTCTAGGTCCATCCACCTCACTACAAATAACTCAACTTCACTTCTTTTTATGGCTGAGTAATATTCCATTGTATATATATGTGCCACATCTTCTTTATGCATTCATCTGTCGATGGACACTTAGGTTGCTTCCACATCCTGGCTATTGTAAATAGAGCTGCAGTGAACATTGGGGTACATGACTTTTTGAATTATGGTTTTCTCAAGGTATATGCCCAGTAGTGGGATTGCTGGGCTGTATGGTAGTTCTATTTTTAGTTTTTTAAGGAACCGCCATACTGTTCTCCATAATGGCTGTATCAATTTACATTCCCACCAACAGTGCAAGAGGGTTCCCTTTTCTCCACACCCTCTCCAGCATTTATTGTTTGTAGATATTTTGATGATGGCCATTCTGACTGGTGTGAGGTGATACCTCATTATAGTTTTGATTTGCATTTCTCTAATGATTAATGATGTTGAGCATTCTTTCGTATGTTTGTTGGCTATCTGTATATCTTCTTTGGAGAAATGTCTGTTTAGGTCTTCTGCCCATTGTTGGATTGGGTTGTTTGTTTTTTTGATGTTGAGCTGCATGAGCTGCTTGTAAATTTTGGAGATTAATCCTTTGTCAATTGCTTCATTTGCAAATATTTTCTCCCATTCTGAGGGTTGTCTTTTCGCCTTGTTTATGGTTGCCTTTGCTGTGCAAAAGCTTTTAAGTTTCATTAGGTCCCATTTGTTTATTTTTGGTTTTATTTACATTTCTCTAGGAGGTGGGTCTAAAAGGATCTTGCTGTGATTTATGTCATAGAGTGTTCTGCCTATGTTTTCCTCTAAGAGTTTTACAGTGTCTGGCCTTACATTTAGGTCTTTAACCCATTCTGAGTTTATTTTTATGTATGGTGTTAGGGAGTGTTCTAGTTTCATTCTTTTTTTTTTTTAACATTTTTATTGGAGTATAATTGCTTTACAATAGTGTGCCAGTTTCTGCTTTATAACAAAGTAAATCAGCTACACATACATATATGTTCCCATATCTCTTCCCTCTTGCATCTCCTTTAATTTCATTCTTTTACATGTAGCTGTCCAGTTTTCCCAGCACCACTTATTGAAGAGGCTGTCTTTTCTCCACTGTATATTCTTGCCTCCTTAATCAAAAATAAGGTGACCGTATGTACATGGGTTTATCTCTGGGCTTTCTATCCTGTTCCATTGATCTATATTTCTGTTTTTGTGCCAGTACCATACTGTCTTGATTACTGTAGCTTTGTGGTATATAGTCTGAAGTCTGGGAGCCTGATTCCTCCAGCTCCGTTTTTCTTTCTCAAGATTGCTTTGGCTATTCAGGGTCTTTTGTGTTTCCATACAAATTGTGGAATTTTTGTTCTAGTTCTGTGAAAAATGCCATTGGTAGTTTGATAGGGATTGCACTGAATCTGTAGATTGCTTTGGGTAGTAGAGTCATTTTCACAATGTTGATTCTTTCAATCCAAGAACATGGTATATCTCTCCAACTGTTTGTATCACCTTTAATTTCTTTCATCAGTGTCTTATAGTTTTCTGCATAAAGGTTTTCTGTCTCCTTAGGTAGGTTTATTCCTAAGTATTTTATTCTTTTTGTTGCAATGGTAAATGGGAGTGTTTCCTTAATTTCTCTTTCAGATTTTTCATCATTAGTGTATAGGAATGCAAGAGATTTCTGTGCATTAATTTTGTATTGAATGAGGGATTTCTTGTGTATGATGTATACTATGTCCATTGGGATCCTTTGTCCATTTTAGATGCTGTGAATATCTTTTCCCAGAAGGTTACTCATCTGTTAACTTTATCCATGGTTCCCTTTGTTATTCAGAAATCTTTAATACTGATGTAGTCAAACTCATCATTTTTTCCTTTATGCATTGTGCTTTGTTGAGTCTTGTTTACGAAATTGTTACTCAAAGTCACAAGGATATTCTCCTCCATTTTCTGCCAGTAACTTTATAATCTTACCTTTACACTTAGGTTTTTACTTCACTTGATATGGAAGATCAAATTTATTTTCTCAGACAGAAAGCCATTTGTCCCAGGATGATTTATTAACTAACCCCTTACTTCTACATTGATTTGGGATGTCACTTCATTATATACCAAGTTTTAAGATACTTGTGAGTCTTTTAATGAGCTTTCTTTTTTTTCACTGGGGTATCTACCTGTTTCTGATGAGCACCACACTTTTGTCTTGTCTTATTGAACTATGGCTTTGTAATATATATCTTCATATCAGCTGGGAATCTGCTCTTGATAATAGATAACTGTAAATTTCTGAAAAAAGAAAACTTTAACTTGTCTAAAGGAAAGCCTATGATTCATTCATTTTTGTGTTCTTGGTAAGAACATAGCATACGGTCTTATAGGCAGGTGTTGCTCAATTATGATTTTAAAATTATATAGAGGTAACCTTGTTCTTCAGATGTTGCTATTCACTTGGGCTTTGAACATCATAAACAGTTACCTATTGTCCTGTCCATTTGTAGTGCTAAATTTACTTTGTCTGGATTGGGAAACTGATTTTCTGCCTTTATCTTAGCATAAAAGCACATTTTGAAAAACAGGCTTATTTTATCATGTAAGTCAGAAGATTTTACATGGGTGAGTGATAATGGTATAGGAATTTAAAATGAGTCTATCCATTTATGATTTAAGTTTTTCATTACCTCGAATTTTGTGAAAAATTAGGATCCACACATTCTATCATATTTTAAAAGTAACATGAAACTGGCATGTATTTCATTATTCTTACCATTTTTTCTGAATCAATTCCAGCTCTAGTGAGGAAAAGATAAAATTCAGTTTCTTTTATCAGTATTAAATTAAGTACTTTGAGAATAGGACTCCTGTTTCAGTTAATGTTGGACTGGGTAATGTAGAACAACCCTCTTTTTTAGAAACATTGAGAACATAGGGGAGCTAATAAGACAGTGAAGAATTGTGAAGCAAAGATACAGAAGAAGGAAACACCAGAAAGTTATGCCTAACATTTAAATCTGATTTTCCCCTAGGAGCATCTGGCAATTAAAAGAGTCATACAGGAGACTGAGAAGTTAAACACAGATCTTTGTCAGTCTTACCAAGGGAATAAAAATGAGAGTCAAGGACCCACCAGGGAGGAGAAGCCCTCCTGTGCTTTTGGTTAGGAACCCTAAGGGTTACACCTTAGAAATAAAGGTGAACTAGAATAGTCTGGCCCTCACTTAGACTGAAGCCTAGCTTTTTAAAAAAATTTTTTTTAATTTAATTTAATTTTTTTTTATACAGCAGGTTCTTATTAGTCATCAATTTTATACACATCAGTGTATACATGTAAATCTCAATCACCCAATTCATCACACCACCACCACCACCTCTCAGTGGCTATCCCCCCTTGGTGTCCATACGTTTGTTCTCTATATCTGTGTCTCAATTTCTGCCCTGCAAACCAGTTAATCTGTACCATTTTTTAAGGTTCCACATATATGTGTTAATATACGATATTTGTTTTTCTCTTTCTGACTTACTTCACTCTTTATGACAGTCTCTAGATCCATCCACGTCTCAACAAATGACCCAATTTCGTTCCTTTTGATGGCTGAGTAATATTCCATTGTATATATGTACCACATCTTCTTTATCTATTCGTCTGTTGATGGGCACTTAGGTTACTTCCATGACCTGGCTATTGTAAATAGTGCTGCAATGAACATTCGGGTGCATGTGTCTTTTTGAATTATGGTTTCCTCTGGGTACATGCCCAGTAGTGGGATTGCTGGATCACATGGTAATTCTATTTTTAGTTTTTTAAGGAACCTCCATACTGTTCTCCATAGCAGCTGTATCAATTTACTTTCCCACAAACAGTGCAAGAGGGTTCCCTTTTCTCCACACCCTCTCCAGCATTTGTTGTTTGTAGATTTTCTGATGATGCCCATTCTAACTGGTGTGAAGTGATAACCTCATTGTAGCTTTGATTTGCATTTCTCTAATAATTAGTGATGTTGAGCAGCTTTTCATGTGCTTCTTGGCCATCTGTATGTCTTCTTTGGAGAAATGTCTATTTAGGTCTTCTGCCCATTTTTGGATTGGGTTGTTTGTTTTTTTAATACTGAGCTGCATGAGCTGTTTATATATTTTGGAGGTTAATCCTTTGTCCGTTGATTCATTTGCAAATATTTTCTCCCATTCTCAGGGTTGTCTTTTCGTCTTGTTTATGGTTTCCTTTGCTGTTCAAAAGCTTTGAAGTTTCATTAGGTCCCATTTGTTTATTTTTGTTTTTATTTCCATGACTCTAGGAGGTGGATCAAAAAAGATCTTGCTGTGATTTTTGTCAAAGAGTGTTCTTCCTATGTTTTCCTCTAAGAGTTTTAGAGTGTCCAGTCTTACATTTAGGTCTCTAATCCATTTTGAGTTTATTTTTGTGTATGGTGTTAAGGAGTGTTCTAATTTCATTCTTTTACATATAGCTGTCCAGTTTTCCCAGCACCACTTATTGAAGAGACTGTCTTTTCTCCATTGTATATCCTTGCCTCCTTTGTCATAGATTAGTTGACCGTAGGTGCGTGGGTTTATCTCTGGGCTTTCTATCTTGTTCCATTGATCTATGTCTCTGTTTTGGTGCCAGTACCATATTGTCTTCATTACTGTAGCTCTGTAGTATAGTCTGAAGTCAGGGAGTCTGATTCCTCCAGCAACGTTTCTTTCCCTCAAGACTGCTTTGGCTATTTGGGGTCTTTTGTGTCTCCATACAAATTTTAAGATTTTTTTGTTCTAGTTCCATAAAAAATGCCATTGGTAATTTGATAGGGATTGCATTGAATCTGTAGATTGCTTTGGGTAGTATAGTCATTTTCACAATATTGATTCTTCCAGTGCAAGAACATGGTATATCTCCCCATCTGTTGTTATCATCTTTAATTTCTTTCACCAGTGTCTTATAGTTTTCTGCATACAGGGCTTTTGTCTCCTTAGGTAGGTTTATTCCTAGGTATTTTATTCTTTTTGTTGCAGTGGTAAATGGGAGTGTTTCCTTAATTTCTCTTTCAGATTTTTCATCATTAGTGCATAGGAATGCAAGAGCTTTCTGTGCACTAATTTTGTATCCTGCAACTTTACCAAATTCATTGATTAGCTCTAGTAGTTTTCTGGTGGTATCTTTAGGATTCTCTATGAATAGTATCATGTCATCTGCAAACAGTAACAGTTTTATTTCTTCTTTTCCAATTTGTATTCCTTTTGTTTCTTTTTCTTCTCTGATTGCCATGGCTAGGAGTTCCAAAACTAGGTTGAATAGTAGTGGTGAGAGTGGACATCCTTGTCTTGTTCCTGATCTTAGAGGAAATGCTTTCAGTTTTTCACCATTGAGAATGATGTTTGCTGTAGGTTTGTCATATATGGCCTTTATTATGTTGAGGTAGGTTCCCTCTATGCCCACTTTCTGGAATTTTTATCATAAATGGGTGTTGAATTTTGTCAAAAGCTTTTCTTGCATCTGTTGAGATGATCCTATGGTTTTTCTTCTTCAATTTGTTAATATGGTGTATCACATTCATTGATTTGCCTATATTGGAGAATCCTTGCATCCCTGGGATAAATCCCACTTGATCATGGTATATGATCCTTTTAATGTGTTGTTGGATTCTGTTTGCTAGTATTTGGTTGAGGATTTTTGCATCTATATTCATCAGTGATATTGGTCTGTAATTTTCTTTTTTTATAGTATCTTTGTCTGCTTTTGGTATCAGGGTGGTGGTGGCCTCTTAGAATG
The DNA here is from genome assembly GCF_949987535.1 of Balaenoptera acutorostrata. Classification (NCBI taxonomy): domain Eukaryota; kingdom Metazoa; phylum Chordata; class Mammalia; order Artiodactyla; family Balaenopteridae; genus Balaenoptera; species Balaenoptera acutorostrata. Next base: position 56,256,160 of record NC_080065.1, on the reverse strand, counting down.
AGTTTGGGAGTGTTCCTTCCTCTGCAATTTTTTGGAAGAGTTTGAGAAGGTTGGGTGTTAGCTCTTCCCTAAATGTGTGATAGAATTCACCTGTGAAGCCATCTGGTCCTGGACTTTTGTTTGTTGGAAGATTTTAAATCACTGTTTCAATTTCATTACTTGTGATTGGTCTGTTCATATTTTCTATTTCTTCCTGGTTCAGTCTTGGCAGGTATACCTTTCTAAGAATTTGTCTATTTCTTCCAGGTTGCCCATTTTATTGGCATAGAGTTGCTTGTAGCAGTCTCTTAGAATGCTTTGTATTTCTGCATTATCTGTTGTAACTTCTCCTTTTTCATTTCTAATTTTATTGATTTGAGTCCTCTCCATGTTTTTCTTGATTATTCTGGCTAATGGTTTATCAATTTTGTTTATCTTCTCAAAGAACCAACTTTAATTTTATTGATCTTTGCTATCATTTCCTTCATTTCTTTTTCATTTATTTCTGATCTGATCTTTATGATTTCTTTCCTTCTGCTAACTTTGGGTTTTGTTTGTTCTTCTTTCCCTAGTTCCTTTAGGTGTAAGGTTAGATTGTTTATTTGAGATTTATCTTGTTTCTTGAGGTAGGCTTGTATAGCTATAAACTTCCCTCTTCGAACTGCTTTCGCTGCAGCCCGTAGCTTTTGGATCATCGTGTTTTCATTGTCATTTGTCTCTAGGTATTTTTTGATTTCCTCTTTGATTTCTTCAGTGATCTCTTGGTTATTTAGTAACTTATTGTTTAGCCTCCATGTGTTTGTGGTTTTTACGTTTTTTTCCCCCTGTAATTCATTTCTAATCTCATAGCGTTGTGGTCAGGAAAGATGCTTGATATGATTTCAATTTTCTTAAATTTACTGTGGCTTGATTTGTGACCTAAGATGTGATCTATCCTGGAGAATGTTCCGTGCACACTTGAGAAGAAAGTGTAATCTGCTGTTTTTGGATGGAATGTCCTATAAATATCAATTAAATCTATGTGGTCTATTGTGTCATTTAAAGTTTCTGTTTCCTTATTTATTTTCATTTTGGATGATCTGTCCATTGGTGTAAGTGAGGTGTTAAAGTCCCCCATTATTATGTGTTACTGTTGATTTCCTCTTCTATAGCTGTTAGGAGTTGCCTTATATATTGAGGTGCTCCTATGTTGGGTGCATATATATTTATAATTGTAATATCTTCTTCTTGGATTGATCCCTTGATCATTATGTAGTGTCCTTCCTTGTCTCTTGTAACATTCTTTATTTGAAAGTCTATTTTATCTGATATGAGTATTGCTACTCCAGCTTTCTTTTGATTTCCATTTGCATGGAATATCTTTTTCCATCCCCTCACTTTCACTCTGTATGTGTGCCTAGGTCTGAAGTGGGTCTCTTGTAGACAACATATATACGGGTCTTGTTTTTGTATCCTTCAGCCAGTCTATGTCTTTTGGTGGGAGCATTTAATTCATTTACATTTAAGATAATTATCGACATGTTTGTTCCTATTACCATTTTCTTAATTGTTTTGCGTTTGTTATTTTAAGTCTTTTCCTTCTCTTGTGTTTCCTGCCTAGAGAAGTTCCTTTAGCATTTGTTGTAAAGCTGCTTTGGTGGTGCTGAATTCTCTTAGCTTTTGCTTGTCTGTAAAGCTTTTGATTTCTCCATCGAATATTAATGAGATACTTGCCACGTAGAGTAATCTTGGGAGTAATCTTGGTTGTAGGTTCTTCCCTTTCATCACTTTAAGTATATCATGCCATTCCCTTCTGGCTTGCAGGGTTTCTGCTGAGAAATCAGCTGTTAACCTTATGGGAGTTCCCTTGTATGTTATTTGTCGTTTTTCCCTTGCTGCTTTCAATAATTTTTCTTTGTCTTTAATTTTTGCCAATTTGATTACTATGTGTCTCAGCGTGTTTCTCCTTGGGTTTATCCTGTATGGGACTCTCTGCACTTCCTGGACTTGGGTGGCTATTTCCTTTCCTATGTTTGGGAATTTTTTGACTATTATCTCTTCAAATATTTTCTTGGGTCCTTTCTCTCTCTCTTCTCCTTCTGGGACCCCTATAATGTGAATGTTGCTGTGTTTAATGTTGTCCCAGAGGTCTCTTAGGCTGTCTTCATTTCTTTTCATTCTTTTTTCTTTATTCTGTTCCGCAGCAGTGAATTCCACCATTCTGTCTTCCAGGTCACTTATCCGTTCTTCTGCCTCAGTTATTCTGCTATTGATTCCTTCTAGTGTAGTTCTCATTTCCGTTATTGTATTGTTCATCTCTGTTTGTTTGTTCTTTAATTCTTCTAGGTCTTTGTTAAACATATCTTGCATCTTCTCGATCTTTGCCTCCATTCTTTTTCCGAGGTCCTGGATCATCTTCACTATCATTATTCTGAATTCTTTTTCTGGAAGGTTGACTATCTCCACTTCATTTATTTGTTTTTCTGGGGCTTTATCTTGTTCCTTCATCTGGTACATAGCCCTCTGCCTTTTCATCTTGTCTATCTTTCTGTGACTGTGGTTTTTGCTCCACAGGCTGCAGGAATGTAGTTCTTCTTACTTCTGCTGTCTGCCCTCTCAGCCTAGCTTTAAGTAACCCCAATCCCTATATTAGTATTAAGGTGATATGGGATAGCCATGTCCCTTGTTGTCTACCCAAAACAAATATAAATCCTCTTATGCTTCAAATTATTTCCACATTTTTAAAAAGGAAATGACCAGTAAGTGATAAAAATGGACAGACATGACAATGTAATTTAAAATCAAGATAAACAACAAACATTATAAGTAGATCCATTTGGAATCTGGACACTGTATTTTAAAAGAAGAAAATGTAAATTCTAGAACTGAAAAAAAATGTAATAATTGAAATGAAGAACTCACTGCATATTTAATTTTGTATTATATAAACCTAAAGAAAGAATTCATGAAACGGAAGGAAAAATACCCAAAATAAAACACAAAAACAAAAAAAATGGAAAAAAACTAGGAAAGAGTGTAAGAGCCATAAGGGTTTAGTGAAAAAGGTCTAACTTGCATGTAATGGAAGTATCAAAAGGATAAGAGAGAGATAAAGGCATAGTAATATTTAGAGAGATAAGGGCTGAGAATTTTCCCCCAAAATAATGGAATAATGGAAATCATTAAGCCTTATTTTCAAGAAGCTCTACAAATGTCAAGCAGAATAATTCAATGTAAAATCACAACAAGATACATCATGATGAAACTGGTGAAAGCAAGCAAACATACATAAAACAAAAATTAAAATCTTGAAAGCAGCCAAAGATTCATATGATCTTCAAAGAAGCAACAATTAGATTGACATCACACATCTTTCCAGAAACAATGAAAGTTAAGACATGATAGACTGAAATCCTCAAAGAAAATACCTGAAACTAAAATTCTATATGTAGGGGGGGAAAAAAAACCCTTCAAGAATAAAAGTGAAATATAGATAATTTTATATGAAAAGATAAATTGGGGGTGGGGGAATTTGTTTCTGGCAGACACATTACAGGAAATACTAGAGGATACACAATGAAAGTGATCCCAGTTAGAAGCTCAAAGATACAGGAAGGAATGACAAGCAACCAAACAATAAATGTGTGGCAAAATATAAATGAACACTGACTATATAAAACAGTGTTAATAATTTCTTACATGACTTACTAGATATAGAAGTAAAATACGTGACAACAATAGCATATATGTAAGAATGGAGGGATTTAAAATATTCAGTGAGTTACCTCACACCTGTTAGAATGGCTATTATTTTTAAAAAAAGACAAGAAATAACAGGTGTTGGGGAGGATGTGGAGAAAAGGGAACCCTTGTGCACGGTTGGTGGGAATGAAAATTGGTGCAACCACTGTGGAAAACAGTATGGAGTTTACTTAATAAATTAAAAACAGAGCTACCAAATGATCCAACAATCTCAATTCTGGGTATTTATCCAAATAAAATAAAAACACTAACTTGAAAAGATATGTGAAGCCCCACATTCACTGCAGCATTATTTACACTAGCCAAGATATGGAAACAATCTAAGTATCAGTCAATGGATGAAGGGATAAAGAAATTGTGATATGTAGATCTAGGTATAAAATGGAATATTATTCAGCCATAAAAAGGACTGAATTCTTGCCATTTGTGACAACATGGATAAACTTTGAGGGCATTATACTAAGTGAAATAAGGCAGACAGAGGAAGAGAAATATCATATGATCTCTCTTATTTGTGAAATGTAAAAGAAAAACAAAAGAAGCTCATAGAAATAGAGAAGAGATTGGTGGTTGCCAGAGGTGGAGGGTGAGGGGTAGGAGAAATGGGTCAAGGGGGTCAAAGGGTGAAAAAAAATTAAAAATAAGATCTTTGCATGGGCCAAGATAAAAATGTTCATTTCTAAACCATGATAAGTCAGCATACATGTTTGCATCTCCGGGTAAGCACTAGAGCAAACAAACAAAAACAGTAAAGCAATGTATAACTGTATATAGTGTATAATCTATGGTAGACTGTACTTTCCAAAGATGGCCACAGCAATATCTTCCACATGCTTTTCACAATGTGACCTTGTCTCTCCCCTGATAAGTTACAGACTCTATTTCTCCACTCCCTTGAATCTGGGTGGCCCCTGTGACTCCTCTGACTGGTAGAATATGACAGAAGTGATGCCGTGTCAAATTCAGGAAAGCTGTGACCTGGATTGACAGCATCCGCTTCTGCCTCATAGAAGCCTGTCTTCATGTGACAAGTGTGATTATCCTGAACAACTATGCAGTGAGAAGCACAAGCCCAAGTAAAGAGACTCTACAAAATGAGATGTCACGTGTAGAGAGAGTGAAAAAAAGAGAAAGAGAGGCCAAGGAGCACCATGGTATCAGATATAAGAGTAAAGACGCCACCTTAGAAGTTGATCCTACAGCTATGCCATCTGAATCAGAAATGAGTTGCCCAGCTAAGTCCTTCCCGAGTCTCTGACTTACAAAATCATGACAAAACTGAAATTATTATTACAAGCTATTAAGTTTTGGGGTGGATTGTTATGCAACCATAGATAACCAGAACAGCTACCAAGCTAGGAAGTAGGGTGAGGAATTAAATAATAACTACTCCAATCAACCTGAAGAGTGGCAAGAAAGATGGAAATAGAAAGAATATAGTAAGAGGGTAGATTTAAATCTCAATATACCAGCAGTTACATTAAATGAACCAAATGTCTCAGTTAAAAGAGAAAAAAAAAAAATCACCAGCCAAGATTTACAAAAAACAAAAATATGATGCTTATAAGAGATAACATCAAAAATATAAGGATATATAAATATTGAAAGCAAAACAATGGAAAAATATATAGCATCCAAACACTAACCAAAAAAAAAAAAAAAAAAAAAATCAGAGAAAGTAAAACTTAAGGCAAAAAGCATTATTAGAAATAAAGAGGAACATTTTTATAATGATATAATGTTCATCAGAAAGAAAAATTATTTTAAATTTGTATGCATATAATAATATATTGTTTAAATATATAAAGCAAAAATTTAAAGCACTTCAAGGAGCAATGGATGAATCCACAATCCAATTAGTTTGAGAATAAATTAGCTAACTCATTTATTCATTTAATCCTCTTTTGGATCCTCATTCAACAAATAAGAACTGTGCTACATGGTTGTTGTGGGTGTTATACACTCTGTATTGAAGAAATTATTCTAAGTGATGATTCACCACTCTGTTCAAGCCAAAGAAATTAAGGTAAGTCCCAAATTTCTTCTGAAATCTTAAGGTTTCTCACCCATCCTCTGCCTAGACTTTATTAACTGATAGATTTTTGAAGGGTTTGGGGAAAGACTAGCCATCTAGAATCTCAAGGAGATAATTTTCCACATCATCTTATTTACGGACTTATGGGACTATCTCAGTACTTCCCCAGGGACCTCTCCTTTTCTTTTAATGCTGTCAGATGAACTTACTAAACAGCAGTATTTACCTATTTAATTAAGCTCTAGGTCTTTTGCTATATAGTGGCTCTCGCTAATTTCTTTCTTTTTTTTAATTGAAGTATAGTTGATTTACAAGGTTGTGTTAGTTTCAGGTGTACAGCAAAGTGATTCAGTTATACCCTAATATGTACTTAGCAGGCGTGAGGTACTATGTCACAATGAGCTAACCAACAGATCAGAAAGTGGATTATCATCCAAGACACATCTACCCATTCTGTAGAGCAGATGGGCTGATCTTACTCCTCTGTGGCTTAGTTTTCTCCATTACCCCATGGTGATAATAATTTACTTCCCAATAACGATCATTACAGAGCTTATACACATATTCAATTAACAGCCAAACTATCCCATTTTCCTCTGTTTGCTTGTTGATAACCACTATATGACAGTTCTGTTGCATTTGAATCATCTGTTTAATCACACTTGCTCATAATGCTTTAGCTCTGTTTACACCATTCTGTTCCTTAGGAATCACAGATTATCTTACTATTGACTGTGGTCCATCAGGAATATGGTCCCTTGTCTTATCTTGATTAGAGAGCACTGTTTCTTACCTTAACCAAAAAGATAACCATTCAGAAGCCTTCAATTTTATAGTCCTACTTGGTAACATTTTTGCTTACGTAGGTATGCATATCACTTGTACTGCATGAACAGTATGGCTCATTTTGAGCATTGTTTTAAATGTTCCTGTATTGAGATGAATATAGGCTCCTGGCAGCTAGACAGAGTACTGGCAGTCTATCACCCTCCAGCTCATGCAGGTCTCCATTAAATAGAGTCTGGACAAATCTGTGCAGTCGCTCCTGCCAAGTCTTCCTACCATGACTGTTACCATCACTCCATGGTCCTGATTCTCAGCCAACAATACATTTATTTAAGTCTGCTAAATTAAAATGGAGGAACAGGTGTTTTGCTTATCTGCCAGATGAGCACTAAGGGTTACCCATGGAAACAGTCAGAGGAAATCTTTCTACAAAATACCTGTCAATGGGCTATAGATCCTGTTTAGGTAGAATAGCTTCTCTAACAGGGATGATGAACTCTAGCCTCCAAAATCTCTGGTGCCTAAGCTCTCTAGAACATCTTTTACGAAGCTAATATACTTTCCCCTCAGTTTCTAACCCCAATCTATGGGTAAATGTATCCGTTTTGCTCAGTTTGGTTATCTTTACTCAAAAGCCACCTAATCACCGTAGAGAAGCAAAGTGTCTATTTCACTCTAGTAAGTAGGATGTGTTTCCCCTGCTGGGAGTTAATACTCTTCACTAGGCCAGGTCTTGTCTTTGATCTGCTGACACAATTGATCTTGAATTTCTATTGGTTCTGATGCATCTTGTTTTGCGATTTCTCTCACTAGGCTTTGTTTAATTCTCTCTCGCTTGTCGTTTTATGTCTGAACTTTGAACCCCTGAGGGGCTTGATTTCTACTCCCCATCCCCATTCCCTTTTCTCTTTTTTCTTATTTTTTAAGCTGATTTAGCAAGATCTTCATGTAGTGTTTTAGAAATAATGTGTGTGTTGGGGGCAGGGTTGAGGGGCGGCAGGAGAGTGGCATTGGGATCTTAGCAGTGGTGTATTCACAACTAGGTTGTATTTTAAAATGTCTATCATGTCCTCAGGGAATTTTGGGGGGCCTTCTGCTTGGGGCAGTTGTATATTTTCCACAACTTAAGAGCAAGCTAACTAAACAGTCATTTAATGTTGTGGTTTAGTTCTGCTGCCTTTATTGTAGCTTCCTGCGATTCAAAGACACCTGCGGTCCATGCCTGGTGCTACCAAAATTTTCGTTATATAGAGTAAAATAATGCCTTAACTTTGTATAATACTTTAAAACTGAAAATCTGCATTGACACTCAAATGATTTTCGGTGCATCCTTGCATATTGACAGAACAGGAATAGACATGGAAACACTGATAAGCCAGAGGGGTCAACAGGAGTCCCTCCAGGAGGCTAAGCCCTCCTCCTTTTCACTCCTCCTCAACAGAAATGGATGATAATCTGTGCCCTTTGCCTAAAAAGAATCTAAGGCCAACTGAAACACAGAAGCCAAAATGAAAAAATGCTTGCCCAGAGCATTGTATGCTGTCTTCAGTTTACAAATTACACTTCCCTAATGGGGAGCAGAGAGGTGAGCTACCTCCTTCGCTTCAGTAAACAAATTATGAGGAGGAGGCTTTAGTTACATGCACATTTCCAGGGCCTTGATAGATAATTAGCCAAGTGACTATCATTAAGGTTAATGGACTTCCCTCTGTTAAATTCCCTTCCATCGTATGCCATTGGAAATAGATTCTTTGGGTCAGTGAAGCTATTTTAGGGTCTCTACTGTTATCCAAAAAAGTACAATCCCAGAGCCCACCTCCGGTTTGGCTTAACTGATGAATTAACAACCACTTCTAAATTACTCAGGGATAGAATCCACTTCCTGGACCAGACTGTGGAAACCAAGCACTAAGGAGAGTTCAACACAAGCTAAGTAGATAGCCTGAAAGGAGCTACCACGTGGTGGTGCAAATAAGAGCACAGCTTCTGGGAATAGCAGGTAGGAAAATGGAGCCAGCTATGGGGGGGAAACAACTCATGAAGGTACCATAAAAAATCACCTGCCTACTAAAATTACAGCAAAACAGCATGCTGGGGAACTTAAGAAGGATTTTTATGCAGATGGGGATTTACTCTTTTTTTTTTTTTTCACCTGCTGTCAGTAAGCATTAGACCATAAACATCAGCAAACATTGATTAAGCATATTGCCTTGATGAAACTTCAGGCGAAAGAAGAAAGTAGTTCAGCAACTCCAAAGCCCAGAAGACAAATTACTCCTGGTATAGCAATTAGAATGGGGAAAATTACTGCACCTTTTTGAAAAAGCACTCTGAGCTTGGTTCTGTAGACAATCTAGTAATAGCCAATATGAATTCAGAGAAAGCACTAGTACTCCTAGTATGGACTGTAATTTTTTGAAAAGTATTTCAGCTTTATAAAATTCCACATCACCAAAACTATAAAGGTCAGGCTATTTCTAAGCTGTACCTCAGACTGGATGTTTTAAACTAGTTTGCTTCAAGAAATATGTGGTATATTAAGTGAAATAACAAAGACTTTAGGGACCCAGGATTCCCGTACTTCCTGGAGTTATGTCCATCCTGAGCTGAGTTTTCTGTCAATTTCCATCTAGCAAGTCAATAACATGAATGTTTCACAAGCAACTTTAAAATGCATTAGTCATTTTGGGATTCATTTCTTCAGCGTTCTCGCTACTTCTTTTGATCATGCAGTTGCAGTTGGGCTGTGAGCACAAAATAGTAACATTCTCAATTGAGAGGACCTATGTATGCAGTGAACACAATTCTAGTTTACTTCTAGTTTAAACACACCCACCCGAATACGTGTGTGAATAAATGTAAGGCTGTATAAGTTTGTGTTTGTGTGTGTGTGTTGTGCACATAGCCAAAACTGGACACATTTATTCTTAAGTCTATACTGCTTCTCTCCTTGAAGTGGAAGGAAAATAAAATTCAAGTTCATTGTGCATTTATTATGTGTCAGGCTTTGTGCTGGCCCTAATCAGAGCAGCCTAGTGCTTAGGCATGTGGTCTCTGAAGTCAGGCTGCCTTTGTTGAAATCCTGACTCTGCTATTACTGGCCATGAAACATCAGAGAGGTATTTAACCTCTCTAAGCTTCTGTTTTCTCACTTGAGAAACATGAATATTAACAGAATATATGTCATAGGATTATTGGGGTGATTCAATGAGGTAAGTTATGTAAAGTGCTTAGCACAGGGTCTGACACATGATAATGTGCAATAAATGAGATACTATAATATCTCATTTAGTATGACAATAATCCTATGAAGTACATACCATTAGTCCCATTTTATAGATGTGGCAAGTGAATCTAAGGAAAATAAATTGACATATCCACAATTTCAAAACTAGTAATGATCTCATCTATGAAAAAAATTAAATGAACGAACAACTATATTCATTAGGGGAACGCTAGCTGCTACAACAAATAAACGTCAAGATTTTGAAAGCTCAAACACAACAGAAATTTCTTCCATGTAACTTTTGACAGTGGTTGTTCCTAGTTGGCAAATGATCCTCCTCCTCGCCATGATTCAGACATGAACATTTCTTCCATCTGGGAGGTCTGCCATCCCCCGAGGCCTTGAAGTCATTTACATCCAGCAAGCACAAGGGGAGAGAGAGAGCATGGAAAAGGTATAATCACTTCTGAAAAGCCTTGGCTCATCAGACGTCATTTCTGCTATTCTATTGGTAAGAATTAGTCACATGGCCACATCTAGATGTGGAAGGTGCTGGGAAACATAGCCCCTAGCCAGGCAGCTGATTCCCAGAGACAACTCTATTCTTTGAAAGGGGGAATACAATGTCAACATCATACAGCTTTCATTCCATGCTGTCAGTGGATCAAATGATAGCATCTTTAAATATGATAGACGTTATTTGTTTTATTTTCCTCTTAGTTTGTGAAATTTCTCCAAATTGAAATTTCATTCCTCTTCTGCCTATCATTTTCCTTACTTCTTGCCAAAGGAATTTCAGATCAATGTATTTCAGGGCTTGAACAATTATCTTCATGGGTCAAGGTAATTTTGCTATGCTAAGTTTGATGGAGAAAAGAGCAGGAAGAATCTGGCCAATTCAACTTATAGCCCGAAGCTTGTGGGTTCGTTATGTGTGTGCTCTTCTGGGCTTCAAATATTGATAAGGGCCATCAAATGAGTCCATCTTAAAAAAAAAGTCAAAGCCTTGTGCTGATTGTGAGCTAGAGGGATTTGGCACTGAATAGCTAATAAAACCCACAGAAAAACATACTAAATGCCTGGAAGTGAAGTTCAGCTAAATGAATAAGTAAACATGACCACACATATAGTCGATGACCCCCGTTTCAGTTAACTATTGTTGTGTAAGAAGCCACTTCCAAACAGTGGCTTTAAACAAGAATCATTTATTACCCTCATGATTCAGCGGGTTGACTGAGCTCATCTGGGAAACTGTGCTCTACATGATGTTGGCTGGGGCTGCGGTCATCTGTGGACCTGATTGAACTGGAACATCCAAGGTGGCTGTCTCCTATGACTGGTGCCTGGGTGGAGACGACGGGAAGGTGGGGACAGCTGGGACACTGGGACAGTTGGGGGCTCCCTGTCTCCCCATGTAATCTCCAAGCTTCTCCCTCTCCAGGCAGCCTCTCCAGGAAGTGTCTCCGTGTCATTTCTCCAGGAGAGTATCCGCACTTCTAATACGGCAGCTCAGGATGCCCAAAAGCACAGAAGTGGAAACTGCAAAGTCTTACCAAGACTTAGTCCCAGAACTAGCAAAAGGTCATTTCTGCCGAATGCTATTGGTTAAAGTGAGGCACAGGTGCAGCCCAGGTTCAACAATCTGGAAACATAAAACGATATATACTAGGAGGTGTGATGCACTGGGCACCATCTAGGAAGCTATTACCACAACCTGAGCTCAACAATGAGAATAAGAACCATGTTATCGTGCTTACTACCATGTTATAGTCAAGGTCTAGAGCGGACAAGAAACTTGATATACTTGGCCTCTAATCTTTTCCTTTCAGTTTACTCTTTGCTAAGAGTTGGTTTTACAGGGGATCACGTGACTCCATAGCATTCTTGATTGCAGAGTGAGGAAAGGCAGCCGGTGGTAATCTGAGCCGTGATGATACAACTTAATTCCACTTATTTAGAGATGGTTCCTTCACTGTTCTACTTTTTTTTTTTTTATCTTTTTTTTTTTAACATCTTTATTGGAGTATAATTGCTTTACAATGGTGTGTTAGTTTCTGCTTTATAACAAAGTGAATCAGCTATACATATACATATATCCCCATATCTCTTCCCTCTTGCATCTCCCTCCTTTCCACCCTCCCTATCCCACCCTTCTAGCTGGTCACAAAGCACCGAGCTGATCTCCCTGTGCTATGTGCACTGTTCTACTTTTAGATAGCTGAAGAGATGGGATTAACAAAGTTGAAGAAAGTAGAACTAGAAACATGAGGAGGGCAGACAGTCAAATAATCCCATAACAAATGGGATGGCAACTGTGACAAGGGCCATGGAGTGGCGTTAGAGGCTGGGAGAACAGTTAGGGAGGCCCTGTGTAATCTAGACACGAATCAATGAATTCTGGATCTGCTGTAAACCACAGAGGGCTTTCAGAAAAGGAGATGCATTTAAGAAACATTTATAATGTATAATCCATAGGATTTGATGACCAGTGGCTTTAAAAAGGGAGGGAGAATAACTCTGAGTTTAAGGACTTGAGTGGCCGGATGAATGAGTTCCATCGGATACCAAAAAAGGAGCGAGAATAGGAGGTGTAATTTGGTGTAAATAATGGAGATTTCATTTGGGACACTTTTGGACAGAACTGGAGGTGGCTGTAAATGATCTAATGAAGTACAGTGGGCAAGTGGATAATTGGCTCTGTGGTGGCTCTTTGCTTGTTTTTCCTTTACTTTACCTTTCTTTGTTCCCTTTTCTTCCTTATTTCTATTGCCCATGTCCCTCAATTTGTGTAGGTGGGAAATTCTCCACTGAATGAGTCCCAGTGAGGGACAGCCCATATCCCAATCTAAAATCTTAAAGGGTCAGATTTGTGTTTTCCCAGACCCCTTACAGCTAGGATATGTATCCACGATCTAGGTTTGACCGATCAAATGCACCCACCTAAGACTTTGAATTAGGAACGAGTGACTCAAAGAAACAACGACAGTGGAGAATTCATTCTGGAGATGGTGACAACACCATTTTCCAAAGAACACTGAGAGCGCAAACTGCAGCGTCCACTGCCTCGGCGGCAGGGACCTCCCTGGACTAACGTGGCTTAGGTTTGGCCTCGCTTTCTCCCAGTCCATTTCCTGAGTCTTGTTCTTCAGTTTTCCAACAATTCTGAGAGCTACACAGTCTCTCTTCGATAATTCACGTTTCTGCTCCAGTCAGCCTCTGTGGCTCACAGCTGAGATCCCTGGCCGGCCCAGACTTGGAAACCTGGAGGAGGGACTGGGGTTCATCAGAGAAAACACAGAAGTGGAAGCCACAGGGGTGAATGGAATTGTGCAGGGAGAGGGTGTGAGGGTTAAAAAAGAAGTGGACTGCGGACAGGAGCCTGAGGAGAAGCCAGCGTAAAGGCTGGGCGGAGCAGAATGACAACACTGGGCCCTGAGGGCAGTCACTTAAAGGGTTTTCTTCCTCTGCCGCGTTATCACAGTGAAATCATCCAGGGTATAGTGGATTCAGGTGACAGAGGTGTTGAGGTCCCAGAGTCCCACCAACATAAAAGATCTGTTGGTACCTCAGGTCAGAGAAACCGTGAAGGCCATCAAGGGGAAGAGACAGAATTGGAAGCAGGAGGCCAACCTCAACAGTCAGACAAGCGGCATCTGGAGAAGGGGAAAGGCAGAAAGGATGAGGCACGGCTGAATGGTGTAGGCATGGGGACCTCCGAGTCCAGAGCTGGGAGAACAGCGCTGGCAGGGAGGGGGCACCAAGATGTGTGCTGCACCCAGGATTAGCTACCCTGTCCTTTCACACTTTATACCACCAGGAGGTGCCTGGTCAGGGCCTTATAGGTACGTACTTAGAGCCAGAGAAAAAACAAGAGTCTGCACGGGCAAGGATTTATAACTGAAGCAGGAGAGGAGTGCTAGGCCTCCTTGGAAGTTCCTACTCCAGGCAACACAAACGACTGAGTGGTTGCAATAATAAAAAGATTTTATCCAAATTTTATCCAAATATTTCTGGGTGTCAGTTCATCGCTGGTGTCAATAGCCAACATCAGTAGTTGGCACTGCGTGGGTTAGCCCTGTAAAACACACTGTCTTGGGCTTCAACTGTAGTATATCTAAATCTTTTCAGCTTGGCTGGAGCATGTCATAGCATTTAATACCTCTTTTGTCCTTCCCCAGAGTAGCTGGCAAAGCACTAACATGTGTAAGTATTCAGTAGGTACCTGACCTGGGTGGCTTATACCTCTAGAACAAGTTTTTATGCCAAAACTTCGGATCAATTCTTACCATAGATCATGGCATATTTTTCTTACCATAGCTTTTTCGTTTTTGCTTTAGTACTTGTCAGAAAAAAACTAGGACACTGAAATTTGAGGACTTACTGAAGTTTGGAGTCTTCAGTTATCTGATGTCTATGAAGCCTGACCTGTCTTCCTCTCGTCAATAAGATCATATGAAAGCTTCAGTGACAAGCTTCTACTTTGTTAACGATTTTAAGATCCTGCTACCCATTGTAATTGCTTAAATAGCATTTTAATTACCTGCCTTAAATGACTTTTCTTTTTTCCTAAAAGCAGTGTGTGTTTTAGTTTAAAATATGGGCCACTGGTGTTTCCCTTTACAAGATGGCTATGTTTAGTACAAGGGGAAATAAGTATATATTTGCAGAGGTTTTACTCAGTCATTTCTGTATCTCAGGTTGATTTCTGGCATATAAATGCTTCAATACTTTTGTGGGTTCAGTGTTGTTATGTAAAGATTTATCACATTTTTCCTGATTTTTAAATACTGTTAATTCATTCATGAGCTTTCCACAGTTCCAGTTTATTTCTGGTACCTGCAACAAGTCAATCTGCTGTGTTGATGATTAGACACAGTTTTAGAAAGGAGAACTGACTTAGGACATGATGTGCCAGGAAGAAAATAAAAAGAGAGACACTTACTATGGGTACAGATTTGTCTTCCCTGCATTCATTGCTTCTGCCCAAAATACCATCCATGGCCTTATCTACTGTCATGGTATTAGTAAATCACTTCACAGCAAATGAAGTGCAGCAATGGGCCCATACTCATGGAATTCACTGGTCTTAACATGGTCCCCACCATCCCGAAGGAGCTGGCTTGATAGAACAATGGAACAGACTTTTGTAGACTCAATTACAGCACCAGTTAGATGGCAGTATCTTGGGTTGGGACAAGGTCCTCTAGGAGGCTGTCTATGCTCTACATCAGTCTCTAATATGTGGTGCTGTTCCTCCTCTATGGACAGGATTTATGGGTCCAGGAATCAAGGGATAGAAATGGGAATGACACTCCAATTATCACTAGTGACTGACTAGCAAATTTTTTGCTTCCTGTGCCTGCAACCTTATGCTCTGATGGCCTAGAGTTCTTAGTTCCAAAATGAGGAATGCTTCCACTGGGAGACACAATAGTGATTCCACTGAACTAGAAGTTAAGACTGCCACCCAGTCACTCTGGGCTCCTTATGTCTCTAAATCAACAGGTAAAAAAGGGAGTCACTGTGTTGGCCGGGGTGATTGATGCTGACTACCAAGGAGAAACTGGACTGCTGTGTCACAGTGGAAGTAAGGAAGAGTGTCTAGAATGTAGGAGATCCCTTGGGACATCTCTTAGTATTGTCATGTCCTGTGATTAAAGTCGATGGAAAACTACATCAGCCCAGTCCAAAAAGGACGACTAATGACTGAGATCCTTCAGGAATGAAGGTTTGGGTCACCCCACCAGACTAAGAACCATGACCAGATGAGATGCTTGCTGAGAGCAAAAGAAATACAGAATGGGTATTGGAAGACAATAGTTATAAACACCAGCTACACCCACATCACCAATTACAGAAACAAGGACTGTAATTGCCATGGGTATTTCTTCCTTATTTTGTTGTGACTATGTTTCTGTGTGTATGTGTGTATAGCAAATATCTTTGTTTTTGTCCCTCTCTTATCCCCTTATCATGTAACATAAACTGTATTGACTTTATATCATAGTATTTAAGTATTGTTAACTTCACATCATAGTATTTCAGTTAAAGAATATCAAGGAGAAGAGTAAAGATTACCAAGGACTTTGTATCCTTCTCTGGGGAGAGGGTTAGTGTATTTTCAATTGTATATAGGATAGTGTATCATGCTAGGCATAAGTGTGACCTTATTATTATCTGTATTTGGAGAGTAAGCATGATTTAAGATGAATATGGGTGCCAAGTTGCCAAGGGGTGGATTTGTGATGGTTAAGTTTGTATCAACTTGGCTTGACCACGGTGCCCAGATACTTGGTCAAACATTATTCTGGATGATTCTGTGAGGGTGATTTTGGATGAGATTAACATCTAAATTGGTGGACTTGGACTTTGAATAAAGGAAATTGCCAACCATAATGTGGGTAGATCTCCTCAAATCAGTTAAAGGCCTGAATAGAATAAAAGATTCCTGCGCAAGAGGGATTTCTGCAGCAGACAGCCTTTGGATTTGAACTGCAACATGGGCTCTTCCCTAGGTCTCCAGCCTGCTGGCCCACCCTGCAGATTCTGGACTTGCCAACCTCCATAATTTTGTGAGCCAATTCTTTAAAATAAAAGGAATCTTCACTCTTTCTATGTATATATTCTCTTTCTCATTCTCTTTCTCTCTCTCTCTCTCTCTCTCTCTCTCTCCATCCCTTCCTCCCTCCCTCCTTCCCTCTGAACTGGTTCTGTTTCTCTGCAGAAACCTAATACACAAGATGATTAGATTACTTGTTGATGGCTGTCATGAGTATATTGGTTATGATGGTGTATGAAAGGCTAGGCAGACTTCTGGTTCTAAAAATATGGCAGACTGGCTAACCAACCCCTACCCCTGATACACATACATAGAAATGCTACACATAATATAACAGAAAAATGCCAAACTGAAAAAAATTACCCAGAATTCAGCAAAGAAAATAAAATTATAGAAAATTAGGACCCGAGATTAATAGATGCAAGAAGTTCACTTATGTCTAATAGAAGTTCCAGAATGAAAGTGTAGCGCAGACATTGACATTTTTTTTTCTGTAGAGAAACAAACAATAAATCATTTAGGCTTTGTGGGCCCTATAATCCCTGTCCCAACTACCCTACTTTGAAGCTGTAATGCAAAAGCAGCCATAGACAAATTTATAAACAAATGGGCATGGCTGTGTTCTAATAAAACTTTACAAAACCAGGCAATGACAAGATTTTGCCCATGGGTTATAAATTACTGACCCCTGGTCAGAGATAATGGATGAAAGCCAATATTTGATAAAAGAGTAGAAATTTTTCCTGAATTTTTAAATGCTTGATCTTTAGGGTGAGGAAGCATACTGAGTCTAAAGCAAAATAAATATAGATAAAGCACACTGTGTCAGATAGTAATGAAGCTCCAGAATGCAAGGATCAAGAAAAAAATTTTATACGCAACCAGAGAAAACAGAGTATCTATAAAGGACTAGCTGATATCACATTTCTCATCAGCAACAAATAGAATCCAAAACAAAAGGATCAAATCTTTGCAGAACTGAAGGAAAATAGCAAGCAATCTGTAATTTTACACCCTGAAAAACTATCATTCAAGAATGAGGCCAAAATAAAGACATTTTGAAACAAATACTGAAAAAGTTTACAACTCACATACGCTCACTGAAAGGACTAGTGGAAGACACACTTCTGAAAGAAGGAAATTGAACCTAAAAGGAAGGAAACGTGTGCAATGCTGAGCAGAGACCCATTTTCTGTGGGTAGTTTAAATATGCTTTAAAGATAACAACTGATGTTCAAGATCTTAAAAATAAGAGAGAACCACAATACTAGGCAACAATAATTTAGATTTTTAAGTCAGGTGGTACAAGTTAAGGAAAAACAAACAAACAAAAAATAGAAATAGAATGTTTAACTTCCAAAAAGAGTAAAAGGATTAAAAGTTAATTTTTTAAAAGATTAAATCCAATAGAAGTTGAAAAGGAAAAGAAAAAAGAATGATACATGGGAAAATACAAAATAATAGGCAGAAATCAATTCAAATACACCAGAAATTGCATCAAGTGGGTTAAACTTCCCTGTTTAAAAGATGGAAGTTCCCAGGTTATTTTTTTTAATATAACAACTGAATCAAATTATGAGCTATTTAAAAGAGTCACACCTAGAACTTAACAACACAAAAGGTTTAAAAAGATGGAAATGATATACTAAGAAAATACTAATAAAAAAGATTTGTGGCAATATTGTTGTCAGACAAACTTCAAGACAGTGATATTAGGGATAAAACAGGTCATTCTCTGATAAAAGGAAAAAATTAAAGTTAAAAAAATTTTTTTTGAACTAATATGCATCTAACAATGTAGTCTTAATATATACAAAGCAAACTTAGGCAGAATTACCAGGAGATGGTACTATGAATGGAATGTTTGTGTTCCCCTCCTCCCCCAAATTCATATGCTGAACCTTAGCCCTCAATGGTAATTAGGTCTAGATGTGATCATAAGAGTGAAGTCTTCATGATGAGATTAGTGCCCTTATAGGAAGAGACCAGAGAGTGAACCCTCTCTCTCTCTGTCTTTCTTTCTCTACCATGTGACAATACAGCAAGAAGGCAGCCATTTGCAAACAGGGAAAGGGCCCTCACCAGACCCTGAATCTTATGGCATCTCAGTCTTGGACTTCCAGCCTCCAGATCTGTGAGAAATAAGTATGTGTTGTTTAAGCCATCCCACCTATGGTATTTTGTAATAGCAGCCTGAACTAAGACAGATGGGAAGAGCTAATTATTTCAGAAATATTTTACCAGTTGTTAGTGTCTTTGTGGGATCACTGTTTGCCAAGAGTTTAATTTTCTTCAGTTCAAGAAGGGTGCTAAGAAACTGCTTAACTAATAATGTACAAGCAAGGAAAATAATGTACTAATATTCTGTGATTTGTGCAGGTGTATTTGCTTTCATACAATCACCATCTACATTACCCTATATTTGGCTTGTATTTATATGCAAGGGGAAACCAGATAACAAAATGGAAAAGGCAAAGATTCATGAGTGAGGAATTAAAGGAGAAAATGCCATAAGGAGTCAGGGATGAGAAATATCTCAGGTAGCAAGGTTAGCCTTGAACAGGTAGAGGGACAGCTTCTCCACTGAGATGTGGAGAAAGATGTATGTAGATACAGAGACGTGTATTTATGGAATGGGTTGGGGCAATTAGTTGAGGGGTTCCCCCCTGCCAACCTGTATTTGCTCGCAAGTTATCCAGAGGGTGTAAACTCTAGAAAGGCAGATATTTGCCTATCTTGTCGCCATTATATCCTCAATACCTAAAACAGGCTACAGGTACATGTAAATGGACAAATGTATTTGTTAATGTATTAATGAGTTGTTGAATGATGTGCTGTGACGGAGGGTGGGAGAAGTTAGAACAGAGAGCTTGGGGAAGTAAGCAAGTTAGCCCTCAGAGGGTAATGGGGCTTTGCAAATGAGTCCAGGACTGAATGCATCTCTCACATTAAACTTTGGTGGCAGGGTTTGGGAGAGGGAGTAAACTGTGTCCAATAGGAATCACAGTCTTTGAAATAAGAAGTGCTAGAAGGCACTTTCAGACATATCATCTTAGAACCAGAGGGGAAGCAGTAGCTCTTTACCTGAGAGTAGAACCACCTTAACTACCAGTTAATGCAATTATCTTATAAAGCCAATGAAACATGAAGTAGCAGCTCAGTGGAGCCTGAAGAGGTCTGGAGAGGTGTATTAAGCCAGTCATTGGAACCTGGGATTTCAGGCTTAGATAATATCTTCATTCTATGTACAGGTCTGGATTAATACTCAACAATTTGCCTTTTGAAATATTCTGTATTGAATCATTAAGACCTGTCCTTACTCCTCTCTATTCTGAAGATTATAGAGTATCTGTGGACTACAGTAGTTGTACTTAAGTTGATGGCTTCCTTTTAAGATCATCACCTAAAACCCCCTTCTGAAATTTGAAAATGCCCAAGTCTTAGCTGTAGCCCTAACCAATCATTTCCTAGGTGGCCTACTGCTGTGATGGTTTTCCCAGATGTCTGCTGGTACCTATCTTCAATGAGCAATTTCAGACAGTGACATTCTTGTAACTTATCAGAAAGAAGGATGCCATTTTGGACTGAGGTTTAGGATCTGAAACATCTTCATTTTCATTTTTTCTCAGACCCTGAGAAATCCAGTTCAGTGTTGCTACCCAATGGTCATATTTTAATTATTTTCCTTTAATGCTCAATTTTTTTTACAAAATTTAGATATTTCCCAGATAGAGTACCCTAACTCTATGTCAGAATAAGCTATTATGGAATTTGATAAATCTAAGAGAAGTTGCAATTTTTGACTCACCTACAAGATAATAATTGGTTTCTTGTTAAGAAATCTTGAGTAAACAGTATTAGGCCATCCCTATTAGAAACAGATGTTTTTATTTTTCAGAATATCACTTAGTTTTTGATTAGCAGCTGAACACTTTTCAGAGGCAGTATCAGCGTTAGCACCAGGATACATTTGGGCAACTGGTATTATATTAGTCAAAATACACAAATAGTTAAATAGTAGAGACCCAAATCAAAATAGCTCAAGGAAACAAAAAAGGATATGTTTCCCTTAGGTTAAAATGTCCTCAAATTATATCATCACAACGGCTTCATCCTCAGACAAGCTCTCTCCAAATGGTGGGAAAGATGCCCCCATTAGTACCAGGTTTACACCATCCTTTGGCTTCCAATCCTAGTAAAGAGAAAGAGAACCCTCTCTCCCCCAGCATCTATATCAATCTATGAAAATACTCTAGTCCCCTTGGTTCATATGCTCTCCCAGACAGTTCACTAAGCCCAGGGATATTGAGTAATCTGACTGGCCAGCCCAAGTCCTGCCACTCCCTCCCTACCCTCATCCCCACAATGGGAAAGGCAGGGCTACATGACTGACAGCCCATTTCCAAAGGCTAAAGATGCTGAGCAGACCCAAAAAAAAGTAATAAATCTTCATCTCATTCTTTCCAGGGACATCTCAGTGCAAGGGATCTATACTCAGACATACCTGCACCATTCACTAGCTCGAGCATGTTACGTAACCCCTGTGGATCTCATTTTTTCTCATTTGTATGCAACTTGCAGAGCTGGAGGCCATCTATGTAAAAAAGCACTATTCAGCTACTTCCATTCCTCCCTTATGTCTGTCTCTGTTCTTGGCTGATAACTGTGTCCTCAGGTGGATCCCCTCAAATGCCAGTCCTCAGGCTGTAGAAAGGAAGATAGTGCTCATCTGCTCCTGGAGCTGTCCTCCCCCCAAGTCCAGCTCCTGGAGCTGGCCCTGGCTGCCTGCAAGTCTCCCTTAATGTGGCCTCATAACCTTTCCTGGTCCTCATTAAATTAGGTAGAGTTCCCTGCCCCATTCTTGGTCTCTTTGTCCATTCCAGCTGCTATAACAAAATACCACAGACTGGGTAGCTTACCAACAGCAGCAATTTATTTCTCACAGTTCTGGAAGCTGAAAGTCCCAAGATCAGGGTGCCAGCATGGTTGGGTTCTGGTGAAGGCCCTCCTCCGGGTTCTCATTGGATTCTCACATCGTAGAAGGGACAAGGGAGCTCTCTTGGGCCTCTTTTATAAGGGCATTACTTTTATTGATAAGGGTTTTGCCCTCCTGACCTAATCACCTCCCAAAGTCCCCACCTCCTAATACTATCACATTCGGGGGTTAGGATTTCAACATATGCATTTTGGAGGGACACAAAGATTCAGACCATAGCACTTGGTCATTGGCTCAGTAATCTATGCTGTGCTAATTCCTCCTTTACCCCCGCTGATGTGTGAACTCCCTCTTACGAGGAAGCAGACAGATGCTGGGAAAGAGTTAGGAGTACAAAAAGTTTTACTGGGGAATCTGCCTGTGAAAGAAAAAGGAAGGAAACAGGGCTGGGTAAACAGAACTCTCAGACTGTGATGCAGACAGGACAAGCTCTCTGCCATCCCAACAGGAAGCGACTCTCTGATAGGAGACTACAACATCAGGCAGAAATACCTAGGCCTTGGATCAATCGTATTCCTCAGTCATTGCCTGGGGGCCACCCAGAAAAAAGTACGCCCTCAACTACCATCCACTTGCTCAGGCATTGGTTGGGGGATGCCCCAAGAAGATTATGATCTGGGCTCAAAAGCTGAGGCCAACCCCGAAGAAACACCTGGTGCCTGCAACTAATTACATTCTTCAAGCTGGGCAGTGAGACCTTCCTTGAAGGGGGATCTATGTGGTGTCTTGCCACGTCTGTCTTATCCTCCAAGATCCTGTTTAAGAGGAAGTTGTAAAGGAATCATTGTCTGACCTCAAAGGAGGCATCCTGATTATGGCAGGTAGATGGAGAAGACTTAGAGCAGGGGAACCTTCCCAACCACGTCACCTAGAGGTCGCCTACTCAGCCCTCCGAGCCAGCCCTACCTACACCCTGATTTCCTCCAGGACCTCTCAAACCAGGGATCCTTCCAACTTCATCAAATGTATCCAATCCCTTCTGTGCCCCTTCCAGGTATTGTATTTTCCCAGATCATGTCCATCCAACATTTGTAAGATTGGAGTCATGGTGGTGGCCTAAGAGAAGCCAATAGTGAGGAGTACTTACTATGTGGTAAAATTAACCAATACTTACTGAATACTTACCATATAGTTCAATTATGCCCATTTTACAGGTTAAGAAACTGAGGCTCAGTAAGTATAATTAACCAAGGATACTCAACTAGTAAATGGGGCTGTGGGTATTTGCTCTCGTGCTCTCCAAAGTCTATATTCCTTCTATTGGCCATTCAGGAGAGTATGTAAAACATTTTCCAGAAAATTTCTTACCCAACATGGTTTTTAAATATTTTGTATGTTATTAGACAAATTTCTGGCTATTCAGGGTTCATGGCTATCTAGAATGACCCATTCCAAAATGGTACTAGAAAGCTGAGATTTTACTCTCCCACAAATTCCATGCAAGAGGTCAGCATGAAAACTATTCAAAAGTGAACTCTCTTTTATAAATATAGCTAACATTTGCTGGTTAACTCTTGATAGCTAATCTTGATAGCCTTCGAGTTGTGAAGGCTCTTTCTCAGTCTCTCCTCCCCCTGCCCAGGGGCATTCCAGTTTCAGTTGACCTTGGCTATGACATTGAACAGTGCTCATTTGTGAAAACCCTGTTGACCTGAGCATCTGATCCTCTATTTGTTATTCAGACCATATCCTCTCTGCCTTTATGTGAGGCGTTAATATACATATGAGGACAGCAAGGTCCAAACCTTACTTGTTAAAATGAGCAGGCCAGAATTACTACAGGGACCAGTATCAAAAGCATCTCACGCACAAGAACGGTCCCTAGTTACTTTCACTTGCTTATGTCTAAGAGAGTCTGACAGCCTTTTTCATGGGAAAGTGCTCTTCAAGACCTGTGGCTTCCACCAGCTCCAGGGGAAGGGCAGACAGAGAAGCAAAGTGCTTGGCTAATAAGGACAGACATCTGCATTAGATGTTTGAAGAAGACAAAGGGAATTGGGAACATATTTGTTTAACCACATTACTTATTTCTTTATTATTATTCCCACTTAAAGTCTGGCTGTACTCATGTGCATTCAACACTGGAATCCACAGTTTGAGATGTTTAACTCCTTACTCCAAAACAAACATGCGTGACTGAGGAGAGGAGGATGTGATCTGAAACTCAACACCCGACCTGCACGATGCAGAGATTACTGGTAAAAGAGAAAGGCATGGGGTTTTCATGCATGTGTTTTTTTCTGCCCTAGAACCACATTGGTCCTCATCTTAAAATGCATACTGAAGAGTTAACGAATATACTTTAAGCCAAGAGACCTAAAATTAAGTTACCCAACCAAAGTAGGATGCAAAGATCTGAGGCTTTCTGGTCAGGGGAACCTGGGGACATGTGTGTTATATTCTTTGGTTTTTTGATGTAAGCTGCTGCTTTGGGAAAGGCGAGTTGTGGAAGCTGGTGTTTCACAGCTCTGAGCAGCCAGCGTGATGCCGAGCTGACCTCTGCCATCATCAGCGTGTTTAGGCTTCCCTGTCATCAACACTCCGGCTCAGTTAGGATGGTGCTGGGTTGGTGTCAGCAAGATTGCTTCCGCATGTAATACCCATCTCTGCATGAAAGTCAGTTCGCTCTTGGAAAAGTGTTACTCGTTACTTTATTTTTTAAAACTTCCTTACAAAAATTCAGAAGACCTCACAAAACAAATGTATAGCATAATGAATGATTAAGGCAAACACCTTTGTAACTATGATTCAGGTCAATAAATGGAACTTTGCTCCACCATGTGCCCCAGTCATTAAGCTCTTCCCTTCCTCCTAAGGTAATAACCATTCTGATTTTTATAGCTGCCTTTCTTATGTTCCTGTATAGTTTTTCACTCAAGTGATAAAGATGTACTTTGTCTCCTTAAACCTACAAAAAAAAAAAAAAAGCAATTCTTCTCTTTTCCTTACAATTTATCTGTTGAAGAACTCAGGAAGTTGGATGGGTAGAGTGTGCCATAGTCTGGATTTTGCTGGTGGCTGATCATACAGTCCCACATGTTCTTCTGCCCTAGGGATTTCCTACAAGCTAGAAGCTGGAGTCATTACACCGCTTGACTTTTACAAGTCTGGTGACCAAAATTTCCTCCTTTCCCCCATCCCCGCCGCCCCCAAAGGAAGGGGCCTTTCCTCCAAGGTGCAGACACAGCCTCTTTGGACACATTGCCCTTTCATGCTTCTATATTTTCTGCCCAGCTTGTTCCACTATCTGAAGTACCCTCCCTGCTTCTCTGCCTGGAAATCGACTACTCAGTTTTCAGGGCCCAATTCAAAAGTCAGTTGTCGGGCTTCCCTGGTGGCGCAGTGGTTGGGAGTCTGCCTGCTAATGCGGGGGACACGGGTTCGAGCCCTGGTCTGGGAGGATCCCGCATGCCGCGGAGCAACTGGGCCCGTGAGCCACAACTGCTGAGCCTGCGCGTCTGGAGCCTGTGCTCCGCAACGGGAGAGGCCGCGATGGTGGGAGGCCCGCGCACCGCGATGAAGAGTGGCCCCTGCTTGCCGCAACTGGGGGAAGCCCTGGCACGGAGGCGAAGACCCAACATAGCAATCAACCAATCAATAAATAAATCTTTAAAAAAAAAAAAAAAAAAAGTCAGTTGTCACTCACAGCTCTGTGACATCTTCACACATCCCCTCGGCAGAATATGTCACAGCGTCCCCACCGCGTTCTCAGTCTCTTCAATCACAGCACTTGCCCACCATGTCACAACTGCCTGAACTCATCACTTTTCCACCCCACACTGTCCCCACCCCTACCCCCTCCTTGACAGCAGTGACCGTCTTATCTGAGCAGAAGCAGATATTCAGTGTGGGCCACACCCTTCCACCCCACCTCTAGGGAACACCTGGATCCCTATCAAGCCCTCACCCACCAGTGGTCCACAGAGGACCACTCTCCTCCAAGGGCCCTCCTTCCTTTCCCGCTCCTCCAAGGTGCCTCTGCTCTTTAGCAATTCTTTTATTTCAAAATGCACAGCATGCTCTCCTGCCCTCAACTGCCTCTTCTTTTCTCATGAAGGATCTGTACCCTCACCTGATCTGAAGTTGCCTTGAAACCTAGAATTCAAAAAGAAGGGTCATAGACTATTAGCCCGTCCCCTGCCTGCTCTGTAGCTCAGCACAACAGCATCTACAGTGTAATGAGGCCTTGCTTCATTCATACCATTAACCAGTACAGCAATGGAAAGACAAGCCCCAAATTACACCAGCCCTCAAGAGGGGGATGGGCAAGAAAAGAAGGAGGTATTTTCTCATACCATTCCATTAAACTCTCTCTCACCTTTCAAATCTGGCTTCAAAATCACTTCCTAAGAACTTTCCCTGATTAACTTGACCTAATTCTCTTAATTCCTGTACTCAGTGAGCCTTCATTAATTATGTACCTAGAGATTTTTCACTATTCATATGCTCTCACTATATATTAGTCTATGCATATGCTTTTCATATGCAGTTTCTCATATACAGAGAGGAAATTCTGGTCTTGCAGTTCTTTTGAATCTCTCCCACCACATCAGTTCACATTTCTGCACAGAGGACAGACCCAATAAATGTCACTGACCGACAAACGGATGTTACTATTCATGCACCAGGACCCTGGGAAATTTCTGGTACAAGAACTGAAAGAGCTAGGGAAGAAAAGATGATAACATTTCTAGCCCCTCTGAAGAACATTTTATCCAAAATGTCTGTTTTTCTTTTCCTGAATGATTTTTTTTTTTCTCACTGGTCTGCTGAAATTTGCTAGTGCCAATCTTTTGAGCTCTTGAAATAAAGACTTGTTGAGCAGATTTTTGACTTTTGAAAAAAGGGTTTCAGAACCCAATTTAAAGCCCTAAATATATTAAAGCATATTACTTCAAGTATTGCTATAGCTATTTGTGTTCGTTGTAAATAAACAGCATTAAGTCAGTGTTTTTTTCATCAACCTGTAGAATTTTCACGAATTCTCCTCCCAGTTCCCTATGATATCGTTAACGGTTTCTCTGAGGCAATGAGCCCTGGTAATAATGTTGTGAGTCAAATCTGAATTATTTAAATTTTTTATTACTTTTTACTTTACAAAGAGTATTTTTCAGGTCCTGCAGCGCCATGATAGTTTAGAGTAAATGTTGATACTTTTCTGAAGACAAAGGGCATTTGTCCAAATCTGGACTGGAGAAACTTGGTATTTCTTCTCAGAGAAAGTAAGCCCCCAGAAGACTCAAGTTATCTATTCATTTACCCAACGGTTTATGAAAAAACTAAGGAGCATGCATGTGTGTGTGTGTATGTGTGAGAAAGAGAAAATGTTCAATTCTACAGTGCAGGCTGGGGCCCCTACTGCCAAGCTGAGGGAAGGACATCATGTATTCTAGAGCAATGACAGGAAGTTTCTTTGGATCTTTGCTCATGTTTTTCCAGTCAATAAATTAAGGAAGGACCTAGATAATGTACAGAAAAGTGTAAGGTAAGATTAGCAGTGTGTGTGCACACATGTGCCGTCATGCACATTTTGGTGTTCAAATCATTAGTAAATGCATACGTTAGACTTCACCTATTAATTTTAATAAGAATCACAGCCTTGATTATGCTAACCAAGGTGAAACACGTTTCGCTTACTTATGGTAATTTACATATTTAAATTGGAAGGTATTACTTAAAAGAAATGAGCAGTTAATTTTGATAAAATGAATGAAAGAACTGAGTTCACGCTATTTGCAATGGGATCTCCCAGACTGGGTTCCCCTAGCAAAGGGCTGGCTGAGCACCCAGGCTCAGTCATTCATCCCTGACAGGCTTTCTAAGCTCCCTTCCTTCCTCCCAGCCTCCATCTTCTTCCAAAACTAGTTAATACTTCTGCCTTTCTTATTTCTAGCTGCTCCGACAGCCTCCCCTCAAGGTTATTTTATTCCCTAAACCTCTCTCTATTCTCCCTCTTTCCATTCTCCCTGAAATAATCGATCTGACCCTTATAGTTCCAGGTTATTAGTTGTCCCTAAAGGAGAGGAAATAATGGGTTCAGAAAATCCTAAGAAGTTATAAACGTAACTTACTCAACCAGAAACATTTACAATTTCTTTCTAGACCTGCATTGTCCAATATGGTAGCCACTAGCCACACATGGCTATTTAAATATAAATTTAAATGAATTAAAGCTAAATGAAATGAAAATTCCAGTTCCTTAGTCTCACTCACCACATTTCGAGTACTCAATAGCCACAGCTAAGGTATTAAATGACACAGAATATTTACATCACTACAGAAAGTTCTATGGGACAGAGCACTATTCTAGATTTCCTTCTCTGAAGGACAGCCCTAATGTTTTTATTCTATCATTTTTTCCTTTCAGCAAATGTCCTTCGCTCTTGTTGAGGTGGTCATTCCATTCACCTTCAGACGTAGCCAGACCGCCCAATGGTGTGCTGAATCAGATCAGCCATCCTATTTCTGAATCAGGTGGATCGTTTACCCCTCAGTGCAAGGCATATTATAAGTGCTCCATATGAAAGAATCGTAGAGGGACTCATACCTAGAGAGACCCAAGGAAACCAGCAAGACTTATGGAGCTTAGTTTTCTGCCAGAACATTTAAGTATAGAGTAGGGGAGGGACAGTAAAGCACATTTAAGGTTCAAAGACAGAGTACTCTCTCTTTTGTTAGGAGAGGAAATTTAGAATTCCAGTGCTATCTCACTTTATGCAACACTTAATGGTGTGTAAACAAATAGGTAAAGAATGCAGAAGCTCACAATTGAAAGAACGCTGTGTAAATTGCCATCCATTTAAAGGAGCAGGTTTTCACAAAGCCATGGGGCACATCTGCAACCAGGGCCTCAGGGAGTCTGCTCCCAAGGCCCCAAGCCGCTAGGCCAATTTTCCTGGGGCTTCTCCTTTCAAGGCTCTCCTAGGACCCATTTCCTGGACTTCTTGTCGTTTCCTGTCTAGATCTACTCTCTTATTTTGCTAGAGAACATCTTCTAGTTGTTTTTTGAGACACTGTTTGGAATGAATGTAAGTATCTGAAAATGTCATTATTCTTTTTTTTTTTTTTTTGGCTGCATTGGGTCTTCGTTGCTGCGTGCGGGCTTTCTCTAGTTGCGGTGAGCGGGGGCTACTCTTCATTGTGGTGCGCGGGCTTCTCATTGCGGTGGCTTCTCTTGTTGCGGAGCATGGGCTCTAGGCGCGTGGGCTTCAGTAGTTGTGGCTCGTGGGCTCTAGAGCACAGGTTCAGTAGTTGTGGCACTCAGGCTCAGTAGATGTGGCTCGCAGGCTCTAGAGCACAGGCTCAGTAGTTGTGGCGCACGGGCTTAGTTGCTCTGCGGCATGTGGGATCTTCCCAGACCAGGGCTCAAACCTGTGTCCCCTGCATTGGTAGGCGGATTCTTAACCACTGCGCCACCAGCGAAGTCCCAAATGTCATTATTCTACCCTCACATTTGATGGATAATTTGGCTGGGTTAAGAAGTCACTTTTACTCAGATTTTGAAGGCCTTGTTCCATTGCCTTCAAGCTTTCTGTGGTGCCAACGAGAAGCCTGATGTCATTTTGATTCCTGATCTATAGTGTTTGACCTGAGATAAAGTTAACTTGCATATCAGGACCCACAAAATGGAGGACTCCCCAGTGGTCTGGCTCAAGTCACAAATCTAAACCTAAG
This sequence comes from Balaenoptera acutorostrata, assembly GCF_949987535.1. Taxonomy (NCBI): domain Eukaryota; kingdom Metazoa; phylum Chordata; class Mammalia; order Artiodactyla; family Balaenopteridae; genus Balaenoptera; species Balaenoptera acutorostrata. The sequence goes on along the minus strand of NC_080065.1, from coordinate 56,227,164 downwards.
TCATCCTGCACTTACAGGAAACATCTGACAAGGAAACCAAATGCCAATCACAGCCCTCCACCTCAGCTTCAGCTAGCTCATCTTACACTAGAAAATAGGACCTGCTAGCCTTACAAGGAAATCCCTGACCTCCTAGCCCATCATGCCCTGCTTCCCCATTGCCTCTTCTCTATAAAGGTGCCCTAATTCCCTTGGGAAGCGTCCTCCACTGCTTGTGAGGCATTGTAACCCACCCCCCACCACAGCCCATGGATTGTTTTCTCTTGAATAAAGGATCTCCTTGACTAAATTATTTTAGCCTTGTCATTTGACGCTTGCTTTTTTTTACCTGTTTAATGTGCATTCATGTGGATTTTTAAAAATTATTATTATTCTTTGGGCAGGAAATTTGATGGACTCTATGTCTGGAGATGTTAATCCTTCACTCCTGGTAATTACTGCATGCTTTCAATAATAATTTTCTCTCAGTTTTATCTGTTTTATCTTTCTAAAATTCTTCTTACCTAGGTGTAAAATCTCTTTAATTGAAATGTGTAACTATTTGACATGTACTGCCTTTTTTGCCTCTATTCAGAGCAATTTTCTTTTACAACTCATTTTATAGGATAAAACTTGTCAAAGACTCTGCCTCTGTTCATCATTAAATGCTGTTTTCTGAACAAACTGCAAAGGACTCATTTACAAAATAATATAATACCACTGTAGGTCACACTTAGGTGGACTTATAGTTCTTCAAAGATTCAAAATTTTCTGAATTCCATTTGGTGACAAACAATGAGGGGAGAAAACACTTGTGGCCAAGCTGAAATAACTTTCTGAATTCAGCATCAGCTCTGTCACCAAAATTTTTATGGTTCAGTTACTCTATGCATATAAAAAATATTTGTAAATCTTAACAACTACAACTTCTATTTTTATGGGAAGGATACTACAGCTTGTTTGAGCACACAAGTATGAATTATGCATGCACACAACCAGTTCCAAATACATTTCTGCTCCATCGTTTTCTAATTTAGTAAAAACATTATTAATGTTATGATTCTGTGCCTTCCCAAAGTTTGTGTTCATATTATTACTACAAAAACAAATCATTTTATCTTCAGTGTTAAACTTTTGAACTGTATTCATAGTGATGTTCACTATAATGTCAAATATTTTAAATTCAACCCAATGAACTTTCATAAGCTTTACTCTGACTCTATTAATTTGATTAAAAAAATGACTCATTATTGGTATTAACTGATTTCTGTCTGAAGCATCAGTTGTCACAGATATTAGTTATTCATTTGCAAATTATTTCTTTGTTAACAGAGACAACATATTGACAGTTATCACTTCATTTTTTTGTACATGTGCGAGAGAATTTAGGATTAAAAATGAGACAAATGAATTTAGAACAAGAGTTATCTTCATGCTCAACATCACTAACCATTAGCGAAATGCAAATCAAAACTACAATGAGGTATCATCTCTCACCAGTGAGAATGGCCATCATCAAAAAATCTACAAACAATAAATGCTGGAGAGGGTGTGGAGAAAAGGGAACCCTCTTGCACTGTTGGTGGGAAGGTAAATTGATACAGCCACTGTGGAGAACAGTATGGAGGTTCCTTAAAAAACTAAAAATAAAACTACCATATGACCCAGCAATCCCACTAGTGGGCATATACCCTGAGAAAACCATATTTCAAAATGAGTCATGTACCATAATGTTCATTGCAGCTCTATTTACAATAGCCAGAACATGGAAGCAACCTAAGTGTCCATAGACAGATGAATGGATAAAGAAGATGTGGCACATATATACAATGGAATATTACTCAGCCATAAAGAGAAATGAAATTGAGTTATTTGTAGTGAGGTGGATGGACCTAGAGTCTGTCATACAGAGTGAAGTAAGTCAGGAAGAGAAAAACAAATACCATATGCTAACACATATATATGGAATCTAAAAAAAAAAAAAAAAAAGTGGTTCTGAAGAACCTAGGGTTAGGACAGGAATAAAGACACAGACATAGAGAATGGACTTGAGGACACAGGGAGGGGGAAGGGTAAGGTGGGACGAAGTGAGAGAGTGGCATGGACATATATACACTACCAAATGTAAAATAGATAGCTAGTGGGAAGCAGCCACATAGCACAGGGAGATCAGCTCGGTGCTTTGTGACCACCTAGAGGGGCGGGATAGGGAGGATGGGAGGGAGATGAAAGAGGGAGGAGATATGAGGATATATGTATATGTGTAACTGATTCACTTTGTTATACAGCAGCAACTAACACACCATTGTAAAGCAATTATACTCCAATAAAGATGTTAAAAAAAATAAATAAAATAAAAAGGTAAAAAAAAAAGTCATCTTCAAAACAATGTTATTTCAAAGGGTGATGTATAAACACACTTGGTGCAGCTGTACGTGTTAAATTGTCTTTAAACATGGTATTCTTAGAATAAGTACCAACTTTTCAAGTAAATGTTGATAGTTCTTCAGCAAATTTCTGTCTCCTGTTTTCAGTGGTCAGAGCTGTCACTACTGACTCAATGGTAAATGTATAATGGAAGTGTTTTTGTTCAGATTTCATATTTACCATTGACTTTCTTCAGAAATGAAAATTCAGTTCTTAATTTTTCATTAAACATGTGTTTTAAAAATTCACTACTGAGACAAGATAGGGGGATAAGGAATGCTAAAATCTTACCTCTCCATAAAAGCAATGAAAAACTGACAAAAATAATAAGAACCAAGAACTTTTTGTGCTTTGGAAACTTGCAGCACTTATTGCAGCAACCAAAAGTTTGCAGCAATCCATGCAGCACTTATTCAAGAAAAATGACTGAATCTCAGTAAGAACAGTGAGCTTTGTGGCATCTTACTTTAATCCCATTCCCCATCCCCCAGCGCAACTGTAGCCTTGAAATTAGCAGCCTATATTCCTGGTACTGGTAGAGGAGAGAGAAGAACAGATAACCTTTGCAAATTGTTCTTAGTTGTTCTGTCTGGTGGCTTTCTGGAGGAGCTTCTCAAAAGGCTGTCTTTCATACAGATTGCCAACAGGCACATGAAAGGATGCTCAACATGGCTAATTATTAAAGAAATGCAAATCAAAACTACAATGAGGTACCATCTCATACTGGTCAGAATGGCCATCATTAAAAAGTTCACAAATAACAAATGCTGCAGAGGGTGTGGAGAAAAGGGATCCCTACACTACTGGTGGGAATGTAAATTGGTGCAGCCACTCTGGAAAACAGTACAGAGGTTCCTCAAAATCTAAAACCAGAGTTGCCATATGATCCAGCAATCCCACTGCTGGGCATATATCTGAAGAAAATTGTAATTCAAAAAGATACATGCACCCCAGTGTTCATTGTAGCACTATTTACAATAGCCAAGACATAGAACCAACCTAAATGTCCATCGACAGATGAATGGATAAAGAAGATGTGGTACATATATACAATGGAATAAAACTCAGCCATAAGAAAGAATGAAACAATGCCATTTGCAGCAACATGGATGCAACTAGAGATTATCATACTAAGTGAAGTAAGTCAGAAATAGAAAGACAAATACCATATGATATCACTTATATGTGGAATCTAAAATATGACACAAATGAACTTATCTACAAAACAAAAAACAGACTCACAGACATAGAGAACAGACTTGTGGTTGCCAAGGGGGAGGGTAGGGGGAGAGATGGATTGGGAGTTTGGGATTAGCAGATGCAAACTACTATATATAGAATGCATAAACAACAAGGTCCTACTGTATAGCACAGGGATCTATATTCAATATCCTGTGATAAACCATAATGGAAAAGAATATGAAAAAGAGGGTGTATATATATGTATGTATATGTATAACTGAATCACTTTGCTGTTCAGTAGAAATTAACACAACATTGTATATCAACTATACTTCAACAAAATAGAATTTTAAAAAAGGCTTGTCTTGGAGACCTTCAAGATGGCAGAGGAGTAAGACGTGGAGATCACCTTCCTCCCCACAACTACATCAGAAATACATCTACACGTGGAACAACTCCTACAGAACACTTACTGAACGCTGGCAGAAGACCTCAAACCTCCCAAAAGGCAAGAAACTCCCCACATACCTGGGTAGGGCAAAAGAAAAAAGAAAAAACAGAGACAAAGAATAGGGACGGGACCTGCACCAGTGGGAGGGAGCTGTGAAGGAGGAAAGGTTTCCACACACTAGGAAGCCCCTTTGCAGGTGGAGACTGCAGGTGGTGGAGGGGGGAAGCTTCGGAGCCACGGAGAGCGCAGCAACAGGGGTGCGGAGGGCAAAGCGGAGAGATTCCCGCACGGAGGATTGGTGCCGAGTAGCACTCACCAGCCCGAGAGGCTTGTCTGCTCACCCGCCAGGGCGGGCAGGGGCTGGGAGCTGAGGCTCAGGCTTCGGACGGATCGCAGGGGTTGGCGGCGTGAACACAGCCTGAAGGGGCTAGTGCACCACAGCTAGCCAGGAGGGAGTCCGGGAAAAAGTCCGGAGCTGCCGAAGAGGCAAGAGACTTTTTCTTCCCTCTTTGTTTCCTGGTGCGCGAGGAGAGGGGATTCAGACCGCCGCCTAAACGAGCTCCAGAGACGAGCGTGAGCCGCAGCGATCAGCGCGGACCCCAGAGACGGACACGAAACGCTAAGGGTGCTGCTGCCACCAAGAAGCCTGTGTGCAAGCACAGGTCACTCTCCACACCGCCCCTCCCGGGAGCCTGTGCAGCCCACCACTGCCAGGGTCCTGCAATCCAGGGACAACTTCCCCGGGAGAACACATGGCATGCCTCAGGCTGATGCAAGGTCACGCCAGCCTCTGCCGCTGCAGGCTCGCCCCGAACTCCATACCCCTCCCTCCCCCCCGCCTGAGTGAGCCAGAGCCCCCGAATCAGCTGCTCCTTTAACCCCGTCCTGTGTGAGCGAAGGAACAGACACCCTCAGGCGACCTAAACGCAGAGGCGGGGCCAAATCCAAAGCTGAACCCCGAGAGCTGTGCGAACAAAGAAGAGAAAGGGAAATCTCTCCCAGCAGCCTCAGGAGCAGCGGATTAAATCTCCACAATCAACCTGATGTACCCTGCATCTGTGGAATACCTGAATAGACAAGGAATCATCCCAAAACTGAGGCAGTGGACTTTGGGAGCAACTGTAGACTTGGGGTTTGCTGTATGCAACTGACTGGTCTCTGGTTTTATGTTTATCTTAGCTTAGTATTTAGAGTTTAACCATTTGTTTATTGATTTGTTTGCTCTGTTGTTGTTTTTTTATATATAGATTTTATTTTGTTTTTCCTTTTTCTCTTTTTGTGAGTGTGTATGTGTATGCTTCTTTGTGTGATTTTGTCTGTATAGGTTTGCTTTTACCATTTGTCCTAGGGTTCTGTCTGTCCTTTTTCTTTTTTTTTAAATATAGTTTTTAGCGCTTGTTATCATTGTGGATTTGTGTTTTGGTTTGGTTGCTCTCTTCTTTGTTTTTTCTTTTTATAATTACTTTTTATCTTTAATAATTAAAAAATATTTTTTATTTTAATAACTTTATTTCTTTTTACTTTCTTTCTTTCTTTCTTTCTTTTTTTCTCCCTTTTATTCTGAGCCGTGTGGCTGACAGGGTCTAGGTGATCCAGCTGGGTGTCAGGCCTGTGCCTCTGAGGTGGGAGAGCCAAGTTCAGGACATTGGTCCACCGGATATGTCCCAGCTCCACATAATATCAAATGGCGAAACCTCTCCCAGAGATCTCCATCTCAACGCTAACACCCAGCTCCACTCAACGACCAGCAAGCTACAGTGCTGGACACCCTATGCCAAACAACTAGCAAGACAGAAACACAACCCCACCCATTAGCAGAGAGGCTGCCTAAAATCATAATAAGGTCACAGACACCCCAAAACACACAACGGGACGCAGTCCTGCTCACCAGAAAGACAAGATCCAGCCTCATCCACCAGAACACAGGCACCAGTCCCCTCCACCAGGAAGCCTACACAACCCACGGAAACAACCTTAGCCACTGGGGGCAGACACCAAAAACAACAGGAACTAGGAAACTACAGCCTGCAAAAGGGAGACCCCAAACACAGTAAGCTAAGCAAAATGAGAAGACAGAGAAATACGCAGATGCTCCAGATGAAGGAGCAAGGTAAACACCTACCAGACCAAACAAATGAAGAGGAAATAGGCAGTCTACCTGAAAAAGAATTCAGAGTAAGGATAGTAAAGATGATCTAAAATATTGGAAATAGAATGGAGAAAATACAAAAAAGGTTTAATAAGGACCTAGAAAAACTAAACAGCAAACAAACAATGATGAACAACAAAATAAATGAAATTAAAAATTCTCTAGAAGGGATCAATAGCAGAATAACTGATGCAGAAGAATGGATAAGTGACCTGGAAGATAAAAGAGTGGAAATAACTACTGCAGAACAGAATAAAGAAAAATAATGAAAAGAATTGAGGACAGTCTTAGAGAGCTCTGGGACAATATTAAATGCACTAACATTCAAATTATAGGGGTCCCAGAAGAAGAAGAGAAAAAGAAAGGGACTGAGAAAATATTTGAAGAGATTAAAGTTGAAAACTTCCCTAATATGGGAAAAGAAATAGTCAATCAAGTCCAGGAAGCACAGAAAGTCCCATACAGGATAAATCCAAGGAGAAACATGCCAAGACACATATTAATCAAACTATCAAAAATTAAATACAAAGGAAAAATATTAAAAGCAGCAAGGAAAAAACAACAAATAACATACTAGGGAATCCCCATAAGGTTAACAGCTGATCTTTCAGCAGAAACTCTGCAAGCCAGAAGGGAGTGGCAAGACATATTTAAAGTGATGAACGGGAAAAACCTACAACCAAGATTACTCTACCCAGCAAGGATCTCATTCAGATTCGACCGAGAAATTAAAAGCTTTACAGACAAGCAAAAGCTAAGAGAATTCAGCACCACCAAACCAGCTTTACAACAAATGCTAAAGGAACTTCTCTAGGCAGGAAACACAAGAGAAGGAAAAGACCTACAATAACAAACGCAAAACAATTAAGAAAATGGGAATAGGAACATACATGTCAATAATTACCTTAAATGTAAATGAATTAAATGCTCCCACCAAAAGACATAGACTGGCTGAATGGATACAAAAACAAGACACATATATATGCTGTCTAAAAGAGCCCCACTTCACACCTAGGGACACATACAGACTGAAAGTAAGGGGATGGAAAAAGATATTCCATGCAAATGGAAATCAAAACAAAGCTGGAGTAGCAATTCTCATATCACACAAAAGAGACTTTAAGATAAAGACTATTACAAGAGACAAAGAAGGACACTACATAATGATCAAGGGATCAATCCAAGAAGATATAACAATTGTAAATATTTATGCACCCAACATAGGAGAACCTCAACACATAAGGCAAATGCTAACAGCCAAAAAGGGGGAAATCGACAGTAACACAATCATAGTAGGGGACTTTAACACCCCATTTTCACCAATGGACCGGTCATCAAAAATGAAAATAAATAAGGAAACTCAAGCTTTAAATGACACATTAAACAAGATGGACGTAATTGATATTTATAGGACATTCCATCCAAAAACAACAGAATACACTTTCTTCTCAAGTGCTCATGGAACATTCTCCAGTATACATCATATCTTGGGTCACAAGTCCAGCCTTGGTAAATTTAAGGAAATTGAAACCATTTCAAGTATCTTTTCTGACCACAATGCTATGAGACTAGATATCAATTACAGGAAAGAAATCTGTAAAAAATACAAACACATGGAGGCTAAACAATACACTACTAAATAACCAAGAGGTCACTGAAGAAATCAAAGAGGAAATCAAAAAATACCTAGAAACAAATGACATGAGAAAACACGATGACCCAAAACCCATGGGATGCAGGAAAAGCAGCTCTAAGAGGGAAGTTTATAGCAACACAATCCTACTTCAAGAAACAAGAAACATCTCAAATAAACAACCTAACCTTACACCTAAAGCAATTAGAGAAAGAAGAACAAAAAACCCCCCGAAGTTGGCAGAAGGAAAGGAAGCATAAAGATCAGATCAGAAATAAATGAAAAAGAAATGAAGGAAACAGTAGCAAAGATCAATAAAACTAAAAGCTGGTTCTTTAAGAAGATAAACAAAATTGATAAACCATTAGCCAGACTCATCAAAAAAAAAAAAGGGAGAAGACTCAAATCAATAGAATTAGAAATGAAAAAGGAGAAGTAACAACTGACACTGCAGAAATACAAAGGATCGTGAGAGATTACTACAAGCAACTGTATGACAATAAAATGGACAACCCAGAAGAAATGGGCAAATTCTTAGAAAAGCACAAGTTTCCAAGACTGAACCAGGAAGAAACAGAAAATATAAACAGATCAATCACAGACACTGAAATTGAGACTGTGATTAAAAATCTTTCAACAAACAAAGCCCAGGACCAGATGGCTTCACAGGCGAATTCTATCAAACATTTAGAAAAGAGCTAACACCTATCTTTCTCAAACTCTTCCAAAATATAGCAGAGGGAGGAACACTCCCAAACTCGGTCTATGAGGCCACCGTCACCCTGATACCAAAACCAGGCAAAGATGTCACAAAGAAAGAAAACTACAGGCCAATATCACTGATGAACATAGATGCAAAAATCCTCAACAAAATACTAGCAAACAGAATCCAACAGCACATTAAAAGGATCATACACCATGATCAAGTGGGGTTTATCCCAGGAATGCAAGGATTCTTCAATACACAAATCAATCAATGTGATAAACCATATTACCAAATTGAAGGAGAAAAACCATACGATCATCTCAACAGATGCAGAAAAAGCTTTCAACAAAATTCAACACCCATTTATGATAATAACCCTCCAGAAAGTAGGCATAGAGGGAACTTACCTCAACATAATAAAGGCCATATATGACAAACCCACAGCCAACATCGTTCTCAATGGTGAAAAACTGAAACCATTTCCACTAAGATCAGGAACAAGACAAGGTTGTCCATGCTCACCACTATTATTCAACATAGTTTTGGAAGTTTTATCTACAGTAATCAGAGAAGAAAAAGAAATAAAAGGATCCATATAATTAAAGAAGGAGTAAAGCTGTCACTGTTTGCAGATGACATGATACTATACATAGAGATTCCTAAAGATGCTTCCAGAAAACTACTAGAGCTAATCAATGAATTTGGTAAAGTAGCAGGATACAAAACTAATGCACAGCAATCTCTTGCATTCCTATACACTAATGATGAAAAATCTGAAAGAGAAATTAAGGAAACACTCTTATTTACTATTGCAACAAAAAGAATAAAATACCTAGGAATAAACCTACTTAAGGAGACAAAAAATCTGTATGCAGAAAAGTATAAGACACTGATGAAAGAAAATAAAGATGATACAAACAGATGGAGAGACATACCATGTTCTTGGATTGGAAGACTCAACATTGTGAAAATGACTATACTACCCAAAGCAATCTACAGATTCAATGCAATTTGTATGTAACTACCAATGGCATTTTTCACAGAACTAGAACAAAAAATTTCACATTTTATATGGAAACTCAAAAGACCCCGAATAGCCAAAGCAATCTTGAGAAAGAAAAACGGAGCTGGAGGAATCAGGCTCCTGGACTTCAGACTATACTACAAAGCTACAGTAATCAAGACAGTGTGGTACTGGCACAGAAACAGAAATATAGATCTATGGAACAGGATAGAAAGCCCAGAGATAAACCCACGCACCTACGGTCAACTAATCTATGACAAAGGAGGCAAGGATATACAATGGAGAAAAGACAGTCTCTTCAATAAGTGGTGCTGGGAAAACTGGACAGCTATATGTAAAAGAATGAAATTAGAACACTCCCTACCACCATACACAAAAATAAACTCAAAACAGATAAAGACCTAAATGTAAGGCCAGCCACTATAAAACTCTTAGAGGAAAACATAGGCAGAACACTCTATGACATAAATCACAGCAAGATCTTTTTTGACCAACCTCCTAGAGAAATGGAAATAAAAACATAAATAAACACATGGGACCTAATGAAACTTAAAAGCTTTTGCACAGCAAAGGAAACCATAAACAAGACGACAAGACAACCCTCAGAATGGGAGAAAATATTTGCAAATGAAACAACTGACAAAGGATTAATCTCCAAAATTTACAAGCAGCTCATGCAGCTCAATATCAAAAAAACAAACAACCCAATCCATAAATGGGCAGAAGACCTAAATAGACATTTCTCCAAATCACATATACAGATTGCTAACAAACACTTGAAAGGATGCTCAACATCACTAATCATTAGAGAAATACAAATCAAAACTACAATGAGGTATCACCTCACACCGGTGAGAATGGCCATCATCAAAAAGTCTACAAACAATAAATGCTGGAGAGGGTGTGGAGAAAAAGGAATCCTCTTGCACTGTTGGTGGGAATGTAAATTGATATAGCCACTTTGGAGAACAGTATGGAGGTTCCTTAAAAAACTAAAAATAGAACTATCATATGACCCAGCAATCCCACTACTGGGCATATACCCTGAGAAAACCATATTTCAAAATGAGTCATGTACCACAATGTTCATTGCAGCTCTATTTACAATAGCCAGGACATGGAAGCAACCTAAGTGTCCATCAACCGATGAATGGATAAAGAAGATGTAGCACATATATACAATGGAATATTACTCAGCCATAAAAAGAAACAAAATTGAGTTATTTGTAGTGAGGTGGTTGGACATACAGTCTGTCATACAGAGTGCAGTAAGTCAGAAAGAGAAAAATAAATACCATATGCTAACACATACATATGGAATCTAAAAAAAAAAAGATCTGAAGAACATAGGGGCAGGACAGGAATAAAGATGCAGACATAGAGAATGGACTTGAGGACATGGGGAGGGGGTAGGGTAAGCTGGGACGAAGTGAGAGAGTGGCATGGACTTATATATACTACCAAATGTAAAAAAGATAGCTAGTGGGAAGCAGCCGTATAGCACAGGGAGATCAGCTCGATGCTTTGTGACCACCTGGAGGGGTGGGTTAGGGAGGGTGGGATGGAGATGCAAGAGGGAAGAGATATGGGGATATATGTATATGTATAGCTGATTCACTTTGTTATAAGGCAGAAACTAACAGACCGTTGTAAAGCAATTATACTCCAAAAAGATGTTAAAAAAAAATTTCCAAATATGAAAGAAAAAAAAAAAGGCTTGTCTTTATCTCACCTGACTAGCACTCTCAACTAAACAGTGCTAAACCTGATAATGGGACGCAGAATTTTTGTTGAAAACATTTATAGGCAAATGTTTTAGTCCCTGCTACCCAGTGCAATGAACAACAGTTGGAGCAAACAGCAGATGAACCAAAAATCTTGGGAGGAAAATCTCAGAGTGGGAAACTTAGAAAGACACACGTGCCCAGGTTCAAGGTCATGTTTAGTTGTGTTCATCCTCAGGAAAGACCTGAAAAAGCCCTACACTCTCATCTCTGGATGACTTTGAGGCTCTGAAGAAGCAGGAAGTGAAGGTTAATGTAGGGTGGTCAGCCCCCTGGCTGAGTGCTGAAGGCATGTCAATACACACAGAAGCCCCTCTGCAAAGACTGGGAGTTTGTTTGGTTCTAGGCATTGAAGGAAATCCCTATCCAATCATTAGCTGATCACTAAGCTAGGGCTATTCAGGGACCTTGAAGAGCCAAAACAATTATGACAAGAAAAACAAAGCTGGAAGACACACACTTCCTGATTTCAAAACTTATTACAAAGGTAGAGTAATCAAAATAGTGTGGTACTGGCATAATGATAGACATATAGAACAATGGAATAGAACTGAGAGTCCAGCAATAAACTCATATAACTGTGGTCAACTGCTTTTCAAAACAGATGCCAAGACCATTTATTGGGGAAAGAATAGTCTTTTCAACAAATGGTGCTGTGACAACTGGATATCCACATGCAAAAGAATGAAGATGGATCCTTATCTCACACCATATATAAAAATGAAGGCAAAATGGATAAAAGGTCTAAATGTAAAACTAAAAGTGCTTAGAAGGAAATACAGGTTTAAGTCTTCACAACCTTAGGTTAGGCAATGGTTTCTTAAATAAGACTCCAAAGTCACAAGCAACAAAAGAAAAAATAGATAAAACTAGACTTCATCAAAATTGAAAGCATTTGTACATCAAAGGACACTACCAAGAGAGTGCAAAGACAGTCCACACAATGGGAGAAAATATTTGTAAATCATGTATCTGTTATTGGGCTAATATTCAGACACATAATGAACACTTACAACTCAATAATAAAAAGACAAACCACACGACTGAAAAATGTGCAAGGGATCTGAACACACATTTCTCCAAAGAAGATTTGTAAATGGCCAATATGCATAAGAGAAGATGCTCAACATCATCGGTCACTAGGTAAACGCAAATCAAAGCCAAAATAAGATACCAACTCACACCTACTAGGATGGCTGTAATCAAATAACAGATAATAACAAGTGTTTATTAGGATGTAGAGAAGTTGGAACTCTCATACTTTCCTGATGGGAGTGTAAAATGGTGTAGCTATTTTGGAAAACAGTTTGGCAGTTTCTCAAAAAATTACCATATTATCCAACAGTTCCACTCTCAGGTATATATCCAAGAAAATGGAAAACTTATGTCCACATAAATACCTGTACACAGATGTTCATAGCTACATTATTCATAGTAGCCAAAAACTGGAAACACTACAAATGTTCATTAAATGAATGCAAAACAAAATGTGGTATATTTATCTACACAATAGAATATAATTCAAAAATAAAAAGGAATGAAGTACTGATATATGCTACAACATGGATGAACCTGGAAAACACTGTGCTAAGTAAAAGAAGCCAGACACAAAGGGCTTCATATTCTGTGACTCCATTTATTTAAAATGTCAATAATAGGCAAATCCCTGGAGACAGAAAGTAGACTGATGGTTGCCAGAGAATAGAAAGAAAGGGAAGTTGGGAGTGACTGCTAACAGGTACAGGGTTTCTTGGAGACATGATGGAAAAGTTCCGGAATTAGATAGTGGTTATAGTTGCACAGCATTGTGAACATACCTAAAACCTCTGAATTGGACACTTCATACTGGTTGAAATGGTGAATTTTATGTTATGTGGATTTAATCTCATTCATAATAATAAAGCTCATGCTGACGACAGGCTTTCTTTTTGTAAAATAAAAAGTGCTGCCAAGCAACAAAATAAATCAATGTTGGTTTGCACCATATGATAAATGAGAGAACTGTTGCAACAAAAGCATTCCAACAGTCTTCTCTGTATGCACTATGGCAGGATTGTTCAGCTTTTGTTTTCTGGACATATTCCATGGAACGACCTATAATTTCCCCAATTTCCCACTGACCCTCATGCCAAGTGGCCTGGAGACCTTGCTTCTTGCCCCTAGAGGTCCTGGCATATCTGGCTGAATGACCAGTGTCCAGCTGGAGCGACAGTGTCAATCACTTCCCCCACCACTGTAGGCTGGCACGAGCAAGCTGGCCTTCACTGCTTGTGTCTGCAAGCACTTGTTTTCATCACTGAGTGTCCTGCTTGCTGTCCTTGAAAGGGAAACATTAGCTGACACTGTATTTTAAAAAGGTTAGGAAAAGAAGATACTGCTGGTCATCTTTAATTTAACTACGTGTTAAAGTGAGAACTCTGTACGTGTGCCTCACACACTCCTAGATGCAACCTTGGTGGAAGACAGAAGTGCACAGTGGAGGTCCACCCAAGCCATCCTGGTTATTGTAACGTCATTATTAATAATAAGGCTTTGTTTAAAACAAAACCCCAAAATCTGAGGCAAATGCTAAATAGGAAAGGATGCCAGGAAAAGAGGTTAATCTGGACTTCCCAGTCAAATCAGGACCTGTGTCGTGCTAACTCGAATGCAAGCCATTGAAGGATAAGTGTCAAATGCCTGGCACAAAAATTAAGTCTACAGAGGTGAGGGGTGGAGATCACGTCTGGTCCCTTAAAGGCTTGTGTTTTGTGCTGTAATAATATCATGTAATAATAATAATAGGTAAATAGAGGGGAGAAAGGACGATCTGGGAAGAGTCTGAAAAGGGGCAGAAAAGCAAAAGGTTCATTTAGAAAGGAACAGAGAAGTTTCCCATGGGGTTCATCTGTTATTGAATATTGACAGAAGTCATGTTTTAATTTGATTACCTATATTTTCCAGCTGTCTGTATACAAACTATGCCTAGGTACTGTTCACATTATCTAACTTCTGGCTCAATGCCTCGTTTTCAAAATAATAAGGAGAAGAACAGGAAAAAGTATTAAACAGCTTGCAAAAGCAAGGGCATTTTCTCTATCTCCTAGTAAACATGTAAAGTCCTCAAAATACTACATGAATGAATAACCATCATTGGTATGGATAACCCTTAAAATTCCTGTTAAAACACTGAGATTTATTTTTAAAAGACTTCCTTCCATTAGATTTATTAAAGACTTAGCCCCCACCAAGATGAAGCATAATAATGAAGGAGACTCTAACTGAGGGTATGTCATGTACTTTCCACCCTGCCCAAGCTGACAGTTGCTTCTGGCTTTCTAAGCTCCCGTGCAGAGCCACGAAATCCTTCCCAGAAAGCACTAAGGGCCCAGAGCCTTTCACCTCTTTCCTCCCCACAGATTTCTCCAGAGTCTTTGCTGCCACAGAGACCACAAGTGGCTGGATGTTTACCAGTACATTTGATCCTGTTTTCAGCCTACAGTCTGAAAGTTCTTACTGCTGTAATTTGGCATTTCCAAAGTTTTGCCAGAAATGTGTGCAAATAACTACTTTTGCAATTTAGGTAGATATAATTCAGTTTCCAGAGTAAAACTAGTCACACAAGAGTTTCCAAGGAAGCTGCTGCATAGCACAGGGAGATCAGCTCAATGCTTTGTGATGACCTAGAGGGGTGGGATAGGGAAGGTGGCAGGGAGGCTCAAGAGGGAGGGGATATGGGGAAATATGTATACATATAGCTGATACACTTTGTTGTACAGCAGAAACTAACCCAACACTGTAAAGCAGTTATACTCCAATAAAGATGGAAAAAAAAAAGAGAAGAGTTTCCAACAGGTACTCCTTAATGGATCTTCTGTCCTCTAAATTATCTCCCATCCTTCTCACCCTATTAGGTGTAGCTTTCTGAAAATGGCACTTTCCTGTAGGAATCAAAGTGTTTCAGTGACCATCACACTTACAGGATAAAAGTTAATTGGGTACAAAGGTGTTGTTTGTTTGTATTTCAATTTGTTGTTTATATTCCCTGAAGCGGGGAACTATTATGGATCCAAAACATATTTTCATCTACTATTCAGTTGGATTTTCATGGAGATTATAAATCTTTGGACAATAAATTTAGAATATGGGATGAGCGTCATAATTAGAAAGTCTGAGCTGAAATCTGTATTTTAAAATTTATGAGGCATCAAAATGAGGTTTTTCAAGGATTATAAAAGTGGAGGAACTATATGCTTTATCTACATAATCTTGAAACACCAACTTACTTAAGCCATTTCTGAGGGAGAAAAAGTCTATTAAATCAACTGCTGACTGCCTTAGATCAGAACATGAAGTAGAGGTTCTTGTCCCAACAGAGTGATGACTTATAGTTTTATTGTCAGAAAAATTCAGATGTGTCAGTGATGAAACCAAAAATGAAAAAACAAATATTCATGTTAAAAGTTAGAAGTGACCTATATAAAATAGTTTAGACTTAGTAAAACTTCATGTTTAGCCCTAGACACTTGTGACCTGGTGTCAGACTTCCACTCCATGGAGAGGCAGGCGGCTGGCTAGAGAGTGGCAGGAAGCCAGTCAGGTCAGAGAGCAACTACTTTTTTTTACTGTTTTAAGAAAAATTCAATTTAAAAATTAGATTTATGAGAAAGGGTCATGAAAAGTTGAACAGTTTCTCCCAGGAGAAGACAGAATGGCTGTCACAAGAACAGGACTTTTTATTCTCAAGGATGGTAACCTGAAATTAAGCGCAAGGTCATGGCCAAAGCTGGCCGTGGGCTGAGTAACTGAGCTGCCTTGAGTCAGGGTCAAGCTGAGCGGGGAAGCACTTGGGATGGTGCCAGGGGTTAGAGCCCTTTCCTCAGAAAACCAAGAGAAGGCAGATTGAAATGTGGCATTTCCTGGAAGAGAGAGAAGACATTTTTCTTAAGGGTTAAATCCAAAGGAAATGTTATCCTTTATTATCTCAGGTATACTGGATATCGATATTTTCTGCAAATGTACTTCTCCTGGTTTCTTATTCTGTGAGCTCTTAAGAGCAGAGTGCAGGAGCCCAAGGCCTGGTGCTTGCAGGGCTGGCTTGGGTTAAGAATGCCTAGTGACCAGTGTACCACCAAAGTGTCAGGGAGAAGAGATGCTGCTGCCCTCTTCTTTACGAGTCACCAGTGAAAGGAAGTTTCATTTGATGCCACCAACTTTGAAGGAGCTGCTCAGTCCTCTGTGGTTTCCTTAAAGCTAAACGGATTCAAACTCCTTTTGTTATGGAGACACAGGCATAAAAAAAATATCCCATCTTCTTACATACAGATGGCCAACCGGCACATGAAAAGGTACTCAACATCGCTAATTACTAGAGAAATGAAATCAAAACCACAATGAGGTATCACTTCACGCTGCTCAGAATGGCCATCATCAAAACGTCTATAAATAATAAATGCTGGAGAGGGTGTGGAGAAAAGGAAACCCTCCTACGCTGTTGATGGGAATGCAAATTGGTGCAGCCACTGTGGAGAATGGTGGAGGTATGGTATGGAGGTTCTTCAAAAAACTAAAAATAGAGCTACCTTGATCCTGCAATCCCACTCCTGGGCATATATCCAGAAAAGACGAAAACTCTAATTCGAAAGGACACATGCACCCCAATGTTCATAGCAGCTCTATTTACAATAGGCAAACGTGGAAGCAACCAAAATGTCCATCGACAAATGAATGGCTAAAGAAGATGTGGTATATATATATATATATATATATATATATATATATATATATATATACATACATACATATATATACATACATACATATACACACACACATACACAAACACACACACACACACACACACATACATACACACAATGGAATACTACTTGGCCATAAAAAAGAATGAAATTATGCCATTTGCAGCAAAATGGATGTACCTAGAGATTATCATACTAAGTGAAGTAAGTCAGATAAAGACAAATATTATGATATCACTTATATGTGGAATCTAAAAAATAGTTCGAATGAACTTATTTACAAAACAGAAACAGACTCACAGACCTAAAAAACAAACTTATATTTACCAAAGGGGAGGGTGTAAGGGATAAATTGGGAATATGGGGTTAACAGATGCACACTACTATATATAAAATAGATAAACAACAAGGATTTACTGTATATCACAGAGAACTATATTCAGTATATTGTAATAAACTATAATGGAAAAGGATTTTTAAAAGAATACAGACATATACATATATATGTATAACCAAATCACTTTGCTATACACCTGAAATTAACACAATATTGTAAATCAACTATACTTCAATAAAAAAAAATTTTTTTTAAATCCCATCTTCCTCTAATTTGTCAAAGCTAGATTTGGTTTTGCCTTAGAAATGAGGACAATAAGCCTCAGTTAAACCTTTGAAGTGCTCTGTGTTCAACACTTTGTGTCCGATTTCTAATCAAGGCCCCTAGACTTAATGCCACCCCATTCTTGTGTTTGCAGCTGTGATTATGGATGAATTGGAGCCAGAAACATACACCTGCCTCAAGTCCCTGTATTCGTACTGAACACCTTTTCTAACAAACAGGCCAGGAGGATACTCATTCCCCCCTGTGCTATCCTGCTCCACACTGATACACAGAACATCCCACCTTAAGAAAGGCATCGCCGTTTGAAAAGGTGAGATGACATAGGCATAAACTCAAATTAGTGCCATATGTTGAAAAGCCTTTGTTACTTATGCCTGAACCAGATGCTTCTATCCCCTACATTATATTTGCAATCAATCATTTTTAGCTCTTTTTCTTGATGCAATGTCAATTTAATAAAAGAATGGTGTTTACTTTTTTCTTCATGACTGTGAAAGCTCTCATGGCCAAATAACCTCACTATTTTCATCTCAGAAAGGTTCCCCTTGGAATTAATTACTTTGAAATCAAAGTATCCACAGCTCCTTTTAAAAACATCATTGGCACTTCTTCCCAACAGATTATCCACCATAATTGAATCAGATTTTCACCATGATGTCACAGAGAAGAATTAGAGCCATAAAAATACATGGTGAACCATTACAATGTAACCCAATTATTCCATGGCAGTTTTCAAATGATATTCTTATTATTACTTTACATTGTAAAATGGATTTTTAAATGTCCTGTTGTGGAATTAAGCCTGAAATTTAAACATGGACATATGGGATCCATGAAATTCTGCCTGGAGTGCAACATACGTCATCAACATTGTGTAAATGTATTACTACTCGTTTTTTAAAAATATTAACTGAAGTATATATTGCTCTTTTGAAAGTTTAGAGAAAGTTGACTTTCAAATAAGGTGACTCTCAGATAATAAAACCCATTCCCCAAGCTCCCCAAGAACATCCCTCCCATTATTTTGTTTTCTGTCTCTTAGTTCTTCCTTTCTCCACGCGCTATCCCAGCATCTGCCTCTTTCACTATTTCCTAATGAAAACCTATATCAATTTTCTTGATCTTGAGCTGATTCAGATCGAAGACACACTCAGCTCAGGCTTTTTTCCTTGTAGACCCACTGAGCATTTCATCCTCATCTGTTACTGAAAAATTGGATATGGGGCTACAGGGTATGGGGGTATAGGGCTGGATTCAGGTACAATTAGATTCAGGGCTAAAATAATTCATTGTATTGGATAACTATTTTTCGCCATCCCATGGCTGAGCCTCCTGCTATACTGGCTTAATGCTTAGACTCCGTGATGAACCCCTGACAGCTTGAGCTCTCTCTTTGTTGTAATTAAATGCATATAGTAGCTAAAACCTCTCAGGTGGGCAAAAGAGCAAGAGTTTTCAGAAAGTTCTCTTACAAGTCTGAGGTTCACTCTGACTGGACCAGGTTAAGCCATATGCACCTCTTGAATCAATCATTGTAGTCATGGGAATATGACATAGTAATTGGCTTAAACCATGATCATATGTTGACCCTGAATCTTGGGGGGATAGCCCCCCAAGACTACATAGATACAGCAGAGAGGGTGGATTCCTCACCCCCAAAGTCAGAGACTATAACGAGAAAAAGAATTGAGTTGGGGAGGTAAATGACTAATATGCTCGAGAATGATCTTTCTACCCAGTCTCTATAGCCTGAGCACCTAGCACAGTGCCTGGCACAGTGTAGACTGTTCACTGAAAGAATAAATGTGTGGTACATATGCGTTACTGTACCCTCCGTGTTTCCTTCCCTTGTTCCAGCCCAACAACTTTTCCAGTGCAGAAAGGCATCTGGTGACTTCTTAGCTGACATCCACTGAGTATTCCTTTAACCACATGTCTTTCCTTTTTTTTATACAGTTGAGCTCTGCCCAGGAAGGTGAGAGTCATTTGAGTTACTCTGGAGCAATCCAATTGTTTCTGAAGAAATGAAGTGCAATTGAGTTGCTTGTTGATATCTTCAGGGGCAACTGAATAGTGTCTGATAGAGTTGGGAGCCATTCAATTGCATCAGAAAACTTCTCACTGTTCAACTGGGCTTAAAAATTATTATGCCCATACATAACTCTACCTCCATGACATGTAATAATTGTTCTCTGCATGAAAGACAGCCTAGGGGAAGACTTTTTAAACAATTTTTGACCCATAATATTAATCTATTTTTTAGTCATCAAAAATAAATCTGAATGTTCTTCTAATGGCTATAAAGAAAGCTAGAGAGAGTTTTTCTAAACAAATAGCTATTTAAATAGGTGGAACTGTGGCAGTAGTGGCCAAAAGCAGAAATCTAGCAGAAGATGCAAATTGCAATCCTAAAGTTAGAGAAAGAGGCCTTCTAGAAGAGAAAAGAGGACCTTACAGAAGGCTTGCTCCAAGAGGTTTTTTCCTGTGGACCTAATTAGGGGTAAGGAATGTGCTGTTCAAGACCTCTCCTCAAAAAAATTTCAGTTCAGAGAATTCTACTTTGATTTATTATGAGGCTGAGAGTGAATGTAATATAACAAATTAGGTAAATTCACATAAGTGAATTTTCAATCCTTTGGGCTCACCTACTCTGACTTTGAAGGCTTCATGAGTTTCATCCTGACTTTTGTTCCATTATTTGCAACAAATAACTGAATATAGGGAATGGAACACTGCGGGCAAGAGGGTCACGTTACTCTATTTAGTTACCATAGCAGCCTGTCCTTTGATTAACTATCAAATAGGCAGTTTGTCTTTGGCAGTCAAGGTCGGCTTCCCCAGCCATGTCTCTCAGAACTCTCCACCCCTTGGTGGAGACAATTTTTATCTCTCAACTGCCCAGTAGCCCGTGCCCTCCCTCCCATTTACCAAATTGTGTTCTTCAATAGGTCACACACATTTAGCGATACGTGACAATGATTTAAAATGCTGCACCACTGTGGATATTTGAGTTTTGATACGTATCAGAGCCTTAAAGCCATTACATATCAGCAGTGGAATTGCAGACCCCGTCATGGAGGAGACAAGACTCCAAGGGATACTGAGCTTCTTGACCTGAGCATGGGCCATGTGGATGTGGTCAATTGTACACTAAGGATGTACTTTTCTGTGTGCATATTATACTTCAATTCAGCATTAAAGAAAAATATCCAGGAGAGAGATAAGGAAGTCTGCATTAAAGTCAGAGTGGAGAGAAGTAGTCTCATTTCAGAGATTTCAGCAATCAAATCAACAGGGCTTGACAATTAATTGAATGTGAGCAAGGGAGCCAGGAGCCATAGTGGTTGGGATGCCAGGTTGATAACATTAGCACTAACCAAGATGGGGTTTATGGAAGAAGAATATAGGAGAAGAATAGGTTTTAGGGGAAGATAACAGGTTTTATTTTTGGATATGTTGAGCTTGAGCCATTGAGGCAATAGACAGCTTTGAAATAAAGTTCAGTATCTTGGGAGAGAAGAGGAGCCCAGAAATAGATGTAGAGCACTGATGTGTCAGCGGTAAATGAAGCGATTGTCAGTTGAAAGTTAGCCAAGAGAATGTATTTGAATGTATTCTTTCAGAAGAAAAGTAGATTGAGCTTGGACCCTTGGGGAGCATCAATATATTACACATTCTCTTTCTCAGTAGATTGATAGGTAGGTAGACATATAGATGTATATATCTATATATATATATATAGATAGATAGATAGATAGATAGATATAATATGTATGTATGTCTAGACAGAGAAAGAGAGAGGAAATGAAGCCACACAGAAGACCAGAAGGGGTGATCAGTAGAACCAGATAGAACAATTTCATGGAAATCAACCATTTTGGCAATATCTCAAGATGCTTTGATTGGATACCATGTAGTAAAAATTTTCTCTCCTTCTTATATGGAGAATGAAGGAAATGGATTAAAGCCATCGTAGAATCAAAATTTTTAACAATCAATATAGCACGGGTACCCACCAATCAGAATGGACCTTCAACCAATCAGGAGGAATGCTGGCACATAAACCACCTGTGAGGTCACACTGGTGCATGTGGCTGAGTGTGCACCTCCCAAGACCCTCATTGATTGCTACTGAGGTGCAGCATAAGGTAGAGGTTAAGAGAGTGGGCTTCAGATCCAGTCTGCCTGAGGTTTATTTCTGGTTCAGCCATATTCTAGCTGTGCGATCTTAGAATAGTCAGCTAGACACAAACTTCTCTGTCTCTATTTCCTTATCTATAGAATGAGGATAATCACAGAGCTGTGAAAAATGAGTTTTAAAAAGTTTTTAGAACAATGCCTGCCATGTGGAGAGCACTAAAAAATGTTGTTAATATTATTTCTGGAAAATGACCTAGGCCTTGGGGGAAATCAGCCTCCCTAAACCCAGAGTTGAGTCTTGCTCTTTCAGATGTGTTGAATCCATATGCACAAGCAATGATGCATTCATGCAACCATGATCTCCTCTTGGACGAACTCCTAAATTCAATTAGCATCTTTAGTTCAACTAAACAAAATGTGGGAAAAAAATCCCAACTGCTTCAGATACTTTAGTTAGATGAAATCAGTAAGGGAGAAAAAAATCTTTGAAATGAAACCAAAAACTCACATTAGACACATTTCATGGTTGGAACTACAAGAACTTCAAAGGCATTTGCTTTTTTGGAGCAAGGTTTGGGGGTTTTGACTAAAATGCTATTTGAGAAGTGGAATTCAGAAGGGAAGAGACACTTTGTGGTACAACTGTTTCATCTCTGTATCCTGAGATGGACTTTTGCCAGAGTACTTGTTTAAGTTCTGTTTACAGTGGCCATTATTTTGTGGGAAAATAAAAAGAGCTCTTAAATCACAAATCAAAGAAAAAATCGGAGAAGATATGTTTGAATGAACAAGGAAGAGATCATAAAATGTTTTCTGTGGCTTTCAGAAAAATCTGCTTGTCTGTACTATCTTCTACAATTTGTAAAAACCTACAGAATTGAAAGCTCTGAGAAACCACAGTGGTGGGCCAGTTTAGGAGTAGTTTCTTGGGGATTGTAGGGTAATTGATTAAAAATGAAAATTTCCAGGCTTCCTTCCAGAAGAGTGGGGACAGATCAAGAGAAGGAGAAGAGCATAGTGGGTTCACCATCGTTAAAGGTGGTGGCTCAAATGTCACCTGTGCAGCCTGGCTCACACTTAACACTCAATATTAAATGATCCCCTTTGTTGTTCTTCAATCTCTTGCTTTCATTTTCTTTACAGCACTTCTGTTAGGTAGATTGCTTGCTTTCTTGCTTATGTCTATTTCTCCTCTAGACTATAACTCCATGAGGGCAGGGACTATTCTGTTCCTCGTTTTATCTCCAGTTCCCAGAACACTGAGAATACAGAAGGATGCTCAGGCATTTGTGTTGAATGAATGAGTAAATGAATGAGTGAATGCAGTTGCTGTAGTGACTATTTTGAATAAGCTGTTGTGTAAATTCTGTGCCATGTGTATATATTTGTCTAATTGGCATCTGATCAATTTGATAGGGATTTTGACCAAATTAAACAGTACAAACAATCAAAAAATGATCAACCCAGGAATTTCATTCAGAGCCTTAGTTTAGACCTGTTCTAACTGTAACTTTAATTTAGACAGAGAGGTTGAAAATTGTCTTCCTGGTACACCTCTTTCATAATTTTCTTTTCTACTTGGTTGATTTCACAGTCATAATAATAACTAATAATAATAATAACAACTAATAATAGAAAATAAATAATATATTATATTGCAGAAAAATTAGGTTGTTGAGGCAAAATGGTCAATCTAGGTAAGTCAAATCAAATCAGGGGCTTAGTGATTACGGAGCAATTGACCTGCAAGTGGCCAGTATACTGACCATTGAATCACCTGATTTAGAGCTTGGACAGAACTCATAACTCTAGACCACACTCTCTGCATGCTTATTTTAAATAACTGAGAAGAACTTTCTAGGGTTTAATAGGTGCTGAATCTTACTATTTGAAAAGCATATAGGTATCATTCATTAGTTTGGGAAAAAAGTCTTAGAAAAAGATAGATAAAAAGGAAGAAAGACGGGAGGGAGACAGGCAGGTAGTAAAACACACACACACACACACACACACACACACACACACACCTCTAAAACAAATTCAAACAAAACTCAATTCCCTAAAATCTGAAGCACTTAAAATGAAAATGAAATGGTGTCTCTAAAGTGCATTACCAGAAGCAACATACAAATGAGGGACCAGCATAGTATCCTGGATGTTCTTATGAGGAAAAAATATAAACTATCTAGCAGCTGGCTCCACTGTTGGAAAAGTTCTCTCAAAAATATATTTTACCAAATGCACTGAATTAGGTAAGTGAGAAAAGGTCTCTTAATATGAAGAAAATGTGATCCATTTTGTTTGCTTGATGTCAACTCTTTGTGTTTCTAAGTGTAAAAACAGAGCATTCTAAAACCACATAGACGAAGCCCTCTGCAAAATCCATGAGGGAGCTTTTGTTCATATCATAATAATGATGACTATTATGGTTCTTCACTGGCAGAAAAAAATTCTGTTGAGGAAAAAGATATTTTCTTCTAGGGGTTAAGTTGCATAAAATCGAAATAGTTCAGTATAAAGTGATGAAGAACTGTGTGGGGGAGAGGATGAACAAAGGTAGTTTTACAGCATAAATGGAATTTCTTTCCATGCTTTGTAGGTATTTGATGACTAAAGGAATTAATTATCATTTTCATAATGTATGCCAGCCTCCATACTAAATATTTTACTTAAGTTTTTTGGTTTTAGCCTCATAATCATCCCATGTGGTACATATCATCACTCCTGTTTCTCAGTGGGGATATAAAACTCAAGGTCAAACAGCTATTGAGAAGTAGAGCCGTCTGGTGGTGAAACCCACACTCCCATGTGGCAGCCAGCAGCTTGAGAAGACTTCATCAAGAGAGTCTGATTCCGGCCTGCCATGAAGATTGGGCTATCCTTCATTTGCTGCAACATGGATGGACCTAGAGATTATCATACTAAGTGAAGTAAGCCAGACAAAGACAAATATTATATCATGTCACGTATATGTGGAATCTAAAAAAAAAAAGATACAAATGAACTTATTTACAAAACAGAAATAGGCCCACAGACATAGAAAACATATGGTTACCAAAGGGGAAAATGGAGGAGGGATAAATTAAGAGTTTGGGATTAACATTTATATACCACTATATATAAAATAGATAACCAACAAGGACCTACTATATAGCACAGGGAACTATACTCAATATCTTATAATAACCTATAAGGGAAGAGAATGTAAGAAAAGAATATATATATTTTTATATACCTATATATATAACTGAATCACTTTGCTGTACACCTGAAACTAACACAACATTGTAAATCAACTATATTTCAATAAAATTTTTTTAAAATTAAAAATTAAATAAATGGAGACAACTAATCTAAATAAAAGGCACTCCTTACTGTTCCACTAAAAAAAAAAAAAGAAACTGGGCTATCCTGAACTTTGGGATAAGCCAGTTCCCCCCAGAACCTTAATTATCTCGCTCCCTGGAGAGAACAAAGAGGTTAACAGGGTAGAAGACAGCCCTGGTCAACTAGGCAGGACCAGAACACAACCTGAGGACAGATGATACTTGGGCACCATGTGAGGGGTCGTGTTTTGTTCCCACAGCATCTGTAGGCAGATTTTCATACTTCTGACACTATGATGGATTCAAACCTACCAAGAAAGGTTAACAGTCAATCCTGACATTTAAAGATTTAATTGGAAACTAAAGGGGAGAGGGAAATTGGCGTGGTCATGCTGGGATTACAGAATGAATTACATCTAGGTTTACTTGGTGAGATTTACCGGAGGAAAACAATTTGGAAACCAGAGTTTTAGGTAAGGTGGCAAGGCAAACGGGAAGCTGTCCCAGAGACAGAGTAAGGACTTGGAAGAACAAAACAAGAGGAAAGTGGGGAGAAGGGGAAGAAGAGGAGACCTAGAGGAGGGGGCATAATTCAAACTACCAATGAGAGAAGTGGACCAGAGCGACAAGCCTCAGGAGAGGGTCCGTGTGAGGGGTGATGAATTAGATTGAGGGGCATTTGGAGAACTGTGGACTCCATCCTCCTTTTCATCTCTTTACATGAAAATGAAAGATAATTTGTGTGGCAGAAAATAAACAAAAACAAACCCTCTGGGTCTCTGAGTGCACTTGGATTCGTGCAGCCCTGCCACAGCTGCTTAGAAATAATTTCTGAGTCCTCAGCCTTGTCACCAGCAATGCGAACCCCTAGCTTCGTAATGCATGCAGCAGGAGAACGAATGAAAATCAAATGGGAAAAGGCAGGAGAATTCCATGCTGCTTGTCAAGAGACGGGGGAAGAAAAAAAAAACCTTGTAATAAAGGGATCGAACGATTGTTAAAACATCCCAGGTACAAGATAAATCATCATCTCAATGACGTGATTGCTTGATTCCCTGGCAGATAATACACCAGGTGAACTTCTCCCTTTCTGAATAAAGCAATCTTGCCCTAAGACAAGAACAACTTCCCTGCATATTGCAGAGGAAGTGAGAAGTGGCACTTTGGATAAGGGATTGAAAGCACCTGTCAGACGTGTTCTCAGAGCCTGCCGTCCATCCCAGGCTCTGGACACCTGCCGAGAGAATTCTTACTGTTCCGACTAATCCAGCCCCACAAACTGGCGATGGGAATATGAACCTGCCTGGAACTCACCAATGGACAGGTTGTTCTTAAGGAAACAAAGAAACAGTTCGGGTTGCATTGCAGCCCATCTGCATGTCTGTACCGAGTGTGTCTGGCAGAGTTGTCTCATTTTTGACTGTTTGCACACAGAAACCCAGCCACATGACGCTCCAGCCTGGGTCGGGGCTGTGGAAATGCAGTGCCTTGGCACTTAAGTGGGGTTTAACTGATGGTGAAATTGAATGTGAATTTCAAGCAGGCCATTTCCTTTGAGTACTTCAGGGAAGTGCTGTCATGAAGAGAGGTTTTTAAAACCAAAGAGGAGAGCTGGTCATTAAGCCTCGTGAGTGGCTGAATGTCATTGAAGGTGTTTACAGACTTTGGCCATAATTATATTATTATTATTTATACATTTCCATAATGAGAACTTAGTTCCAAGGGAGCTCAAATTGTTTTCTACATGCAAGTTTCTTAATCCTTGGAGTATTCCTAAACTGCAGATCGAGGATTCGTTTTATTAGCTCCATTTAGAGAGAGAGAAAAGGAAGGCTTAGGAAGGTTAAGTTTCTAGCTTCTGGTCACTAAGCGCATCACGATGTAAGTTGTGGATGGAACTCACGTTCCTGCCTTCCAGCCCAGGGCTGTTTTCCATTCCACTGGCACAAATGAGAGATGTCCGAAAAGGCCTCCTTGTGGCAATCAGACAGGGTTCAGAATATAAGAACAGAGCCGAGAGTAGGGGCGGAGGATGTGAAGCCACAGCTCTGAACAGCACGGCTCCCAGGTTCTTGCTGCTGCACACCCTGCCCCTGGGGGCCCTGAGAACAGGAAGGAGGCAGGTGCGAGGGTGGGGACTCAAAGGCCTTCTCTGCAGCCTAGGAATGAGCGTCACAGCGGAAATTCCAGAAATCCCTACCCCTATCTTCTTCCTGGGTTAACAGGGAGAGGATGGCGCCCGGGGCAATGGTGCCAGGTGAAGCGTGCTGCTCGGAGATGCGAGACCAAGCCCGGGGCTCCTAGGCAAATCCTTTGCCTCCTCCCCGGGGGCAGCCACAAGCTTGGAGCAGCCCACCAGTGGCGGCAGCTCCCGGGAGCCTGTCAGAGATACAGACTCCCAGGCCCCACCTCAGACCAATGGGATCAGTTTCTGCTCTTCACAAGATCTCTAGGTGATTCATATGTTCATTAGCATTTGAGACTCCTTCTTACAGCGGTTAAGTGCAGAGGCTGGATTTATAGCATCTGAATTAGCATCCCTGATTCTCCACTTAAACCGTCCGTGTGACCCCAGGCATGTTCCTTAACCTGCCTTCAGTCATCTGTGAAATTAGGGACAATAAGGCTGTCTGCATCAGAGGTTATTATGAGGATCAAATGAGAGAATCCATTGTAGGTAGGTCTACAAGAGAAAAATCACACCATATATTATGAACAATGCCCACTACACAGCAAGTGCTCAATGCACATTGCCTTCAGGGTGCCTCTTCTAATTCATTCTAATGTGACTGTACGTGGTTAAATATTTGGAGGGGAACACATTGATTTGCTCTGGGGCCCCTATTCTTTTAGGAATGTTCTATTTTATAATCCATATACTGTGTTGGATCTTTTCTCCCTGCTAACCTCCCCACTCCCAGATTTTCGTTTGGGGAGGGGGCAGTTTCCATGTCAGGGATGCCTGTGGAGGCACAAGACCCTCCAAGAGCTTGAGTCAGTCCCTGCCCCACAACTGAACTACAGCCTCACCCACACCAGCTTCCACCAGGATCCTGAACGCTGTTCAGAACAATGAGTATAAATAGAACAATGGGACACAGAGCCACCCGCAAAGCCTTGTATTGTCAGGAAGGTCTGGAGGCTGAACTGGCTTGTGATGAGGCAAGGACATAATGGGATGAAACAGGCTGCCTACTGTTCCCTTGACCTTTATTTAGCACACAGAGGTTTTGTATAAAAACACGCACGCTATCAGAATGAATTCTGCCAGCCAGGTAAAGGCCAACCCAGGTTGGTCTATTCACGAAAGAGTGCCCTTTCTTTAACTACTAGAAAGAGGTTTATAGGAAGAGGCCCACTTCCATCGGTAAACCCAGAATTACTTTATACAAGCCTTAATGAAGCAGTGGAACCAGGGCCGGTTCCTCACTTGGCCCCCAGCATCCTCAGCCAGGAGGAAAGGGGGTGGCACATAGGGGAGCCTCCCTGACCTCCCTCTTGCCAGCCAGAGGGAACCACATGTCACATTTTTAAAGTTAATTCTCCAATGAGAACATGTCTTCAGGACCCCATGATTAGAATTTCTGAACAAAGTATCTAAATGTTTCCCCCTTCTTTCTCTCTTTCCTTCCTTCAGACCATAAGAAAGAGAGCAGAGATCTCAGGGTTAAGGGCTAAAAATCAGCTGTCATGAATGAAAAGAGGAACAGACTTCATTAAGCAGTTAACCATCTGCTAACCAGAGCACCACCTGGAAATCTGAGACTTCAGAGCTGACAGATATTATATGTTTTTTAAACAGGTAAGATCCAGAAGTGGTAGTGGTGTCTCCCCAGACAACCCGCTCAATTAAGAGGTGTTGCTACACAGGGCTGCTGATGCAAATTCAGATCTTTCTTTTCTCCCACTCTTTCCTCTGCCTCTCAGCAGTCTGTTTATTTACCCTCTTTATTAACCCCGTAAATACACTATGAATATAAACGAGGAGTGGGTGGGATCAAGCCCTGTCATGGCAGGTCCACTGGGGTTTTTAATTCAGACCCCTTCATCCCTGGGCTCTTCCTGGAATGTGGACAACCTCTTAGCTTCCAGGTGTGGACTCTGCCAATGTTACTTGTCATTAGCGGGCACACATATTTACAGCAGGGATAGGATGTAACAGGAAGAAATAGGCTTCCTGCTGTTCTCCTGACATTGATTCAGTTGGAGTGGGGTGCATGTTTATATCAATGTAAAACAGCTGTCACATAAACAAGCCTGCCATAAAGAAGAAAAACAAGAACCAAGTGACTAAACAGGGAGGGAAATACCCGAGATTGAAATATTTACTGGGTGAACAACACACACATATGCAAGCGGATAATTTGTTACTTTAGTTATTAAACATTTAATTTGGTAAAGTTCTAGTCATAAAAGATGAATCTTATAAATGGTTGGGCTTCGGCTTTCTCAAGTAAAACTGGAGCTGGCAAAACTGCTGTGTTGACAGCCTTGCAGGTAGAAATATGCAAAAAGCTGCTGCTTTGGGGGTCTCGGGAGGATTTCTGCAAGCTGAATCCCTGTTCATGGCATATCATGGGTGTGCTGACATCTCCATTTTTCATTTATGAAAAATCTGGGTGCCACTTAAACCTTGGCAAGGCCTCAAGAAGCCAAACAGAAAGCATCTAACAGCATTTTCTACTTACTGCTCTGTCTTCCAGGAAATCCCAGCAAACCCTGTAGATTCTGGATGCAGATAGAGATGGCGTGGATCAGCGCTGGCTTCCATAAGGTGTCTCCTCTTTGGGGAAGAAGGAGGCTGGGCAGTCAAGGCTGGACATCAAACCAACCATTAAACCCAAGCCACTCTTCCCACTCCTCAATGTCTTCTATCGGTCCTCAGTCTCCGGCACGCATCAGTATCGCTGGCAGGGCTTGTTAAAACACTAATTGCTTAGACCCCTCCTACCCCCAGAGTTTACCATTCAGGGAGGGGGAGGGAGGGGGGAGAAATCTGCATTTCTAAGGAGTTCCAGTTGTAGTTCTAGCAAGTGCTAACAAGTGATGCAAATGCTGCTGGTCAAGAGATTGCACTTTGAGAACTCTATGTTAGGAAAACTAGGGGGGCTGGGGCATTCCCTGAAAGTCCTGCTCTGTCTTCAATATTTAAGCCTAAACTGCCTTTGGTATCCTGGGGAAAAGTGAGAGTGATTGCCTCTGAAACAATGCCCTCAGGACCAGAGCTGACAGGAATGAATACGGCTATTCCTTGAAGAGAAAGGCAGAGACATCTTGGACTTCGTACACGTACTGTGGGACTTTATTTGGTATCACATCAACCTGGAACGTCTAAGTCGCATGGATCCAGGTCTTCCCATGGCCTGCATGAACCTGCAGGGAAGCCATACCAGAGACGATGTACAATTCCTTCCCCACACCTCTTACCTGAATGGGAAGATTAATTAGGGATCCTCTCTCCTTCCTCATAATCAGTGTTGCTCAGATGATTTAGAGCAAAAGATCAAGGGAGACTGTCAAATATAGTGGAATGAGGACAGAATACTCCTGTTCTTCTTGAACATTTCCCCAAACACCTCGGTGGCAGGTTGCTGAAACCATGGAACACTCCGTGAAACAATTTCTCATCGCTGATTCACGTCACCACCCAATTTCACAGGCCACCCGAATTTATCTGAAACTTCATATTTTGATAGGAACCTTCACTTTCTTGGTTATCTTTATTTTTTTGCTCATGACTTCTTTACTTGTTTGCTCATTTGCACATTAACATACTTTTCATAATGAAAAAGAAGTTGTAACACATCACCAGAATTCCTGTGTTCTCCGCAAGCATAGAACTTCAAAGACTGTTTGAGATGTGGATATTTGCTTGAGAGCTCAGGGACTCACTCCCACACGTTAGCCTTGGAGCATGTGTTTCATCAAAATTATAAATTACAACACACCATGAAGCTTTGAGGTTGAAAGAACAAAGTTAAATCTTTGCATGCCAAGGGTTGACTGGCCTAGGCTGGCTAGAATTCTGGGTACCAAGCCAGACCCCCTACACTAACTAGCTACGCACTCTTGTTCAGGTCATTTAATCTTTCTGGGCCCCATCTTCCTTATCTGTGCTTTGGCAGTTCCCCTGACTGGTCGGAAGATCACTGTTTTGCAAGGCAGTGCATTCCATTGTTGGACAGCTCATTCCAAAGTCAAAAGGTTCTTCTGTAATTTATGCCCAGGTCTGACACCCTTTATCATCTACTCACTTTCCCTACTAGTGTCCTCTGGAAAAACACAGATAAGCCTCCTCCCTCATCACATGCTTGAAAACAGCTGTCATGTCCCCTTTAAATTTTCCCTTTTGGTAGTACAGCTGAAGTTCCCTCAGCTGTTTCTCGTAGCAGATAACCCCAAAACATACTATAGCTATTGGCAAATAGGAGCATTTAATAAATGTAAGTTAAATAAATGAATAAGTGAATAAATGGATAAATGCAGGGGTGGACACAGATGTTAACCTTCCCATACTCTCAAGTTGGTGAACAATCCTCTTTAAGTAAGGTGCCTAGACCTGGCCTCAGTACAGCTGACTTTTCATAATCACCAAGATAACATTTGCAGTTTTAACTAGTCACAATGACTCTAAAGGCCTACACCTGTACAAATGTCACTGGGTTATGGCAAAAAAGAAATCTGAACTGATGCCACCAGGTTGGTGTGACAGTTAAGTCATTTAAATTATTTAGCTAGTGAGGGTACTTAGCTGATGCTCCAACATCCAAATCTCAAT
Organism: Balaenoptera acutorostrata; assembly: GCF_949987535.1. Lineage (NCBI taxonomy): Eukaryota > Metazoa > Chordata > Mammalia > Artiodactyla > Balaenopteridae > Balaenoptera > Balaenoptera acutorostrata. The sequence goes on along the minus strand of NC_080065.1, from coordinate 56,195,225 downwards.
TTGACTTTTATTATGCATGTGTTTTATAGTGCAAATGATACTCTATCATGGTAACAGAAATTCTGGGAATTTGCAAGGATCTGTGGTCAGATTCCTCTTGAATTATAAAAGTGAAAGATTTTCCAAATGGACTAACAAAGAATCCAGTGGGCTGGTGATTTTCCATTATCTGGTCCCTCTGATAATTGTGGAAGCTGAGCTTTCATCAGTCTTCTTTCTTTAGCTGGTCACACCATCAGATCACACAGGGATTTTTCATAGGAACTGCTCTGCAGTAAGCTCTCCCTCATGCTTTGTTTATGCTTACCACAGATAAAAAGGGGACACATCTATCTAAGAGAGATTGGCAGGCTACTCCACTGGCCTCAGAGGGAGATGGGACCTAGGTAGACACTGCTCCTCAGCTTTGTGTGTCAAGAAACTCATCATATCACAGCAGTCATTGCTGTTCAGGCTCTTGGGCCTGAGTCACACAAATCTAACTCCTGAAAGACTGATATATAAACTAAAGTGCCCTTTTAAAATTTCTAATGGGGGCTACAGTTTTACAGTGACTACAATACTTGTGTCATATGAAAGGGATTGCTTGTAAGAACCTAGGGAAGCCCAAATAGTAATTAAAAGTTTGCTCAATTGAGCACAGAATCCAAACCAAGAGAACTTAATGCCCTTGTATTATATAAAATATACCCTCCTAGTAGGAAAGTACTCACATCGGCTAAATACTGTCTTTCTTCTTTGGTTTGGGTAAATATTGACAAATCCACACTATCTAATTTCTCTTTATCTAGACTCTAAGCAGACCACTCACCTCCTATATAAACCTATTCTTTCTCTAAATAGGAGAAAAATACAATGGCTTAGGGTATAACCTTCTTAAGGTATATTCCAGGCATGAAGACATTGTAGCTATCATGATTATAGTAGAAGGATTTCCAGTTCTCTATCAGCTACACACTTAGAAGCTATCTCTTAACGTGGATGACCTTTCATCTACTTTAGTTTTCCAATTATTAAAATTTTTGAATAGGTAATGCATGTACATGGTAAAAGACATTTTTTTCAAAGGATATCAAAAAAAGATATATAGTGAAACGTTCTCTCCCACTCCTGATCCCCAATCTCCTCCCCAATCTGTTATCAGTCTCTTGTGCATCCATCCAAAGATAATATATACATATTATTTTCTTTTGCATTACATAAATGGTAGTATACTATGCACATTGTTTTTTTCCTTGTTTATAGAATTATTTTTTAACAGCTGCATAGAATTCCACTATAGTGATGTATCATATTTATTTAACTAGTCCCAATAACAATACACATTTAGATTGCTTCCAGTCTGCCATTACAAATAACACTGCAATAGAGTTGTTTAATTAATATTTCACACCTGTACAAGTATATCTTTGGATGTATTTATAGATGTGGAATTACATTTTTACTGCAATAGATATTGCCTAATATGTCTCCATGGCACTGATCCAATTTATATTCCTACCAGCAATTTATGAGGGTGCCTCTTCCCACACACTCACCACAGAGCAAGTTCATTAGTTATCTATTGCTGTGTAACAAATTACCACAACACTTAATAGCCAAAAACAACATGTATTATCTCACAGTTTCTGTGAGACAGAAATTTAAGAGGAGCATAGCTGGGCAGTTCTGCCTCACTGTCTCTGTTGGTTGACCAATGCAGCAGTCATCCAAAGGCTTACCTGCGGTGGGTGATCCACTTCCAAAATGTTGCACTCACAGGGCTAGTGGCAGAAGGTCTCAGCTCCTTGCTGACTGTTGGCAGGATGGCTCAGTTTCTCTCACCACATGGATTTCTCCTTGGGGCTCCTGTAGTGTCTTCATGACATAGCGATTGGCTTTCCCCGGAGCAAGTGATCCGACAGAGAGGAAGTAGGAAACAGCAGTGCCTGTGGTAACCATTCATGACCTAGTCTCAGAAGTCACAAACCATCATGTCTACTATGTTTTAGTCATTAAAAGTTTGCCACTAAGTCCAGCCCACACTCAGAGGAAAATCGTTTCCTCTCTTAAAGAGTGTCAGAGAATTTGTGGATATATGTTTAAATCACCACAGTGAGTTATCAAGCTTTTTTTTTTTTTTTTTTTTTTTACCAATCTGGTAAGTGAAAATCGTATCTACTGTGGATTTTTAATGAATGCATCACAATTTATTTATGCATTCTATTTTTGATGATATCTACACCTTTTAAAATTGAAGTATTGTTGATTTACAATATTGTATTAGTTTCAGGTGTACAACAAAGTGATTCAGATAGAGAGAGGTTTTAATGTGCATTTCCTTATTACGAGTGAGACTGAGTATTTGTAAAAGCTTCATTGAAGTATAATTGACATACACAGAACTACACATATTAAATATATACAACTTGATGAGTTTGGACAAATTGTAAACACTCATGACACTATCACCACAATCAAGATAACAGACATATCCAACACATTCCAAGATAAACAAGACTGACAAAACTTTAGCTAGAATAACTAAGAAAAAAGAGAAAAAAATCAAACTAATAAAACTAGAAATCAAAGAGAAGACATTACAACTAATACCAGAGAAATAAAAAGGATCATAGGAGACTACTATGAACTATTACATGCCAACACATTGGATATCCTAGAAGAAAGAAAGAAATTCCTAGATACATACTTACTGAAACTGAATCATGAAGAAATAGAAAATCTCAACAGACCGATAACAAGTAAGGCTACTGATCAGTAATCAAAACCTCCCAGAAGAGAAAAGCCCATGATTAGATGGTTTCACCAGTGAATTCTGAGTATATTTTTAAAGAATCACTCATATATTCTTTCTGTACACCTTCTATCTGTGATCTTTGTTGATTTTTCTATTGGGGTTTTGGTGTTGTCTAAGGATAGGCATTGTAAATATTTTTCCTGTTTTTTGATTTCCTATGTGCTGGGAATTTTTTTTTTTTTTGTCATGCCAACATTTTTTATGGAATTAAATTTTTCAAATGTTTTTTATCTGGAACATCTTAGAAAGACCTGCCCTCTGAGATTTTTTAAAATCCACCATGTTTTCTTCTGTGTTTTTATGGTTTATTTCTTTTACATTCAAATCTTTGATTTATCTAAAATGTATTTTGTTATAAGGTGTGATGTAGGAAACCAAACTTTATTTCCCTTCCCCCACAGGCTGACTACCTAGTTTCACAAATATCATTTATTGAATAATTGTTATTTTCTCCTTGCATCAATTAGTGTCCGGTCAGGAAATCTGAAAGCACTCTAAATATTTCAAACAGAGGGGAATTCAATGCAATGAATTAGTGACAAAGACATTGGACTAAAGGAACAAAGGGAGAAAGTGGTATTATTCAGTGATCATGAAGCCCCTAGTACCCCCAGCTGGAAACCACCAGTTGGAGCTCAACACTGAACTGCTGGCAGCAGGGTCATTGCTTTTTTTTGGAATCTCACTGTGGACACTGAGCAGAAACCCAGAAACTTAAACTTTCATGATGGTGCTGAAACCACTACCATTCTCATTCATGCTGGTGGAGCCCAAATTGCCCGCCATTAATACCACTACTGCTGCAGAAAGAGCCACTGGAAGCATAAAAATGGCTCCTTCTTACTTCTCACTCCTCAATCCCAACCAATGCCGCCCATTCACAGAACGTGACCAAAGAAAGCTGATGAGGAAATCTAGAAAAATAGCACACTGGCTTTCAGCCAGCACCCTCGTAACACATGAGAGCATGGAAGGTTAAGAATGGAACTGAGTGCTAACCAAAAAATCAGCCCACCCACTGATTTCAAAAGCCATGTTTATCACACAATAAATTTCTCCACATGTGAGGGTTTATTTCTAGACTCTCTATTTTTTTCCATTAGTCTATTTACTGTTTAGTGTTAACACTGTTTTGAATATTATGTGTTCATATCTAGTAAAGACAATTTCCTCTCATGTTTCCTTTTAAAATTTTTCTAGCTTTCCTGGGTTATTTATTTTTCCATATAAATTTAGCTTGCCTAGTTCCAAAAAACTTCAGTTTGCATTTTATTGAAAGTGTATTATAATATTAGCATATCTTAGGGAGAATTAATTTCTTGATGATGATACAACTCCCTATTAATTCAGTATACTATTCATTTGTTCAAATCTCCTTTTGTGATCCTCACTAGTATTTAAAATGCTCTTTCTATAGATCTTGAACATTTCTTGTTAAGTTTACTCATAAGTATTTCATGCATTTTGTATTTATTTCATACATTTTGTATTTATTCATACATTTATTTGTATTTATTCTGAGGATCACTTGTTCTGATTGATTACAGTTCACATATATGAAAGCTATTGATTTCCATATATGATCCGTGTTCAGTTATCCTACTGAATTCCCTGACTGTAACAGTATTTCAACTTACTCTCTCTTCGATTTTTGAGGCAAATAGTTATATTATCTGCTAATAATTAGAACTTTATGTCCTCTGTTTCAATTTTTAAACCATTCTTTTTTTTCTCTTCTAATTGTGCTGAAGAACACCACCAGACCATGATAAATAATAGCAGTGATAGAGTGTCCGTTCCTTGTTCCTGATTTTAACAGGAATGCTCTTATTCTTTCCCTGTTTTGTATAACTCTGGGTTTGGCACAATAGAATAATATCTGATTCCCATTCTATTAAAACTTTTCAAAAAATAGAGACTAGGCATTGAATTTTCGCAAAAGCCTTTATAACACTCATAAAAATGATAATATAATTTTTCTATTTATATCCATTAATGGGAACTACATTAATAAATATACAAATACTGAAACATCCTTGCATTTATGGAATAAATTCCTTTGGTCATGTAATATTAATCTTTTAATATGCTGTCTGTTTGCACATATTTATTTAGGATTTCTGCATTGATTGTCATGAGTGAAATTGGTCTGCAGGCTCGTGTGGTTGTATGCGTACATGTGTACTCTTTGTCCTCATCCATTTTAAATCAATTTTTACCAGCTTCACTCTCAGATAATGACCTTGCCACCAGTATCCTCAGGGTTCCTTACAATAGCCTCCTGTATGCTGATTACAATAAAAGTGATCTTTTAAACATAAATATTGGACTTGATGTTTATTCCTGATAATTTCATCTCATGGGTTTATTTGATTGCAGCAATCTATCAACATCTTTTTGGTTACTTATTTCCCTTCATATATTCTATTCTGTGATTTAAAGAAACAGTTGGCAGATGGGTCAAAATCCAGTAGTTAGACTGGCCTATAACTTCTCACTTACCTTGTGAGGAAATATATTTAGAAGGAATCAGAATCAGGTAATGACTCTCCATGCAGTAAAGGACGGAAACTCAAGAAACACCTCCTAGTGGCAGGTTAGATGAAGATCCACCCACCAAGGCTTCCTGCAGCCAGTAAGAAGCAGGCTATGGGGGCTGGGATCTCAGAGAATTTCTAAGGCCTTTGCTTTGGTTTCCAGAGGTGTGTTTTTCATTAAGTAGGAAGGCAGCGTGCTGCAAACTGGGACTGAGGGCAGCGAGTGTGAGGTCATTTATGATTGCTCACTCCAGGCCTGAGTTATCAGGAGCCAGCCTGTCAGAGCCATTTGTCATATTTGCTCAAGATTCCTCCCCTGTATCATGGCAGAAGAAAACACGCTTCCAAGGGATGTTTCATTGATTGAGAAACAACTGAGAATTCATTTTGGAAACTATTGCAGGAAACAATAAATGTGACTTTATATTTCTGATAAACACTACACTCATTTTTTTAGGCTCTGGCTACAATGCCAAGGTTGTTTAAAAAAAAAAAAAACTAACTAGTTATTTTGTCAAACTGCAACAAAGCCTGAATACACAATTAGAATTATTATATCTTTCCAGTGAATTGATACTTTTATCATTACCCCTTTACTGCTGGTAATGTTCCTTGTTCTCAAGTCTGCCTTGTCTGATATTAATATAGTCACTCCAGCTCTCCAGCTCTCTTTTGATTATTGTTTGCATGATATCTCTTTTTCTATACTTTTCATTTATCTATGTCTTTATATTTAAAGTGGACTTCTCCATGTGTTTAGATAATTTACACTTTACCTAATTACTGGTATGGTTGGATTTAGAGCTATCATTTTATTATTTGTTTTCTGTCTATCTTACCTGTTTTGTTCCTCCATTTCTTCTTTCCTGCCTTCTTTTGGATTATTTGAATATTTTTACTATTCCATTTTAATTTACCTATTGACTTTTTGGATATCTTGATTTTTAAATGTTTTATAGTTTTACACATTATATTTACATCCATGATCCATTCTGAGTTAAGTTTTATATTAAGACGTGAGACTTGGGTCTTCCTTCTTTACTCCCTTCCTTCCTCCTTCCCTCCCTCCCTCTTTCTTTTTTCTTTCTTTCTTTCTTTTTCTCTCTTTCTTTCCTTCCTTCCCTCCCTCCCTCTTTCTTCCTTTTCTTTCTTTCTTCCTTCCTTCCTTTCTTTCTTTCTCTCTTTCTCTTTCTCTCTCTTTCTTTCCTTCCTTCCTTCCTTTCTTTCTTTCGTTCTTTCTTTCTTTCTTTCTTTCTTTTTCTTTTCTTTTCTTTCTTTCTTCCTTTCTTTCTTTTCTTTCTTTCTGCCTATGAATGTCCAAGTTCCAGGGCCATTTGTTGGAAAGGCTATACGGTTCTCTGTTCTGTTCCACTGATCTATGGGTCTATCCTTCCACCAATACCACACAATCTTGATTACTATAATTGTGTAAATATTGAAATCATGCAAACTGATTCCTTCCACTTTATTCTTTCCCAAAATTGTTTTAGCTATTCTAGTCCCTTTTCCTTTCCATATAAATTGTAGAATAATCTTATCTATATCTATAAAATATTTTTCTGGGATTTTGATAGGAATTGCGTGACACTTGTCAATCATTTTAAGGAGAAATGACAACTTCATTATGTTGATTCTTTCAACCCACAAATATGGTATATCGCTCCATCTATTTAGAGTCACAGTGTTATGTATATGTTCAGCTTTGGTAGAAACTTCCCGTCTTCAATGGTGATTGTACCAATTTACACTCCCACCAGCAACGTATGAGAATCTCAGTTCCTCCATAGCCTTATCAACACTTTTTCATTTTGGTCATTGTGGTGGGTGTGTAGTGGTATTGCATTATGGTTTTGCATTTCCTTGATGATTAATTACACATTATTTTTAATGCATACTGTTACATTTTATGGTTATTTCATAACTTTCTTTTCCAGTTTTAATGAGATATAATTTAAACCTAACATTTTATAATTTTAAGGTGTACAATGTAATGATTTGATATACGTATATACTGAGAGATGACGACCACAATAAGTTCAGTTAACATCAATCACCTCACCTTTTTTTCTTGTGATGAGAACTTTTAAGATCTACTCTCTTAGCAACTTTCAAATAGACAATACAGTAATATTAACTGCAGTCATCATGCTGTACATTACATCCCCAGAACTTATTATCTTATTACTGGAAGTTTGTACCTATTGATCACCTTCTAATTCCCCCAGCCCTCATCCCACAAATCTGATCTCTGTTTCTATAAATTTGTTTTTTTTAGATTCTACGTATAAGTGAGATCATGTAGTATTTGTCTTTCTCTGACTTATTTCACTTAGCATAACACCCTCAAGGTCCATCCATGTTGTTGCAAATGGCAGGATTTCCTTCTTTGTTATGGATGAATAGTGTTCCATTGTATACATAAATACATTTTCTTTATCCATTCGTCTTTTGATAGACACTTAGGTTGCTTCCATGTCTTGGCCATTGTGAATGATGCCGCAATGAACATGGAAGTGCAGATATCTCTTTGAGATAGTGATTTCATTTTCTTTGGATGTACACCCAGAAGTGGAATTGCTGGATTATATGGTATTTCTATTTTTAATTTTTTGAGGAACCTCTATACTGTTTTCCATAGGGGCCACACCAATTTACATCCCCACCAACAATGCAAAAGGGTTCCCTTTTCTCCACCTCCTTGTTATTTCTTGTTTGTTTGTTTTTTGGGGGGGGTGTTAAAGTCTGCTATTATTGTGTTATTGTTGATTTCTCCTTTTATGTCTGTTAATATTTGCCTATGTATTGAGGTGCTCCTATGTTGGGTGCATATGTATTTATAATTGTTATATATTTTTGGATCGATCACTTGGGCATTTTGCAGTGTCCTTCTTTGTCTCTTATAACAGTCTGCTTTAAAGTCTATTTTGTCTGATAAGTATTGCTGTTCCAGCTTTCTTTTGATTTCCATTTGCATGGAGTAATTATTCTGAACCCCTCACTTTCAGTCTCTGTGTCTTTAGATCTGAAGTGAGTCTCTTATAGGCAGCATATATATATATAGGTCTTATTTTTGTATCCCTTCAGCCACTCTGTCTTCTGATTGGAGCATTCAGTCCATTTACAATTAAGGTAACTTTTTTTTTGAATTTTATTTAATTTATATTTTTATACAGCAGGTTATTATTAGTTATCCATTTTATACATATTAGTGTATATATGTCAATCCCAATTGATAATAGCCATTCTAATAGGTGTGAGATAATACCTCATTGTGGTTTTGCTGAGTGATGTTTGTCCAAGGATTTTTGTTGTACTTAGGTGGGAGAAAAGGGAAAAGTATGTCTATTTCATCTTCTTGAAAGTGGAACTCCTTGTTTTGGTATTTTTAGTTTGTTTTGGGCTTTGCACAATGATCTGTATGTTTTTGTCATTGGGCAGAGAAAGTATTAATGAAACTTTCTGGTGATAATTTATATTAGCTGGCAATAGTTTGGGAAACATTAGAATCAATGGACCATAAGCCTTTTCCACACTTACTGTATTCTTATCAGAGAATGAAATTGCATTCACACATTCCTCAATTGCTTATTAAATGTTTACTATGTACCAGACCCTGTGCTTCACTCTGGGTGTAGAATAACGAACAAGGTATTGTCCCTGCCCTCAAGAAGTTTATGATCTAGTAGGAGAAACAGAGAAGTGATATTTTAATACATTGTACAGTAGTAACTACTGTAATAAGGATATGTCCAGATGAAGGCTGAGGAGCCATAGAATAACTTTATAGATGAAAAAAGAACAGAAACGAACTCTTTCTAACTTAAAAAATAAAGAAATTTAGTGAAAGGATATTGGATGCCAATAGAATCAATGGAATAGCTGAAGAAACAGGCTTATAAAGAGACAGAAATCAGGGCAGTTTTGAAGGGTCAGGAAATAGGAACCCAGGCAGGGTCTCTGAGCCGAAACAGTCCAGTCAGAACCCTGCTCCTGGCATGGAGGAATCCCAATTTCTTTCATCTTGGCACTATTTATTCGAGATTCGAAGTCCTGGAAAAAAGCATCTGATTGATCAGCTTAGGTCACAGATCATCTACCTGATTGTACCAAGGCCATGAGAGAAAGGAGCTAACATGCTTTAGGTTCTGTTATAATGGACAGACATTTGGGTTTACCATCTAGCCAAGGATACACAGAAGAAAAAAGGGTTAATTCTCCAGAAGGCAATCAAGATACTAAAGGAAGGGTGAACACAGCCCAAAAATGACCAACTTCCATGGCAACAGCTAAGCGAAGACTGAGGCATGGGGAAGACACAGCTAGTCTCAGAGTGAGAAAAGAGTATGTTTAGGAAGAGAGACAGGCATGTGCAAAGTCTGGGACAAGAGGAGGTGTGGTGAATTTAGATGACTAAAGTAGTTCACGATGGCTGGGGCACAGAGTTGGGTGGGGATAAAGAGGCCAAGAATTGGAGGAGATGGTGTTAGACAGGAAAACAGGAACAAAGTGACACTGTGTCTTGAAGACAAGTGAAAAGCTTGGAGTTTATTCCTGAGGATGAGGGAGATGTTAAAATGTTTTATGTAGAGTTATGACATTTTTATTTTTGAGAAGTGGCTTTGGCCATCACAATAATTCAGGGAGAGATCAAAGTAGCCTGAACCAGGATGATACAAAATAGATAGAGAGACGTGATTAATTAGACTTAGGAGAGGAAGAGGTGAGGGAGTGAGAGGAGACAGGATGATTCCCAGGTTTCTGGCTTTAGTTGCTGCATGGATAAGAATGCCACATACAGGGGCTTCCCTGGTGGCACAGTGGTTAAGAATCCGCCTGCCAATGCAGGGGACACGGGTTCGAGCCCTGGTCTGGGAAGATCCTGCATGCCTTGGAGCAACTAAGCCCATGCACCACAACTACTGAGCCTGTACTCTAGAGCCTGCGAGCCACAACTACTGAAGCCTGTGCGCCTAGAGCCCGTGCTCCTCAACAAGAGAAGCCACCACAGTGAGAAGCCCGTGCACTGCAACGAAGAATAGACCCGCTAGCCACAACTAGAGAAAGCCCGTGTGCAGCAACGAAGACAAAACACAGCCAAAAATATAAATAAATAAAAAGAATGCCACATACAGAGGAAGGGAATTAAGGTGGGGGAAATGAGTTTGATGTTGGACATCCTGAGTTTGAAGTAGATTGTTGAATATATGGTTTTGAAAGTTAGGAAAGATAAATAGCCAAAAGATTTAGGTTAGGTATCCATCAGCATATAGAGGCCAAAGTGATAGGTGAAACATCCCAGGAATAGTATACAGGGCAAGAAGAGAGTAGACCCTAGGATGGAACCCTCACAGCATCGACACTTAAGGATTGAGATGAAGAACAGCAGTAGCCAAGAGAATCACGAGGATGACCATGAGGTAAGAAAGAAAAACAGATGAGTGGTGTCTGAGGAAATGGCCAGTGCTGTCAAACACTGAGTAACATAAGGAGGGAGTATTGTCCACTTGATTTGTCAACAAGAGGTGGCTGGTGTGTAAGAAGAGTCCAGAGGATTGATGGGAATAGCGGCCAGATTGCAGTGGGCCAACTGTCAAGGAGGTGTGAGGACATGGACACAGCACTGCCCGTGGGCACTCCATCCCACGGCGTGAGAACCACCTGCAGAGCCCTTCCATTTACCGATGCCTGGGGCCACCTCTCCAAGGGTAAATTTACATGATGTGTTACTTTTCTCTTCCTGCTGGGACAAATGGCCATAAACTTAGTGGCTTAATACAACACAAATGTATCTCACAGTTCTGTAGGTCAGAAGTCCTCTGGGGTCTCATTGGACTAAACCCAAGGTGTCAGCAGAGCTCTGTTCCTTCTGGAGACTCCAGGGAAAATCTGTTTTCTTACCTTTTGCAGCTTCTAAAGGCCCCCTTCATCCATCTTTGAAGCCAGCAATGTTGTTTCTCTCTGCTTCTTCCACAGTTACTCTCTTCTTCTGCCTCCCTTTTGCCACCTTTAAAGACCCCCATGATTATCTTCTGGGGTCCACCTGGAGAATCCAGGACAACTCCACACCTCAAGATCTTAACTTAATCACAAGGAAGGTAACAGGTCCTAGGGATTAGGACATGGACACCTCTGGGAGGCCGTTATTATGACTACACATATGGGCAAAATTTTAAACCCCAGGTGATTCTTCTGAGCAGCCAGGATTAAGCAACCCTAGAGGGAGAAAGAGGATGATAATGGAATTGATAAAGAATTTTTTGTCTTTGTTTTGCTTTTAAAAATGAGGTGTGCAGTAGTAGAAATAAAGAAGACAATCATTTCAATTCCTAGCTGTTTTTATCCACTGGAGTCTTAATAGTGAAATCATGTTAAAGAAGAACAATTTTTACCTGATACTTTTTTTTTTTTTTTTAAAGATTTATTTTTTTATTGATTAATTGATTGATTGATTGATTGCTATGTTGGGTCTTCGTTTCTGTGCTAGGGCCTTCTCTAGTTGTGGCAAGCGGGGGCCACTCCTCATCACGGTGCGCGGGCCTCTCACCATCGCGGCCCCTCCTGTTGCGGAGCACAGCTCCAGACGCGCAGGCTCAGTAATTGTGGCTCACGGGCCCAGCCGCTCTGCGGCATGTGGGATCTTCCCAGACCAGGGCTCGAACCCGCGTCCCCTGCATTAGCAGGCAGACTCCCAACCACTGCGCCACCAGGGAAGCCCTACCTGATACTTTTTAAAGTCTGCCCAGAGCTGACTCTTTCCTTCTTCTTCCCTTACTCAAAACATGACATATTTTATGAAGCTTCCAAACCCATAGTTATAATTAAAAAGACAAGCAAAAGATACGCAGTTGCATGCTCAAGGTGAGCCTGCAGATACCCAAACCTAGATTTATGGAAAATGAGCTTTTCAGAGACAGAAACTGAAGAGGCTAATCTGAAATGAAACTCAATTTTCTCCAAGACAGCGGCCTGAGGTTACTTGAGACCAGTCTTTTGTCAGCACTGGGGACTCAGAAATGAAAGCGTGCAGAGATGATCAAATGCCAAGATTGCCATATTGCGCAGGGAAGGCGAGCATGTGTTTTGGTTGGAAGGGGGAAGAGTGTTCAATTAATCCTGAAATGTTTGCAAAAACAAATGATGGGCAAAAAAGGAAGCTCAACTTGAAAGGGGTGTGATTCTTTATGAAAGAGCCATCTCTACCAGTCTGGCAGCCGCAAAATAAACATGTGAGCCAACCAGGCCAGAGCAGATAATTGGGAATGAGCAGCAACTCATGGACAGTTTTCATTAAAACCAAGGCAGGTGGCAGACGGGCGGGCCTCAGGGGCTGGCCTCGGCGGCCCAGCACTGTGGGCTTGGGGGAGATTGGGCCATGCCCCTCCTGGTCTTCCAGGGGCCCAGGGACCAGCCGCTCCCCTTCCACACTGGGGCCAGGATGGGAAGGCACACCTCCAGACCGTGTAAGCGTCTGCGCTCACCTCAGCTCCTGGCCAGGAGCAGAGGAGCACAGGGCCAGGGTAATTAAGGCCCCTGGAGGGATCCCACAGCCCTGTCAAAGTGAGGGGAGTCCTTGCTGCTCCTCAGACCCTTCCCTGTACTGGGCGCTCCCAAGACTGCAAAGGATTTGAGGGTTGCCTTGCTCTTGACCCCTTATATACAGCAGACAAAGAGCCACCAAAATATATATATATATTCTATTTAAGCAATTGTCTCATTGTTATACAAAAACATGAATATTTGCATAATTCAATGAAGGCAGAGTGCTGATCTACACAGAACAAAGGCTGGAGTTTACAAGGGCACCTTCGCCACTGTCCTCGTGGTCGAGCCTGGGTCATGAAATAACCGAGCCTGTGTGGCCTGACTTGTGCCTACTTGACAGGAAAGCACCAATTTGACAGCAGTGATGCATCCAATTCCCTGAGGAGGGCCCCTTCATAACTGCTCTGCATCGACCCAATAGAATATTTGATTTGTGCGGCTGTGAAAAGCACTGTCGACTGCCAGATTGAAGTGAACATGTTGGAACGGACATAGTCAAATATAAGGTGAGCCAAAATATTCTGAGGCTTCCGGACTCCTGCCCCGCCTCCCCGCTGCCTGTTTCCTCCTGAGAATTCGATGCCCTAACAGGGGTGGGTCTATGTTCAGCCTTCGCACCCCACACCCCTTCCAGGCCTCACTCTTCTCCCAGCCACTGCTCCCTTAAAACCACTACTCACCATTCAGCAGAGCCGCCTTCCTTTTCTGCTTTGGGCTCTGTTGGCCTGCCCACCCTGCTCCTCCTGGGGCAGAGCTGGATCACAGAAGACAATGTCAGGACCCATCTGACTGGAGGAACCAGACTTTCTCACCACGTGCTGTTGGCTGACTGCATCTGTCTGCCCAGAGCTGCCTCTGCTCTTGGCGCTCCGGGGGGCCCTCTCCTCAAAGGCAGGAGTTGCTCCAGGGGAGGGGCTGTCTGGAAGTGGTTGTGTCCTCCTGAGAGATGCAGTCTACTTTGTTACTGGACTATATGCTTCCAGACTTTCTCCTGTGCATTTATACATACCTGCAAAGAGGCTGGTGTGCAGATCAGCTGCCCATTTGCTCTTCCCCTGCTCTGCCTCTGTACCTGCGGGAAGCTTTGCTCTGGTGGAAGGCTGGAGGATAGGAAGCAGGAAGAAGCCTTCGTCTGCTTCCTGTGGCATCTCCTCCATAGTCTCGGAACCCACGTGGCAGGTCTCCCAGGTTCACCTCTGGAGTATGACCCTGATTCTGAAGGCCTATCAGTACCGTCTTCTCTCCTTGTCCCTCTAGCAGAGGGATGGTGGCAGCTTCCTGCTGCTGCTGATCACTAGATGATCTCAAGGTCTTCTATTTGCTCCTCTGTTCTTCTGTCTCCTAAACCAATTCTCTGTACTAAGTTCACTCATAAAATCATCTTAACCATTTCTAAGTGTACAGTTCAATAGCATCAAGCATATTCACCTTATTGTAGATTCATTCTAAGTTCTAGAGAAGTTTCTTATTCTCCTGGTTGATATAGCTCTTGGAATAGTTTTAAAAAACAGATTCTCAAAATAGAATTCTGGTTTGGGTTGCTGGCCTATTAGAGCATGGATATACTGATGATCTCCTTGAAAATGGAAGTCATATCTGGCATGCAGTGGCAACATCTTCACTTAAATTATCACCTAAAGATTGCCTGGGATCATGTGCCAGTTAAGACAAGGCTTTGGGAAATCAAATGACTCCTGCACTCAACTGGTGTAAGCTGTTAGGTGGCCGGCTGCTTCTAAAGGTTCTAAGAGCTTTCAGAAAGGAAACTATAAGCTCAGGCACAGAACCACTGAGCTGCTTTGATGTCTTTAAAAAATCTCTTATTTCTAGTAGCCACTGGTTAGACATGTCTGAAGATTTGGTCCCAAATCAAAGAGTACATGTTACAGAATAACATTGTAAGCTGAGTACAAAACCTAGCCGTGTCTCATATATTAACGTCAGGGCATTAGTTGCAAAGGCGTGGGATCCTGAGCCTTGAGAGGGGGACATTTGAATGGTCTGACAACACTTAGAACCTTGGAGGCAGTCCGTCTTCCCTTATCTCTGGAAACTAGCCTTCCCTTGCTTAAAGTCAGTGTAATGTAATGTAATAATCCTACCTTAGGCAACTTTTGCAATGGGATACTATTCTCAAGACCCATTCCTACTAGCTCTTACTGCCTCTGGACCAATAAATAGAATCCGATCCCACTGTAGGGGGAGAATTGCAAGGTGTGTTCTGGGAAAAGACATCCTATACACCAAAGGAAGTATATGCTCTTGCTAATTCTTATGAGCAGGAACCTGGAAAACAGCTGCACAAGCAGATTCTAAGGCTAAAAGCCTAAGAATAGAAAATAAAATTAGACGAGGCTGAATTTGTCAATAAGGATCCACTTACTCAAGATTCCAGACAATGTTCTAGCTCATGCAGCTAGAAATAGCTTCAACAGTTTCCTTGATTGGTTGACTTAGCCTTGGATTCAACTGCTTACATTCAATTACATCAAGATGCCCAAACTTCCTTGCTATAATGAACTTTGCATATTTCTGTCAGTACCATTGTCCATGGATTTAGGGAATGGCTCATTTATCATGATGGTATTTCACACAACATTCTGAGCAAGGCATACATTTTATAGTGAAGGGGGTACAGCAGTGGCTTCACACCCATGGAATTCACTAGCCTTGACACATAACTTAATTGCCCTGAAGTAGCTGGCCTGATAAAATGGCTTGTTACAGACCCAGTCACAGTACCAGATGGGAGATCACACCCTGTGAGGCTGGGTACGGTCTTATAGGATGCAATACATGCTTTAAACTCAAACAAATGGTCAGTGCTCTTTCTTCTGCAGTCAGAACACATGGGTCTGGGGACCAAGAGATGAGGACTGGCCCCACTCACTATGATACCCATTCTCAAAGATTTGCTTACCGTCCCTGCAATCTTGGAGGTGTTCCCAAGGGATGATTGCTTCCACAGGGAAGAGGAAGGGGAGACTGCCAGCTAGCTAGTGGGATTTCCGCATGTTATTGGATCAACAGAGAAGGGGGTTGATTTTAATTATCAAGGGGAAATTGGGTTGCTACTACACAGTGGAGGCAAAGAGGCCATTGTTGGAGCCCAGGGATAATCTTAGGTGTCTCTTATTACTTTCAAATAAAAATCAATAGAAGAATAGAGCGAACCAAGAAAGGCATAGCCACTAAAGACTCAGAGCCTCCAGGAATTGATTTTAGTCACCCCAGGGGGTCAAGAACCCCAACCAAGTGGAATGCTGGCTAACAGCAAAGTGACAGGGAATGGGTGGAGGAAGGAGGAAGAGATAAACATCAAATGTGTCTCATGACCAGTGACAGAAATGATAGCTTTAGCAGCTGTGAATATTTTGTATATGTCGATCGTTCAATTTTTTTTTCCTTTTTTCTGTTCTCTTTTCTTATTTTTTACACTAAGTGTCAGAGGTGTTTAAGTTTACAACTACATCAGTAGACCACCAGACTATGAGACGCCACATCCAGACCTTTGGGAAGGATCATGTCAACCGGAAGTTATACACTTGAAGTGAATAATGGCAATGAAGGGACTTTGGGTCTCCCCTTGTTGAGAGGGTGAGAGCATTTTTGGCTTATATGACACATGCTTCATGTCAGGCAGATGAGAATGGACACCAGGTTGCAAAAGGGATACAGTGTGTAGGTCAACAGCCTGTTTCCTTTCATAGCCACTCCCTGTCCTCTTCTGCTCTATTCTGTACTTCAGGGAACTACATTTCTCAGGCTCTCTTTCCCCCTGGCTGCTGAGTAGATATGACCAGTAGGTTATGATAAGGCAAGATTGGACGGTAGGAGGAGGAGAGAAGGCGAAGCTATTTCTCTGCCTCACCCTGCTCCTTGTGGCATCTCTGTAATGGCTGCAACTCCTCCATGGCTTCAGCTCCCACGAGACAGACCCACCATGTACTTAAGTGACTCTGGTGATACTGTCTCCTTGGCCTGCCTCTCCAATGTAGGGGTGCTTTTCGCCTTTGTAATCAATTCCCTGCATTAAATTCTCTTCCTTTTAAATATTTATAGGACTTTTTATTTTTCTGGTTGGACCATAATTGATAGAGTTTGTTTTGTTATATGATAAAAATAAGCTATATAAGATCCACAGACAGGGCTTCCCTGGTGGCGCAGTGGTTGAGAATCTGCCTGCTAATGCAGGGGACACGGGTTCGAGCCCTGGTCCGGGAAGATCCCACATGCCGCGGAGCGGCTGGGCCCATGAGCCACAACTACTGAGCCTGCGCGTCTGGAGCCTGTGCTCTGCAACAGGAGAGGCCACGATAGTGAGAGGCCCGCGCACCGCGATGAAGAGTGGCCCCCGCTTGCCGCAACTGGAGAAAGCCCTCGCACAGAAATGAAGACCCAACACAGCCAAAAATTAAAAAAAAAAAAAAAGTAAATGTGCTTTAAAAAAAAAAAAAGATCCACAGACATAGAAAAAAAACTTATGGTTACCAAAGGAGAAGGGGGGGAGGGATAAATTTGGAGTTTGAGATTAACATATAGACACTACTACATATAAAATTGACAACCAACAAGACCTACTGTATATCACAGGGAGCTATACTCAATATTTTGTAATAACATATAAGGGAAAAGAATATAAAAAAGAATACATATATATAAATACACACACACAACTGAATCACTTTGCTGTACACCTGAAACTAACACAACATTGTAAATCTATGCTCCAATAAAAAAATTAACTATATATTGTTCAACAACTTGTTCTTGAACCCTACAATGTATCAGGGACACCCTCTATTTCAGACAAACAGATCTCTCTTTTTTTTTTTTGAGATATAGTTCACATACCATAAAATTAACCCTTTTAAAGTTTACAACTCAGTGGTTTTTAGTAAATTGTTCACAAAGTTGTGTAACCATCACCACTATCTAATTCCAGAATATTTTCATCACTGCCCTAAGAAACTCTATCTGTATTCATTAGTAGTCACCTCCCATTGCTTCCCTCTCCCCAGTCCCTGGAAACTATCAATATATTTTTGTCTCTATGGATTTGCCTCTTCAGGACATTTCATATGAATAGAATCATACAATCCATGGCCTTTTGCGTCCAGCTTTTTTCACTTAGCATAATGTTTTCGGAGTTCATCCACACTGTAGCATGAATCAGTGCATCATTTCTGCATATGCCTGAATAACATTCCATTGTATGGATATACCACCTTTTGCTTATCCATTCATTAGCTGATGGACATTTGGGTAGTTTCCACTTGTTGGCTATCATGAACAATGCTGCCACGAACATTTGTATACAAGTTTTTGTGTGGACATATAGGTTTTTATTACTCTTGGTTATATCCTGCTAGGTCATAGGCAACACTTTGTTTAACTTTTTGAGGAACTGCCAAGTATTTTCCAAAGCAGCTGTACCATTTTATACTTCTAATTCATTCTATTTAAAAGCTACACAAAATTCCACAATAAAGCAACATAGATTTTTCTATAATTAATTTAGCACTTCCTCTATTGAAATACATTTAGGTGTTCTCCATTTTTTCATAATCACAATCATCATTCATGAACACCTAATTTTGTGCACCTCCATAGATATAGGCATTCTTGCACTTGAAATTGCTATGTCCATCTAATTTTTGCTTTTAAATATTTTGCTATTTAAATTCTTGCCTTTTAAATGGCTTTTTAATTTTTTATTATTTCAAGTTTTGCTTTGAAATGTGCCAGACTGCCCCCAAAAGGTTGTTACCAAGCCATACTCATCCAACAGTGTATGAGAGAGACAATTTTCCCACCTCCCTGCTAACACTGCATATGGTTTTGTTTTTGTCAGCCTGACAGAGGAAAACTTTGTTTTCTTGTTTTAATTGCATTGCTCTGATCACTAGTGGGAGTGAGCATTTTTTCAAGTACTCATATATTTATTACCCAAACATAAATAGCTAGACTGGGTGATTTCTAAAAGCCTTCACAGCTATAAAATCTGATTTGTATGATTTATGCTCTGGCAAGAAGCGATGGTTATGGCGATGCTGGCTGCAGCTGGGACTGGCTTTATGGAGCACGTGACTGTTTAATTGTGTTTCGCAGGTGCTGCAACAGGCCCTCATGCTCACCGATATCCTCCCACGGGATGCCACTGATAGAGCCACATCTCTTTCTATTTAGCCTAGAAAAAGATGCCAGTGCCTCTAGGAAAGGTACCAGTTAGCACAACCAAGGGGATCAGAGCAAGTTTGGATTGAAATTAGGAAACTGAGAGGGCAAAAGTTCATAGAGGGCTTCCCTGGTGGGGCAGTGGTTGAGAATCTGCCTGCCAATGCAGGGGACACAGGTTCGAGCCCTGGTCTGGGAAGATCCCACATGCCGTGGAGCGACTAGGCCCGTGAGCCACAATTGCTGAGCCTGTGCGTCTGGAGCCTGTGCTACGCAACAAGAGAGACCGCGATAGTGAGAGGCCTGCGCACCGCGATGAAGAGTGGCCCCCACTTGCCGCAACTAGAGAAGCCCTCACACAGAAACGAAGACCCAACACAGCCATAAATAAATAAATAAATAAATAAAATTAAAAAAAAAAAGTTCATAGAAAAAAGAACCTGGAAGACTGAAGGACAGAATTGACCTACTTCTTTCTCCTTTTAACCTAAAGCCAACTATTTACCCGAGGGGAGATTGCGATGCAATGAAATGGGCCTTGAATCTAGAGTCAGAAGATTAAGGGTCTAGTCCTGACTCAGACACTCATGTGGGAGCTTGGGGCATTTCCATGACTCATTTTTCTAGCCTATTAAATGGTAATATTCTCTATTACACCAAATTATTATAAAGTTCAAATAAGAGAACAAGTGAAAATCCAGTGAAAAAAAGAAGTGTTCTACCTAAAAGCCAGCCCTATGGGTTCTTCTCTCCGACATCCAGTAGTTGAGGAAGCGGCATAAACTGGCCAGGAGTCCAGACGGAAGCGCCTGGCAACTTGACTCCTCCCCCTGGCTGGTATTCCAAAGCAACTCTTAGAAGCACGCAGGTCAGAAGAGCCACCCTCCACCCATGCTTCCCCATTCCAGCATTCAGCATACCTAGGCTCCGGCACCTGTGCTAGCCTCTCTTCATCTCCTAAAAAGATGAAGACCATCGATTAGGGACCTACATGGGCTTTGTTTCTGTTTCACTATTTCTCGGGTTATCTTATTCCACTGTTTTCCTCGTTGTTCCCATTATTTCACAAACTCTTCCACATTTCCTTGTAAATCAAATGCAGTGGTGGCTAAACTTGGAAGGCAGCTGGTGCGCTGACCTAGCTGTGTGCCAGAGATACTCAGCCATCCATGCAGAGTTCACACTCTCCGATCCATAATTTTAAATTGTGATCAGCATCAAGCATCAAGGGATCACATTTCCTGGACCCTTGACATCTAGATGTGACCGTGTGACTAGTTTTCACCCATGGACTGTGAATTGGAATCATAGATCTCATGTACTAATCAGAGTCTTTTAAAAGTGGGAACACCCACTTCACATTCTCCTTTATCTTCTGCCAGTTGGATGCAAATGATGACACGGCTTAGAGAATGGCTGAGCCATACAACGAAAGAAGCCTTGGTTTCTGGATAACCATGTTGAGGAAAGCTGACTTGCTTTTATTATTACATAAGTGGGAAATCAAATTCTATTATTTAATTTTGAAGTCTACTTGCTTCAGCAGCTACCATTACTTTAACATCCTGCCTGAAAACATTTCACCAACATGACCATTATAATAAGCCAGGTAACAGCAAACCTCATGACACTCCCAATAGATATCTTCCTTAGAGCCTAGAAGTTTCTTCAAACAGAAAGCTCATTAAATTATCCTCATGTCATAGGACAGCTCGATTCTATTATACCTTGCAATTCTTGGCTTGTGCTTTGAAAAGCTCTGAAGCATGAGAAACAGATGCTTTACAACAAAAAATTACAACAAACATGTTTATTGTGTCACTGAAAATTATCAGGAAGTATGAAAGATTCAAAGAAATATTGTAAGAACAGAATCAGTCTTGTCCAGGAGCTTATAATTTAAATGGAAAGGCAAGACGCTCATACAAATAACTCGACTTCAGGATTGTGTGTCTGGTTGGTACCAGGAGTAGGTGCTCTAAGGCTTTTCAAGAGGGTGAGATCATTTTTATTGGGGGGGGGGCAATAAGGTAAAGCTTCATGGAGGATGGGATTTGAGCTGTGGCTTACAAGTTGAGTGGAATTAAGCTGTACAGTGGCCAATAGAAATTAAACTGGCAAGTCAAGTTACTGTTAGATGCTAGACATCTAGAAGGTCTTGTATGCCAGGCTGAAGAAGCTGGACATCATTATAAAGGCAACAAGGAGCTGATCATTTTAGGTCCCCCTTAATTCCCAGGATTTTAGAGCTAATTATATGACTTTCCCATAGCAAAAGCCATGACAGCTATCTATTTTTTTCAGAGATATACTCCAAGCCTCCTTTATTTTCCTATGGTCTATTTTCATGGTCCCTAAATTTTAATTATTGCTACCTTCACATTTTTGTTCCATCCCTATGTATCACTTGTGTATTTGTTATTTAATGTTTTTCTAAGTCTACTTCTAATTGAATGCTAAGCAAGAAATATCTATGAAATTACAGGGTAGACATACATGCCAGGTAAAATTTTTTTCTAATACATAGTCAAATAAATGCTTGCCTATTAAAATTTTTAGTGTTCTTCTGTTTATCGCTTACATGTGCTCAGTTCCCATTAGTGGTCTACAGATCACACTTGGAAAAACATGGTCCCACTGAACCATCACACATCTCTCCTGGGTGCCAACTCACTTACCTTTCCACATTCACTCCCCTACCTTGCTTTCTCCATTTTGGATTTAGTAACTGATGAGTAAGTAATGTTGCCATAGACAATCTTAGTGGTTCAACAAAATGAAAGTTTATTTCCTGCTCATGACACAGGTGGGACAGGCTCCTCTACCTTGTAGCTAAATCATTTGGAACACACAGCCTCCAGGGTCACCATGGGAGGGAAAAGAGAGAGGAGCTAAAGATAATGGTTTTACTGAAGGGCCAGGCCTGGAAATAGCCTCTGTCACTTCTGTACACATCCCATTGGCCATGTGGTCCCAACCCAACTGCAAGGGAGACCTAGAAATACAGCTGATCCCACAGATTACTGGCAGGCTCTAGGGTCTCTGCCATGGTAAACTAGATATACTGACCTAGAAAGCCCCTGGATCATTGCTCCAAAACTGCCTCCAGGACAGAGCTGGATGTCTCAGAATTAAAAGATCAGATGCATCTGGTGCAGGTATTTTTATCAAAATGGTCACTAAGGAATTCAAACAGCCAAGCCTAGCATTCATTCTCTGCATCTATCTCTCACCATTAAAAAGAGCAAACAGGGAAGAGCTTCAAGATGGCAGAAGAGTAAGACGCGGAGATCACAAATACATCAGAAATACATCTACATGTGGAACAACTCCTAAAGAACACCTACTGAACGCTGGTAGAAGACCTCAGACTTCCCAAAAGGCAAGAAACTCCCCACATACCTGGGTAGGGTAAAAGAAAAAAGAAAAAACAGAGACAAAAGAATAGGGACGGGACCTGCACCAGTGGGAGGGAGCTGTGAAGGAGGAAAGGTTTCCACACACTAGGAAGCCCCTTCACGGGCAGAGACTGTGGGAGGCGGAGGGGGGAAGCTTCGGGGCCGTGGAGGAGAGCGCAGCCACAGGGGTGCGGAGGGCAAAGCGGAGAGATTCCAACACAGAGGATCGGTGCCCAGCAGCACTCACCAGCCCGAGAGGCGTGTCTGCTCACCCGCTGGGGTGGGCGGGGCTGGGAGCTGAGGCTCGGGCTTTGGTCGGATCGCAGGGAGAGGACTGGGGTTGGCGGCGTGAACACAGCCTGAAGGGGTTAGCGCAGCACAGCTAGCCGGGAGGGAGACCGGAAAAAGTGTGCAGCTGCCGAAGAGGCAAGAGACTTTTTCTTGCCTCTTTGTTTCGTGGCACGCAGGGAGAGGGGATTCAGAGCGCCACCTAAACGAACTCCAGAGGCGGGCGCGAGCCGCGGCTATCAGCGCGGACCCCAGAGACGGGCATGAGACACTAAGTCTGCTGCTGCCACCACCAAGAAGCCTGTGTGCGAGCACAGGTCACTCTCCACACCGCTCCCCCCGGAAGCCTGTGCAGCCCGCCACTGCCAGGCTCCCGTGATCCAGGAACAACTTCCTCGGGAGAACGCACGGCGCGCCTCGGGCTGCTGCAACATCACGCCGGCCTCTGTCTCTGCCACCGCAGGCTCACCCCGCATCCGTACCCCTCCCACCCCCCCGGCCTGAGTGAGCCAGAGCCCCCGAAACAGCTGCTCCTTTAACCCCGTCCTGTCTGAGCGAAGAACAGACGCCCTCAGGCGACCTACACGCAGAGGCGGGTCCAAATCCAAAGCTGAACCTCGGGAGCTGTACGAACAAAGAAGAGAAAGGGAAATCTCTCCAAGCAGCCTCAGAAGCAGCGGATTAAAGCTCCAGAATCAACTTGATGTACCTGCATCTGTGGAATACCTGAATAGACAACAATTCATCCCAAATTGAGGCGGTGGACTTTGAGAGTAATGATATACATATTTTTTTCCCTTTTTCTCTTTTTGTGAGTGTGTATGTGTATGCTTCTGCATGTGATTTTGTCTGTATAGTTTTGCTTTTACCATTTATCCTAGGGTTCTGTCTGTCCGTTTTTGTTTTTGTTTTTTTTCTTTTTAAAAACATATTTGTTAATAATTTTTTTATTTTAATAACTTTATTTTATTTTATTTTATCTTCTTCTTTCTTTCTTTCTTTCTTTTCTCCCTTTTATTCTGAGCTGTGGGGGTGACAGGCTCTTGGTGCTCCAGCCAGGCATCAGGGCTGTGCCTCTGAGGTGGGAGAGCCAACTTCAGAACACTGGTCCACAAGAGACCTCCCAGCTCCACATAATATCAAATGGCGAAAATATCCCACAGATCTCCATCTCAATGCCAAGACCCAGATCCACTCAACGACCAGCAAGCTACAGTGCAGGACACCCTATGCCAAACAACTAGCAAGACAGGAACACAACCCCATCCATTAGCACAGAGGCTGCCTAAAATCATAATAAGGCCACAGACACCCCAAAACACACCACCAGACGTGGACCTGCCCACCAGAAAGACAAGATCCAGCCTCATCCACCAGAACATAGGCACTACTCCCCTCCACCAGGAAGCCTACACAACCCACTGAACCAACCTTAGCCACTGGGGACAGACACCAAAAACAACGGGAACTACGAACCTGCAGCCTGTGAAAAGGAGACCCCAAACACAGTAAGATACGCAAAATGAGAAGACAAAAAAACACACAGCAGGTGAAGGAGCAAGGTAAAAACCCACCAGACCTAAAAAATGAGGAGGAAAGAGGCAGTCTACCTGAAAAAGAATTCAGAATAATGACAGTAAAGATGATCCAAAATCTTAGAATTAGAAATGGACAAAATATAAGAAACGTTTAACAAGGACCTAGAAAAACTAAAGAGCAAACAAACAGTGATGAACAACACATTAAATGAAATTAAAAATTCTCTAGAAGGGATCAATAGCAGAATAACTGAGGCAGAAGAACGGATAAGTGACCTGGAAGATAAAATAGTGGAAATAACTACTGCAGAGCAGAGTAAAGAAAAAAGAATGAAAGGAATTGAAGACAGTCTCAGAGATCTCTGGGACAACATTAAATGCACCAACATTTGAATTATAGGGGTCCCAGAAGAAGAAGAGAAAAAGAAAGGGACTGAGAAAATATTTGAAGAGATTATAGTTGGAAACTTCCCTAATATGGGAAAGTAAATAGTTAATCAAGTCCAGGAAACATAGAGAGTCCCATACAGGCTAAATCCAAGGAGAAACATGCCAAGACACATATTAAACTATCAAAAAATAAATACAAAGTAAAACTATTAAAAGCAGCAAGGGAAAAACAACAAATAACACACAAGGGAATCCCCATAAGGTTAACAGCTGATCTTTCAGCAGAAACTCTGCAAGCCAGAGGGAGTGGCAGGACATACTTAAAGTGCTGAAGGAGAAAAACCTACAACCAAGATCACTCTACCCAGCAAGGATCTCATTCAGATTTGACGGAGAAATTAAAACCTTTACAGACAAGCAAACGCTAAGAGAATTCAGCACCACCAAACCAGCTTTACAACATATGCTAAAGGAACTTCTCTAGGCAGGAAACACAAGAGAAGGAAAAGGCCTACAATAACAAACCCAAAACAATTAAGAAAATGGGAATAGGAACATACATATCAATAATTACCTTAAAGGTAAATGGATTAATGCTCCAACCAAAAGACATAGACTGGCTGAATGGATACAAAAACAAGACCCGTATATATGCTGTCTACAAGAGACCCACTTCAGAACTAGGGACACATACAGACTGAAAGTGAGGGGATGGAAAAAGATAAGCCATGCAAATGGAAATCAAAAGAAAGCTGGAGTAGCAATTCTCATATCAGACAAAATAGACTTTAAAACAAAGACTATTACAAGAGACAAAGAAGGACACTACATAACGATCAAGGGATCAATCCAAGAAGAAGATATAACAATTGTAAATATTTATGCACCCAACATAGGAGCACCTCAATACATAAGGCAAATACTAACAGCCATTAAAGGGGAAATCGACAGTAACACAATCAGAGTAGGAGACTTTAACACCCCACTTTCAAAATGGACAGATCATCCAAAATGAAAATAAATAAGGAAACACAAGCTTCAAATGATACATTAAACAAGATGGACTTAATTGATATTTATAGGTCATTCCATTCAAAAACAACAAAATACACATTCTTCTCAAGTGCTCATGGAACATTCCCAGGATAGATCATATCATGGGTCACAAATCAAGCCTTGGTAAATTTAAGAAAATTGAAATCATATCAAGTATCTTTTCTGACAACAATGCTATGAGACTAAATATCAATTACAGGAAAAAATCTGTAAAAAATACAAACACATGGAGGCTACACAATACACTACTTAATAACCAAGAGATCACTGAAGAAAACAAGGAGGAAATCAAAAAATACCTAGAAACAAATGACAATGAAAACACGATGACTCAAAACCTATGAGATGCAGCAAAAGCAGTTCTAGGAGAGAAGTTTATAGCAGTACAATCCTACCTTAAGAAAAATCTCAAATAAACAACCTAACCTTACACCTAAAGCAACCAGAGAAAGAAGAACAAAAAAACCCCCAAGTTAGCAGAAGGAAAGAAATCATAAAGATCAGATCAGAAATAAATGAAAAAGAAATGATAGCAAATATCAATAAAACTAAAAGCTGGTTCTTTGAGAAGATAAACAAAATTGATAAACCATTAGCTAGACTCATCAAAAAAAAAAAAAAAGGGAAACGACTCAAATCAATAGAATTAGAAATGAAAATGGAGAAATAACAAATGACACTGCAGAAATACAAAGGCTCATGAGCAATTACTACAAGCAACTCTATGCCAATAAAATGGACAACCTGAAAGAAGTGGACAAATTCTTAGAAATGCACAACCTTCTGAGACTGAACCAGGGAGAAATAGAAACTATGAACAGACCAATCACAAGCACTGAAATTGAAACTGTGATTAAAAATCTTCCAACAAACAAAAGCCCATTACCAAATGGCTTCACAGGTGAATTCTATCAAACATTTAGAGAAGAGCTAACACCTATCCTTCTCAAACTCTTCCAAAATATAGCAGAGGGAGGAACACTCCCAAACTAATTCCACATGAGTAGCAGGCCAGCATCACCTTGATACCAAAACCAGACAAAGATGTCACAAAGAAAGAAAACTACAGGCCAATATCACTGAACATAGATGCAAAAATCCTCAACAAAATACTAGCAAACAGAATCCAACAGCACATTAAAAGGATCATACACCATGATCAAGTGGGGTTAATCCCAGGAATACAAGGATTCTTCAATACACACAAATCAATCAATGTGATACACCATATTAACAAATTGAAGGAGAAAAACCATATGATCATCTCAATAGATGCAGAGAAAGCTTTTGACAAAATTCAACACCATTTATGATAAAAACCCTCCAGAAAGTAGGCATAGAGGGAACTTTCCTCAACATAATAAAGGCCATATATGACAAACCCACAGCCAACATCGTCCTCAATGGTGAAAAATTGTAACCATTTCCACTAAGATCAGGAACAAGACAAGGTTGCCCACACTCACCACTATTATTCAACATAGTTTTGGAAGTTTTAGCCACAGCAATCAGAGAAGAAAAAGAAATAAAAGGAATCCAAATGGGCAAAGAAGAAGTAAAGCTGTCACTGTTTGCAGATGACATGATACTATACATAAAGAATCCTAAAGATGCTACCAGAAAACTACTAGAGCTAATCAATGAATTTGGTAAAGTAGCAGATTACAAAATTAATGCACAGAAATCTCTTGCATTCCTATACACTAATGATGAAAAATCTGAAAGAGGAATTAAGGAAACACTCCCATTTACCACTGCAACAAAAAGAATAAAATATCTAGGAATAAACTTACCTAAGGAGACAAAAGACCTGTATGCAGAAAATTATAAGACACTGATGAAAGAAATTAATGATGATACAAATAGATGGAGAGATATACCATGTTCTTGTATTGGAAGAATCAACATTGTGAAAATGACTATCCTACTCAAAGCAATCTACAGATTCACTGCAAACCCTATCAAACTACCACTGGCATTTTCCCCAGAAGTAGAACAAAAAATTCACAATTTGTATGGAAACACAAAAGACCCCGAATAGCCAAAGCAATCTTGAGAAAGAAAAACGGAACTGGAAGAATCAGGCTCCCAGACTTCAGACTATACTACAAAGCTACAGGAATCAAGACAGTATGGTACTGGCACAAAAACAGAAATATAGATCAATGGAACAGGATAGAAAGCCCAGACATAAACCCACACACATATGGTCACCTTATCTTTGATAAAGGAGGCAAGAATATACAGTGGAGAAAAGACAGCATCTTCAGTAAGTGGTGCTCTGAAAACTGGACAGCTACATGTAAAAGAATGAAATTAGCACACTCCCTAACACCATACACAAAAATAAACTCAAAATGGATTAGAGACCTAAATGTAAGGCCAGACACCATCAAACTCTTAGAGGAAAACATAGGCAGAACACTCTATGACATAAATCACAGCAAGATCCTTTTAGACCCACCTCCTGAAGAAATGGAAATAAAACCAAAAATAAACAAATGGGACCTAATGAAACTTAAAAGCTTTTGCACAGCAAAGAAAACCATAAACAAGACGAAAAGACAACCCTGAGAATGGGAGAAAATATTTGCAAATGAAGCAACTGACAAAGGATTAATCTCCAAAATTTACAAGCAGCTCATGCAGCTCAAAATCAAAGAAACAAACAACCCAATCCCAAAATGGGTAGAAGACCTAAATAGACATTTCTCCAAAGAAGATATACAGATTTCCAAGAAATACATGAAAGAATGCTCAACATCATTAATCATTAGAGAAATGCAAATCAAAACTACAATGAGATATCATCTCACAGTGGTCACAATGGCCATCATCAAAAAATCTACAAACAATAAATGCTGGAGAGGGTGTGGAGAAAAGGGAACCCTCTTGCACTGTTGGTGGGAAAGTAAATTGATACAGCGACTCTGGAGAACAGTATGGAGGTTCCTTAAAAAACTAACAACAGAACTACCAAATGACCCAGCAATCCCACTACTGGGCATATACCCTGAGAAAACCATAATTCAAAAAGAGTCATGTACCAAAATGGTCATTGCAGCTCTATTTACAATAGCCAGGACATGGAAGCAACGTAAGTGTCCATCGACAGATGAATGGATAAAGAAGATGTGGCACATATATACAATGGAATATTACTCAGCCACAAAAAGGAACGAAAGTGAGTTATTTGTAGTGAGGTGGATGGACCTAGAGTCTGTCATACAGAGTGAAGTAAGTCAGAAAGAGAAAAACAAATACCGTATGCTAGCACATATATATGGAATCTAAAAGAAATATGATCATGAAGAACCTAGAGGCAAGATGGGAATAAAGACACAGACCTACTAGAGAATGGACTTGAGGATACGGGTTGGGGAAGGGTAAGCTGGGACAAAGTGAGAGAGTGGCATGGACATATATACACTACCAAACGTAAAGTAGATAGCTAGTGGGAAGTAGCCACGTAGCACAGGGAGATCAGCTTGGTGCTTTGTACCACCTAGCAGGGTGGGAGGGAGGGAGACGCAAGAGGGAAGAGATATAGGGACATATGTATATGTATAACTGATTCACTTTGTTATAAAGCAGAAACTAACACACCATTGTAAAGCAATTATGCTCCAATAAAGATGTTAAAAAAAAAAAAGAGCAAACAGAGGTCCACAGTGTTTCTCCACTTTCACTGTACTTACCTTTCTCCCATTCAATCTCTAGATTGGAGTTTGAAAATAAAGGCTGTATTAGTTTCCTTTTGCTGCTGTAACAAATTACCACAAATTTGGTGGCTTAGACAACATAAATTTCTCATCTTACAGTTCTGTAGTTGAGACATCTGAAATGGGTCTCATTGGGCTAAAATCAAGGGTCACCAGGACTGATTTCCTTTCTGGAGGCTCTAGGGGAGGATCTGTTTTCTCGACCTTTCCACCTTCCAGAGGCCACCCACACTCTTTGCCTAGTGGCCCTGTTCTATCTTCAAAGCAGCAACACTGCACTGATTCATTCTCATATCTTATCACTCTGACACTGACTCTTCAGCCTCCTCTGTCCACTTTTAAGGACAACTGTGATCACGTTGAGACCACCAGGATAATCCAAGCTAATCTCCCCATCTCACAGTCAGCTGATTAGCAACTTAATTCCATCTGCAACCTTAATTCTCCTTTGCCAGGTAACATAACACATTCACAGGTCCTGGGAATTAGGACGTAGACATCTTTGTGGGGGGATTATTCTGCTTACCCACAGAGACCCACAGGCCATGGGTTTTATCAGCCTAGTGTTTTCTTTTTCTTTCCTCTTTAAAAAAAAATATTTTAAAAAATTCTTTTAGAAATTTAAGTTAAATGTTTTTAAATTGGGAGATTCTGTATATTTTTAAAATATCCACATCTAGAAACCTCAGAGACCTAGAAACAAGGACCTGGATTTCCTCATCAAAACAAAGGCTGGTGCCCAGAGTCACTACCTCCTTTAAATGGGGCATGGGGCTCCCAGGCTGCAGTGGTCTCCACCTCTTCCTATTGCCACGTGCTCCTGGCCCACTTCAGCTTATGTGACCTGCCTTGCCCCTTCAAATTTGCAAACTCTGTACCAGGTATCTAATTACATCTAGGTCGCAGACGACCGTTTTACTCTCTGTTCTGGACTTTAGGGACCTTCATCGTCTGTTGGCAGCACGTCCTCCCGTTCAGAATTCTTCCATCTACACAGAGGTGTCCTGGCAGCCCTCCCTTCTGACTCTAGAAAGTAAATCAGGCCCACGTCTTGGGAGTGGTGTGGTATGTCTGGATGATCACAGGCATTCACAAGCCCCTCTCGGGCCTCTACATCATACATCTCCTCGAGAATCAGGGACCTAAGTGCGTGCTGGAGCAAGGGACAAAGTTTTAATTTGCTGTCGCTCCATCAACACCCACCCCCTCTTCCTTTTTCTCTTCAGTCCTTGGTACAAGCTCTCCTCTAGTGAATTTCTTTACTCTGACAACAGGCCCGCTGCTGGCTCCCAGCCAAGCGGCACGCTGGCTTTCACTGTCCTCGTGGGCCTAAGTGAAGGTTATCTCACTCTGTTTCACTTGCAGATGCTCACAGATGCGGCGCTGGCGTTAATAACACCGCCGGCCCGGCCGTTCCATCTTCATCAGTGGCCATGCATCACGCGCAGATGATAAGCTGCCTGGACTGCCGGGGAGAGGAACTCTTCATTACCCAGGTCGGGCTGCGGGGCCTCCACACCAAATACCTGAAAATCACATTAGCCCGGCAAAATCTCTCCCAGTCACACAAACAGTGGTTGGAAGAAAGAGACCGTAAAGATCTCAATTGTGTTGAAACTCTTACAAAGGTCATGGCAGCAAGAGACAAGGCCGACAGCTCTGTCACTGAGTCGAGAGCTTTCCCCGCCACTGCTGCATAAAACCTGTAATGTTATTCACTTAAGATTTTCCTTAGATCAACTCAATATTGATTTGCTTTTCTTTAGCCCTAACCTAAGCAATAATAACCATAAAATTGAGCTTAGATGTGCTGGTTATACTTTTTTAAAATACACATTAAAATGGGCATGTTTGTTTAATTAATTAAAATTAGGAGATGATTAATATTCAAATAAGAAATGTTGATTCACGTATTCTCTAAAGTTATCTTACATGCTCTTCATTGGATGCAAACCATATCACGTTTTGGAAAACATGGATCTAATCTATCCTCCCAGCTCAGAATAGAATTTCACCTGAACTAAATGATCAGATTACCCCGTTCCATTCTCTAGGCTCTCTGGGTAGAGTTCCCAAAATTCTGAGGGTACCAATGCCCACAGGTACCAGCAACATTGAGAAGTCCTTTCTGACATCTCACCTAAATATTTCCATCTATAGTTGATAGTGGCAGAACTAGGAATTCTAGACCACTCAGCAAATGGCTCTAGAAGCAGTCCATCTCTAATGCAGCAGTTCCTAGACGGCATGGCAGAAACCAGCTTGCAGCTAAAGGCTCCAAGTTTAGAGATGGACATGGCCCACATTTTAGAGGTGGACAATTAAGAAAAGAAGCAAGTTAAGAAGGAGAAAAGAAGTGTGAGTAGGTTGAGGTAGACTGAACAACTATATCCTAGAGCAGAGGTTGGCAAACATTTTTCTGAAAGCGCCAGAAGGTAAATGTTTCAGGCTTTGCAGGACAGATGGTCTCTGCCATAACTACTAACCTCTGTCAATGTAGTGTGAAGGCGGCCATGGACAGTACGTAAACAAACAGGCATGGCTGTGCTCCAGTAAAACTTTATTTACAAAAACAGGCGGGGGCCATAGTTTGCTGACTCTTGTTTTAGTGGGCTGACTGATGAGATTCACTCAATGCAGATGGCAACCTCTCTTGATGTATTAGTCAAGTTCCTCCAGAGTAACAGAACTAATAGTACATATATTTTTAATATTTATATTATCATAAATTTTATATATATAATTCATATATGTATGCAAACATATGTGATTTAAGTGTATAAAAATGTATAATTTATACATATAGAAAAACAAATAAAATTTATATATGTATAAATCATATACATATATAAATTATACATGTATAAATTAGAGAGAGATCGTTATTATAAGGAATTAACCCACATGATTATGGGAACAACAAGTCCCAAGATCCGCAGGGTGTGTCAGCAAGCCAGAGACATAGGAGAACTGACAATTTAGTTCCATCAGAGTCTGAAGGCCTAAGAACCAGGAGGGCCAATGATGTGGGCCCAGCCTGAAGGCTGGAAGACTTGAGACCCAGGAAGAGCCAGTGTTTCAGCTGGAGTCCAAAGAATGGGGAAAAAGCCAATATCCCAGCCCAAAGGCAATTAAGCAAGAAGAATTCTTTCTTACTCAGGGGAGGGCAGCCTTTTTGTTTTATTCAGGCCTTCAACTGACTGGATGAGGCCCACCCATCCATTGGGGCGTGCAATCTGCTTTACTCTGCCTGCAGATTTAAATGTTACTCTCTTCCAAAAACACCCTCACAGTCACACCCAGAATAACATTTGACCAAATATCTGGGTACCCCATGGCTCAATCAAGTTGACACATAAAATTAACCATCACTCCTGGCAAGGTTCTGTCCTTGGCCCTAGGGCTGGAAGTTGTCAGACAAAGATGAAGTCCCAGATTTGCAAAGAAGGCAGAGCTGAGTGACAAGTTGGTTGTGAGAGATTTGATAAATTTCTGAAAGATTCTAAGGATGGACACAACTTATGAAATAAAAGGCTGTCAGAGCTGGACAAAACCCTTCAAGATCACGAAGCCCAAATCTTTCATTTTTCAGAAGCCCAAATCTTTCATTTTTCAGATAAGAAAGCTAAGCTTTAGAGAGGTCTAAAACAAAATGACAAAAGGGTTGAATAAGAAATTATACACCACAAGTTTTTAAATTAATTTCAGAAGTGGAGAACAGGAGAGATTTGACTAAACTGCATGTGGTTCACATGCAAAAATAAATCTAGGAGTTTACTTACAACAGCTCAGTGAGGGTTAATAGTATGATGCAAGTCCCAACAATGGTTTTGCAGCCTCAACATGGTTCAGTGGAAGAAGGGTACTCCAATTAAGGGAAATAATATTTCCGTATCACTTTGCCCCGGCAAACTGCTTCTGAAGTACTGCTTTCCATTGCAGACCACACACTTTAGCAGTGGCAGAATTATTACTAGGGAGGGTAATGACCCGCACTCTTTGAGCATCCTCTGTGGCCAGGCCAGGCAGAGACAGGGCATTTCTGGTACTTCCATAATAGTAACCTGCTAAGGTGGGTGCTGCGGGTGGTGATGAAGGCTCAGACTATTTTAATATAGAAACACAACAGTTTTGTTTTTCTTCCCTTTCTTTACTGCCCTAGGTAGGTTTGAAGTTTAAGTCCCACTTCACCCTACTCTTTCAGAGAAGGTGAGCTAGCTTTCCATTGATTTGAACTCTTGTACACAGGAGTGGGGGAGCTGATCAAAGAGAAGCTGTCCAAGAAGACAAAGGGGTCTCTGCCCAGGAATCGTTGGGGGATGGAGCACCAGGAAGGGCACCACTTGAGCATTGAGAGTGGGAGCCTCCACTCAAGGGCGCAGCACCCATCACTGTCCTCAGAGACTATGCTGGCCAGTCCCTGAGAGAGATTCCTTGGGAACTTCACTTCACTGGAGACCACCAAGCACATGGTCAAGATCTTTCCTGGTTTTCTTCTGATTCACACTGGACATCATACGAGTGGGGTAGGGCTCCCACATGCCTGTACCAATGGGGAATAATCTGAACCAGTGGAGAACGCCTGAGCTTGTACAATAATAACTCCCCCATTATAGCGCTTTCTCCCCATTTTCAGATGACGGTGCTGAGTTTCCAAAGTTAATGTACCAGCAGAACGAAACCCTTGTTTAACTCAAAGCCTATGCTTTGTCCACTATATTATACTCTTTTGATAAATGGAGTAAGTCTAAACAAGAGTGTCTAAGACACTAAGAATGCAGAGCCTAGGGCCGACTTCAGACTGAAGGCAGACAGGGAGGAAATGGATGTCTCCCTTTGAATATTTAAAGTGTTATTACCTGAAAAATAAATGAAACTGTTCTGTGTTATTCCATGAGTAGACCTTGAATCAAGTAGACATCACAAGGAGATAAAATTCAGCTGATAGCACTAGAGGGATACAATATGGAATGGACTTCTTCCCTGGGTAGTGAGATATCTGTCCCTGGATGTGTACAAGAGGTGCTGAGTGAACAGGTCATGGATGTGGAATACTGAGTAGGAGACTAGGTCTTGTTCTCTGCACTCTTTCCTTACACTAAGATTCTACGCTGCTAAGAAGTCAGGAATTTGGCAGAAGCTCAGAAACGTGACCTTGTTCCTGGCTCATGGTCCATGGTTCTGCTCACCCAAAGCAGCCAAAGTTCCTTATCACCAACGTATCCCTGGGAGATGCCCCCTGCCCTGCCTGCCTGCCTTCACTCTCTGAATTAGTGCATCAGCCCTGTCTCCCTCTGCCCCGAGAGCTCCTCAGCAGAATGTCTCAACCCAAGCTTCCCCTTGAACCTTCTGCTGCCTGACCCACATGCTTCAGGGGAGCCCTTGAATACTGGAGCCTGAGGGAATGCAGGTGTCATGGGGCAGGAAGTCAAGGCACTTGTCCAACAGTAACTTTCTGGCCCCAGGAGGCCCCTGCACAATGTGGGAACAAGCACCCTGCGGAATCGAGAGAAATGGCTGCTAGTTTAGCTGTGGGGAGACCCAGCTGTTGCGACCTAGGAAGGCACTTTACAACTCCGGTACTCGGGGCCCAGATGTGCAGGGGGTAGGGCTGGGCCTCCATGGTCCACTGCAGTGTGACATGCAGATTCCGGGATTCTGGGGGCGTCCCTAGGCCCACAGTACCTAATGCATGTCAGCCTTCCTGAGGGCTGGTTATAATTCCTGCACAGGAAACACATATCAATATTTTCACTTTAGTACTTTATTTTTAAAAGCAAATTAGAAAGGAAAGAAGATTCAGGAATGGACCAGGCTAAGGCAGAGATGGCTAGGCATCATTCCATCTGTGTTAGAGCCATAACCCCCCAGTATCTGTCCTCCAAGAACTGAAAACTGCTCCCCACCAGTGAAGGACCACAGCAGTATGGGGTGAGCCCCTGATGATGCTGAGATGGGGAGAGGAAGAAACCACCAGGGTTCATGGTGGTTTCATCCCCAGGGGAGAGGAGACCCAGGGACCTGGCTGTGGGGGTGGGAAAGTCACTTGGAACTCTGGGGAGACATATGGAACCTGACACTGGATAGTGTGGGGTTTACAATTCCTTCCTGGAAAAGGACCACCAACATCCCAGGTGCTCTGCTTCAAAAGGCCCCATTTAATGACCATAAATGAGACTGCTCCAAACAGCCCATCTGTCACCCAGCTTTTACAAATACTTCATTCTGTTCACATTCTATTCCCAAGGAAAGTGGTGACACAGAGGAGTTTGCCCACCACAAATCTGTCCATTTGAATGATGAACGAATTCCTCATGTCAGGTACAGAGAGACGGCTGAGACCATGGAAACCCCAGGGGGACCCGCCCTCAGAGAAGCCGCCTAGTTAGCTCTGGTGCAGAGTCACAGCTTCCTTCCTCTCCCTCCTTCAGCAAGTCATCTCCAAACGTGGGTGATGGGGCAGCCCTTCTCCACGGGGAGTTCTCCCCACTGACAGAATATCAGGGAAAGAAACTATAAAGAAGTGAGAAAGAAACGCTGCTCCTTACCTACCCTCCAGAGTGCAGGGCCTTCAACTCCTGGCTTTCCACTGCCCCTCTCTGTCCCCTTTCCCACTTTGGTTTCCAGATTTTAACTCCCCTCTGCTTTCCCCAGACCTCTTCCTGCCTCATCCAAGGAAAAGCAAGGACAGTATATGGCAGTCACCCCAGGGTCTCCCTGACTCCTGATCTAAAGCCCTGCTTACCTCTGCCGTGTCATGAGCATTGAAACGTTCAGGTGAACATAAATATCTATATTATTGGGTTGGCCAAAAAGTTCCATAAGATGTTACGGTAAAACCCAAACGAACTTTCTGACAAACCCAAACGCACTTTTTGGCCAACCCAGTATTATAAGGAGCCGGTTTTCTCTTAGACTCACACTCAGGGCATACTGCACAATTTCAGGGTTTCTCACTTAGCACATGCTTTTCAATAATTATGAGGAAGAAAGGTTTTCTTTCATTTTTGGTTTCCTCTATAATTTTTTCTACCCACTGGGCTATTACTGAAATAGTAGCATTGTATTCACTTCTGTTCCCTGAATTTTTCTCATTTAACAATGTATGCTGGAATTGTTCCCTGTTAGAGCTATAGAAGTAGATCGACAGTCCTAGTTCAGTCTTGTTAATGGCTGCACAGTGTTCCACTTTATACTATAATTTATTCCATCAGTTCCGTATTCCTGGGCATTTAGGTTGTTTCCAGACTTTTTTTATTCGACACAATGCTACTGTGAATATACATATATCTTTCAGCACACGTTCAAGTATATCCACAAGGATATATTCCTGGAAGTGGAATTGCTGGGTCAAAGGTATGCTCATTTAACATTTTTATAGATAAATACAGCTAGATAGAGTACATCATAAATATAAATCTTATCAATAGCTTGCAGAACTAAACTTCGGGCATTAACAGGTGAAAGTATCAATCCTTTGGGAACAGCTGCATATACACTCTTCACATCTTTCTACTTACCCCACACATTTTAGTTTCAAGGTGTTTGTGTTTTAGATGGCCTCTAGTTAAATAGAATTTTCTGGAATAATTGAAATACTGAGGTAGGAAAGGTTGCAGACTACTAAAAGGACAACAGAGCAGTGAGAGATCAATCTTACCTAGCTATTCCCAGTGGGTTGGCCAAAATGTTCATTCAAGTTTTTCCATAAGATGTTGCAGAAAAACCCGAACGGACTTTTTGGCCAACCCAATATTTTCTTCCCCCCTCAATCTGTGCCTGGCTTGTTAGAGACATTCAAAAAACAGTTGATGAATGAATGAATGAGTGCATGCATGAATGAATGATATAACTATGAAGACTTGTTCAAGGATCCAAGATCAGTGGTTTAAGCTTGGCCATTTTCATCTCCTTTTAGCTGCACCCTGGTGAATCAGTGCCCTTTAGATCTATTAGACTCAGTTTTGCCACTTTATGTATAGATCTATAGGCTTTGGGCTTTCATTTCAAAAATTGATTATATGCAGACAGTCTCAGTAGCCAAGAATGATAGGTTAATAGCCACATGCTGGTATATTTTGGAGTCGGATCAAGATCACTCAGCTCCTAATGCCTCATGATCTAGCAGAAAGGAGTTTGGAAATTGGAAAGGCTCTGAAAATGAGTTCTGGTTTGATCTACTCCCCAGCACTGAACACACAGAACAAGTAAAACTGTGGCTGCAGCAGCTACCCAGTCTTTCCCGTCTTGGATTGAAGGAAATAGAGCCCACACCTAAAACCTGTTAGACATAAACATAACCAAGAGCCATGTGACTTCAAGGTCATGGAATTTCTCCAAGTTTCAATTTCCTCATCTGTAAAATGGGGATAAAAATAGTCATGTTCATGGTAAAGTCAATTCAGGCATCTGTAAAGCAAACAAAGCTAGTATCTTTTTTTTCCTGTATCTGATCTAATCCTCCTCACAACCTCCACTGTCAACTGGGTAGTAAGTGAAAATAAATAAATAAGTAAATAAATAAATCCATCGAATCCAGTGACAATCAGACCAGTCCAACACTTAAAGGAGTTTCTTTCATTAATTCAGTCTCTTCCAGATTAATACCCAACTCACAGCATTTCACTCCCTCCTGTTCCTCCTCCCCATGGTGAGAGCTGGCCTTTGGTGAACTTCCTGGGTAATTAAGATCCATCTGGGCACGTCCTTGTACCATCTACTGACTCCTCTGGTCTCCCTTTTCTACCTGGATGCAGGGTGGCCTGCTGCCATCCAACAATGCTATCTGTCCCTATCTGTCTCTCATGTTTTGGTCTATTCTCTTGGCTAAATCAGGGGCTAGTGGAACTTCTTGGCTGACGTGAACTCAATTGGGCCCTTGCTGGAACTGTGAACCCCTGAAATCTGACTGTGACTCCCATTCAATCCTCAGACTAAGCTGCCAGCCTCATAGTCCTCAGCTGCAGTTTCACTTCATTCCAACCACTGTGAATCCATCTCCTCACTCCCATCTGCTCTACAATCTCTTCAGTCTGACTCTAAGCAGACTCTGAATCTCTCTTAAGATTACATTTCTCTCACTTAAAAAAAAAAATCTAATGGTAAATAGTCGAGGGTTTGTAGCTCCATGAAGTCATTAAGGATCCAGGCTTCCTTTGCTGGGCATGCTTCTTCTATGTTCAAGATCACCTCATGTTACAGAATGGCAGCCGAAGCTCCAGCTATTTTGTCCAGCTTCCAAGCAATAGCAAGAAGGATGGGGAGTGTCTCTCTGATGGGTCAGCTTCCTTTAAGGAGCCATGCCAGATGTTCTACTCAAATTTTTGCTTACATTTCATTGTCCATAATTTAGTTCTATGGCTATATCTATCTACAATGTAGTCTTTCAACTGGATGAATTTCTGCCCCCAAAGTAGGCTTCTGTTACTTTGGAAGACAAAGGAGTAAAAAGCTGGGAGATAGCCAGCCATCACCGCTGACCTATAGGAACTTGTGCATTTATTCCATCCCATTCAGGCTCTAGAGTTCTCACTCAGTCTTTCTCTCTGCTTCGCAACCTGGCAGCCCCAAGTTGTGGTTCATTCGGCAAGATGGTTTTCGCCATGAGTCCCAAGATATCTTCTGCTCCCAACTTGTACCTCCACCTAACAGTGCCCCCTCTCCCACAAACACACACATTCACATATCCCCCTGGACTCCAGCCAGAGCAAGCAAGGTCAGGACCCGCATGCTGCCACCACATCTTCCCCATATTTTATCCCCTTCTTCTTCCCACAACCCCAGGAACAGGATTTCCACTTCCTTTCCCTTTCTATACTTGACCTTCCCATATACCCACAACGCACATCCCACGGCCCTGCTTCCCTTTCCCAGATACGACAGGGGAGGGAATGGCCGCCAGGCACTGTGCGGGAGAAAAATTAAAATGCACCGGCTTAATATTTTGAAAATATTATCCCTATCGCACCTATATTCTTTTTTATTTATCAAGCACATGGTAAGCATATAGGCCTTTTGATGAAAAATAGCAGTGTCATGGGAATCAAAATGAGATAAAATATGGAAATCTCTTGCCATGATGCATGACATACTATATATGCTTAATAAATGTTAGCCATTATTGTTATTATTATTATTTAAGTAATAGGACACAGTCTGCCTCAGTCTTCTCTCTCCCAGACAGACATGCAGCATGCATGGCTCTGCATCACAGAGACATCATTATGCCCAATCACGGCCTTTTCTGTTTTGCTTGGTTTCAAACCCTATTTTCTGGAAACAGGAGGAATTTTTTCCTAAGGAAAGGAGGTAGTACTTAGAGACCTAACTCCTAATTAACTTTGTTACTGGATGCCCTGTAACTGTAAGCAAGTCATTTTCTTTAGGGAAGGGGGCTAATTGGAAGAAGGAAGATTGATGAAGGTTAGCATGGATGGCGATGTGGAATTATGGCTGGAGGCTGGGTCAGCTGAAGTCAGGCCGTTCCAAATTGCACCTTGTCGTGGACTCTAAATTATTTCTTATCTCCCACACTTTGTGTGTTTGTGTAACAACAGCTTGAGAGAGCGTATGAGTTAAATAAGGCAAGATGAGAATTGATCTATCGACAGTCAATCAGGGGGTTGGCTCAGGCAGACTGGGAGGGAGTTGCCAGTGGCTCTGGACTGGAATTGTATTTAAACAGATTTGAAAAAAGTGTTAGGAGGAAAACAGGGATGTACATTCAGCTTACTCAAGTGTATTTGGGCCTCGGAGTACACCAGGTGCATCGGATTTCCTAGGGTCGAGCAGGAAATCCCCAGAGATTGGCAGCTGTAAATAAGGAGGTCGTTTTAATGTAGGGAAAATATGAATAAGCAAATTTGTAAAGAGTTATGGTTCAGTTACGTTCAAGTACAGCACATAGACATCCAACAAAAATGTCAACAAATGCTTTAAATAGCCTCAGAAAACGACATAGCCAGGGCCCAGCCCTGACAGGGCAGGGCTTTCTCAGACCCAGGGAATTTCTAGGTTGTAGCAGATGAGCAGGGCAGTTGAGGCAGGAGGTGATGGGCAGGGTTTGGGAGGACAGGAAAGTGGCATTAGGGGTTCAGCATAGGAATGGGGTTCTCTGAAGAGTCTTGAGGCAAGTTGGTCCCCATTTCATCTAGTCTCCCACACAAACAAGCTGAATTAGGTGTAGTCAGCCAAATGTGGAAGTACTTATGTTGATTTTACATTTCAGGGGAGGGCAGTGTTCCTGGAGGGAAAGGACTCAGTAATATCTGAAATTCATCTACTATTGGAGGAGGAGGGAATGAATGTAGGTGGAACTGAAACCAGCCCTCAGGATGGGTCAGGGAATGGATTGGGGAAATGTCAGATGAAGGCCTGGGTTTCCTAGTTGACACTAATGTTTATTTATTAATAGCTGACATAGAATGACCCCTTTCACGCATCATCTCATTTAAATCACACAGCAAACATAGGAAACAGGTAATATTATTATCTCTACTTTATAGATGATGAAATTGGGGCACACAGAGGTCAAGAAATTTATCTAAAATTACAGATTTTGCAAATGGTAAAGTTAAGATTTGAATCCAAGGAGTCTGACTCCAGAGACCCCTGTTATCACAGGAATATGTCATAAAACAATATTTGCTCTACCAAAAATCCCAACAGTAAAATTTATAAATCAGGGAACTGATCCTTTTAACATTAGCTATAAAGTACTAGATTAGCATAAATTTCCGTAAGGTAATTTTGAGTTAATTACTTTACAGAATTTTTACTTCCACTCAGAGCTGTCCTTCAGTAAGTGAGTAAGTTTATTTTTTCCTGCATTTTAAAATAATTGTCTCTGATTTGTGTCTTTAGCTCAGATCTACCTTTTCATTTAAAGAGCCAGTGTCCAGGAAATAAGTTCAGACCAACCAAAGGGTGATGAGTTACCCTAAACTCGCATTTTGAGCTCCAACTGTGTTTTGAGATTTCCCTCTGACAGCCTGGCCTGGAGATCCCTATAGGACATAGCACAGAGCCTGGTTCCTTCCCAGTAACTGAGAACTAAAAGACTGAATAGAATCCGAGGGAATTTCAGACTCATATTTTCATTCATTGACTCTGAGAACTACCTTCTAGTAGCTGTCACTTTCTCCAAGATACTTTAGCTTTATTGTCAGAAATACAAATCGCCTAAGCTGTTTTGTGTTCATATTTTACAACTCATTTTTAGAATTAATATTTTATAAGAAAATTATTTTGATTCAAAATGTGACTTTTAAAAGGTTTATGGTATTCTTAAGTGTAACTTTTATTATGCCTTGGGGCCAGTAGCTTTTCTAGAGGAACATTGTATAGTTATTGATGTATTGTACCCCTTGTGAATTTCCCTTCATGTTCTGAGACTGAAACAGGAGAAACTATTTTCTGTACATAATTTACTACCTTCTTTCCACCTCTACCCCTCCTTTTCCCTGGCTGCCTCTTTTTTTTCCTTTCAGTGCAAAATAAACAAAATAACCACCATTACCAGTAAAAGAAAAAAAAAGAAGCTTAACAGGTCATGTTTTAGCCAAGCCTAAGTTAAATTAAAAGAACTGGAAGATACTCATCAAGACCTAGGAAGGTAGATGTGAAAAACTATACTCTCAGTTCTACCCCAGTCTAATGTCCTTCCCTCTTGATCATTATTTCCCTTCTCTCTTCCCTGGTCTATGTTGAAATGACTGATCTCCTTTTCCACCTTCCACATGACAGACAGGCAGGCATCAATCTTCAGCTGAAGTAGTTGCCTGATGCTCTTCTAGAGGATCTAGAATGCTAAAGTCCCCAAATTAAAACTGGAGATGCTCAAGTCCCTGTATCAGTTAGTTAATGATGTATAACAAACCACCCTCAAATATGGTGGCTTAAAAAAAAAAAAACCTACTGATTATTTCTCATGGTCTATGGATTGGGTTGGCAGACTGTCTGATCTGAGCCAGGTTTGGCTGATCTTAGCTGGGCTCTCTCATGCATCTGTGGTCAACTAGTGGGCTAGCTGGTCTAAATGGCCTTGCATGAGACAGTTCTGCTCTCTTCCACATATCTTTCACAGCCCTCTTGTAGGCTATGTTCTCATGATGGTGGCAGGGGTCCAAGAGGAAAAGAGGAAATGCACATGTGCTTCTCAAGCTTCTGCTTGCACCAGGTTTGGTAACATGCCCTTGGCCAAGCCAAGTCACATGTCTAAGCCTGGAATTAATGTAGGAGGGGACCAAGAGTTACAGGGCAGACAGCCTGATACCGGGAGACCAATATGGAGGCCATAAATGCAATCAATCTACCACAGTTCCCAAATTAAAACCTGAAAATGAGCAAAAAGTGACATTTGAAAGCAAAACATGGCTGTTCCACATTATTTGCAGATTCTGTATTTGAGAATTTGCTTACTTGCTAAAATTTGTTTGTAACCTCAACCTCATTACTTGGGGGGCACTTTCACAGTCATTCTTGTACATGCACAGAGCAGTGGAAACTTTGAGTTGCCAGATGCATACGTGCCCTGGGCTGAGACTGAACAAGGTGATGCTCTGAAATTGAACAAGTTGATGTTCTGCCCTCTTGTTCTGGCTCTCACATTGCAAGCAAGTGTCCTTTTCACAGTATGTTTAGTGCCAAGGTTTTGGCATTTTTTTGTCCTTTTTATTGGTGATTTCACTGTTTAAAATGTCCCCCCAGTGTAGTGCTGAAGTGCTATCTGGTGTTCCCAAGCACGGGGAGGCTGTGATGTGTCTTAAGGAGAAAAAACATAAGCTTTGTTCAGGAATGAGTTACACTGCTGTTGACCATGAATTCAATGTTAATGAGTCAACAATATATATTAAATAAGGTGTTTTTAAGCAGACAGACACATAAAACAAGGTTATGTATTGATCAGATGAAAATGTGACCAGAGGCTCACAGGAACCTAACCCTGTATTTCCCCTAAGAGCAATGGTTCAATACTCACTAATTCAGTGTTTGCAGAGACTTCATAGAATATAATTGCCACAAATAATAAGAATCAACTGTGCTTCCATTTATTTTTGAGATTCTAAAAAAAGATTTTATCTTCTAAAAAAGATTTTAAAATAACAAAAGCTATATTCTTAATTCCATATATAATTCCACACTTCTGAAAAGCAGAACAAAAACAACTCTCTCATGTAGATACCAACCTGGACTTACACAAAACAATCTTTTGTTCTAAGCAGAACATTTTAGGAATGCACTCACTCATTGATGAAGGGACACATTAGTGAGATTCTTAATGGCATTCAACAAATGGTTATTGAGCTCCTCCTATGAATAACTCTAGCTGGGGCTTAATTTTGTAGTAAACGGATGAAAACCCTGAAAGAATTATAAAGATTCCAGAGAGTAAACTGGGGTTCAAATGTGTTAATGAGTCTTTTTCTTGAATGAAAATATTGAGCAAGAAAGAAAGGCACAATCATAAAATTATTCCTGTAATGAAAGCCAAGGAAAAACAGGATTCAACACTAATACAGTTTTCAGGAATACACCTATTATATATGGAAGTTCAAAG
Source organism: Balaenoptera acutorostrata (assembly GCF_949987535.1). NCBI lineage: Eukaryota > Metazoa > Chordata > Mammalia > Artiodactyla > Balaenopteridae > Balaenoptera > Balaenoptera acutorostrata. Next base: position 56,151,223 of record NC_080065.1, on the reverse strand, counting down.
GCATTTTGTCTGTTAGAACACCTGGTATCCCCAAAGAGCTCTGAGCCCCATATTTGTGCTTCAACACTGGGTGTGATGAAGAGGCCAGAAAGCTCCATGTTTAAAAGCTCAGTCTCTGCAGCCGGCCAGATCCGGGTCTGGGTCTTGGCTCCACGTTATTGGTTGGATGACATGGCAAAAGACACTCCCTCTGTGGGCCCCAGTTTCTTCATTTGTAAAATGAGAATACTAAGAGTAATAGTATGAATATAATCAGACATTTTTTGAGTGCTGATCAGTTCCCTGGTACCCTGATGGGAGCTTTCCTTACATTGCCTCATTTAATCCACACAACTGTCCTATGAGGTGGGTGCTATCACTACTCCCCATTTTATGCATGAAAAAATAGAGGCAGAAGTTAAATGATCTTGCTAAGAATTAGAGTTGGCAGAGTCGGCATTTGATCCTAGGAATATGACTCCACCTTCCTCATGATGTGGTTTGTGAAAATTAAACGAGATAATGCACATAAAATGCTCAGCACAGTGCCAGGCATGTGATAAGCACATATAATAAATTTTTCAAGGATTTTTTTAACTAAGAGTGCCCTACCCTTTCCCCACTCCCACTGCAACCAACAGATCTGCAATATATAGGGCTGTGTAGAGGGTTTGTGTGGGGAATCTTTTTATGCTGAATTCTACTCCAGTTGAAAGCAACACAGAAAAGAGTCTTACCTCACCAGGGAAAGCATTCCAAATAAGCCCCTGGAGAAATCTCTATTTGTCTTCATGAATGGAAGATAATAAATACAAGTTGGGAGATCAGACCCAAGATTTGTGTTTTAACAATTTCTCTCATTGAGGTTAAAACTTCCAGTGATTTATCTCAACCCTTCTTGAACCTGTTTGTTTAACTATCTGATATTGTTAACTTAATTTTGTCCCAATCTCAGATATAACTATATTGTTTTTAGGGAAAACATTTTAAGTAAAGTGAAGCCAGCTGTATAAGCCAAACTTCTGACAGGCCAAAATTAAACAACTTTGGTATCTTCTGGGTTTCCATTCCTTGTAGGAAGGGGAACTAGAGAGAAAATGAAGATTATCTTGAATACCATTTTCATTTACATAAATTTCTTTCTTATTTTAATGCCTGTATAATCAAATTGTCACCATCATGTTTCTCCTAGTCCTGTACTTTAAGGTTGGGTAGACATAGGTATGAGCAGGAATAACTGATTGTCCTTTCACCTCCAGCAAACAAGATCGCTTCTGGCTCTGTCTCCTGTCCTAACTAGGCCTTCAGGGGATCCTGACAACTCAGGCAACCCATGAGGTGGTAGAACACATGGAAGAAACAAAAAGGAAGGAAAATACTCCCTCATCATTATCAGAAATTATGTGCTGGCTGAAAGAGCCTGAATTATTCAGTATGCCCTGAGTGTCATTCTGAAAGAACACTCTGCAGCTATTAACAAGACTGAAGTAGAATGATATATGCTAGTATGAAACAACTGCCAGCATATATTGTTAAGTAAGAAAACTCAAGCATGTGTATACTATTTTACAGAGTTGTTTATGCATAGACTCTTGATCCAGAAGACATATACAAAACTAGTAATAGTGGTTACCTCAGGGGAAAGGGTTAAGTGTGAAGGTAGACTTGTTTTTCAACCTACATCCTATTGTAGTTTGAATTTATTGTAAAGAATTTTTGAACAATCAATTGTGAGCTGCAGGCTCTACTTGGAACCACAGTGGCATCCCATTTGGGTGACCTACTCTCCTCAAATGGGGAAGAGCAGAAAACCGAGGAGATACGAGCCCTCAGGGCAGAAGAAGAGAAATCTGGAAAGAGTCCTGAGAAGATGTTCCCCAGATTGACATTCATGACTTCCCCTATTACTATCCACCTGTATAGACTTGTCTCCTTCATATATTAGCACAAAGAATGCAAAATGGGACCCATGTAAAGATAGTACCTAACAAGTAAGAAACAAACCTACCAAATGACAGCAGATTTTTAGAAAACCATTCAGAAAGAGAATCACTTCAGAAAAGAGAAGAAAAATTCATATACTTAACTCTATTTTTAAAGAAAGAGAACTTAGGCTCTTTGGGGAGAGAGAGATAGAGAAAAGAAAAGAAACCAGACAATCAAAGATTAGAGTATGAAACAACAAAAGGAATTTAAATATAAACTGAAGTAGCACTGGAAAAAATTTAAGATAACAATAAAAGCATAGGAATGAAAGTCACATCAGGGGCAGCAAGAAGAATAGTTAATACTGAAAACACAGCTAGGGTATGGAGGTAGAGATATAGCTTAAGACATTTGTATACAAAGAAATGAAAAAGAAAAGAGATTATAGAAAAGATGACAGGTGGGTGAGGGGGTTCATCATGTGTATAACTGATATTCCTAAAGTGGAGAACAAATATTCAAGATAACAAAAAAGAAAAGTTTTCTGAAATAAAGGAAAATATGAATCCACTGATTAAAATCTGCAGAAAATAGAATTTTTGTTCAAGGAAAAATACAGTCTCAAATTTGAGCCATATCTTAGTGGAGACCATGAAGTTCAAGAATAATAAAAAAAAAACTCCTATGGGCATTCAGAAATTAAAAGCATGCTTCCCAAAGAGAGAAAATGGCTGACCTCAGCCTTCTCCATACCAACATTCAATGCAAGAAGTAGGTGGAACCATATCTAAAGAATTCTGATGGGGAAAATGTGTGGCCTGAGAATTATATGCTTTATGTCTAAAGATAATTTTAATAATGCAAAGAATCTGATAACATAGCACGTATGAGCCCTTCTTTAAAAAAAGACACAATAACAAAATCCAGCCAACCCAAAGAAAAGTAAAAAATGTTTGAAGTCATATTATGAACAGGAAAGTCATGGATGAAAGGACTGTTGGTGACCACTAAGTGTGTCATTACATTCCCAGAGCTCATTTCTAATAAGTTATAAATCTCAGTAATACAAATAATAATAATAATAAAAAAGTGAAATGAGGGGAAGAAGCTGGGACGAAGTGTGAAATATAAATTTTCCCTTTTTTTCATGATGAGGTATAAATCTGTCCAACATTGATAAAACAAGAAAAAGAGGTTTAACAATCAAAGTTTCAAATATTATTATTAGAAGTGGGAAGACAAAGCAAAGCAAAGAATGCACAGAACAAATAGCCAAAATAAATTTTGCAGCAACAATATAAACAGAAAACATAGATATACTATAATCAAATATATATTGTGATAAAATTAAGTGCAACAAATGTATGTTATAAAATATAAATGTAAATGAGATCGATTTACATAATAAAAGAAAAAGACTATCAGTCTGGATTAGCAAAACTCATCTATTTATCCTGCTACTAGTGAAAACAAAGGAGGCTTGGATAAAAAATTTATGATACATTCATATCACAGAATATCTGACAGTCATTAGGAAAGAACTGGATATATAAGAAATGATGCAGAAAGAAATCCAAAATAAATTAATAGAAAAATATTATAAGAATAATGCATGTTATTCCATTGTATTTTGCAAAGGATATATGTTGTGCAAATACATACTTGTACATCTGTCTGCATATATATGTGTATACATATGCATTTGCTACATGTGGGTGTGTTCAGTGTTATAGCAATGGGGAAGGTGAGCTGGTGAGAGCAGTCCAGCCCATAAGGAAGAGTATTTTATCCCTAACATTGTTTAGAATTGCTGGTGTATGGTGCTAATAAAAAGCAGACTGACTTTTAGGAGGCTTCATTATTTTTTACACTTCTCTTCTAACAATGCACTTCTTTATTGTCTGCTCCTGAGGCGGACCATTCCAATCTCCTTGCTCTTGGCATGTGTGTGCGCGTGTGCGTGCAGGCGAACTTGCACTTAGTAGCTGGATGATGCACAACACATGGTTAATAGTGGTCACACCTAGGAGTAGAGTTGGAGGATGTTTGAAGAGCAGACAACTTATAAACTTTGCTGTACTAATAGGAAAAATTTTAAACGAGAATATATCTCTTTATTATACAGCTTTAATCAGTAATAAAAATGAGAAGAGTATTGAAGAGTTCTACTTGGGACTGAAGTGCCCTGGAGCCCGAGGGGAGGGCAGCCTCACTGAGGCTGCCGGCTCTGGAGGGGCCCCACCATCTGAAGCCGTGACACTCCTTGGGACCGCGGGCCAGTTTTGGTGATGATGGGATGCCGTCAGAGATATGACTTCATTAAACACAACAGAGTGAGTACAACTTGGAGGAGATTCAAGATGGCGGAAGAGTAAGACACGGAGATCACCTTCCTCCCCACAAATACATCAGAAATACATCTACATGTGGAACAACTCCTACAGAACACCTACTGAATGCTGGCAGAAGACCTCAGACCTCCCAAAAGGCAAGAAACACCCCACGTACCTGGGTAGGGCAAAAGAAAATAGAAAAAACAGAGACAAAAGAATAGGGACGGCACCTGCACCAGTGGGAGGCAGCTGTGAAGGAGGAAAGGTTTCCACACACTAGGAAGCCCCTTCGCTGGCGGAGACTGCAGGTGGTGGAGGGGGGACGCTTCGGAGCCGCGGAGGAGAGTGCAGCCACAGGGGTGCGGAGGGCAAAGTGGAGAGATTCCCACACGGAGGATCGGCGCCGAGCAGCGCTCACCAGACCGAGAGGCTTGTCTGCTCACCTGCCGGGGCGGGCGGGGCTGGGAGCTGAGGCTCGGGCTTCGGTCGGATCCCAGGGAGAGGACTGGGGTTGGCGGCATGAACACAGCATGAAGGGCTTAGTGCGCCACAGCTAGCCGGGAGGGAGTTCGGGAAAAAGTCTGGAGCTGCCGAAGAGACAAGAGACTTTTTCTTGCCTCTTTGTTTTACGGCGCGCAAGGAGAGGGGATTCAGAACGCCGCCTAAACGAGCTCCAGAGACGGGCGCAAGGCACGGGTATCAGCGCGGACCCCAGAGACAGGCATGAGACGCTAAGGCTGCTGCTGCCGCCACCAAGAAGCCTGTGTGCGAGCACAGGTCACTCTCCACACCTCCCCTCCTGGGAGCCCGTGCAGCTCGCCACAGCCAGGGTCCCGCGATCCAGGGACAACTTCCCCGGGAGAATGCACGGCGCGCCTCAGGCTGTTGCAATGTCACGCCGGCCTCTGCCGCCGCAGGCTCGCCCCGCATCCGTACCCCTCCCTTCCCCCAGCCTGAGTGAGCCAGAGCCCCCGAATCAGCTGCTCCTTTAACCCCGTCCTGTCTGAGCAAAGAACAGACGCCCTCAGGAGACCTACATGCAGAGGCGGGGCCAAATCCAAAGCTGAACCCCAGGAGCTGTGCAAACAGAGAAAGGGAAATCTCTCCCAGCAGCCTCAGGAGCAGCGGATTAAAGTTCCACAAACAACTTGATGTGCCTGAATCTGTTGAATACCTGAATAGACAACGAATCATCCCAAACTGAGGAGGTGGAATTTGGGAGTAACAATATATATATATTTTCCCCTTTTTCTCTTTGTGTGAGTGTGTATGTGTATGCTTCTGTGTGTGATTTTGTCTGTATAGCTTTGCTTTTACCATTTGTCCTAGGGTTCTGTCTGTCCATTGTTTTTTCTTATTATTATTACTTAAAAAATTTTATTTTCCTTAATAATTATTTTTTATTTATTATTTTAATAAATTATTTTATTTTATTTTATCTTCTTCTTTCTTTTTTTTTTCTCCATTTTATTCTGAGCCATGTGGAGGACAGGCTCCTGGTGCTCCAGCCAGCATCAGGGTTGTGCCTCTGAGGTGGGAGAGCCAAGTTCAGGACACTGGTCCACAAGAGACCTCCCAGCTCCACGTAATATCAAATGGAGAAAATAACCCAGAGATCTCCATCTCAGTGCCAAGACCCAGCTCCACTCAACGACCAGCAAGCTACAGTGCAGGACATCCTATGCCAAACAACTAGCAAGACAGGAACACAACCCCATCCATTAGCACAGAGGCTGCCTAAAATCATAATAAGGCCACAGACACCCCAAAACACACCACCAGACATGGACCTGCCCACCAGAAAGACAAGATCCAGCCTCATCCACCAGAACACAGGCACTAGTCCCCTCCACCAGGAAGCCTACACAACCCACTGAACCAACCTTAGCCACTGGGGACAAACACCAAAAACAACGGGAACTATGAACCTGCAGCCTGTGAAAAGGAGACCCCAAACACAGTAAGTTAAGCAAAATGAGAAGACAGAGAAACACACAGCAGATGAAGGAGCAAGGCAAAAACCCACCAGACCTAACAAATGAAGAGGAAAGAGGCAGTCTACCTGAAAAAGAATTCAGAATAATGATAGTAAAGATGATCCAAAATCTTGGAAATAGAATGGAGAAAATACAAGAAACATTTAACAAGGACCTAGAAGAACTAAAGAGCAAACAAACAGAGATGAACAACACAATAAATGAAATTAAAAATTCTCTAGAAGGGATCAATAGCAGAATAACTGAGGCAGAAGAACAGATAAGTGACCTGGAAGATAAAATAGTGGAAATAACTACTGCAGAGCAGAATAAAGAAAAAAGAATGAAAAGAATTGAGGACAGTCTCAGAGACCTCAGAGACAACATTAAATGCACCAACATTCGAATTATAGGGGTCCCAGAAGAAGAAGATAAAAATAAAGGGACTGAGAAAATATTTGAAGAGATTATAGTTGAAAACTTCCCTAATATGGGAAAGGAAATAGTTAATCAACTCCAGGAAGCAGAGAGAGTCCCATACAGGATAAATCCAAGGAGAAACACACCAAGACATATATTAATCAAACTATCAAAAATTAAATACAAAGAACAAATATTAAAAGCCGCAAGGGAGGGGCTTCCCTGGTGGCGCAGTGGTTGAGAATCTGCCTGCCAAGGCAGGGGACACAGGTTCGCACCCTGGTCTGGGAAGATCCCACATGCCGTGGAGCAACTAGGCCCGTGAGCCACAAATACTGAGCTGGCATGTCTGGAGCCTGTGCTCTGCAACAAGAGAGGCCGCGATAGTGAGATGCCTGTGCACGGCGATGAAGAGTGGCCCCCACTTGCTGCAACTAGAGAAAGCCCTCACACAGAAACGAAGACCCAACACAGCCAAAAATAAATAAATAAATTAATTAATTAAAAAAAAAAGAATACTCGGAAAAAAAAAAAAGCCACAAGGGAAAAACAACAAGTAACACAAAAGAGAATCCCCATAAGGTTAACAGCTGATCTTTCAGCAGAAACTCTGCAAGCCAGAAGGGAGTGGCAGGACATATTTAAAGTGATGAAAGAGAAAAACCTACAACCAAGATTACTCTACCCAGCAAGGGTCTCATTCAGATTTGACGGAGAGATTAAAAGCTTTACAGACAAGCAAAAGCTAAGAGAATTCAGCACCACCAAACCAGCTTTACAACAAATGCTAAAGGATCTTCTCTAGGCAGGAAACACAAGAGAAGGAAAAGACCTACAATAATAAACCCAAAACAATTAAGAAAATGGGAATAGGAACATTATATCGATAATTACCTTAAATGTAAATGGATTAAATGCTCCCACCAAAAGACATAGACTGGCTGAATGGATACCAAAACAAGGCCCATATATATGCTGTCTACAAGAGACCCACTTCAGACCTAAGGACACATACAGACTGAAAGTGAGGGGATGGAAAAAGATATTCCATGCAAATGGAAATCAAAAGAAAGCTGGAGTAGCTATTCTCCTATCAGACAAAATGGACTTTAAAATAAAGACTATTACAAGAGACAAAGAAGGACACTACATAATGATCAAGGGATCAATCCAAGAAGATGTTACAATTGTAAATATTTATGCACCCAACATAGGAGCACCTCAATACATAAGGCAAATACTAACAGCCATAAAAGGGGAAATCGACAGCAATACAATCATAGTAGGGGACTTTAACACCCCACTTTCACCAATGGACAGATCATCCAAAATGAAAAGAAATAAGGAAGCACAAGCTTTAAATGATACATTAAACAAGATGGACTTAATTGATATTTATAGGACACTCCATCCAAAAACAACAGAATACACATTGTTCTCAAGTGCTCATGGAACATTCTCCAGGATAGATCATATCTTGGGTCACAAATCAAGCCTTGGTAAATTTAAGAAAATTGAAATCGTATCAAGTATCTTTTCTGACCGCAATGCTATGAGACTAGATATCAATTACAGGAAAAAATCTGTAAGATATACAAACACATGGAGGCTAAACAACACACTACTTAATAACCAAGAGATCACTGAAGAAATCAAAGAGGAAGTAAAAAAATACCTAGAAACAAATGACAATGAAAACACAACGACCCAAAACCCATGGGATGCAGCAAAAGCAGTTCTAAGAGGGAAGTTTATACCTATACAAGCCTACCTTGAGAAACAAGAAACATCTCAAATAAACAACCTAACCTTACATCTAAAGCAATTCGAGAAAGAAGAACAAAAAGCCCCCAAAGTTAGCAGAACGAAAGAACTCATAAAGATAAGATCAGAAATAAATGAAAAAGAAATGAAGGAAACGATAGCAAATATCAATAAAACTGAAAGCTGGTTCTTTGAGAAGATAAACAAAATTGATAAATCATTAGCCAGACTCATCAAGAAAAAAAGGGAGAGGACTCAAATCAATAGAATTAGAAATGAAAAAGGAGAAGTAACAACTGACACTGCAGAAATACAAAGGATCATGAGAGATTACTACAAGCAACTCTATGCCAATAAAATGGACAACCTGGAAGAAATGGACAAATTCTTAGAAATGCACAACCTTCTGACACTGAACCAGGAGGAAATAGAAAATATAAACAGACCAATCACAAGCACTGAAATTGAAACTGTGATTAAAAATCTGCCAACAAACAAAAGCCCAGGACCAGATGGCTTCACAGGCGAATTCTATCAAACATTTAGAGAAGAGCTAACACCTATCCTTCTCAAACTCTTCCAAAATATAGCAGAGGGAGGAACACTCCCACACTCATTCTACGAGGCCACTATCACCCGAATACCAAAACCAGACAAAGATGTCACAAAAAAAGAAAACTACAGGCCAATTTCACTGATGAACATAGATGCAAAAATCCTCAACAAAATACTAGCAAACAGAATCCAACAGCACATTAAAAGGATCATACACCATGATCAAGTGGGGTTTATCCCAGGAATACAAGGATTCTTCAATATATGCAAATCAATCAACGTGATACACTATATTAACAAATTGAAGGAGAAAAACCATATGATCATCTCAATAGATGCAGAGAAAGCTTTTGACAAAATTCAACACCATTTATGATAAAAACCCTCCAGAAAGTAGGCATAGAGGGAACCTACCTCAACATAATAAAGGCCATATACGACAAACCCACAGCAAACATCATTCTCAATGGTGAAAAACTGAAAGCATTTCTTCTAAGATCAGGAACAAAACAAGGTTGCCCACTGTCCCCACTATTATTCAACAGTTTTGGAAGTTTTAGCCACAGCAATCAGAGAAGAAAAAGAAATAAAAGGAATCCAAATTGGAAATGAAGAAGTAAAGCTGTCACTGTTTGCAGATGACATGATAGTATACATAGGGAATCCTAAAGATGCTTCCAGAAAACTACTAGAGCTAATCAATGAATTTGATAAAGTAGCAGATTACAAAATTAATGCACAGAAATCTCTTGCATTCCTATACACTAATGATGAAAAAAATCTGAAAGTGAAATTAAGAAAACACTCCCATTTACCATTGCAACAAAAAGAATAAAATATCTAGGAATAAACCTACCTAAGGAGACAAAAGATCTGTATGCAGAAAATTGTAAGACACTGATGAAAGAAATTAAAGATGATACAAATAGATGGAGAGATATAGCATGTTCTTGGATTGGAAGAATCAACACTGTGAAAATGACTCTACTACCCAAAGCAATCTACAGATTCAATGCAATCCCTATCAAACTACCAATGTCATTTTTCACAGAACTAGGACAAAAAATTTCACCATTTGTATGGAAACACAAAAGACCCCGAATAGCCAAAGCAATCTTGAGAAAGAAAAACGTAGCTGGAGGAATCAGGCTCCCGGACTTCAGACTATACTACAAAGCTACAGGAATCAAGACAGTATGGTACTGGCACAAAAACAGAAATATAGATCAATGGAACAGGATAGAAAGCCCAGAGATAAACCCACGCACATATGGTCACCTTATCTTTGATAAAGGAGGCAAGAATATACAGTGGAGAAAACACAGCCTCTTCAATAAGTGGTGCTGGGAAAACTGGACAGCTACATGTAAAAGAATGAAATTTGAACACTCCCTAACACCATACCCAAAAATAAACTCAAAATGGATAAAAGACCTAAATGTAAGGCCAGACACCATCAAACTCTTAGAGGAAAACATAGGCAGAACACTCTATGACATAAATCACAGCAAGATCCTTTTAGACCCATCTCCTAGGGAAATGGAAATAAAAACAAAAATAAACAAATGGGATGTAATGAAACTTAAAAGCTTTTGCACAGCAAAGGAAACCATAAACAAGACGAAAAGACAACCCTCAGAATAGGAGAAAATATTTGCAAATGTAGCAACTGACAAAGGATTAATCTCCAAAACATACAAGCAACTCATGCAGCTCAGTATCAAAAAAACAAACAACCCAATCCAAAAATGGGCAGAAGGCCTAAATAGATATTTCTCCAAAGAGGATATACAGATTGCCAACAAACACATGAAAGAAGGCTCAACATCATTAATCATTAGAGAAATGCAAATCAAAACTACAATGAGATATCATCTCACGCGAGTCAGAATGGCCATCATCAAAAAATCTACAAACAATAAATGCTGGAAAGGGTGTGGAGAAAAGGGAACCCTCTTGCACTGTTGGTGGGAATGTAAATTGATACAGCCACTATGGAGAACAGTATGGAGGTTCCTTAAAAAACTAAAAATAGAACTACCATATGACCCAGCAATCCCACTACTGGACATATACCCTGAGAAAACCATAATTCAAAAAGAGTCATGTACCACAACGTTCATTGCAGCTCTATTTACAATAGCCAGGACATGGAAGCAACTTAAGTGTCCATCAACAGACGAATGGATAAAGAAGATGTGGCACATATATACAATGGAATATTACTCAGCCATAAAAAGGATCGAAACTGAGTTATTTGTAGTGAGGTGGATGGACCTAGAGACTGTCATACAGAGTGAAGTAAGTCAGAAAGAGAAAAACAAATACCGTATGCTAACACATATATATGGAATCTAAAAAAAGAAAGAAAGAAAGAAAGAAAATGGTCAGAAGAACCTAGGGGCAAGATGGGAATAAAAACACAGACCTACTAGAGAATGGACTTGAGGATACGGGGAGGGGGAAGGGTAAGCTGGGACAAAGTGAGAGAGTGGCATGGACATATATACACTACCAAACGTAAAATAGATAGCTAGTGGGAAGCAGCCGCATAGCACAGGGAGATCAGCTCGGTGCTTTGTGACCATGTAGAGGGGTGGGATAGGGAGGGTGGGAGGGAGAGAGATGCAAGAGGGAAGAGATATGGGGACATATGTATATGTATAACTGATTCACTTTGTTATAAAGCAGAAACTGACACACCATTGTAAAGCAATTATACTCTAATAAAGATGTTAAAAAAAAAAAAGAGTTCTACTTGGAAAGAAGCAGTCAAGGTCCTTGAACACTCAATTGAGTGTGATGCTCCTGCCAGATCTAGCTAAACTGAATATACCTTGGGTTACATAGTGCTTATAACATATAAAAGAAAACATACTGGTTCACCTGTGTTCAAATACCTAGCCCAGTGCCTGGTACACAACAGACATTCAATAAAGGTTTGTTGGGAGAATTAATAAATTATTCTGGCCAAAGAAGCTTTTTCCTAGCAATGAATTTCTGGAAATGTTACAGAAATTGTATAATGAATGACACTTTCAAAAAGAGACATACAGGGCTTCCCTGGTGGCGCAGTGGTTAAGAATCCACCTGCCAACGCAGGGGACACGGGTTCAAGCCCTGGTCCGGGAAGATCTCACATGCCGCAGAGCAACTAAGCCCACGCGCCACAACTACTGAGCCTGCGTTCTAGAGCCCGCAAGCCACAACTGCTGAGCCCACGTGCCACAACTACTGAAGCCCATGCGCCTAGAGCCCGTGCTCTGCAACAAGAGAAGCCACCACAATGAGAAGCCTGCACACTGCAACGAAAGAGTAGTCCCCGCTCGCGGCAACTAGAGAAAGCCCGCGCACAGCAACGAAGACACAACGCAGCCAAAAATAAATAAATAAATAAATAAATTTATATTTAAAAAAAAAGAGAGAGACATACAAAAGATACAAAAACACTTGCAAAAAGGACCCTTTGCTATATCAATTCTCAGGACTTACAAAGACAAAAGGAACCTTTGCTATATCAATTCTCAGGACTTACGAAGACATAACAATCAGTCTTCTCTCCTGCTAGACCTTTCTTTAAGGGGCTTGAAAGCATTCGTGTGCTGTTTCCTGGAAATCTGAATTAATATGGTGTTTAGAAGATGGAGTGAAAGTGACACGGAGCATGCCCCTTAGACTGTCTCTTTCAAGTGACAGATGTCTCAAGTGGTCTTTAGCAATTGCTAGGTTACAGACTTCCAGTGGTGTCTCTCTCAAGTGTATGAAGTGCCATGTGCTGCTGCTGTTGTCTAAAGAGTCATCCACTCTCTTTAGACACCTGGTGAGCTAGTGACAGAGTCGATGTTGCGTTCATCTGTTTAAAAACTAATTTACTCATTTCTGTGGTAGAAATAAAGTGGGTTCTTCTTCTTCTACACTAAAGGGAGTTTGCACAGAGAGCCAGACTCACAGCATGGCTAAAACCCAAGACAGCTTTCCTTCTGCCTCCCATTGGCCCCAGATCCAGTGGGGAGGAAAGGGAAGGGTCCCTGGATGAAGTGGGGAGTTCAGGGTTACAATTTCTCACCACTCTAGGCAGAATTATGCTCATACTGATGGCAGAAAGGGGCACGGGTGCCATCTCAACATTTTATAGCATACCAGCCGGAAGAAGAGCTGGGGCAGGGACCCAGTGCAGTCCCTGCTCCTTAGGCTGACCCCATGGGATGGGCGCTGGGCTTCTTATCAAATGGGACCAGCTGAGTTTGGTCCTGACTCTTGCTGAGGGCCACTTTCAAATACAGGCTTACAAAACATATATACAGCTAAAAGACAACCACAGAGCAATATGTCCATCATGGCATTGACACTTCAATTCAAATGGCAGTATCCAATCAATGTGCATCACCCAGGCTCATATCTAAGGCTATATGCTTTTCCTACTCTCTAGGACAGACTGGTGACCACAGAAAGTTTCATCATACAGCAGCATTTTCTTGGAGGGACCCAGGCCCTAGGGGAGGTTATTCCAGGGATCCCTACCATAATAATTTCCTATTGTGGATAGTTATGGATTTAATTTGTATTTGGATACGGAATGGAGGCTGGCCATAGAGAGGTGATGGCAGAAAAAAACCAACATTTCTGTCCCCAAATGGAGCTTTAAATCTACAAATGCATTTGGAGACAACCTTACTCTTTAGGGATCTGTCTTGATGCCACTGTCACTACATAGGCCTCTCAGTTACCCGTTCTTGTTCCCCATGCAGGGATCACAGAGGGCCCTGGACTAGAGATTCCAGGATGTGACCAGACCTTGTTTACAAAGGATGAGGTTGCAGTGTGTTCAGAGTTCCTACCCGTGAATGTTTTTCTCTGCACGTGGCAGATGCAAATGGGTACGAGGAAGTCTGGCCATCCAGCTCTCTCTCTTTTCTTCCTCCCCAGGGTCTCTCATCTGCTTCATTTTCTGTCCCCTGATGTGGCTAGAGGTCAAATGGCTTGGGTTTCAGAGGAGGGAGAGGTTCCCTTTAGACCTCCAGCCCAAGCCACAGACCTCCTCACGGGGGTTTCTGGCATTACACCACATAATAGTCAATGGAACTTGGCATGTCTTTGCCATCATCCTCTGTAACTTCACAGGGAAAGGGAGCTGCTTAAAGGTAAGGCCAGGAGTGCCCCACCCGCAGTGCCTCACGTGGCACACTGTGTGGGCTCTAAGTAGTCAGATATTTGTTGAATTGAGAGAGTTGGAAGTTTCAGTCATTTGTGAAGAATTAAAGTTCCTGGTGAAAGTGACCTTGGTTTCCACAATATAAAGCATCAGGAATGGCTCCATCAAGGAGAATCCTAAGCCTTATCTTGAGTGAAGGTGGGTCAGTTGGATAGAATGGATTCTTGTGACATAAAGGAACTCTAGTCACTTAAATCGCCTCTACGTCTGTGCTTTACAAAGTGTGGTATATGTGCTGCTGCAGGTAGGTAAGGGGATTTAATTTGTACACAAGCAAATATTTTATTATAATTATTCTAAATTTATTTAATGTTAATTAGGAAAAATATAAGTAATAAACAAAAATATGATTTCACAGACACTTGACTAGGACAAGATTAAGGTGTTTATGTTTACTTGTTTGGGTTGATTCACAGAAAAAGTTAAGTAAATAATAGTCTACGTGATATAAAGTCAAAATGATGAAGATGAGCATATGAAAGACTGAAATTAGAGAAACTCTGCCTATATCCCTCTCAGTTCATAATATATGCTGCCTTGGCAGATCTTGCAAGAGCAGAAGTTTGGATTATGGTCACTAGCAAATACTCTGAATGACCTCATAAAAATCACCAATGTCCAGTGATGTACAGTAGTTAAGATTTCACCTACATAGACATTTTTCCATTTTATGCTCTATGATCTGAAAAAAATGCTTCTTGAATTGTATGAGATTTATGTCTACTGTAAACATGGCTAACTTTTTTGCTCTTGATTTTTTAAAAAAAGTTTTGTTGAAATTGTTATTGAATATTGCAATCTATTAATGTACACTGTAATGGATGACTTCTTTTGTCAACTTGATCTCCTGTGTTACCAATGTGTATCGTCTCCTTCTCCCTAAAGTGTACTTAATCTTTGCTTTCTTTGCACATTGTCTTCAGTTGCAAGTCATAAGCCTGAGGCAAATAAACTTCCAGTAATTTCCAGGAATGTAGTGTTGGTGTTTTCCTAATAAAGAGAGAACTTAGCTCAACAACAACAACAAAACAAACAAAAAACCCTTAACCCAGTAGCTCTACTGGGTTATTTTGAGGCCGAACGCAGAGTCCTCTAGAGGGAATCTTCCTTCTTCAGCTCTGCAGAGTGCCCAAAGGGAGGGTCATTTGGTGTGGGGGAATTGCAGACCTTCCCCAGAGGGCTGGCTTTGCGACCTCAAAGGCTTTCCAGGAATCAGTCAGGAGATGCTACAGGGAATCAGGGTGTTTGTGGAGCTGGTCTGCTTTGTTTGAACCTGGTCTGAACCCATAACCTGGGGCATCCTGTTTCCCATTTTTAAAAATAATAGCTAGTGATATGACACAAAAGAAACACTTTTAAAGGAATATAATCTAGACCTGTAACAAGTGGAGTGATGGGAATAAAATGAAGTCTGCTGAGGCAAAAGAAAGCACTAAGCAGCCAGTCAGAGCCCTGGGCATCCTAGAGGCAAAGCTGAGCTCGTGCACCTGCAGACTTTGAGCCTTTGCAGCAGGACTGGTCACTCCCCAAGCCCAAAAAATAGCCCTCATGGTCCATCTTAAGGCATGACAACATTGTTCAAAGCAATAATAGTTTGAGAAGGCAAAACACTAATGGCAATGAGCTGTGATGTCAGAGTGAGGGTAGGATCAAGACGGGGAGCATGAGGTAGATTCTTGCAGGAATCCTAGTGCCAGGTTAGACCCTAGGAGCTAAGATCAGAACGCTTGGAAGCTTGGGACTGAGGTCATGGTGAGGAATGGAAACTCACTCCCATACCAGCCATTCAGTGGAGACCTATGTTTCTGTCATGTCCAGGCCCTGCTCTAGGCAAAGCAGACGCTGGGTGGCTCCTGGCACATACACTGTCATATCTGTGTCAAGAAAAGGTGCTACCCAAGAAATGCCAAATAGACCCAGAAATGGGGAAGAAGTTCCTTGAAGATGCTTAAACGCAAGAGGCAGGGGGAAGAAGCAGCAGGGGAGAAGAGCAGCAGGAGGGGCAGTAGATAACTCAGAGATGAGAGAGGCTGAATGTCCATCACAAGAGAGTCACTTGAGCTGGGAGCCAGACGCCTATGATAGAGGGAGACCACGCTGCCCACTCCAGAGCCATGGTCCAGATCTCCAGGAGTCCTGACTACACATCTGCTGAGATATTTGCCTTCCCCTAGTTCCAATGACCTTCACAATTCATCCCCACTCTGGAGCATGGCTTTCATCCTCAAACCTGGGGAAGCCTGATTGATACACAGGGACCCAGGACAGCAAGACCGTGGAGCAAACCAGATAACCATGGTCAGCTGGCACAGACAGCATCATCGTGGGTGAGGAAGTGGGTAGGAGCCAAGGAGGTTGTAGATACTGATGAAGTTCCAATGGACAAGGAAGGCAGGGGTCAAAAGCGAAAATCTAGGAGGGAGGTTGCCAAGGAGAGAGTGAAATAAAAAGAACAGAATTAAAACACTGAACCAAGATGGCGGAGTAGAAGGACGTGCTCTCACTCCCTCTTGCGAGAGCACCAGAATCACAACTGACTGCTGGACAATCATTGACAGGAAGACCCTGGACTTCACCAAAGAGGATACCCCACGTCCAAGGACAGAGGAGAAGCCACAGTGAGACGGTAGGAGGGGCGCAATCAGAGTAAAATCAAATCCCATAACTGCTGGGTGGGTGACTCACAGACTGGCGAACACTTATACCACAGAAGTCCACCCACTGGAGTGAAGGTTCTGAGCCCCACGTCAGGCTTCCCAACCTGGGGGTCCGGCAACGGGAGGAGGAATTCCTAGAGAATCAGACTTTGAAGTCTAGTGGGAATTGATTGCAGGACTGTGACAGGACTGGGGGAAACAGAGACCCCACTCTTGGAGGGCACACACAAAGTAATGTGTGCATCGGGACCCAGGGGAAGGAGCAGTGACCCTGGGGGAGACTGAACCAGACGTACCTGCTGGTGTTGGGGGGTCTCCTGCAGAGGCAAGTGGTGGCTCTGTTTCACCGTGGGGATAAGGACACTGGCAGCAGAGGTCCTGGGAAGTTCTCCTTGGCGTGAGCCCTCCCAGAGTCTGCCATTAACCCCACCAAAGAGCACGGGTAGGCTCCAGTGTTGGGTTGCCTCAGGCAAAACAACCAACAGGGAGGGAACCCAGCCCCACCCATCAACAGTCAAGTGGATTAAGGTTTTACTGAGCTCTGACCACCACAGCAACAGGGAGGGAACCCAGCCCCACCCATCAACAGTCAAGTGGATTAAGGTTTTACTGAGCTCTGACCGCCACAGCAACAGTCAGCTCTACCCACCACCAGAGCCTCCCATCAAGCCTCTTAGATAGCCTCAACCACCAGAGGGCAGACAGCAGAAGCAAGAAAAACTACAATCCTGCAGCCTGTGGACCAAAAACCACAGTTACAGAAAGACAGAGAAGATGAAAAGGCAGAGGGCTATGTACCAGATGAAGGAACAAGAAAAAACCCCAGAAAAACAACTAAATGAAGTGGAGATAGGCAACCTTCCAGAAAAAGAATTCAGAATAATGATAGTGAAGATGATCCAGGACCTCGGAATAAGAATGGAGGCAAAGATTGAGAAGATGCAAGAAATGATTAACAAAGACCTAGAAGAATTAAAGAACAAACAAACAGAGATGACCAATACAATAACTGAAATGAAAACTACACTAGAAGGAATCAATAGCAGAATAACTGAGGCAGAAGAACGGATAAGTGACCTGGAAGACAGAATGGTGGAATTCACTGCTGCGGAACAGACTAAAGAAAAAAGAATGAAAAGAAATGAAGACAGCCTAAGAGACCTCTGGGACAACATTAAACGCAACAACATTCGCATTATAGGGGTCCCAGAAGGAGAAGAGAGAGAGAAAGGACCAGAGAAAATATTTGAAGAGATTATAGTCGAAAACTTCCCTTACATGGGAAAGGAAATAGCCACCCAAGTCCAGGAAGCGCAGAGAGTCCCATACAGAATAAACCCAAGGAGAAACACGCCGAGACACATAGTAATCAAAGTGGCAAAAATTAAAGACAAAGAAAAATTACTGAAAGCAGCAAGGGAAAAACGACAAATAACATACAAGGGAACTCCCATAAGGTTAACAGCTGATTTCTCAGCAGAAACTCTGCAAGCCAGAAGGGAGTGGCGTGATATACTTACAGTGATGAAAGGGAAGAACCTACAACCAAGATTACTCTACCCAGCAAGGATCTCATTTAGATTTGATGGAGAAATCAAAAGCTTTACAGACAAGCAAAAGCTAAGAGAATTCAGCACCACCAAACCAGGTCTACAACAAATGCTAAAGGAACTTCTCTAAGTGGGAAACACAAGAGAAGAAAAGGACCTACAAAAACAAACCCAAAACAATTAAGAAAATGGTCATAGGAACATACATATCGATAATTACCTTAAACGTGAATGGATTAAATGCCCCAACCAAAAGACATAGACTGGCTGAATGGATACAAAAACAAGACCCATATATATGCTGTCTACAAGAGACCCACTTCAGACCTAGGGACACATACAGACTGAAAGTGAGGGGATGGAAAAAGATATTCCATGGAAATGGAAATCAAAAGAAAGCTGGAGTAGCTATACTCATATCAGATAAAATAGACTTTAAAATAAAGAATGTTACAAGAGACAAGGAAGGACACTACATAATGATCCAGGGATCAATCCAAGAAGAAGATATAACAATTATAAATATATATGCACCCAACATAGGAGCACCTCAATACATAAGGCAACTGCTAACAGCTATAAAAGAGGAAATCGACAGTAACACAATAATAGTGGGGGACTTTAACACCTCACTTACACGAATGGACAGATCATCCAAAATGAAAATAAATAAGGAAACAGAAGCTTTAAATGACACAATAGACCAGATAGATTTAATTGATATATATAGGACATTCCATCCAAAAACGGCAGATTACACGTTCTTCTCAAGTGCGCACGAAACATTCTCCAGGATAGATCACATCTTGAGTCACAAATCAAGCCTCAGTAAATTTAAGAAAATTGAAATCATATCAAGCATCTTTTCTGACCACAACGCTATGAGATTAGAAATGAATTACAGGGAAAAAAACGTAAAAAAGACAAACACATGGAGGCTAAACAATACGTTACTAAATAACCAAGAGATCACTGAAGAAATAAAACAGGAAATAAAAAAATACCTAGAGACAAATGACAAGGAAAACACGACGACCCAAAACCTATGGGATGCAGCAAAAGCGGTTCTAAGAGGGAAGTTTATAGCGATACAAGCCTACCTCAAGAAACAAGAAAAATCTCAAATAAACAATCTAACCTTACACCTAAAGAAACTAGAGAAAGAAGAACAAACAAAACCCAAAGTTAGCAGAAGGAAAGAAATCATAAAGATCAGAGCAGAAATAAATGAAATAGAAACAAAGAAAACAATAGCAAAGATCAATAAAACTAAAAGTTGGTTCTTTGAGAAGATAAACAAAATTGATAAGCCATTAGCCAGACTCATCAAGAAAAAGAGGGAGAGGACTCAAATCAATAAAATCAGAAATGAAAAAGGAGACGTTACAACAGACACCGCAGAAATACAAAACATCCTAAGAGACTACTACAAGCAACTTTATGCCAATAAAATGGACAACCTGGAAGAAATGGACAAATTCTTAGAAAGGTATAACCTTCCAAGACTGAATCAGGAAGAAACAGAAAATATGAACAGACCAATCACAAGTAATGAAATTGAAACTGTGATTAAAAATCTTCCAACAAACAAAAGTCCAGGACCAGATGGCTTCACAGGTGAATTCTATCAAACATTTAGAGAAGAGCTAACACCCATCCTTCTCAAACTCTTCCAAAAAATTGCAGAGGAAGGAACACTCCCAAACTCATTCTATGAGGCCACCATCACCCTGATACCAAAACCAGACAAAGACACTACAAAAAAAGAAAATTACAGACCAATATCACTGATGAATATAGATGCAAAAATCCTCAACAAAATACTAGCAAACAGAATCCAACAACACATTAAAAGGATCATACACCACGATCAAGTGGGATTTATCCCAGGGATGCAAGGATTCTTCAATATACGCAAATCAATCAATGTGATACACCATATTAACAAATTGAAGAAGAAAAACCATATGATCATCTCAATAGATGCAGAAAAAGCTTTTGACAAAATTCAACACTCATTTCTGATAAAAACTCTCCAGAAAGTGGGCATAGAGGGAACCTACCTCAACATAATAAAGGCCATATATGACAAACCCACAGCAAACATCATTCTCAATGGTGAAAAACTGAAAGCATTTCCTCTAAGATCAGGAATGAGACAAGGATGTCCACTCTCACCACTATTATTCAACATAGTTCTGGAAGTCCTAGCCACGGCAATCAGAGAAGAAAAAGAAATAAAAGGAATACAAATTGGAAAAGAAGAAGTAAAACTGTCACTGTTTGCGGATGACATGATACTATACATAGAGAATCCTAAAACTGCCACCAGAAAACTGCTAGAGCTAATTAATGAATATGGTAAAGCTGCAGGTTACAAAATTAATGCACAGAAATCTCTTGCATTCCTATACACTAATGATGAAAAATCTGAAAGAGAAATTATGGAAACACTCCCATTTACCATTGCAACAAAAAGAATAAAATACCTAGGAATAAACCTACCTAGGCAGACAAAAGACCTGTATGCAGAAAACTATAAGACACTGATGAAAGAAATTAAAGATGATACCAACAGATGGAGAGATATACCATGTTCTTGGATTGGAAGAATCAACATTGTGAAAATGAGTATACTACCCAAAGCAATCTACAGATTCAATGCAATCCCTATCAAATTACCAATGGCATTTTTTACGGAGCTAGAACAAATCATCTTAAAATTTGTATGGAGACACAAAAGACCCCGAATAGCCAGAGCAGTCTTGAGGCAAAAAAATGGAGCTGGAGGAATCAGACTCCCTGACTTCAGAATATACTACAAAGCTACAGTAATCAAGACAATATGGTACTGGCACAAAAACAGAAACATAGATCAATGGAACAAGATAGAAAGCCCAGAGATTAACCCACGCACCTATGGTCAACTAATCTATGACAAAGGAGGCAAAGATATACAATGGAGAAAAGACAGTCTCTTCAATAAGTGGTGCTGGGAAAACTGGACAGCTACATGTAAAAGAATGAAATTAGAATACTCCCTAACACCATACACAAAAATAAACTCAAAATGGATTAGAGACCTAAATATAAGACTGGACACTATAAAACTCTTAGAGGAAAACATAGGCAGAACACTCTATGACATACATCACAGCAAGATCTTTTTTGATCCACCTCCTAGAGTAATGGAAATAAAAACAAAAATAAACAAGTGGGACCTAATGAAACTTCAAAGCTTTTGCACAGCAAAGGAAACCATAAACAAGACCAAAAGACAACCCTCAGAATGGGAGAAAATATTTGCAAATGAATCAACGGACAAAGGATTAATCTCCAAAATATATAAACAGCTCATTCAGCTCAATATCAAAGAAACAAACACCCCAATCCAAAAATGGGCAGAAGACCTAAATAGACATTTCTCCAAAGAAGACATACAGACGGCCACGAAGCACATGAAAAGATGCTCAACATCACTAATTATTAGAGAAATGCAAATCAAAACTACAATGAGGTATCACCTCACTCCTGTTAGAATGGGCATCATCAGAAAATCTACAAACAACAAATGCTGGAGAGGGTGTGGAGAAAAGGGAACCCTCTTGCACTGTTGGTGGGAATGTAAATTGATACAGCCACTATGGAGAACAATATGGAGGTTCCTTAAAAAACTAAAAATAGAATTACCATATGACCCAGCAATCCCACTACTGGGCATATACCCAGAGAAAACTGTAATTCAAAAAGACACATGCACCCGAATGTTCATTGCAGCACTATTTACAATAGCCAGGTCATGGAAGCAACCTAAATGCCCATCAACAGACGAATGGATAAAGAAGTTGTGGTACATATATACAATGGAATATTACTCAGCCATAAAAAGGAACGAAATTGAGTCATTTGTGGGGACGTGGATGGATCTAGAGACTGTCATACAGAGTGAAGTAAGTCAGAAAGAGAAAAACAAATATCGTATATTAATGCATGTATGTGGAACCTAGAAAAATGGTACAGATGAGCCAGTTTGCAGGGCAGAAGTTGAGACACAGATGTAGAGAATGGACATATGGACACCAAGGGGGGAAAACTGCGATGAGGTGGGGATGGTGATGTGCTGAATTGGGCGATTGGGATTGACATGTATACACTGATGTGTATAAAACTGATGCCTAATAAGAACCTGCAGTATAAAAAAACAAACAAAACAACTAATACTAAACTTTCATTGGGTTATTTGTATGGAAATATGTTAATATAAATGTTTCAGACATTACATGAAATTTCTAAAAATCTTATATTTGTATTTGTATGGAAATATGTTAATATAAATGTTTCAGACATTACAGGAAACTTCTAAAAATCTTATATGTTCTGGTATAATGTTATAAGTAATAATCCTAGTTATTACTTTAAAATGTATATCTCATAAATAACTAATTTTCTTGTCAACTGCATTATTATGAACTTTCATCAACTCTTTAACCATGGTCATTTTTAAGTCTTTTGTCATTTACAGACAGTTCTGGGTGTACTCTGATGATTTTGCAAATATGTTCCTATAAAAGGGTTTCATCTTCAAGAAATTCATGGAAAAGACTCTGACAAGTACAGGTTTCTGGTAACTGACTGTACTGCTGAACTGAATGAATAAGCATTTTCAGAACTCTAATGAAAAACTGATGAACTCATAAAAGTGCTAACAAAAGATCAAGATGAAAAAAAAAATTAATTACATGGGACTGAGTGAACTGATGAGGATGAGTATAATTTTTGTGACTTTCTGTCTGAATTTAAAAAAAAAATCCCACAAGGACTCAGAGGCAAAGAATATACAAATCAATTTTCACTGCAAAGTAAAGGAGCTGTGTCAGTGGAGGATTACTGGACTGAATGTCAATATTATGACATAGTATGAGTGTGTTTCATGTTTAGTAATTGCAATCATTGTTGCTTTTGTTGTGGTCATCCATGTACAATGCTTGGTGTCAGTCTATTTATCTCTTGTAAAAATAAAATACAGTGTGTGTGTGTGTGGAAAAAAAAAAAAAAAAAGAACAGAATTGAAGCATTAGCTCCAAGGAAGACGTTAACAGCCACAACCAAGTAATTAACCGTGATAACTCCTCCCATAAAGCTCATCTCAGACATTATGGCCTCTCTGAAAGCCTTGGGTGACCTCCTTCCAGGCTTGGATAGATGACCCTCCTTTGTGGTCCTCTGGCATCCTGTTCTTAATCGTCTCACAACACTTAGCACACTGCACTGTGCTTGTTGACTTACACTTCTCTCTCTTACAAGGATAGAGGCTATCTCTTACTCATCTGAGTATTTCTAATACCCAGTAGAGGGGAAAGAGAGAGAGAGAGAGAGAGAGAGGGAGGGAGGTAAGGAGGGAGGGAGAGGTAGGGAGGGGAGAAGGAGGGAGAGAGGGAGAAGGAAAGAGAGCAAGATAGAAAGATTAAGTGAACTTGAACCGAGGCAGCAAAACTCCGCTACAGCCAAATCACTTGGAGCTCTCAAGGGGTGCATTATCACAGGGTTTCGACTACATTTCAAAAGTTAGCTCATGCTTGCTGATGCTTTGGGAGTAACTCATGGTGCAAGCAGGGTGCCTTTGCTGCATCCAATTTCACCCCCTCACAGCATCAACCTGACACTTCTTTCTCTTTCTGTGAAGGCCCACCCTCCCTCTTCTTTGGAGCCATTGTCTGCTTGACATGAAAAATGTCCTGTAGAAAATGTAATCACTAATTATTTCAATGAAAAAAATCCAACTCTCAGATGTGGAATGATTAACCACAGAAAAACAATTCTTCAATAATAATTTTCCAGTCCTTTATTTTCAGCTAGAGTTGGTTTTCTGCCTGTGCACTGGGTTTTCCTGGAGTCCCTGAATGCTTCTACCCGCCGTCAACTCACAGAAAAAACCTTCTCGCAAAGTTGGTGCTCTGTATTAGAAAAAGTGTGAACTGCCCCTCACCTAACTGAACTGCTCGCCTTGGTTTCTCTTCCAAGGAAGTACATAACCTCAAACGCCGTTTGCTTTAAGCTCCTGAGTTTTCTTGACTTCCAAACTCTCCCTAGATTCTCCTCACACCCCCACCCTTGTATCCTCTTATCTCTGCCTTCCTACTTTCCCAGCCGTTGGCAGGCATCTGCTCGCCTGCAGCTCTGTCACGGGCCAGGGTTCATCACCTCTCCATCCCCCAGACAGGTACAGAGCCCCTGCTGGGAGCCCTGCCCTGTGCTAAGCCTGAGACGGGGTCAAAGGTCAATGAGATGTAGGCGGTGGAGCCTCTGGGTCTCCACCTGGCAAATGCCCTTCCCTTCAAGTCCCACCTCCTCTGTGAAGGCGTTCCTGCTAGGACCTCCCTCTTTGGTCTCACTGCTCTCTGTTCATATTTCTATTATGGTGCTGATCCTGTGTTAGGACTTAAGGAAAACAACAGATTACACCCCTGCCCTCTGATTTTGGAATCGCTTGAGAAATATGCACATGAGTCAAAGAGATGGAGCTCATGATATCAGCTTCTTTACATATTGGATGAAGCTAGTGGGAGAAAGCAAAGGGCCTAGAGACAAATGAGTTCCTAATATACCACACACCCCCCCCATACACACACCCACTAACAAGCCTGACTTATTTACTTGGCCACACTGAGCAGCTGGAGAACTTCAGGCCTTCCGCAACAGAGCATGAATTTGAACCTCAGCTCTCCCGCTTATTAGCTATGTGATGCTGGGCAAGTTACTTAACTTCTCTACATCTTTGTCCCCTGAGCTATACAGCAGGGCTACCGTGGCACCTGACTCCTGGTCTGCAGAAAGGACTGAATGAGCAAAGGCTTGCGAATCTCCCAGCACAGTGCTCGGCACAGACTCAGGGATCCGTAAACACAAAGATGCCCTTTCCTGTCATATCGCCCTGCGGGGTCCACTGGGGCGTAACTCAGAACTCCTGGTCAGTAAGAGCAGCCCTGGAGCCAGAACCTGAGTTCAAATCCAGGCTTAGCCCTAGCTCTGTGACCCAGGACCAGTCACTTAACCTCTCTGGGCATCAGTTTTATTATCAGTAGAAAGGGTCATTCTCAGCATCTGTCTCTCTTATTGGTAGGGGACTGACATGCAATAATGCAGGCAAAGCGCTTGGAACAGCTTTGGCACATAATATGCAGGCTGGGCTAAATATGTTAGGGTATAAACAGATATGCCATTTTTTTCTATACTCTGTTTAAGAGGAGAGGAAAAGAGAGATGTTTGTGGAAACACTTCATCAAATGACTAACGTTAGATTTAGACCCTTACAGAGTAAACTTCCCTTATCAAAACATGTACTTTTCTACCATCACTTCATTTTGCTCCTAACAAAGGACCACCTCACACTGCTCACCAGCAGCCTGTGAAGCTCTTCGCAATCAAGGCCAGATGGGAGAATGGTTAGGACCAGGCAGACCTGGCGAGACCACCTGGGTCCCAGTCCTGGCTCTGTCCTTCCTGGCTGCACCAACTTGGGCAAGTTTTTGAACTTCCCTTTGCCTCGGTTTCCTCTACCTGTAAAATGAAACTAATTAGACCTATAGCGCCCAGCACATCATGCTAAAAAAAATGCTATCGATTATTACTATTGGGAGCTTAGTTAATTGTCGATGATTTCATTGTTATTGTTGTTCCCGTTTTACAAACAAGTGAACCAAGGCAGCTAGTTGTTGCTGGAGCTGTGTCTGGAACTCAACCTTCTGTTTTACTGCTTATTCCATTAAATTCCACTCTGAACATTAGAATGATTTTTGGTGTGTAGCTACTACTCGTGTGTCATTTTATTTTCCCCTGGTGCATTTTGAAACAAGGAGGTCAGTATTCCTTGCCAACTCACCTACATTTCAGACTCGCTAGACTCCTTTCGGTTTCCTCCGTAAAAATAAAAGCGCAGGGCTCAAAACAGAATGGCACATTGGAAAATCTCCCCAACAAAGAGGGATCTAATTGTGGAAAACAGGAGCGAGCCTTCAAGTTGGCACCCACTTGACCTAGAGACAGAAACCAGTGATGTCCCCGCTTCCCCGCCCCACAGTGGCCCTTCTGAACACAGCTGGTGAAGTAAAGAACAGAGAGAAGAGAAGGTGGCAAGATCCCACCGTTTTATTACTGTAATTAGAGCACATGAGCAATGTTCACAGAGTAGCTCCCACCCTAAATCCCAAAAGGAACTCCTGCCAAGCAAATACATCACTTTCTTTCCCCACAGTCTAGAATCTTGCGATCTATCTCTGCTTCTGGAACTTGAAGTGCAGATCCATCGTCTGGTGCCTTCTAAGGAAAAAGAAGTGGTTTTCATGTTTCAACCACAGTAGTTTTTCATCCCTCTATCTGAACACATAAACAGCTGCCACAGTCATGCAACCTTCCAGCTGACACTCAAGTGTCAAACCCAGGGCGATCATCCCTCTCAGGGAGCCGGGGGTGGAGGTGTCAGTCCTGGCTGCTGTCACATCCCCCTTTCCAGAGCCTTTGAAAACTCAACCCACCATCAGCCAAGTACGGATTCGAGGCCAAGCAGGACTGATCCCTCCTTCAGAGCTCACAGAAAGCATTTTAGCTGCAAGTTGTGAGGGGCTCACAGAAGCTAAAGAAAGCACAGTGATAATAAAAGCCATTTGTAGTCCACTTACTTAAGCAGCAGGAGGCATGCTAAGTGCTTTAATATACATTATCTAATTTTCACCCAATCTCAACTTGTGAAGTAGTTTCCCATTTATGTCTGAGAAAGCTCAGGCTTATAGAGCAAAAGTCACTTGCCCAAGGTGGCCCAAGCAGCAAATGGCAGGGCTGAGACCTGAATAAGGGTCTGCTCTGCCTTCAAAGCCCATGGTTTACCCACTGCACTGTAACTCCTAAGGCGTGTCATCCACCAGAGGTGTCACATATTCTCTCCAGAAGCCAGCTGGAGAATCAGTCATTCAGCAGATATTTTACTGAGCACCTACACCATGTCAGACACTGTGCTAAGTCCAGGGGATACAAAGGTGAACAGGAGGATTACAGCCTACTAAAGACAGACAAGGAAATAACACTCAATCGACAGCACATCCTTTGAAAACAGACAATTGAACGCTCAAACGGGTTTCAGGAAATCCTGGAATAAAAGAGGCTGGTGCTGACTTTCTACCGGGAGCTCTGGAACACTGGAAAACCATGCAGATAAATCCACAGATGACCAATCACAGTTCAAGGTGTCCAGGCCACTGGTTCTGGGGTCAGCCTTCCAGGGTTTTGTAGATCCCAGCAGCTGCAGGGACAGCAAACAAATCCTCCCAGGTTCCAGGGAAAGAGTTAGATGAGTATTGCGGTCAGGAGGAGGAGATGCAGCTAGAGATGGCAGCATGGTCCTGAGATGTGGGCCCAGGCTGCTTTGGCAAATCCCAGCAGGGAGTCTTCACCAGAAGCCAACAGTCAAGACCAGACCACACTATAGAATGCTGAGCAAGCCCCATGTGACCACAAATCCTGCCCCCCCTTAGTGTCACTTCACCACTGTATCCCCCCCCACAACAGGAAGTCTTGCCTTGCCAAAAAGAGGTAGGGAGGGAGAAATATTGATACTTGAATCCGATTGAGCATAAACCCAAGAAAACTGAGAAATCACTGAATTTCCCTGAGTTGACCTGGGCGTGACTAGATTGAGCTTCCTGCATGGGTCACTATGGTGACTAGAGGTAGAAATTCAGTAAAGCTAAAGGAAAACTTACATTCCTGCGCATGAGAAGTGTGAATCCAACTCAGTGGGCTACAGCAGTAGTTTGAGTGAGTGCTAATGGCAGCCTGGATTAAAGAGTAGAAGAGGAGCTGGGGAGAAGTGGGTGGCTTTAAGTCATATTTCAGAGGCAGTATTCTGGGGACACCGTGATGGGTTGGATTTCAAAAAGATGGGTGTTATGTGTTGAATTGTGGTCTCCAAAAATTCGTATGCTGAAGTCCTAACCCCTAGTACATCAGAATGTGACCTGACTTGGAAATAGGGTCACAGCAGATGTAGTTAGTTCAGATGAGGTCATACTGGTGTAGGGTGGGCCCCTAATCCAATAGGACTAGTGTCTTTATAAGAAGACAACCTTGTGAAGACAGACAATAGGAAGAATGCCACTGAACATGAAGGCAGAGATCTGGTTGATGCACCTACAAGCCAATGAACACCAAACATTGCTGGCAAACCACCACAAGCTAGGAGAAGGGTACACAACAGATTCTCCCTCAGAGCCCTCATACAGAGCCAACCCAATGGACACCTTGATCTCGGACTTCTAGCTTCCAGAACTATGAGACAAATTGCTGTTATTTAAGCCACCCAGTACAGCCGTCCTAGCAAACTAATACAATGGGAAGGTACATTTTTATTCATTCATGACACATTTCCTAAGTACCTCGTAGGGGCTGGGTAAAGCAGAAGGTACTCTGAGGGATACAAAGCTTGACACTGCCTGTGACAGTTGTCTTCATCCCACGGGCCACAGTCTCATAAATGTTCCTTTAGTCACAAGAGGCTGCTGGTGGGAATCCCTGGTTCTCTGGTCAGGGCTTAGTCTGGAGGCCCGAGTCCTTCCCAGCTACTGAAGGTGGAAGCTGCATGGCCATGCAAACCCACTAAGCCTCACAGTTCTGTAGCCTGGTCCCTACCCAAGACGTAAGTCCTTCTGATTATCTATCTTATCTACCGACTTTAGGCTTCATTTCTCCTGATCTCCTTTCACAAGGCTGACTCCCAAGCTTTCCTAGAACACATACTCCGTGAAAAACAAATCCCCCAGGCCTCACCCTTTTCACTAAATAGTCACTCTGCCTCTTGATTGAACTAAAACCTCACTCTGACCTGAGGATACCTCTTTCGTTTTCCCCTGGATTTTGTCCTTTTCCCCACACCCCGGTACTTCAGGGCGTAAGGGCGCACGAAGAAAATACCATTTCCCCTGACAGAAAACTAGGCTTTATTCTTTAAGTCCTTCTCTTGCTTTCTTCTGCAAGCCAATGACACCATATTCTGTGAACGGCCACTGGTCCACTCTTCGCCTCTGCTCTTGTAGCCTGGGAAACATCTCATCTCTGGCAGTAGAGAGAGCTTGTTGATCCAACTTCTTTGCCCCTTGGTTAGTCCAGGATCTTAGCTCATAAATGTTGAAAACATCTTTTTCTCTCCAGACATCCACACTGTCTTGATAGTCAGGATCTTAATTTGGTACTCCACGACAGAACCTGAGCAACTCGTTTCTCTTTGCATTCCTGGTATAATGTCCTTATCACCCTGATGCAACGGAAGCCTTTGAGGAACATTTTCATGAAAAGAACGGATCCACAAAAAGAATGTCTTCCCTAGTTTTCTGGCCCAGCTGCCTGCTGCGGACAATGAGGTGGGAGATTGGGGCGAGGTGACTGGGAAAGGGACATAAGTAGCTATTCAAAGCTTTACTAGAAGAAAATGGAGAGAGCAAATTTGGGACTATCAGCCTGTTTTCTCTTGTTGCATCTGCCCCATGCCTTTCTTCCTCTCCTGACCCCGGTGCCCAAAGAGCCAACAGCACTCACTCATGGCTCTGAGCGGCAGGCATTTGCAACTACCTCAGTGAGAGGAGAAGACAGACTTCAACTGAGTTTCTAAGTAGATATTTTTTATTTCATGGTAGAGTTGGTAGTCTCAACAGCCAAGGTATTTTTGATTGGCAAGAACCTGACAAGAGTGAGAAAAGATGATAAAAGTCCAAGAGGGACTATTCATCTCAAGAAAGCCACTGGGTACAGAGGCTGATGAGGCCCATGGGGCAGAATCCAGTTCCTTGGGGCCAGGAGGGTGTGGAAATAAACCCCAGGACTTGGTGCACCCCCAGGTGGAAGAGGAGGAGAAAGAGGAAGGGCAAAATCCTAAAATGACAAAGGAAACACTGAAGTAACTGTGTTTATCTTGAATTGTCTAGACAATCTAGACTCTAGGCAAAGTTTCCACTCCCTAGAAGAATGGGGATTGGAAAGCTAAATTGTATAGGAAGAAAAAAAGATTTTACGTTACATTTCTGCAGCGTGTTGGAGGTTTGACCCGTACCCACTGCATCTAATAACAGGCATAATGTCTCCCCAGTTGCATCTTGCAACTCCTTATTCACAGCATATTCCCTGCATACTGCCTCCCCTTCCCTTCAATGACCTCTTTTTTTTTATTGAAGTATAGTTGATTTACAATGTTGCATTAGTTTCAGGTGTGTATACAGCAAAGTGACTTCTTATTGCAGTTAAACCAAAATCCCAGTTCCCTGCCATGACTTCAGAAGGTAAGCCAGGATGTGACCCCTACCTTCCTGCATCGTCCGGTCTCTACCTCCCTCTCCGTCTGTGCATCGTGCCCCTCTCCCCTTAGCTCACCTTCTCCAGCCACAATAGCTTTCTTTCCATTCTCACGCCTGCCAACCCCTTTCCCACCTCGTGCTTTCCAAGACTCTGTCCCGTGGCTGCTTACACACTTGTCCTAAGGCTTCTCATCCTTCAGACAGGCTGACACAGCACTTCTTCGGAGAAACTTCCTTGACTCCCAGGAGGTTCCATGCCTACCCCTACCCCCCAGTTCTCTGTCTCAACACTGAGAGGACTTCCGGTCTGAACTCACCCTACCTGTGATTGTTCGATTTCTTTGTTGTTATTGTTGTCTTCCACCTCAGTTAGCGTGTTAACTCTGGAAAGGTAAAAACCACATCACTCTTATTTAGTCCTTTTTTTTCCAAGGACTAGCCCAGTGCCCCGCACTCAATAAGTGTTCGTTAAATGAAGGAATGAACGAACCAGCCTACTGCCAAGGTAACTTCTTCGATGCAGCAAGAAGAAGAGTGAAGTTTTCTCTGTTGATGTGGGTAATGCCTCTACAACATCTGTTTAGAGTACCCTAGGGAACATTTTGCCTTAACAAGCCCAAGAATTTACATCGCCAAGAAACACACGTGGTTACTAGTGACATTAAACTAGTGGTGAGCAACCCTTTCTGCTTGAGAGCCAACTCAGGAAAAATACAAATGTTTATGATCGGCATTTAAAAATTTAATACGAAAGTAACTTTACTGAATCCTATGGGGAGGAAGAATTGGTGTGTATTGGTGTGTATTTTTACCACTGCAATGATGTACTTTATTGACCAGACATATATCAGTGGGCAGTAGACATTACGTTTTAGCCACTAAAATGCTAATATGAACAGCAATTCATAGCTGTCTGTGACATAATAAGAAATACATATTTGGTCTTTGTCCCTGGTTCCTGACAGAGAGATTCTAAAACCCTCAGAATGTCCTGAATGGTAGAGGTAATAGGAGTATCTTTTGTTATTCATAACAAGCCCCTTCCAACCTTACTGGGAGTTTATGGTAATGAGGTGACTCCTGAAGGGCCCCTAGGTATCAATAGCTTCAGGTTGCTGATTGCCAGAAGAACCAACCATGTGATCAGAGGGTTGGAGCTTTCAGTTCCACTACCACCTCCGGGGAGGGGAAAGTGGCTGGAGATTGAATTGAATCACCAACAGCCAATGATTTAATAAATCATGCCTATGTAATGAAACCTCCATAAAAACCCCTATAGAGTGGAGTTTGGAGAGTTTCCAGGGTGGTGAACACATCAAGGTGATGGGAAGTTGTCATGCCTGGAAGGGGCATGGGAGCTCTGTGCCCCTTCCCCCATTCCTCAAACTATACATCTCCTCTATTTGGCTGTTCCTGACTTGTATCCTTTATAATAAACTAGTAAGAGTAAGTAAAGCACTTTCGTGAGTTCTGTGAGTCATTCTAGCAAATCATCAAACCTAAGGAGGGGGCTGTGGGCACCCCCTGAATTTATAGCTGATTGGTCAGAAGTGACAGTCTGGAATTTGTGACTGGCATCTGAAGTGGGGCCAGTCTTGAGGGACTAACCCCTTAAATTATGGGATCTAACACTAATTCCAGGTAGACAGTATCAAAATGGAATGGAATTGTGGGACACCCAGCTGGTGTCAGAGGGTCAAAGTGGTGTTGGAAAAGATACCATGCATTTGGTGTCAGAAGTGTTGTGAGTAAGAGCAGTTCAAGATCTTATCTCTTCCCCTTTAAGTATATATCAGACTTTAAAGTCATGATCTCCAAAGAAGATAAATACACACCAAGGGTACACAAGATTATTCATTGTGTTACAGGAAGAATTTATTAGAATATCTATTTGGTTTTGTCTCATCCATTAAAAATATATACTATGTAAATATATAGTAGAACATGTGTGTCATTTATGTGTACAGAATATATATATATATACATACATACATATATAATGGAATGCATATTTACTAACTTCCTACTAATAGGAGGGCATGCTAAAAAAATACTGGAGGCTATTGATGTCACATCCCCAAATGCATCAAATTATTTTTTCCTTGAAACAACAATATGAGCATCACTAGGATCCACATTTAATAGATGGGAAAATTGAGGCTCAGAGGTGAAATAACTAGTTAAATGTCACACAGGGTGTTAGGGACACAGCTTGGGCTGGAATGTGTTCATGCCAGTCCGTAACATCTACTGTGGCAGATGTTGGGGATACGAAGACAAATAAGTTATACTCCCCCTCCCAACACAGGCACATACCCTCCTCAGCTGGGCCACCAGTTCCCACTGTGATAGAATCTTCTCTCCGGTCAGCGTGGGGGACCTAGAGCAGCACTAGCTACTGCCTGTTTCCTGGGACTTTCCTCTCTGCTTCTCTCTTGCCTTCCTGTCCCTCCACCTTCATGGAACACAAGAATCTGGGCATCTGTGGTTCTGCCTGAGGTGACTCTCTAAAGACATCCTAGATGGTGGCCAGGCCCCTCTGGGGCTCAGCAGCACGTCTCAGAATGGGCACTTGCATGGGGAAGGGTGAGTGGGCTCAGAGGCTGGACACGTGTGGGGTAGGGCAGCTCTCTGCAAGGCCCCAGCAGGAGACAAGAGTAAGGATGCGGTCACCGTGTCAGGGAGTCAGTGCTGGGGCTGCCGAGAGAAGTCCATGGGTTGAAGGCTGAAGCCAGAACTGCCGCACGGGCATGTGGTGAGGGCAGCAGGGACTCGGTCAAGAGGACCAAGGCTCATTGCAGGGCTTATGTCCCCCGGAGCTGCCAGAGGAACTGGGAAGGGA
Source organism: Balaenoptera acutorostrata (assembly GCF_949987535.1). NCBI lineage: Eukaryota > Metazoa > Chordata > Mammalia > Artiodactyla > Balaenopteridae > Balaenoptera > Balaenoptera acutorostrata. Next base: position 56,117,677 of record NC_080065.1, on the reverse strand, counting down.
TCTGTTTATTGGAACTGAGATCAAAGGCAGAAGCTTATTAACTAGAAATGAAGCAAGAACCCAGTTACTAGAACTGAAAACATGGTCACAGTGTGCTTGTCAACAATGCTGGCTTATTAAATCATCAGCTACCCATCTAAATTAATTTTAAATTCCCTCACCTCAAAACAGGACTCTTCCAAGAGCCTGGGGGAAACAGAAACTAGAAATGGTGAATTATAAGTCTGTAAGTATATCACCTTTCTTCAATCCTTAGACCAATATTGATTGAGGGTCTACTATGTGCTGGTCAGGGGGCTAGACACTAGGGGCAACAGTGAATGAGGCAGCTGACCCTGCTCCTGCAGAGCTTTCTGTACAGAGGGCTACTAACAGCTGAGGACTATGACGGGATGTACTGAGCGCTGAGAGGGGATGTGGAAGTGGCCAAAGGCGTTTTTGTGCTTCTTCAATCAAGATGCAAAGACACGAGCATATCCAAGCAAACTCAAGAACTCAAGCCTACTCACTAATGGAAAGGAGCCTAGAAGAGAGAGAGGCAGTATATGCAGGGGAGAGTGGGGATAATTAGTGGTTTGAGGACCTCAGGGACCCAGGAAGGGAGCAAGACCTAGAGCCTTCCAACATTGTATGGTATTCTGTTTACCGGTAGGAATAATAGCTGTATCTCAAGTGCCGAGATAATAGGAATAACAGATGATTAAGTGCTGATGTCTTAATAAGGAATGATATATTTCTAGAAAGGTTGTGAATTGACTGTACCACACTGTCTAATGGAAACGCTTGGCATTTGGAGTTGGATGAACTGTTTTTGAGTTCCAGTTCTACCACTTTCCCAGCCAAGTGAGCTTGGGCAAATCATTTAACTTTTTGTTTGTTTGTTTATTTGTTTTCCCCTAGGACCTCAAATGGACAGAATTCAGTCCATCACAATCCTTGCTTCATGACACATGCTAATCATTAATCCATCATATTGCAACGATTCATTCATTTTGCTGAATATAGGTAATGTATTTTAAACTCTGTATGATACCTCATTATGTGAATGCATATGTGGATCACTGATGTATGCCAGAGTTAGCAGGACATATCAGTGGGGAAAAGAGAAACTCAACTAAATAGCGCTAGAAAATAAAATAATTTTCCATATGGAATAAGATAAAACGGAATCCCTAAATGATCCCATACATAAAAAATCAACTTCAGATGAAGTTTTACATGTCAAAAACAAAACATTAAAACTTTTAGAAGAAAATTTAGGTGAATGTATTTTAGACCTTATAATAGGGAAAGATTTCTTAAAGAAGACACATACAGCATTGTTTATAAATAAAAGATAAATTAATTTAAGTATATTAAAGTTAAGAATATTTTCCTCAGAATATAAGAATATTTTCAGCTTCAATTTTTTCACTTATAAAGTGAGGATGATAATACCTTATAGAATTCTAGCAAGATGAAATGACACATATAAAACACTTAACACAGATTTAGCACCTAGAAAACAATAAATGGTAACTATTAATATTCTTCCCAAACAATAATGTTATTATTTATCAAACAACACCAAGTAATATGACAAGACATATTTAGGCCATATGAGAATAAGTACTTAATTTCATGGTAATGGTTTCAAGAGAGAAATGATAATGTAAACTACATCATTTGTCAACAAATATATATTGAGCCTATAGTTAGACAGTCAACAAATATTTATTGAGCATTCATGCCAGGCACCGTGCCAGGGGCTGGTTAATTTATATCAACCACCATTACTTTTTTGCCACAATCTAACACACACACACAACTTTCATACATTTGTCTGTGACCAGAGCAGAGAAAGGACCTCCACATATTTTGATAATCTGTACACAGTACTACAGCACTTCAGCACTGTCTAAATCAGAAATCCTAGAGACTGTCATACAGAGTGAAGTAAGTCAGAAAGAGAAAAATAAATACCGTATGCTAACACATATATATGGAACCTAAAAAAAAAAAAAATGGTTCTGAAGAACCTAGGGGCAGGACAGGAATAAAGATGCAGACGTAGAGAATGAACCTGAGGACACGGGCAGGGGGAAGGGTAAGCTGGGACGAAGTGAGAGAGTGGCATGGACTTATATATACTACCAGATGTAAAATAGATAGCTAGTGGGAAGCAGCCGCGTAGCACAGGTAGATCAGCTCGGTGCTTTGTGACCACCTAGAGGGGTGGGATAGGGAGGGTGGGAGGGAGACAGAAGAGGGATGAGATATGGGGATATATGTATATGTATAGCTGATTCACTTTGTTGTAAAGCAGAAACTGACACACCAATGTGGGGCAATTATACTCCAATAAAGATGTTAAAAAATAAAAAAATAAATCAGAAATCCTGGAACCCTTCAACTCTCAATTATTTGTACAAATGGGAGAGTACAGTGAAACAGACAATCCAAAATAGTAGATAAGTTTTCTCTCATTTGTTCTGTTTTGGGTTTTGTGCAAATAATCGAAAGCCTCAAATCAATCTGACCCAACAATAAGGAAGCAAGACCAGAAGTAGGGCAGTTTTCAGGAACTGTTTGATCAGCAGCTCAATAATGTAAAGTTTCTCTCCATTTCTTTGCTTTGTGGCTCTGGATACAGAAGTACAGACACATACACTTCAATATGGCTGATGGCTGTTCTGGAATGTACAAAGCCTTGAATAAAGAAAATGAAGCTGTGCTATGGAAACCTGATTTGGGAAGGGCTGAAAAGCAATTCAGGGTCTGCTCTGCTGCCTCTATTTTCTAGGATTACACCACCTCACAGGCTTTGTATATTCATGTGTCTCATTGGATTTCTCCTACCAGGAAAAGTCAACATAAGCTTTGAAAAATAGTGAATTGTGTCTAAATAGATTTTATCATATAACTTGCACAATGTGATTTCAGTAAACATTTACTGAGCTTTAGGGGTGTCAACAGTTATTCAGCTCTCACAAGTGTTGATAATATTTGCTTAAAAATCTACCCAAGAATAGCATAACAACCTTCACAAAATAAGAATTCACGTCTAGCTAACCTGAAAGAAACCTAACCTAAACATCTTTTGGAGAACAATCCTCCTGAAAATCATCCTGATACAATTTATGGGGCTGACAGAGATTTGGACACTGCCTTTTAAGAGAAAAGATAAAGAGGAAAGCTATTGCCTAACACAACATATTCTTTTTCCCAAGAGCTGATGGGTTTCCTCCATTCCTAGAACCTATCCAATCATTTTCAGAATACTTCCTCTTTCTGGAAATGTGCTTAGAGTGGGAATGATGTACCCAGTGTGGGTGTAGGAAGTGGGAAGGGGATTAGACCAGGAATCAAATCCCGGGTTCCAGTTCTGGTCTATCACTTATTAGCTGTGCGAGTCTGGACTTAATATCTCCAAGTTTATATTCTGTCATTCTTCATGTCAGATCATCATCTGCCTTCCCTACTTCACAGGTGTTGTAGGATAATATTTTCAGAAGCATGTTAAAGGTTATAGAGTACTTTATACTTATTTTCTACTAGATCATGAGTCCCTTGAGGGCAGGAAGCATGTCTTAATTATATTTATATATTTCACCACTCAATAAATGTTGATCTTACATGACAGCCATCATGAAATAAGAGGAAAACAAAAGTCAACAGTAAAAGTTCAAATAAATAAGTACTAGGGATGTAATGTACAACATGGCAAATATAATTAACACTACTGTATGTTACATATGAAAGTTATTAAGAGAGTAAATCCTAAGAGTTCTCATCACAAGGGCTTTTTTTTCTATTTCCTTAATTTTATATCTATATGGGATGATGAATATTCACTAAACTTATTGTGATAATCATTTCATGATATAAGGCAAATCATTATGCTGTACACCTTAAACTTATACAGTTCTGTATATCAATTATATCTCAATAAAACTGGAAGAAAAAATAAATTAAAAAACAGGAAAAAAGTAAAAAATAATTTTTAAAAAAAACAGTAAAGGTTCAAGATGTCTTCTGGTTGGTATGTGGTATATCACATCTAAAGAAGTACGGTGGCAGTTAAACAGCAGAAAAAGTACACACTGAAGCTATCTGAGCCGTGAAGCATTGAGAACCACAGACTGTTTCTGGCCACAGTTTTACATTTAGATATGAAAGCTAGTCAGGCTAGGCTGAGAAGAGAGAAGGAGAAACTAACAAATTTCAACAGGCTTAGGATCATTTCCAAGATGATAATTTATCCTAGCCTCTCCCCACCCTGGTTTTCATCCCTCCTCCTGGGAGTTTCTCTTCCCAAATGTATCCCATGATTGGTAAATTTCAGGAGAATAATTGGGGCTGGCTCAGCTCTGTGTCTCTCCCCTTCTTTTCCCTGGGAGTCGGTTTCCAAAGGTGATCTGCAAGGGTAGGGTAAAGCGAATGGGGACAGGGAAAAGAGCGATGTCAGGAAGGAGAAAGAACATGCAAGACCAAAGAAGACCACAGTGGCGAACAGAGCCAGTGAAAATGAGGACATTCCAACAACGGGTTATCTAATATCCAATTTTTCCTTTTGATTTCGTGAAAATCATCTAAGTGATATGGCAACGTAACCAGCTTCAGTACCCATGGTCCTTCAATAAAGTCATGGCCCTGTGTGCATGGTTGCCCTGGTGAACTGAAGGAAAGGGGACCGTGCCCATGTGGGGGGCATGATGTGCAAAAGGGACAGTGTGTACAGGAGGAAAGACAAGGAGAAGAGATCAAGAAAAAATTCACCGGAAGCAGGAACTTGGAGCTAGAGAAGAAACAGAGGGCTAGCTACAATTCCTGGAGATATGGGGGAACCCTGGGCTTCCCAGGAAGGAGAGGGAGGCTCAAATCATTCTACTAGGCTGCCAACTAGAAGTGTGGCCCCAAAACACTGAAGAAATAGGACACACTCAGACAGCCGACAATCTGGGTTACAGGTCTCTAAAGTCTTACCGTTCTAGCCTGAGAGGATGGATAAGGCTGGGGAAGAGGGAAGGCCGAAGAGGGGGGTAGAGAACCAGGTACAGAAAGGAGGTTTCTTCTTTTCTTCTCCTATTTCAGGTGTCAGAAGGTGAAGCCAGAGGGGAGTGGAGCCAGGAGCCAGGAGCCAGAGTGGGCTATTTCTGCCCACTGGAAGGCAGGATGATACAGCCCATATAAGACTGAGAAGCCAACAGTCAAAGCATTCTACCTCCAGATTAAGGCAGAGAATGAAGCAATTGCCCAGAAATCTGGATTGTTTAAAAATCACCTTGGCCTGGGTTATAAGGTAGTTGCCCCACCTCTCTGATTCACCTGTGGATTCATGCTGCAGAAGAATTCCCCAAGTCCAGTTCCAAGATCCTTACCTAATGTGGGTCAGGGAATATTCAGTATATAATAGCATCTTTAATTTTGTGTGAAAAGTATCTCAGTGGCTTGAAAACATTGACATCGTAAGCAGGAATGGGGCGGTCCCTGCTTAGCTCAGTCCCATGACGCCTATTGCTAACCCTGGCCTTTCAGGGCCACCACACCGCGGGCGGGAGGGAAAAGCTGAACTTTGCAGCTCTGCCCTCCAATCCAGTGGAGGGGACGGTCAGGTGAATAACTCACCTGCTGTACAGACACCAGGTACAGAGGGGCTCGGGAGGGGGAGTGAAACTGCCCATCCCGGCCTGTCTCAGACTGACTGTCCCCTCTGATTGACAGGCTGTGTCGACTGCCGGCTAACATGACCTTTCCTCTCCCTCCACACGAAGACAAGCTAAGAATCACCAGCGGCTTCTCTTACCCAGACTCCCTGAGCTGCTTTTTTTAGCCCATCTCATCTTCTCCCGGTTTTGTTCAATTTTCCGCAAGCTTTTCTATCTGTCTCCCTTATCTCCCTTTATCCCTCGGAACCATCTCCCATCATTCCACTGACTGGATGGGACATTTGTTTCCATCAGAAAGCAGAGCTGAGCCGTCCCCCCCAGCCCCTCCTCTGCTCTGCAGCCACTCTGACCCCAGTGGACCCACTGCCTGGCTTTCTAGGTCAGTGGGGACTTCCCAGACGGTACCTCGTTCTCCTTTAGCTTTTTAACTTCTGGCTGTCGGGCTTTCTTTTCTTAATTATGTGCAGAATCACATTTCACACACTAAAGCCAACCCAGTTCTCAGGTGAGTTATGATTCTGCAGGGGAATCCCATCATTTCCATTCCCTCATCAAAGCAGAACTAAGCTGAACCCACTGTAAACACGAGCATGAAAAGGGCTGGTGAGTGTGGTGCCGGGGAAAGGCACTCAGCCAGGCACCCAGGGCTCCAGCACAGGGCCGGCCCCGCTGCTCATTCCGCCACGTGGTCAAGTCACCTAACCTCCCCAACTTCGAAGGATCGTGCCTCTCAGCCTTCCTCATGATGGAAGTGGCAAATGCGTGCATTGCTATAAACAAACCTGATAAACTGTAAAGCACTGTCCAGCCCACTGAAGACCCCTGTCAAGGGCAGTGTGCCTTTCTGCATGAACACCCAAGTGCCCCCAGAGTGCGGGCTGGGTGGCTCTAGCTCACTGCCTACTCCCCTCGCTCAGCACAGGGCAGGAAGGAGGGGAAGGAGGGGAAGGAGGGAGGGAGGGAGGGAGGAAGGAGCCTATGCGTCCAGGAGGTATGAAACTTCGGGTCCTCCCCACGGCTGTGATGCCTGTTACCTGCCGGTAGGAGGAAGAACACCTGAAACACCACCCATGTCTCTCCTGAATCTGCATCTGTGAATTAAGTCCCACTGGTGTGAAAAGTGAAAAAGTCTAGAACTGAACCAGAGATGTTTCTATTTAAAAGTCAACAGCCAGGTGGCCTCCTCACCCATGTTCTCTACACACTTTCTAAGACTGTTGTCAGATGTAATTTTCTCACCAACAAGGTCACAGCGCCTTACACTTTATGCAGATAAATGAGAAGCCACAATACTGACTCAACGTTACGGAATCAAGTTTTAAATTAAAATAGGCAAAGCCTCACTGACTATCTTGAAACGCCTGTTCCTGATCTAATATCTGGCTTCTCTTAGCTTCATTCTATGCATTATTTTCAGTCAGAGTTGCCTATGGTAACTTTTCAATGTCCGAAAATAATGTTTTTAAAAGAGCTAACATTACTGAACATGTTACTCAAGAATTAGAAAATTTGGCAAGATTTGATCATTTAAAGTCACCTGGGCTTATGCGTGAATTTCATTAAACTTTCAAAGAACCACTGACCTTGAGGCAGACTAATCTTGACTATGACTCATGGCCAGAGCCTCACTGACTCTTTTTGTATGACCCATGATCTGATTTTTAAAAATTATTTTAATGGAGGAACAAGTGAAAAGAATAATAGTTTATGACAACATGAAAATTATATGAAATTTAAATTTCAGTGTCCATAAATAAAGTCTTATTGGCTCAAAAAAAAAAAAAAAAGTTAACAGCCAAAGTTCCAACCCGGCATGACCTCATGGAAAGTATTCATTTAGGGAAGCCAGTGTTACAACAGTGATATCTTACATGTTTACAGTACTTGGTAGCTTATCAAGCATTTCCTAGGACCTGACCTCATTCTGAGGTTCGGAATACCATGTAGATGGGTAGGACAGACTTGTCCTATTTTTCAGATGAGGAAACCGGGTCTCACAGAAGTGCAGAAACTCACAGCAAATCACAAGGCCAGCAAGTGGCAGAGCTGGGATTTGGACACAGTTTCTCGACCCCTTGGACCTTTCAGCCACTGGTGAGGACAGTAATGAGGGTGTGCCCAGTGATAAGCTGACAGCCTCTGTAGCAACCAAAATTACTATGATTTCCTCTTTATTTTTCTAGGATTATCTTTATCCTGAATCTCTGGACAGGAGAGGAGATCCTCTCCTGCTAAAATAAGAACCAAAACTCCTTTGAAGTAACAAATACAATTGGTAAATAAACACAATTTTAAATAGTTGACTTCATTAATAGTCAATTAATTGCAGACAACAACAGTGGTGTGTCATTTCCTCCGTCAAGTTAGAAACTATAGAACTGAAGTGATAAGGATGCAGTAAAACTAGTGTTTTATGCTCCACGCGGGTGGCCCCGTCTACTGCTACCACCATTTAGAAGCTGTTTAGCCATACTTATCAGGAGCTGTGAAATTGTTCACACTCTCTGAACCAGTGATCTTACATCTGGGAATCTATCCTAAGGAAATAATATGAAACAGAGAAAGAAAAAATATATATATATCTTACCTGTCCCCTGGTTGTTGAATTCTCCCTTGTGTAGCAATGAGATAGCATGATATCTTTTCAATAAATTTCCTTTGTTTAAACTAGTTCAAGTTAGGTCCTGTTACCTGGCTCTGGAAACATCATTATTATAAAAACATACACACACAAAGACAGCTAATACAAATATTAATATCCTCTCCCTTCCTTCCTTCATAATTGATCCCAATTAACTTTTCCAACTGCATTGCCTATTACCCCATCTCTCCACCCCCCCCCCCCCCATCAAACTCAAAGCTCTGGTCAAGTCCAACTTCTCATGGTGGACCAGAGAGACTACGAACATACACATTCTTAACTTTCAGGAGCATCAGAATCACCTGGAAAGCTGGTTAAAACACAGGTCCCGGGGCTTCCCTGGTGGTGCAGTGGTTAAGACTCCACCTGCCAATGCAGGGGACACGGGTTCCAGCCCCGGTCCGGGAAGAGCCCACATGCCACGGAGCAACTAAGCCCATGTACCACAACTACTGAACCTGTGCCCTAGAGCCCACGAGCCACAACTACTGAGCCCGCGTGCCACAACTGCTGAAGCCTGCGCACCTAGAGCCCGTGCTCCGCAACAAGAGAAGCCACCGCAATGAGAAGCCCGCGCACCACAATGAAGAGTAGCCCCCGCTCTCGCTGCAACTAGAGAAAGCCTGCACGCAGCAACAAAGACCCAGCACAGCCAAAAATAAATAAATTAAATAAATAAAAAAAAAAAAACACACAGACTCCTGACACACACTCTCCTGTCCACTCTCTGACTCAGCAGGTCCTGTGAGAGGCCTGGGAATGTGCATTTCTAACAAGTTCTGGGTGATGGCGATGCTGCTGGTGGGAGATCGCACTTCAAGAACCACTAGGGTAAACAGTAGTCTGCTGTCGTGACTTCCCTTCTCCTGGCAAACTCTTTCTAGTCCTTCAAGCCCCAGCTCCTCCCTACTTTTTGCAGCCATCTCCAATCCCACCAAGCTGAACTAATTACTTGTCCCCTGTGCTTCTTTGGAGAGAGAATAGTGCCTATTCCACAGTATAATGAGAGTGAGCTGTATAATCAATGCCAGCTCCCTGCTAACTGTGAACGTCTGGAGGGCTAGCCCATGGCCTCGGCATCCCTGTACCCCCAGAGCGAGCGCAATGCTTGGCACACGGTGGCCGTGCACACATGTAAGACTGCGCTCTTCCTTGCTGTCTCTCTCTACAGGAAGGGATGGTCGACTCTTGTTCCCACAGGATCCATTCGCATATCGAATGGCTATTTTTTCAAAACGAGCGATTAGCCGTGATGGCAAAAGAAGAAACATGAGCAGAGTTTATTAGTTTGCCAAGCTAATAAATATCATCTCGCTTTGCTCCCTAAACTCCCTAATGAAGATAGCAGCTCTCAGGCAAATAAATAAAACATTAGGTTGACAACACACAGCACATCACAAGCACAGTTCGCTAATTTGCTCATTGCCGAAGGACATCAGCCACCTTTAGGATAATCTCCATAAACACACTGCCCAGAATCCCTTTCTCCTAGATAAATAGTGCCAAGCTAAGGCTTTAACATTTTTCAATGTCTTTATGTATTTTATTTCAATAACTGTCTTTTAATAGCAAGATATCCATCTTAATCAAATGAAAGCTATTTTTCAGTAATTGTCCTAAAAGCCAATTCCTTTTCTGGAAAAACATCCTTTTGAATCACAAGTGGTTGGGCTAAACATTGTTCTCGGAATATTAATGTGAGCTTAAGCTATTAAAATGTCATGGGTAACCTTTTTAAAACCTAATTAAATTAAAATAATAATATGTGGAACAGTTTTACTGGAAGGAAAGGCTCTTTTTCAAAGAACGTGTTCCAAGTCTCAGAGCTAGCACCTTGAAGCCATGGTGGGAAAGAGGTTTTGCATGCAGACAAAGAGAGCCCAGCTTTGCACCTGCTGTGATTAACTTTTGGTTGTTAGAGTTAATTATTGCGGCATGCTGGAGGGCAGGGACAATTTACTTGCCTGATCACACCTAATAAGATGTATTTGCAGATGCCAGCATCTCCTGGACTTAATCAACAAACTATCAAGACAATCAATGCTGTTAGGCCCCATGTCCTTGTGATATTTTTTCCAAACAAAAAGATAAAAATCCAAGGGCAAAGCGCTAAGGATGTAGGCAAGCAGCTCAGACGGCCTCCTTTAATGAGCATCAGGCTTATCTCCCTCCCTGGATGGCTGCAGCCACTGTGCTGGAGGTTTGGTTCACCCTAAGGCCTGATTCTATCAAGAGCAAAGTTCAGCCAGCCGATATAAGGAAATTAACATCTGAAAACTCCCGCACTTCTTGGTAACTGGCCCTGGAAATGGGCCCTGCTGACTTTATCTTGTGTGGGAAAAGGCTGTTACCCCCCCGCCCCAAGACATTGTGTTCACCTCTTGCTACACAAGAAATGAGTTTCTGTTCCTTTGTTTGATAATCCATGCTTGGGTCCAGGGATAAAGTTTTAAAAGAAAGAAATGGCTATAATATACAGCAGGTTGGCAAATTCCACAAAAGAGCATGCCTTGGTTTCAGCCCTGTTCCTTGATGGGCTGCTCTAACGTTACGAGGAGGTAGGATGGGCACGCAAAGTAAGGAGGGTGCTACCAGGACTGATTAGAGACATCTCAGACAGGTGATGGAGAGGTGCAGGTGACAGCAGTAGCCAGGGTGGGGGGGGCACTGAAAGCTGAACTAAGACCATCTTTGGCTCATAAGTTGTCTATCCTGAATAATGAAGAAGGACCACCTTTCAGCATGAACACTTAGATCTCTATGTAGTCCAGTCATTTATTTATTTGTTCATTCACTCAATATGTATGTATTTGTTGAGTACCTACTTCTTCCCATACACTGGGCTGAACATGTCCTTGTTTCACTAAAAGTGAGCTGTGCAACTTTGAGTTCTTGGTAGTTTGCACAGGGCCCATCTTGAGCAAAAGTGTTTATATGAGAAAGCTGGGAATCTTTGTTGACCTCCCAGCTTCCAAACGATATCACCACCCCAGCAGTGATGCACATCACTTCCATTCACCTTCCATCTGTGAGAACTAGTCATATGGCCACATCTGCAAGGGAGCTTGGGAAATGTAGTCTTCATTCTATTCCCAGTAAAAATTCAGGGGTTCTATTACCAATTCAAAGAAGGGGAAAACCAATGTCAGTGTCTCTGCTATCATAAGATATTTGCTTCTATAACAAAGGCTTTGGTGTCCTAATCAAACTGATGAGGTAAGAATTTGGGGCACCTCCATAGACCAGAGAGATGGAGGGATGGCCAGGAGCCAAGAGCCATGCAGGAAGATTTCTCAAGTGGGATTTGACCCCACTTCAAGGCCATGGCCTTGGAGTTAGTGCAGGTCTAGGGCCCCTAGAGGACTAACAGGTAAACCATGTAGGCATCACTATTCAGGCAAACTTCAGAAAAGACAGTGCTCTGTCCTTCTCAGGCGTATGTGGACCTTTTGAAAGTTTGAAAATAAAGGCACACACTGCAGGATTATCCCTGATTTACAATTTCCAAATAGAACATTTCTTAGTATCAAGAAGGAAAAACTTTTCCTCTACCTCTTAGGTACAGTATTAGGGAGACTGCAAATTAAACTAACACAAGACTGATCACCAAGAGAAAAGACAAGTTTATTCACTTTCCTATATGGGCACTTACAAAGAAAGTGGCTCAAAGAAGTGGTTAGAATTTGGAGTTTACATGCATCTTACTAAGAGCAGGGGCTTAGGATTCCAAGAGACAATAAATATTGAGAGATACATGTGGCAACTAATGGAACATACGGTTTGTTTTACTAAGGTCTGTTTATGCATTCAGCACTGACTTCTCATCTCTAATAACAGGAGTTGCTCTTACACCTGGTATGGGAAGCCTCCCTTAAAGGGGGATTGATAACATTTGACTTTTTTTGGAAGTCTCTGCTTTTTAGCATATACAGACAGTGTAGAGAAAGCCTCTTCCCTCATCTGTTGATTTTCAAATGCCTTCAGCTCAAAATGATCCTTATGCCACAGTGGTATATTCTGGACCCATTCATAGGTCATAAACAAATTTTATAAAATAAATTACTTAGAAAGAAAGAGGGAGGGAGGAGAAAAGGAAAGAAGCAAAGCAGGTAGGCACTGGCTCTGGTCAAATACGTTTCATACAATGTATGAATTTTAGAAAAAAAATTATATTTACATCCCCAAAACTCAATGCCTCATTTTCCACAAAACAATGTGTAGTGAAAGGCTTAAGTAACGTCCCAAATTCAATTGGTAAGACTTCATACTCAGTGTGAGCCATTCTCTGCCTGTTGTGTCCTTGCCCTGAATGTATTTTCACAAGACTTGGGTGACCTGCCCTGATTTTTGCTTAGTGTTATACAAGTCCTCCCAAACTTGAGAAAGTGTTGAAGAAAAACTTGGAGAGGAGAGGAAAGCCATGACATTGGAAGAGGAAATCTTACTGCACACAGAGAAGTTGCCTGTCAACAACCATGTTAATAGTCTGGGATTAGCAAGGAATGTTTTAAGCATTTTACATCTTAATAGGAGAGTCTTTTCGTTCCATGTAGGTGTTTTACTATGTTTCAGTTATGTTTTAGGAAATTGCATGGGTATTCAGAATTGATATGTAATGCAGTGTAATTTTTCCCACTTCAAATAATAGGAAATAGGCTCTGGTTAGCATTTTTGTGCAGAACGTCTGACTTTTAGAAGCAGATTACTGGTGTTAAGTGGGAGGAGCCTGTATTTTAGAAATTGGATAGGAAGTGATGCCCTGTAGCTCTGTACTTGCTGGACACCCATTCGGCAAACACTGACTGAGTACTGTGAGCCCAGCATCGTGCTGAGGGCTATGGACACAACAGTGAGGAAGCCAGCATTCCTGTCCTGAAGAGCCTTGGAATGGGGTCAGAGGGCCAGCAGAGTGAGTGGGGGCTGGGGGGAGGGGCAGGTGGTAGGACCCTAATCCAGCTCCCTGAGCCAGGGAGGCATGAGTAAAAGTCCCCATTGCAAAAGGAGGAGAGGGAATAAATAGCCCGCACAAAAGCCTGGAGACAGAGCACAAGGCAGCTGAATCTGGATGCATCACTGAGCACAAGAGGGCAGGTCCCCCCACTGCAGCACCCCCATTGCTCCCCATGAAAGAACAAAAGTTCCAGCTCCTCTCAGCGGCTCTGCCCACATGCTCCTGCACCCATCTTCGTCCTAAGCTACTGCAGGGACAAAACTGTGAATGGGCCCTAAGACTTTGTTTCCTCATCTATAAAATGGGATAATTAAGTTTCTCCTTATAGAGTTATTGTGAGCATTGAAAGAGTTAATATATGAAAAGTGCTCATACCAGTGTCTAGCAATATATTAGCTATTATTTTTCAGCACAATATAGTAGCTATTATTATTAACTAGAGGCCCTGTAAACGTGTCACAGTGCAACCAGAGGGTACCTGAGCTCAACCTGGGGCTATTAAGACCCGTGTTCCCTCTCTCTCTCTCTCTCTCTCTCTCTTTCTTTTCACTTCCCTTTTCTTCCACACAGGCAAATGCATATTTTTGGACCACTCATTGGTGCAATGAACCTACATCCTACATGGATTTAATTTAAGGAAATTCAATAATGCCCACCCGGCTGGATGAGGCTGGGGAGAACAATTTCAATACTACAAGTCCTCCCTTCCTTCTATCAGGGAGCACAGGCCCCAAAGTAAGCTCTAGAGGAGAGGGTGACACATGCCTGTCCCTCCAATGGGGCCACTTTCTCAGCCTTGCCTGGTCTGAACATCTTGAAACATATTTGCAGGTCAGTTAAGGGAACCTCAGGCATAAATTTGACTACGTGCAATTTTCACCCTCTGCCTCCACACTGTCTTTGGAAGTCAAGCCTCACTAAAAAGGAGACACCCCAGCACCCCTGTCTGTTTAGCACTGAGTAAATTCTAATTGAATTAGAAATTTCTAAGGCTTTCTGAGAGCTGGTCTTTACTTTGGACGGTTTAAATCCCCCCTAAGCGTAGCCTGAGGGGTAGGACAAATACCTCCCAGACGTGGAAACAAAAAAGAAGGGGCGGGCTTCCCTGGTGGCGCAGTGGTTGAGAATCTGCCTGCCAATGCAGGAGACACGGGTTCGAGCCCTGGTCTGGGAGGATCCCGCATGCCGCGGAGCAACTGGGCCCGTGAGCCACAACTACTGAGCCTGCGCGTCTGGAGCCTGTGCTCCGCAACAAGAGAGGCCGCGATAATAAGAGGCCCGCGCACCGCGATGAAGAGTGGCCCCCGCTTGCCACAACTGGAGAAAGCCCTCTCACAGAAACGAAGACCCAACACAGCCAAAAATAAATAATAAATAAATAATACATAAAAATTTGTTAAAAAAAAAAAAAGAAGGGGCTAGGGGCTTCCTTGGTGGCGCAGTGGTTAAGAATCCACCCGCCAATGCAGGGGACATGGGTTCGAGCCCTGGTCTGGGAAGATCCCACATGCCAAGGAGCAACTAAGCCCATGCGCCACAACTACTGAGCCTGCACTCTAGAGCCCGCGAGCCACAACTACTGAGCCCTCGTGCCACAACTACTGAAGCCCGCACACCTAGAGCCTGTGCTCTGAAACGAGAGAAGCCACCGCAATGAGAAGTCCACGCACCACAGCAAAGAGTAACCCCCGCTAGCCCCAACTAGAGAAAGCCCGCACACAGCAATGAAGACCCAACACAGCCAAAAATAAATAAATTAAATTAATTAATTTTAAAAAAAAAGGGGGCTGGGATTTACTACCTGAGCCACCACCCCTTCTCTCCCCCACTCGCTCCCAAGGTAAAATCTGCTTCCTCCCTGCCTAAAGTAGAGCTAAAAAGGGATCACCAATATGGAGATCTGTCACATGGAAGCTACGTCAGGGCAGGGACAGAGCTCCAGAGCTTGAAAAATAGATGCTCTCAGCTCGCAAGCCCACAAGCCCAGCACTGCTCCCGACCTCAGGCAGGTATGTTCTCCCTGTTGGGTTTAATTCCAAAATCCAGTGCAATCACTGAAAAATGAGGGTGATTCGCTCTTTCAGGTATGCACAGTTTTCATCAGCAGTCTCTGGCGGCACAGTCTCAGGAAGTCTTTTACCGCTTTCTCCTCATCCTCCCTGTTCTGGGGAAATGGTTTCCTAATGGCCCGCAAATGCCAGCCTGTGTTTTGAGGCATTGTCCGCGGGAGTTAGAATCCTCTTTCCCCGGTCAGACATTTACAGAGAGCTGTGATCTCAGATTCCAGCTTCCTTCTTCCTCCTAAAATCTCCTCATGCCTTGTGCCTATCAACCACAATTATATATCAAAAGATAAACATGACGATGCAACAGGTTGCACGGACATGTGTAACTGATTCGCGGCAAGCGGTAAATAGAAGGTGTAATTACAGCTGAAACGTGGCACCTTTGGGGGGGAAAGGGGAAAAAAAAAGGGAAATGTTCTTTACAAAATGTTCCTGTCTTTATTTTCAGTTTTGTGCCCACATCTTATTCTCTAACACACAGAAGCAAGTGTATATCCATGTCCACACAAAAACACTCATACTCACCCCGTGCACACCAAGCACTGTCTTAGAGACCCTTTCAGCAAATGAACAATTAGCCTCAATAGTCAAATAAACATCAGAGGAGGAGGTTTTGTCTTCCTCTGCTGCTACTAAATCTGGGAGCAGAGATGCGCAAAACAGCACGAAACCTGAACCAGCTCGCGCAGAAGGACTCGAGAGAACAGGATCTTCCAGACGGAAACTCCAGTCGGCACAGTGTTCCTGGAATCCCATCGCTTAAACTGTGATCCAAAGAGGAAATCCCCTATGGCCCAGCAGGCACACACAATCAATTGTTCACATTACTTATGTAAAAACCTGTCCTGCTGAATATTCCAGACAGAGAAGTGACTGTTTCCAAATGAGGTTTGCCCACACAACCCCCTTTTCCCCAAACAGTAAGAATCAGCAGAATATCCCTATGAGTCCTCTCAATTTATTCTTCGTTACAAGCCAGGAGGGGAAAGAACTCAGCTAAGTGAGATCCCAAGCTGCACAAAGTCAGTAACCTAATCCCATCCAGAGGAAAGCAGGATGAGAGGGTGAAGCGGGGACTTTTAAATTAGTGGGCAAACTCAGAGACGAGGGGCAGCTCAGTTAGGCAGGGCAACAATCAGATCCAAGTCATGAAGAGCCAGATCTAATGAGGCATCCGGGCTGCAGGGCCTGGGGCGGGTGGGCGATGGAGGTTGACAGCAATGTCCCAAAGCAAAGGCTCGCAGGCCACACTACCGGTCCGTGGTGGGGTATGAGTGTCAAGCACGGTGAAGGGCACCGTGTGAGTCTTGCTTTAGAAAGCAGGAGGGCAATGAGGCTTTATTTTACGTGAATTCTACGGTGTTGGCCAAACCCACCCTTCCAATTTCCTGCAGGCTCCCCAACGGGAAATGCTCCTATTAAACATAAGATGAGGCCTCAAGCACGTGCAAAATGGCCTCACCTAGAATACTGCTCACCTCCTGTGCCCCTCCTGCCTCGCAAGGGTGGGGAGTGGAATCACAGTATCACTGAAAACCTCCTTGCTCATGTGTTCGCTCACTCTTTCCTGGAAAAACGATAGTGACTGCGCTTGCCTTCTGCTTGGGAAGGCCTCTGCTTGGAGGGCCCTCTGGAAGGTTGAGAGCGGTCAGGGTGAAGCCCGGGGGAAGGGAGCAAAGAGTGGCTGTTCCAGACCCGCACTGGCCGAGTCTTTGGGAAACGAGGGGAAGTTGCTTAACTTCTACATTATCAGCCCACATCCCTGGCCAGAGAAGAGATAAGGTTTAGGCAGATGACCCAGGAGAATGATGCACTCGGCTGGAATGAGCTCAGGGCCTATGAGAGGCAGGAAGATGTGCAAATTAGGCCTGAGTCAGGGAAGCCCTAACATCAGTGGATCCCGGAAGCCAGAAATCCCCAGCGTAAGGCAGCCGCGTCTCCTCCACTGCCCTCAGAGCTGAACAGGATGGCACCGTGGTGTGGCAAGCAGAGCAACACCTGGAGTTGAGACCCCTAATTCTCCCTAGGTCCACGTGTGACTGCTTCTCCTACCACACAGCCTGGCACTCAAAAAAAAGCATAATATTGAGGGCCTGCAATGTACAAGGCCCTGCGGATGACACAAAAACTAACAAGGCACAATTGTGCCCTCAAAGACCAGGTGGTAAGAGGAAAGAGCGTGGGTTTTTGAAGCTGTCCTGATCTTGGTTCTGTCATTTATAAATTCTGTGGCCTTGGCCAAGTCATTTTGTGTCCCTATTAAAGCGGGTAACAATACTTACCACCAAGGGTTTCTGAACGGTAGAGATAATGTATACAAAGCACTTCTGCCAGGGGCATGGTGACCTTGATAAATGGCAACAGCATTACTAGCTGTGGAGACCCTCAGACTCATAGGCAGCTAACAACCGAGCAAGGGAATAAGATGGAACAAACATAGTGGATCCAGAACCAGAGTAAAGCGGGCTTAATGCGAATGGGACAAGGAGAGAGAGAAAAGGGATGCATCACAGGGGAGCAGACTCAGCTGCTTTTGCAATAGGGACAGGCAATGACTCCTACTCTGGAGGCTTCACAGGTATGTGACGGAGTGGCCACACAGGGCCTTGCACTTAGAAGAGTTTGTGTTTTGTTTAGTGCCCTGCTGTCATCACCTTGAAATTCTTAATAATTCTTGAACAAGAGGACTTGTATTTTCATTTTTCATTTTTAACTAGGCCCTGCAAACTGTGGCCAGACCTGCTCCTACCGACTTAGACTGATGGAGTTTTAATTGACCGTGTCTCTGAGGCAGCCCACCCTCTTCTCAGGGCCTCCCAATCTGGGCAGACCCCGCTGCCCCTCTGCTATCCCAGTCTGCAGGATAGGTTTTCCTTCTCAGCTCCAGACTTCCTAATCCACATGACCCACCCCAGCTTCTCTGTGGGGAACTGAGTGGGTAAAAGATCTGTACCAGGTCATCACTTTCAAAACACAAGGAAATGTTCCCCTCCATGAAAACCATTTCCAGAATTCAAGAATTCTACCTGGCAAAGACCACCATCCCTGTGTCTAGCCCCATCAGCCTTCCATTCAACTAAACTTTACTGAGTACCTACCATGTACCCAGTTCTCAGCTGAGCCCAACTGAACCCTGTCTTCCTGGCCACATGCAAACCCCACCTAGAACTGACAGGTGCTTGGCTAAAGGAACAATGTTCCCCAGGACCTAGAGTAAGATAAATCTTTGGGCCATTTGACCTAGAAACTATTGCCGAGAAGAAAGAGCACATTCTGGAATAGGCATGAGAACACAGGCGTAGGTAGGGCTGTGCTCTCTCCAACTCCAGCAGCCAGGCAAGGCAGTTGGATGAGATGATGCAAACCCTGTCATGTTTCCCCGCCTGCTGTTAAGAAATGTCCTGTCCGAAGACCTAAACAGATATTTCTCCAAAGATAGACAGCCAACAAACACATGAAAGGATGCTTAACATCACTAATCATTAGAGAAATGCAAATCAAAACTACAATGAGGTATTACCTCACACCAGTCAGAATGGCCATCATCAAAAAGTCTACAAACAATAAATGCTGGAGAGGGTGTGGAGAAAAGGGAACCCTGTTATACTCTTGGTGGGAATGTAAATTGATAGAGCCACTATGGAGAACAGTATGGAGGTTCCTTACAAAACAAAAAAATAGAACTACCATACGACCCAGTAATCCCACTACTGGGCATATACCCTGAGAAAACCATAATTCAAAAGGAATCATGTACCACAATGTTCATTGCAGCTCTATTTACAATAGCCAGGACATGGAAGCAACCTAGGTGCCCATTGACAGATGAACGGATAAAGAAGATGTGGCACATATATACAATGGAATATTACTCAGCCATAAAAAGGAACGACATTGAGTTATTTGTAGTGAGGTGGATGGACCTAGAGACTGTCATACGGAGTGAAGTAAGTCAGAAGGAGAAAAACAAATATCATATGCTAACACGTATATATGGAATCTAAAAAAAAACAAAAAGAAAATGGTTCTGAAGAACCTAGGGGCAGGACAGGAATAAAGACGCAGACATAGAGAATGGACTTGAGGACACGGGGAGGGGGAAGGGTAAGCTGGGACGAAGTGAGAGAGTGGCATGGACATATATACACTACCTAATGTAAAACAGATAGCTAGTGGGAAGCAGCCACATAGCACAGGGAGATCAGCTCGGTGCTTTGTGACCACCTAGAGGGGTGGGAGAGGGAGGGTGGGAGGGAGACGCAAGAGGGAGGAGATATGGGAATGTAGGTATATGTATAGCTGATTCACTTTGTTATACAGCAGCAACTAACACACCATTGTAAAGCAATTATACTCCAATAAAGATGTTTAAAAAAAAAAGAAAAAAAAAAGAAATGTCCTGCCCAATTCAATATTTTATAATAACCTATAACGGAAAAGAATCTGAAAAAGATATATACTGAATCACTTTACTATACACCTGAAACTAACACAACATTGTAAATCAACTATTCTTCAGTTTAAAAAAAAAGGTGTCCTGCCCTCTATGAGTTGCATTACTGCCAGGTGTTCTGCGTCCCTAGGCGTGGTCCTCCGGGATCTCAGTTTGGTGGTTTGGGGTGTGGGGTGTAATCTGCCTGGACTCACTTCCCCTGTGGGAACAGGGTGGGGTGGCCAAAGAGCCCTGGGCGTTCCCAGGCACAGAAGCAGCAAGAATGTGAGGATATCCTGAAGAAAGTGGTCTGCAGAGTGGTCAGATAGTGGACAGAGGGCACGGGGTGGGGGGGAGATGCAGGCTCCTGCTGACTAACCTCTCTTCTCTTCCACTGTAAGAGTCCCACCTCTGAGCAGCACAGAGACCCGAAGGAGAGAAGGTCCCAGAGGTTGATCTATAGGACGTGCCAAGAAAAGTTTCCCAATTCATTGGAATCAGTGAACTAAGCCACAAGCAGTGAGAGTAAAAACAGCTACATCCATCTCATGAGGAAGAGAGAAAACATAGTAAGGGAAGAGCCCGCCCTTCCAAATCTGCTCTAAGCCAGGGGCTCTTGGCATTTTTTAAAATCCATGCCACATTGTAATAAATATGAAAACCTCTCACCCTCTTTTAGAGTTGTATAAATGTCAAGTAAATTAAGTATATCAACTTCAGTTAAGTAGAAGGCGTAATGGTGATCTAAGCCTATCCTTATTGAACTCAGCTTGTTACTTCTCCCTGTCTCCAATTTTCCTACCCCCATTCCCACCCCACCACCTGAGATTCTAATTTGCCCTTAATTGGGAAACTCTTTTTGTCCCCCAACTGGAAATATTCAGTTTAAACTTATTTTAGATTGTGACCTTCTTGAGGCACTGTCTTAATCTTCTTGGATATTCTTAAGTCTTCTTTGGATCTCTGGCTCCTCAGAGAAGTGGGGCTCAGGAAGAGAAGAGAGGTTAGTTGGCACAAACCAACATCTCACAGGTGCTATCACCATGCCTAGTAAATGGCCTGATATAGTCAGTGCTCAATACATGTTGATAAAAGATTACATGTGTGAGTGGGTGGATGGATGGATGGGTAGAGGTAAGGGATGTCAGATCATTATCCACACTTCTTTAGGACCAAAGTTAATTTTGTGCTATAACCTTGGGCTTTAGGGGACCATAATCCGGGAGAAAATGAGATCTGGGGAGTGGGCAGATCCTCAAAGAGAACAGGCAAGTCTTTACCAACCTCCTTTTTTCCATATTTGTTGGGAACATCCAACTTCCCAGACCTCAGCATTCCCACGTGGGCAAAGCCTCTTGCCTTTGAGCAGCCACAGATTGTCGCTAGGCAGGGAGCAAGCCAGACCACACCAGAAAAGCTTTCAGAGAGGCTCAGAAGACTCCCAGACTCCACACACAGGAAAGCTCAGTGTTATGACCCGCCTGGATTGCAGAGAAAAGAAAGGAGACAGCCCACGGCTCACACCGACAAACCAGAGGACATCAAGCGAAACAGGAAGGGGTCTAGAGTTGTGTAATATATGATCAACCACTGAATGAACCGAAGACAGTCAGACACTCGGTGGGGGAAGAGTAAAGGTGGCCGCTGAGAGCTAATAGCCCTCTTCAGGAATTTGAATGACAGTATGTTGAAAGTCAGTACATTTGAACATTTAGATCTAGAGAACAAAACTATGACCAAGGGGATACTTACTTAATTTCACACAAGGAAGCAGTTATTAACAATTAAGGCTGTCCCACAATGGAATATTCAAGTCTATCATTGTTAAGAGGTATGATGAGTAAGTTTTCTTTCAGTGGAAGAGTTGAAACAGAAGCTGTATGCCCATCTGTCTGAGCTGTCAGGTGAGAGGTTCCTCTGGTGGAAGGGAGGCGGGGCTGGATGATTTAAGCTCTTTTCCACGACTCATTTTTTCAGGTGAGATATCCAGGCCATTCTCACTCCTCACCCCACCCACCCCGACTCAGACTCAAGTTTCAATTCAAGGGTTTGACTATGAATTCACTTCCGCACTTAGAATTTAGGAATCTTCAAATTCCTAGGTTTATTGGTAGAAAATTCTATCTTTCCCCCAGAGGTGTGCAGACCTCACCGGGGAGCTAGCCTCTTTCTCTCTTAAAGGGACACACTTACCAAGGGATGGTGAAAAGCTTCACTTAGGAAGGTCTCCTCAAACTCTGTCTCTGGGTTTCTGTTTCTCTATTTTTCTCTCCTCTCTCCACACCCCCATACTCCAAAGGGACGCTCAGCAAGTGCTTTGGAAAGGTTCTCCCTTGGGTCCCTGTGTTCTAACTCCATCCTGGTAAGCCAATTAAGTATTCTTTCAGCTCATCTCTGAAAGACAACTCACACTAGTGTCTCTGCCTAGAGGTCACCAAACTCTTTTAAGGAAGTGGTCTACAGCCCTTTAAAGAGAGTGTCACTAGGAAGTATGCTGAGCAACACCGAATACCCTTCTTTCGGCAACCTGGTGTCACACACCTCAGCCCCCTCCATCTCCATCACACTGTGATCTGAGCAGGGCACAGGCCCAGTGCCAAGCGTCCCGGGGTACCCGTACACATCGCCACCCCAATCCAACTGAGTATTGCAGTATCGAACCCCTTACCCTTTACTCAGGTATACGAGGAACTTGGAACTCTAAAAATTTTTAATTTCCCTTTACACCCCGACTCTACCCACACTGGACACAAGGAATGCATGCAAATCAGGTGCCAGGAGAGCCCCAAAGTTGACCTTCAAACTAAATCCTGAAACTGACTCTGGGTTGCCAACATCGTCAAAGCTAAGGGTGGGTAGCCTGGCCAGGGACACCAAGCCTGGTAGGTGCTCAGTAAGTAGTCATGGGAACGATGGCTCAGTAAGTAGTGATGGGGATGTTGGCTGCACTGCCAAGTGACTCTCAGCACAGATTTGGGACTTGGGAGAAGTGACTCTGTTTCTTCATCCATCAATAAGGAAGTTGGTCTTGGGTTCCAGAGCTTGACCTTGTCTAAAATGACACAATTTTCTGATTCAAAGGGACATTTTCCCTCAACCTCTTCTGTTTCAGATGAGGAAATCTATGTCCTGGGAAGCACGCTGACTTGGCCAAGCTCACACTCGTCTTTAGAGCCTGGTCTTCTGCCTCCAGGGCCGAGCTCCACTGAGCCCTTCCAGACCAACTGTCCTGGACCCTAGGAGACAGATGGTTCTGGATATTAGGAAAAGGAACTCAGCAGGCATATAGCAAAGGGTAAAAGGAGCCAGCAGTCTACTCCTTGGCTCCCTCTGGCAAAAGGCAGTGCTATTAGCATAAAGCCCTTAAGGAAATATTTATGCTTCACAATCCTTCCTCTTCCACCACAGTCACCCATAAGAGCTCAAAGTACAGAGCAAAGCAAAACAATCTCCCAAGGAGGTCTCTGCCTCAGACTGTATTCAGATCTGGCGCAAGAAGCTCCAGAGAACCACTTACTTCTGAATTCAATGTTGCCATAATCCCGGCTAGGTGTGTGTGTTTCAGGGGACACTGTGAACTGGCTTGGAGGCCTACTGGAGGTGTGGCAAGCACCTTCTAAGTGTTCCCTAAGCAACTCTCATTGAACTTTTGGGGAATAATTATTATCTCCCATTGATGACTCGGACTGTTCAGCCACATGAGTGTTGAGTGCCCTGTTATGCTAATAAGGTCAAGTCAGTAGACAAGAGAGCAGTCAGGTCTTTAGTTCCAGGCCAAAAAACATATGTCCAATAGATAAGTTTAATGAGGTTCCCTAAATGAAAGTAGCTCATGGCTACTTGACAATGGTCATGTGATAAAGTTCTGGCAGATGTTAACTTCTTTTTTTTTTTAATATTTATTTTGGCTGCGCTGGGTTTTGGTTGTGGCATGCGGGATCTTTTAGTTGCAGCATGAGGGCTTCTTAGCTGCGGCACGCATGTGGGATCTAGTTCCCCGACCAGGGATCGAACCCAGGCCTCCTGCATTGGGAGCGTGGAGTCTTACCCACTGGACCACCAGGGAAGTCTCCAGATGTTGTTAACTTTTAAGGACAAAAAAGGGAGACACTGTATGGTTAGAACAGTCACACTGGAGGAACAATGTAAGAATTTTAATTTGGGGGAAGATCCTTTCTTTTGCACGGTTGTTTGTGTTAATAACTTGGATGATCTAATTCATCTTCAGTTTTTCCATGACCCAGGCCAAGACTGAAAACAGTTGATAATACAATCATGTGAAACACATTTTCTAGATACAAATAATTTGGAACACAGCCTGCCTATTGCTCTGAATGATTTACAGATTGCTCGTGTGAAGACTACATGAGACTTTCAAATGTCTGCCTAGCTGTCGCCAGGCACCAAGTCAGGCGGATATCAGTGACTGCCTAAGTCCACATTCCAGGAACTTGTACCCTGAAATGTCTGCATGGCTCAGCAAGTCAAGAACTTCATGTGCACACAGTACCCATGCTGATGAAAACACTCCATGGTGGTCACCCCTGGAACTTCTCCAAATCCTATTGCCAGAGGCAACCAAAGTAAGTGCTGTAATCTAATCTAATTAGCTTATGTCAATTATCTTGTAAGCTACACAGAAACACAGCCATTCCAGTTTTATCGCTAGTTTTCTTCTAAGCCTTGTCTGTTTGTGAAATAGAAGTGAGACAATGCACAGGAAAAGGAACAAGGGTTATCAGCGTGGGAAGGGACCTCAGAGCTCATTAACCCAGCTTCCTACTTCACAAAGAAGTAAACTGAGTTTCTGACTAAGTCATGTTCCCTGAAAGCACAGCCTGAAACACGGATTCAGGCACACGTGGTTTACTGAGGGAGTGCGCCTCAAGAAAAACCTATGAGGGAGCAAGTGAAGCAGTACAGAAAAGAGGAAGGTGCTGAGAAAGGCTATGACCTCAGGAAAAGTCTAGCCTTGGCCTGGAGGGCTCTGGCTATGGGCCTCCCCTGGGGTGGGAGGGTCTGCTGTCCTAACGGCCTTGGATAATGCTCTAGAGAAAGGAGCAGCTGGGAGCTGTTAGTTAGCAGGCAATGCTCACGGCAGCTGGGGGATGGTCCCAGTACTGGGGATCTGGGCAAGGCCAGGGGTAGTGCCAGAGCACCAGAGAAATGTCTCTATAGAACGTCTGTATAAATACATATTTTTATTTATATAAATATATAAACAAATGTCTATACATGTCTCTCTCCAGAGATATATAGAGGCGGAGAGACAGAGACACAGAGAGAGACAGATAGACACAAAGACAGAAAGAGACACACAGAGAGGGACAGGGAAGACACACAGGCTCAATGGGCCCGGCAGAAGCTGAAGTTCTACGGGAGCATATACTGGGAGCAAGGGAGATGCTGGTAGAGAAAACACATTGAGTGAAGGATGAGAAGTCTAGGCCACCAGAGAGCGGAGCAGATGCACAGAGAGCGTGTGTCTGTGCTGTGTTAACGGCAGAGCTCTAAAACGATGAGCCATGGGCTCCCCGACTGAGGCAGAGCTTTATAAGTGAGACCGGGGGGTGGGTAACCTAGGGAACACATTTGTCCATGAGACCAGGACGGAGGCATGAGCACAGCTGCAGACTGTAGGAGGACACCCCGCAGTCAGCAGCGTGCAGAGAAGCTGGGGGCTGACACAGTGGTGACCACAGAATTACGGCCCGGGTCGTGAGTGGGATCCTGTCCAGTGACAGAGCTTTTGTCAGGGGGATGGGAACAGGCTGCACTTGTGTGTGGGGGGCAGGGGAGGATGGGTTTGGGGACAGCCTTAGGGAAGTCAGAGGTAGGGGTCATGACGCAGCACAAGTCCCAGGGAGACTTGGCAGATGCACAGCCCTGGGCCGGTGGAAGGGGGATCAAGGGGAGGTGTGATGGCAGACGGAAGGCAGGGACCTAGCCCACGCACCAGGTGCCAGCAGGACTAGTGGCCAGTTGCATCTTCTTGGGAGGGTTTCTTTGATCCCTCCTCATTGGTCCCAGAATGAAGGACACCCTGAGCCTGCAGGCGGCTGGGTGGAGTGGGGGGATTGGGAAGGTGGCGGGAGGAATGGTGGGAGGTCAGTGGACCCTCCAAAGGCAGAAGCAAGGTCTCAGCAGTGGTCTGGGGCAAGAAACCTATTTAGGAAACCAAGCTTTGCAGGCAGTGGAAGACTCTGGTTGGGAGTTTGTACCTGAATCTCTAGGGGAACAAGGCAGCCCCTCTCGTTATCCAAGCCTGTGTTTGCCGAATGTGCAAACATTCAGAAGTACGAACCTTAAAAAATGATTAGAAAGAACAAAGCTCCTATAGGGAAACACACTATTAATCTTGAAAGTTCTCTTCCATTTTTTTACAGCTGCTCCTCCCCAATAAAACAACACATCGTGGTTTTGTTTATTTTAGCATATGACAGTTTTGATAAAGCCCCAGATCCTTACATCAAATATATTCTTCAATGTCAAAAGGACACGCAGAGAAATGTTTCCTAATGAAGGATTTATCTTTTATCTGACATTGATGATTTAGCTGGTGCTGATCCCTTCATCCTCGTTTCCATTAAAAAAAAAAAACTTGAACAAAATTACCTTTCTTGGAATAACAGCTCCTTTTAAAACCTTACTGCTTTGTCATTACCTCTGTAATCTCCCTTGGAGATCATGGGCTATTCATTTTCTCCCTAACTCCAATTTGCCTTTTGATATTTTTCTTTGGTCTGTTCAAACAGTCCTCCGATTGCCCAGCTCATCAGAGTGAGGCCTTAGAACGAGCAAGAGTCCACTGCCATGGCGTGTCACCCACGGCGTGTCACCCACAGCATGTCACCCAGAGGTCAGCCAGCTCTGGGGTCCCTCCATGCACCACGGAGGTGCTTTGAAAATGGTCTAAGCTCTTCTCGTTAAAGCTTTCTCTAGCTCTTACCCCCGTGACATCTTTTATCTATATATCATGTCAGAGGCTGCAGCCTCATAGTCTTAAAAAAAAAGTACCTACTGAACCTTTAAAAAAATGAAAACCTGACAAAAGGAAAGGCTGGAAATATGACATGGTTACCTGTGGACCCTCAGGGCCCATGCACAGCTATGAGGGGGGTTCCCTGCATGAGGGGGCCTGGTTGAGAGGTAAGTGGACCTGAAATTCAGCCCACGTAGAGCTGCGTGTGCCTAGAGAGGGTGTCTTTTCCCACTTTGCACCAAGCGCCATCTGCATTGGCAGTATCTCTGGGTTCTTAGTGGGTAGTTTCTCCCACATGATGAATTGAGCCAGTGGGTCAGGTAAGGTTGTTGTTTTTTCTCATTGTGTGGAATTGTTGCTCTTTTCTTCTTTGGTTATTTTTTTTCCAGTCCTTTCTTTTTTTAATTTTTAAAAAAATTTTTATTTTATATTGGAGTATAGTTGATTAACAATGTTGCGTTAGTTTTGGGAGTACAGCAAAGTGATTCAGTTATACATATATATGTATCTATTCTTTTTCAAGTTCTTTTCCCACTTAGGTTATTATACAGTATTGAGCAGAGTTGCCTGTGCTATACAGTAGGTCCTTGTTGGTTATCTATTTTAAATACAGCAGTGTGTACATGTCAATCTCAAACTCCCAATCTATCCCTCTCCCTCACCCTTCCCCCCTGGTATTTGGCTATTTTTTTCTTTTATTTCATCTATGTGATTTGAATTTTGCTGTCCTCTGTGGAAAGTTGGGCAGCCCCTGGCACAGCCATGGTTCAGAGGAAGCATTGCACACACAAGAAACCTCACACACCTCTCTCTGCCTCTCTTCTTACACGTCCTCTCGAAAAGAAATTTCTTTTCAACTATGTTTAATCAGTGGTATGGATCCAAGTGCACTGGCTTAGTCCTTATTAGATTTTGAATGCACAATCACATCCCAACTCATTAGTGACAAGAAAGCTGAGCTGTCAAGCATGGCTTCCAAAACTCTAGGGAAGGGGTCTGTATTAGAGCAGAGTCCAGGATCCACACACAAGCTGAGCTGGCTTTTTCTTTTCTTGTAAGCTTTATTGATCTCAGGAAGAACTGAAGGCCTGTTGAAAAAGGTGGGAATCAGCTCAACATACCAATTTATGTATTATTTATGGACTTAAATAAGCCTAGACTCACAGCAATAAAGAAAAATTAATTCATGTGATAGAACTACCACTGTATTCAATTCCAACGTTAGAAATGTGTCACACAAAGACAGAGATCTTGCAGGGTGGAGAATGGGGTAGTGGAAGCAATGTGGAATTTTAGATCAGACAGCACCACCTCCCCTAAGACCTGGAGCAAGTTCCAAGACCTCTCTAGGCTTCAGTTTTCTCATCTGTAAAATGGACAGAAATATCGATTCTCAGGGTTGTTGTGATAATTACATGGGAGAAGTAATAGAAACTCAAAGTGGTTACAAGTTCCTGTTGTGGGCATCCCGTGTGAGGAGGGGTGCAGCTCCTAGACTCTTGTCACAGAACAGTCACCTTTCCTGACTTAAGGCGCATGGGAAGAGGCAACTCTGGCAGCAGTAAAGAACTCCCCCATTTTTACTCCAAAAAGACATAAGAAGAAAGACCTGCTTCACTAACAGGAAACAGTTCTCTCTCTCTCTCTCTCTCTCTCTCTCACTCTCGCTCTCTCCCTCCCTCCCCAATCTCTTTTCTGAAGTAAATACAAAACGGGCTCAATCACCCACCTACTGTATAGCAATAAGTCCAGTATTTTTTCTAACTATACCCTCCAAGTAATGGCCAGTCTGCCTTCCACACTGGGCAAGGAGAGCCCTGATCTCCAGGTGGTCCCCTCCTGCCCTGGCTTCTTGCTGCCACCAGAGCAGCTGTTAAAATCTGATTGTCCACTGCCTGAGATGACCATCCACCATGTGCTGATCCAATACCCTTGGTCCCCTGAGAGGGGACAGTGGACTTCAATGTCAAGTTCAGCAAAGGATGCCCACCCCAACGTGGGTTCCCAGGACAGCACTTCTTAGCTAATATTCTCCCTTCCCTTTCCACCCGTTCCCCAGACATCAAAGTTCTCAGAAGCTCTTTATCAGAATTAGTTCATGTGGCTAGAACCCTCTGACCCTTTCAATTCCCTGTTATCTATGCCCTCCAAGGGCAAGGTGAGCTGTTGTTCTTGTTGTTGTTTTATCAGCTTTGAAATCCAATGGATCTCCTAACAATCAAGGAGGGCTGTCCTGACTGTCTTCAGGGAGCTGAGCCCTCGCCTACTCCGCCAGCTCCCCTTCCATGTCCTTCCCTGTTCCCTCCCCAACCTCCCCCTTCCCTTCCCCTTCCCAGTGCCAACTCCATCTTCTCTCCTCTCCTGCCCATCCCCACCCCAAAAAGGACAAAGCTACCTCCTGAGTTTCACCCCAGGGATTTCATCTCTCATGAAAAACACAACATATCTTCAGTGAGACATTTTACTACAAATATAACATTTATTGAAAGATTATTATGTATGACAAACACTGTGCTAAATATTTTAGGTCCCTTATCTCCTTTAATTCTCACAACTACCTGGTACAGGTATTATACTCTCCATTTTACGTATGAGAAACTGAGATTTAAGAGGCTAAACAACTCATCCAAGGACACAGAGCCTAGAGGTAGCATAGTACAGTTTGAACCCCTTCTATCGGATTCCTCTGCTCCTTAGAGCCCCATCGCCCTGGCATTCACTCCACACTACTATTCTATATATTTGACAAGCACATACTGTGCCAGGAAATCTTAGCAGTTCTTAGCCCTCTTCATAAAATAACTCATTTTATTCTCACAGAAATCCTATGAAGTCAGCACCATTATTATCCCCATTTCACAGATGTGGAGACTGAGATAGCATGAGCTTAAGTTAACTTACCCAGGGTCCAACAGCTGGTGAGGAGCAGGACAGGGATACAAACGCAAGCAGTCAGAGACCCTTTAGGCTGTATGGCTCCTACGCAGCCTGGATCCTCCCAGAAGCCTCCTCCCCGCAGAAGAGGGGTGGCAGTGTTGATGGGACAGGGAAGGGGCCCCTGGGACAGGGACTCTTGCACCTACGTCGTCAGAGAACAGTTTCCTAAAGTGTGCTGCTCTGAGAAGATGGCGGCTATGGTCAGGAGGACCAGGGAGGGGCTCAAGCCAGGGCCACCTGCTTGTGTGTCATGTCCCTGCGGCCCCTGCCACAAACGCTTTCCCACCCCCTGGACTCAAGGTACCCAGATCTCATCTTAAAGATACACTCTCTTGAATCCTGTAGACTTTTCTGGGACTGAGAGTCATCTGTTAAAATGCAAATGCCTGTGGGCACTATACCTCCTCAAATACCACTCCAGCAGAGGTGACAACCCGTCGGAGCACACAGCCTTCCTTTCGGTATCTCCTCTCAGCCCTCTCGGTGTGCTGAGCTCAGGTGCAGAGCCGGAGGCCCTGACTCAGGAAAGAAGCGGCACCGGGAGCCGGACTCTGAGCCAAGGCTGACTCGCTAAGGTTGGGAATTGTTAGACAGGGACGAACAAGTGTTCAAGGAGCGGTGGATGGGGCGCTAAGACTACAGGGGTCTCCCCCGCCTGCACACTCGCATTTCCTGGGGCAGCCTGGCGCGCACAGCTGCAGGGGACCCTGTTGGAGCCTGCCCCGCCCCCTCAGCTGCACTCCTTGCAACACGACAGACACTGCTCACTGGGAACCCGTGTCTGTCTGACTGAAGAGGGTCTTCCTTTGACCTTGGGAGCATGCTCAGCTGGCGCCCAGGGAAGCTGGGAGAACCAGCAGGTTAATGCCCCTGAAGTAGGCTGAACCAGTGTGGATGGGTATTGGTGACTCAAGACCAACTCCCTCGCCCGCCTTGGGGATAACTCCAGGGAAGTCCTATGTTGTCTCCCACGTTCTCCTTCAAGACTGAGCTCCAGGTACCTTCAGTGGTGACTGGCTTTCACCCACCCCTTCCTTTCCTCCCTTGTCATCTCCCCAGTGTTCTACTTCACCTGGGGTGACCTGCCAGATAAACTATGTGTACTCAAATCCTTGTCTTAGGGTCTGCTTTGGGGGGCATTACTTTGAATATTTAATTTTATTCTGATTTTTCCTTCTGTGTTGTGTTTGCCTTCTTGGTTGATTTAGGGCTGTTTTACCACAATTCATTCTTGAATACCATCCCATTTTGTACTTTGCATGGGCGCATGTATACAATTCTGTGATACAGGAGATGACAGAAGTGGACTGTGGAGATACAGGAGCAGAGAAACACTGACAGATAAAAGCAGAGCTCTTGTTGAAGAGTCACACTGACTATCATCTTTAAAATGAGCCTAACCTTGACCATTTCTATCAAGTTCTATATTGGCTCTTGCCAATGAGTCAGTGACTGATCATTGAGCACATATGTGTGTAGAAAAATCTGCTAGACACTGTGGATAATACCAAGCATAAGACACAGTTCCTCCCTCCAGAAGTTTTTAAGTGAATTGAGACAAAATCTGGACACCTTAAAATAGTTCATAAAGCAAGGTGGCATGTAATAAGTACTAGATGCATGCCATGTGACTTTAAATTTCAAGGAACAGTGGAATAAGTTTAATTTCTGGATAGCTCAACGAAAAGTTCAGAAAGATTTCATTACATTTGCTAACTGCAAAGCAAATAGCTTTCCATCAGAGGAGTCCCTGGTCAGTTTTGCGGTACAAGGAGCCGAATCACTACCAACAGAGTTTCTTCTTTGCATGAGGCATGCATTTGTTGATTAGAGAGCTATTAACATACAAACATGTTTTCTAGGGGTAAACCTGATTCTAGGAATTAGCACCAATGATCCCAGAATCTTTGAATTCAGAGCTAGAAGGAAACTTCCAGAACTTCCAGCCTAACCCTGTCTCCCACAGGTGGCCATCCAGCTTGACCACCTACAGCTACCTGAAGCTCACTCCCTGCAGTATCTCATTTCTTTGTGGGATACCCTAAGAGGTAGAAAATTCTTCCTCCAGTAGTGAAGGTTCTGTTGGAGTCACAGAGAAAGGCATTTTGGGAGCCCTGGTCAGTGCCCTAGAACACCAGGATGACAACACTTTTACAGAGGGAGATGAGGGCTGCCATAAACACCTAGAAAGGCAGGGAGCTCACCCCTCGCCTCAGGCATAGGTCATCCCTGGAGAGGAATGGTTGAGGATGCATTCCTCAAATCTTCCCAGGAATTTGTTCTACAGTCCTCAATACAGGGGTTTATAAGGTTCTGCGGGCATGAACCATTTGAAAACACTTGAAGGCCTGATATTCTGAGATGAGCTAAAAAGAGCTCTAATCACTTTGGGGTGTGCTGGGGCAGGGACCCCAGGAAGGGCAGATAAAGAAAGGCAACAGCAGAGCGTGACAAGAGCAACCTTGGACCTTCTGAGAAAGTTGTTCAGGGGGCTTGAAATTCCCAGGAATCAAATGGGTGAGCATTTAGAGTCAAATCTGTACCTATAAGCATTAATTGAGCACCTACTATGAGTTTAATACAATGATTAAAACCCTGGGTCCTTGCCCATGAGGGGCTCAGTCTACGTGCCTTGCCCCCAAGCCTTTGATTGCCTCCCATCGATTACACCTAAGTTGATTCAAAGCTGCAACGTGTGTTTTTCTTGTCTTAGTTTCGTAAACAATACAAAAAATAGCAAGTAATATTTTTAAAGTCTGTATCCCCTCCATGCAGAATTAATCATTTTGTTTGCTGTCTCTTTTTTCACAAGCCTCATCCCCCTCATCTTTAGTCTCCCCCCCAAGCCTTCACCCCCAGAAAATTACTACCATGAGTTTAGCAGATACTCAGTCCATTTTTCCTACAATTTTATACTCATAATCCTTTATTTTTCACTCCTGATTTCACTTTATATTTCTATTTTTCAGTGGTCACCCTTGAGATTTTAAAATACATATTTTTGCAACTAAATCTAGAGTTATTTGATATCTGCATTCCACCTCCCAAATCTTTGCTTGCTTTAACTTCCCTCCCAAACTTACCCAGTCTCAAACCTTTGTTGTTTTTATGACCAGAATTTTAGTTACAAAATTGTACTTGCTTTTAAACAAGTACATAAATTGCTTTGCTTTTGCATCCCATACCTTCCTTCTGGGTTTATTTGCATTCCTGCTTTAGGACATTCTTTATCAGTTCTTTCTATCTGTAAGTGGTAAACTCTCCAAGTTCTTTTATGCTTAAAAATGTCCTTATTTTGCCCTCATTCTTAGAAATATTATTTGGCTGATGCTATACAGTCTATAATTTACTTTTAAATGTTTCAGCAGAGATAGCATGACATGTATCTATGATGTATGCTAGTTTTAATCTATGGTCACAGTTGGTTAAGACTGGAAGTACCCTAATCAATAATAAACACTCCAAGAGTGGTTAGTGAGAATTTGAATTTAAAAGTTTGCATTCAAGACTCCCCAGAGGCAGCTTCTGCAAGCCTTGTAAAGACTGCTATCCAAAACCACAGAGAGAGCATGTTAATTATGATAATTTTAAAGAAATATTTTTCATTGTTGAAATAATTGGTGGTCAAGCTACGTGGAATGGTTAGAAATATTGCATAGACACCTCCCCTGTTCCTGTGTAAACAGGGTATAGAACTGGGCCAGCCCAGCACCTTCTCCATTTTGACCTGTGTTCCACCATTTAATGGGGACTCTGTCATTTGATCCAACAAGAATATCCTGCTTCTAGAATAATGTCACATCTGCCTCCATGACATATTTTATGCAAGGCATTGGCAGAAATGCCTAAAGGATGCCAAACTAGAATTTCCTTGACCTTATAAGAACAGGTATGACTGTTATTTGTACCTGCTCACCAAAAATGTTTGGGAGTGGGACAGAATTCCATCTGAGACTTGCTTTCATTATAACATCCTACTTGGTGGCAAGATTGTACAGAAGTGGACCTCACTCACCACTAATCTCTGGAAGCCACCAAACTCTATCAAAAGAATAAAGCAGTGATTGAGTAGGCTTAGTTTAGTTCTTAACAGCTGGATATGAAATTCTGAGGTAGAGTGTTCCAGAGTAATAGCCATTGTCTTCCGGAAGAAGACATCTACTGATGAGAAGTCTTCTGTCAGTCTGATGGCCGCTGCCTTGTAGATAATTCTGGTGGATATTACAATTTTATATTCTGCCATTCTACCACAATTGAAATCTACCGAAGGATTTTTTTTTCTTTTTTAATCCTTGGCATTCTGACTTTTTCTTTCTAAAATGTTATATCTTCATATTCAGAAAATACTTGGCCATTGCTTCTTTGAATCTTGGCTTTCCATCATTGTCATATTCTTTGTTTACAGAGTTCCTATTTGATATAAGTTGAAGTTTCTCATCATATCCTCCATGTCTCCTAATTTCTATCATATTTCTATCTGTTGATCTCTCTGTACGCAGGGAAAACTATGTCAGTTCTATCCTTCAAATACTAATTCTCTCTCTTTATCTGTGTCTAAACTATCCTATAACCCATCTATCGAGCTTTCTAGGTCAATGACTCTGTTTCTCGTTTTCAAGATTTCTGCTTGGTTCCTCTTAATCTGACTTTGAATAATTTTTTTTTCTGGCATTTCTGTATGTTTGATATGGGAATAGGGTCTCTTAGCATGTGCTCAGTTTGACTCTTTGATTCAGATATTATCACATTAATTCTTCAGTGTAACTGGGAATTGGATACAAGGCAGCTTGATTTTAGAAAAGTATGAGAGTAGAAGTATGAGAAAGGCACCCACCCAGAATCTGTTTGCTATTAGGAAGACCAGAACCAGGAGAAGGACAACAGCAAAGCAGGAATCTGCAAGATTTCATCTGCGTGGAGAAACCCTTTTACAGCTACTTTACAATTACATTGTGTTCTCTAAAATCGGTTTTCAACATCCTGGGTAGGGCTTGGCTTTGTAACTCGGAACTCTTGAGAGAAAACTGTGCCCAAGAGCAGAAGCGTTTGATCCTGTGAGAGATAGTTATTAAGGGACTATTTGATGCAAATAAATCAACAAACACTAAGCAGCTGGATACCTGATACCAGGGCAAGCTTGGAAAGACTTAGAGGCCAGCTGGCAGGGAAACTGCTAATTGGAAATAGACAATCATGCGGTTTTTAAGCAGACCAGTGACATCATGCCGCTACTTCATTTTTCTTTTTCTGCTTTGTGACAGAATTGATGAAAGATACAAGGGACCTTTTAGCTGGTCAGGAATGCCAGAAAGATTAAATCAGGCAATCCCTCTCATTAGCAAACAGCCTATACAGAAAAATAGTTTATGGTTCTGACAGAGAAGTGATGGAGGGCTATAGGGCTAGAAGCCTTGCAACTGGAAAAAAACAAAAACAAAAACAAAACACTCTAAGTACTAAGATTCATTAATGCCCTCAGGACAAACAGTGTTAATATTAATTAAAACCAGTTAAGTAGGGGCTTCCCTGGTGGCGCAGTGGTTAAGAATCCGCCTGCCAATGCAGGGAACACGGGTTTGAGCCCTGGTCCGGGAAGATCCCACATGCCACGAAGCAACTAAGCCCGTGCGCCACAACTACTGAGCCTGCGCTCTAGAGCCCGCGAGCCACAACTCCTTAGCCTGTGTGCCACAACTACTGCAGCCTGCGTGCCTAGAGCCCGTGCTCTGCAACAAGAGAAGCCACCACAACGAGAAGCCCATGCACCGCAACAAAGAGTAGCTCCAGCTCGCCACAACTAGAGAAAGCCCACGCGCAGCAACGAACACCCAACGCAACCAAAAGTAAATAAATTAAATAAATTTTAAAAAACCCAAAAAACAGTTAAGTATTGCTGTTGACTCTCACAAAGAGTCCCTGGAACAACTGCCACAATGCAGCACAGTGCAGATTCCTGGGCTTCCACGCAGAGTGCTTCACTCAGTAGGTCTGGAATTGGGCCCAGGAACCTGCATGTTAACAAGCACCCCATATTCTGATATGAATGATCAAAAATAATACACTTTGAGAAACACCAGATTAAATTGTGGAACAAATTATTTCTAGGAGATGGTATATATTTCAATTTAGCCCTTAAATGTGATTGAACTTTTAAATAAATAAAATAATTACTGATTAGTGGATAAAGTTTCTGTCACTGAAACAAAGCAAAAAAAAAAAAAAAAAGGAGAATGGAAAGCTATGCTAACCAGGATTCTCAGTTACACGTACCTGAGACGGGCTTCCTATATAGGAGCTCCTCCAGTTGAGATGCTTTAACACAGTGGTTCTCATCCCTGGCTGCACATTACAATCATCTGGGGCACTTATTAAAAATACCAGTGCCTGGGCTCAACCTCAACCAATTAAATCTGAACATCTGGGGGTGGAGCCTGGGCATCAGCAATTTTTAAAAGCTCACCAAGCAATTTTCATGTGCAGCCAAGATCAAGAAGCACTGGCTCTAATGAGAACTGAGGGGCTAGTCTTGCAAAACCAACCTTGGAAAGCAAAGGCAAACATTGCTGCCTTCAAATGGCACTCAGGCTGGACCTTAGAAATAATTAGGTATCTGGTGGAAAGACCAGTATTTCAGAATGTACCCTGAAAGCAAGCTGCTTTGGAATTCACAAATGGATTTGGCGGGTAGGAACTCTTTCTGAAATAACACCAGGCAGGTGCCTTTTGTTCCAACTATGGCTTAGAAGTGGGACATTACAGCTCCACTCTCAGTAAATTATCAGCTGCAACCGAAAATTAGCCCAGTTGTCATCATTGATTAAGCAGTATATTTCGAAGTCTCTATTCATCAGGAAAGGACCCCACCACTCCACAGATTAACAGATTATTTTAGTGATTAGCTAGTGTTTTCCATCAGGTTAGCAAAATGCTTGATAGATATACTTTGGTCAAGCAGTAACCCCTGATATTGACAAAAGAAGTCTCCCAGAGCCTCTCCCACACCCACTCCTGACCCTCATGGTCTGGGAAAGCAGGAAATTCATCCCACAGGCCCCTGGTATCATTTCCATTACCTCTGTCTTCTGCATCCTTTCCACCTCCTCTTACACTCCAAGGAGAGGATAAGGTCTGGGTTTTGACTTGACAACAATATACAAATTCTCTTTTCAATTTTGCTTTTCTAAATAAAATAAGCTCTATACCGTGAACACTTTTCTTCCCAAAGTACCCTACAATCGTGAACGTATTTTTATAAGCTTCCTCTGTACTCTGCATCTTTTTCACATCTCTCAAATAGCAGTTTCAGCAAGCAGTGCCAGTCAAGCACTCAGATGATGGTGTGCCTTGGGTAGGTGCCTTGGGAAGGGGGCAGTTGGCAGCAGAGGGAAGAGGACTCCTCCACTCTTGCCCTGAAATCTCCAGCACCCGATCTCTGATTCTTTGCCAGCTTTGTGGAAGCAGCCTGGCTAGAATTGCATTTTCTTGTTGCCCCTAACAATTCTACTGTAGGGAACAGCTTGGTGTGATGGGGTGGGGGAGGGGTGTGTCAGGAGCCTGGAAATGCAAGTGAGTGTTACAACTCTGCCTTACATCTGGATGACCTTGGGCAAGCCATTTAACCTCTCTGAGCTTCTGTTTCCTCTTCTGTGAAACAGAAATAAAAACACCCATCCTGCCTTCCTTAACAGATGGTTGCGAGAGAATAAAGTGAGGTGATAGATGTGAAAGTGCTCTGGAAATTGTAAAGCCTGATATAACTCCCAAGTTTTATCATTAGACTGTATGATCCATGCACCCTGATTCCATTCTTCATGACAAAGAAAACAGTCAACATCAAATGCACAATTGAAGCATCCCCCAGGACACACGACAAGTTCTCCTTCCTACTGTCTGAATTACTGATGGGGATAGATATTCCCAAGGCATAGAAAATTCTGCTAGCCTTGGTCCCCTGAGAGCTGTCACAGAAAATATGACAAGGAAGCCTAGAGAAAGATAAAGGGATTAAGGGGCATCAAAGAAAGGGGTTTTGTTTTAGCAAAGACCTTTCCTATAGAGTCTTTAAGCCAGGACGGGCTCTTCACTCTCCCCAGATGGTTTCCATGGTGGCCCTGTTGGAAGGCCACAGATGGCCCCGATGATCTCTAGGAGAGCCTCATGCTTTCCGAGGAGACTAAATTATAAGCAAGCAATCAAGCTTCCGGTTTTTTCACATTGTACTTGATCAGCCAAAATGCATCGGAGAACAAGTATTCCACCAATGTCAAAAACAGGACCATGCACATTTTTACCACAATATTTTCATGGCAAATGAAATGTGAATCCACTTGCCACACAGAGGATGGGCTAGAGGAGTTAGTCCTACCCAAAGAATAAGCTGGCTTACTGTCAAATAGGATGAAGCTGTGTTCCTAAGAATGAATTTCACATTAAACGTAAAAGATTTAGAAAAAAAATAATCATGTGGAAAATGTACACAGTACAAATAGAGTCTTAAAATATTAATAGAATGAAGGGAGCAACGGTTGGTAAATCCTCCAACTCAATTGTTCTAAGAAGCTTGATATTTAGTGACATCTAGTGGTATGACATATGAAAGCCTTCATGGGTGTTATTTTTAGGATGGCAAAACAATGAATTTACCAAATTTGCTTACTGGCCGGAACATAGTTTTGTGGGGGAGGGTTGCAACTTTCGTCTTCACTTGCCCATTCCCCATGGACCAGGACGTGAAGAATTACATCCGATGGCAGAATATGGTTAACAACAGTCATGGAGAACAGACTGTCTTCAGGCCTGTTGTATTCTTTTTTATTTAAATTGGTGCTAACATAAACCTGCTACTTTAAGACACAGTAGATGATTGCAGCAGCAAGAATACAGCATTTGCAGGCCAACAATCTAAGACATGTTGCCTGGTACAGGCCTGGTTTAGCACACCAAGATGTTAAACAGACAGTGGCACCAAAGAATAACCTCGTTCAAAAAATGAACAGCATATTCCCTTTTAAAATAATAAGACTTTTAAAAAAAGATTTTATCCCAAAATAGTAGCCTTTCTCCCTTTTTCCCATTGGACTTACTTTTCTTTTATATTATATCATCCAAACCTTGCTAGCATAAACTCTGTCTTACAAGTCTTCCTGGACAGTGAAGTAGCAAGACAATACCTTTCCAACGTGTCTTCAAAAACTCAAAGTGTTCAAATGGCCACAAGCTTCAGTTTCTGAGACACTCTTTCTGAGGAGGCTTTTATTATTAAGAAGCCAGTAAAGGTCTCTGAGTAAATCATCATTGACAAGAGCAAGGGGTCATTAAGTAGACAGAGAATAATGCTCAGATGGGACTTGCCTCAAGTATAGGAAAACAGCAATTGCCTTATTTCCCATCCTCACCCCCTTTTGAAAATTCTCCTGGAATTTTGCCTAAGTATTCATTCATCCATTCATTCACTCAACAAATAATTCAAGACCAATATCAGTAAAGAAAAGTAGAGAAATGAGACCTTTATGAGATTTTCTTGTCTTGGTCATTGAATTTATTGGATGAGGTGTCTTTTGATCTCAAATTAAAAGTATAATTTGAGCTTGAATAAGCTGATAATGCTTCAGTCCCTTGCATCACATCCTGTACAATGTGGACACCTCAGACTATGCCTTGTCCTAGATGTCATCCAGGCCGATTCAGGTTCTCAAGAGAGCCCCCTAGTGCTCAGAAGCAGCATCTGCACCAAGTGGAACTCCCTGTGGCTAGATCCCAAGTACAGCCAAGCCCTAAGGAAGACCTGGAGGGCTCTGTGTCAGAATCAGGGGTGGGAGGGAGGAGGAGGCATGGCTGGAGTCACACTCACCATCAGGGCCAGTCTCCAGCACACTCACCATGAGGGCCAGAAGCCTCACCAGAGTTCACAGATGGATAGATTGCTACCCACAGACCACAGGAAGAGAGGGGAGGTTATGCCTTTACTTGTCGGTTAACATCTTCCTCCCAGCCCTGCCTCCATAGTTCTTATAGCTATTAGGAAAAGCGGCCTGAGAAATGGCCAGCTACTTGCATGAAATATCTGCATGCCTTGCTCCGTGATTCCGTTCAGGTATCGGCTTGAATGTTTCCTCCTCAGAATGGCCTTTCTTGACCATCTGTCTCAAATACACCACCCTGTCCTGCTTACTGCTGGAGCCCTCTCCCACTCATATTCCTGGCTGCCACTGGAATTGCCACCCCCTCGCCCTCCCATCCCCTCCCCATCCAAGCCATCACCAGGATCTCACGATTCTTCCTTCTACATCTCCCTCTGATTTGTCCCATCTGCTGCAGTTTCTCCATCCCTTCCTTGGTTCAGGCTCTCATTGCCTTTTACTTCTCACTTGGCTATTGAAAGAACATCTCTGCCTTCAGGCTCGCCTCGTCCAGTTTATTCTCCACACCAAGTCAGAACAGCCTTTCTACTCCTATCCCCCATGGCCCTCCTACCTACCAAACTTCCTGAGTCCTGATATGTACAGGATGAAGTCCAAGTCTCTCCAAGACCTGAATCCTAGGCCCTCTCATCCCTCACCATCACCCACATGCTCATTGTTTCATGCACACACAGGTAATCATACTTTCTAGAACATTTCACCATCTTCCATGCCTTTGTACCATTTCACACGCTGCTCCTTCTGACTAGGAAGCCCCATCTTCCCAGACGTCTACTCTCCTCCTCAGCCTCCTTCACCATAGATGTAGTTGCTCCTTCCTCTGAGTTGTCATAAAACTTTGCTTTATCTCTCTTCAACAACTGTCTCATATATTTTTCATAATAGTTTCATTCACCTATATGTCTCCTCCACTAGACTGTAAAATCCTCAAGGGATAGGACATTCCTTTTATTATTCTTTGTATCCCCAGCATTTGGCATAGTACCAAGCATGGATTTAATGGTCAATAAGTGTTGGTTGAATGAATAAAAAACTGTAAGGCATCAGTTAAATCAACAACATGGAAAGATTTTTTTTCAGCATCACAGCAGTCCAATGACTGTAAATATCACTTTGCTGTCCCATAGTCTTCATTATTCAAGTGTCTCTTCCCTAATCTTCTTCCTCCCTAAGAGAATCCTGATTTCCTTCAGGAAACCCCCTCTCCTCCATGCAGCCCATATAGGAAATCTGATCTCATTTCCAGCTTCAGAATGTTGCAAAGGTAATGTCATTTCCATCCCTTTCCAGTGATTTGTTCCACATGGGCATATGACTGAATTCAGACCTATGAAACATGAGAAAAGATTTTTCTGGGGGCTTCTCAAGCTTCCAGAAGCAATCACTGCTCTCTTTCTCCAGACATAGCCCAGTGCTACACACCCAAGAAGAAGCCCACCCACCGAGGCCAGCAAAGCCAAGAGCATCTCAGGAAAATGGGGCAAGAGCCCCTGTATTAAGCCAGCACTGAAGCCTGCCCTATCTCTGGACTTCCAGTCATATAGCCCAATAAACATTTTTCTTGTTTAAGTCTTTTTTAGTTCTTTATGCTGTTATTCTTATTCATAATAAAAATCATCTCACCTAGAACATATACTCACAATAATATGTATACATGTACATTCAAAAAATACCACTTAATCACTCATTCCCTGCTTGATTCTCCAAAAGTAAATGGTATTCATATCACCCATCCTGTCTGGCTTTGAAATAGAGTATAGATTAAGGAAAATCAGTAGAGCAACTGATGTCAGCTCATCAAGTTCACTACATAATAAAATCAGTGGACAGATCCAGTCACATTTCGACAAAACTTGCCTAGTGGCTAACCTCCTGATTGTAAGGACAGAGGTACGTCATAACTGAGATCATGTTCAAATCTCCATCACTGTTCACTGTCCTATGCTGTCTTCCCGGGCTTAATTACTGCAGTTTATTGATATGTCCATCACTCTCTTGATTGTTTGCCTGAAAAAATTTAACCCTGACATAATAATATTAATGGTCCTTAGACATCAAAAGAAGAGTACACAGAGATGCCGAACAAAACTTGGAAGCTAAGAGGATAAAATCACACAGATCTCAGCCCCTGGTTGAGAATGGTCTAAGACTGGTCAAAATAACTGCCTGGATCAGTGTTCTCTCAGGAAAACGAAACCCCCAGGGATATTTTGAGGAGAAAAAGATCTAATGCAGAACTGACTGTAGAGGCGGGACATGGGCTGGAAGAAAAGATGAGAAAAGGTTTGGTGTGGGTGAAGGAGCCCGAAGGAGAAGGCGGTGGCACCCAAAGATCAAAAAGGTGCTGCCGCCTCCCCACCACGGGAGCCTGCAGGCTCGGCTTTGCTGCTGCAGGAGCTGCCACCGCTGCTGCTGGCGGTGGTCAGGAGCAGGAGCCCCCATGCCTGCCGGTGCCACTGAAGCTACCACCACACAGCTGCAGCCACAGCTGCCTGCAGTCGCACTCAGCCACCTGCCGCTGGCAAAGGCGCCACTGATGTTGATGGCTCCCCTCCTCCTCCTGACTTTCAGTCCCCTTCTCTGGAGCGCTGGCAGACCCAACAGGGAGGGAGTGTGGTTTGCAGACTTCAAGCCCCTGTAGAAGCAAGAGAATGTGGAAGGGTGAGCGTGGCACTTTCCCACCCATGCGATTAAGAGTCACATTGGGAATGACAGAATAGCATGGCAATGTTCAAGATCATCTGATGTGCTTGTTGTACAAGGGAACCACATAATGCAAGGAGAGGAGCTCAAAACTATAAGGAGGCAGGGGGTCAGATTACACAAATAACATCCGCAAAGCGGGGACACCACAGTGCATGACCTCCTACTAGGCAGTCACGCTTACTTCTGCATGGAGTTCAAAGGAGCGCCCCAGAGAGTTGCTCACGGGCTCTACCTTGCCTGCCAGTCTGCTCACAGGCACGGCTTCCTTCCCTTTTCTTTCACCCGTCTTCCATTCTCTCCCCAGTATCCCACTCCCCATCTTTTTTAACCAGTCCTGTGATGCACCCCTCCTCTCATGCCCCTCAGTGGAGGTAGAAGGGCAGGGTTGAGTCTTTCAAGCCTTCCTAGCAAACTAGTCAAATAAATCTTCCTCTGGTTACTACTGGCCGTTCTTACAACAAACGTACAAAGTGTTACTAAGCTAACAGAGTCTCTGTATCTTCCCCTCATTTTCCTGAGATCACCTTCCAAGGAGTGAGAGGGGAACATCCTGGAGGAAGTTTGTTTACCAGGCCTGGCTGGGAAAGACGGCAGGTTGCTCAAACCATACATCTTACCCCTGAACGTGCTGCTCTGAGGCAGCTACGGAAGAGTCCTGCTCGCCCTCACACTCACGCTAATACCATGTCCCTAGTCAGCAGTGGGTTCCAAGCAAAGAACACCCCTCCTCCTCATATCTGCACAAAAGTTTGGGAATGGAAGCCAAAGTACTAAAGTCGTGCTATTCAAGGCTCGCCTCCAAGGTAATGGATGCTAAAGCCAATGTGTGGGTGATCATGAATATTTCATTCTACCCTCAAATTCTTCCAGAGGCCAATGGCGGGCATGATACCTTCCCTGCTTATTTCACAGAAATCACCTTGCAAAAAAAACACCCCTATTTAGCCAGCCTCCTGCATCCCCCCAGCCCCAGCGTCCAGGTCCAGACCCACCCCATCAGCAGCGAGGGCATAGAGACCACAAAGCAGCGGATGGCAGGTGTGTGGCCGCATGAAGAGGGGCCTTGTGAATCAGGAGCTCCACTTGGGCATCTCCCTCGCTGTCCAGACACCTGCTGTTCTCTCAGTGACTCTTCGAAAGAGATAGGGAAGGAGGAGAGAGACAACTGTGTAGACAGGGGCATACATGCTCCCTGTGCGGAAGCAGAATAGAGCAGCACCTGCACAACACCTTTTGAGGAATACTGGAAAGGCCATTTGACATAACCAGCTCTTGCGGTAGCCCATCAGGTTATCTGAAATTTTCAGGATTCATGACACCCCTTAGGGCCCCAGAATGTTTTCACAAGAAACAAGAGAAACACACTCATGGGCCACAATATTGCTACTGGGTAAACTTCAGTGATTACAAATGGCTGGCCACCTCCAACAGGGATTTATTTGGCAAACCCAGCCCTATTTATTCCCTCACAGTCAGGAGAACAGGATCTTCTCAAGAGCCCCAGGGGTCTCCAGGGAAAGGTCTTGGTGGCAGCAGGATGCAGTGTTAACAGAGTGGCTACGAGCATGGGTTCTGGAGGCAGGCAGCTCCAGTTTTGATTCCTGCCTTTTCCACTTACTGTTGTGTAATCTTGGGCAGTTTACTTAACCCTTCTGGTCTCAGTTTCTTCAGATGTTAATAAACAGGCAGAATTCCAAGATGACCCCAAGATCTACACTCCCTGGTGTACCTGCCCTGCATAACCCCTGGGACTGTGAATATAATGGATTTTACTCCTGT
The DNA here is from genome assembly GCF_949987535.1 of Balaenoptera acutorostrata. NCBI lineage: Eukaryota > Metazoa > Chordata > Mammalia > Artiodactyla > Balaenopteridae > Balaenoptera > Balaenoptera acutorostrata. The sequence goes on along the minus strand of NC_080065.1, from coordinate 56,073,615 downwards.
GGTTGGGTGATGTTATGTGGCACAGCTGACTTAAAGAAAGGGAGAGTACAGTTCTGAGTGTACTCTGATGCTTTTGCAAAGATGTTCCTATAAAAGGGTTTCATCTTCAAGAAATTCGTGGAAAAGACTCTGACAAGTATAGGTTTCTGGTAACTGACTATACTGCTGAACTGAATGAATAAGCATTTTCAGAACTCTAATGGAAAACTGATGAATTCATAAAAGTGTTAACAAAAGATCAAGATAAAAAAAAATTAATTACATGGGACTGAGTGAACTGATAAGGATGATTATAATTTTTGTGACTTTCTGTTTGAAAAAAAAAAAAATCCCACAAGGACTCAGAGGCAAAAAATATACAAATCAATTTTCACTGCAAAGTAAAGGACCTGTTACAGTGGAGGATTACTGGACTGAATGTCAATATTATGACATAGTATGAGTGTGTTTCGTGTTTGGTAATTGCAATCATTGTTGCTTTTGTTGTGGTCATCCATTTACAATGCTTGGTGTCAGTTTATTTATCTCTTGTAAAAATAAAATTCAGGGCTTCCCTTGTGGCGCAGTGGTTGAGAATCTGCCTGCCAATGCAGGGGACACGGGTTCGAACTCTGGTCTGGGAAGATCCCACATGCCGCGGAGCAACTAGGCCCGTGAGCCACAATTACTGAGCCTGCACGTCTGGAGCCTATGCTCTGCAACAAGAGAGGCCGCGATAGTGAGAGGCCCGCGCACCGCGATGAAGAGTGGCCCCCACTTGCCGCAACTAGAGAAAGCCCTCGCACAGAAACGAAGACCCAACACAGCCATAAATAAATAAATAAATAAAATTAAAAAAAAAAAAAATTCAGTGTGTGTGTGTGAAAAAAAAAAAAGAAAGGGAGAATAATTGGGTGGGCCTGATCTAATCAGGTGAGCCCTTTAAAAACAGCATTTTCTGCAGTTGGTCACAAAGAAAGAAGTCAGAGAGATATGCTCTCCTGCTCCGGCCTGAAAGAAGGAACAACCATGTTGTGAACTGCCTATCAGGGCCAAATGTCAAAGAATGTGGTGGCATTGAGGACCGAGAGTGACCTCTAGTTGACAGCCAACAGGAAAATGGGCACCTTAGCCCCATAATCTATAAACTGAATTCAACCAACAACCTGAATGAGCTTGGAAGTGGATTCTTCCCCACAGCCTCTAGAAAGGAACACAGCCCTGCCATTACCTCGATTTCAGGCTTATAAGACCCTGAGCAGAAGACACATACATGCCATGCCCAGATTTGTGACCTATGGAAGATAATAAATGGGTGTTGTCTTAAGCCACCAAGCTTGTGGTAATTTGTTATGGGGCAACGGGAAACTGATACAACACCAACTCCATAAGGTTTTGCTGAGGGAGAAATATTGGGTTGGCTAAAAAGTGCGTTCGAGTTTTTCCATAAGATGTAACAAAAACCCCAAACAAACTTTTTGCCCAACCCAATACGTATAAGGCATTTAGCACAGTTTCTGGTACATAGTAATCTCTGAGAAAATGCTAAGATTATCATCATTCATTGGACACCAACAGGGCACTGAGAGAAAAGACAAAACTTCATGGTTTTAAATGCTTATTTTGGAAACATTACTTAACCTCTCTGAGTCTCAGCTTCCCCACCAGTAAAATGGCACAGTAGAGTAAATAATAATGACTGATGCACAGACACTGTCCTCTGTATTATGTCCCCTTGTCCTTTACTTACCTACTTTCTCCCCTGGTGCTATGTCTGTATCTCACAGCATATCTCACAATGTGTCTGCATCTCACAGTGTGTGGACCCCACATGGAGGAAGCAGAAATGAGGATGGGGGGGGAACTCTAGAGGGAGGGAGATGTAGAGCCATTGACCATGACTGGTTGCATAAGTGCATTGACTGAGCAGAGATACTCAGTACTTTATACTGGAGATCAGTTTCTAACGACCCACAGAGTAACAATTACTAAGATCTGTCTCCATGGAAAACCTGGACACCTGCACATATATTTTCAGTTCATTACCATTTTATATTCTTTCCAAATGAGGAAGGGATAAAAACATAAAAGGAATCAGAGAAAATAGGGAGAGTCAAAATCATAAAGGTTGATAACAAGCTTTAAATGACACATTAAACAAGATGTACTTGATTGATATTTATAGGACATTCCATACAAAAACAACAGAATACACTTTCTTCTCAAGTGCTCATGGAACATTCTCCAGGAGAGACCATATCTTGGGTCACAAATCAAGCCTTGGTAAATTTCAGAAAATTGAAATCGTATCAAGTATCTTTTCTGACTACAATGCTATGAGACTCGATATCAACTATAGGAAAAACTCTGTAAAAAATACAAACACATGGAGGCTAAACAATACGCTACTAAATAAAGCAGTTCTAAAGGGAAGTTTATAGCAATACAATCCTTCCTCAAGAAACAAGAAACATCTCAAATAAACAACCTAACCTTACACCTAAAGCAATTAGAGAAAGAAGAACAAAAAGTCCCCAAAGCTAGCAGAAGGAAAGAACTCATAAAGATCAGATCAGAAATAAATGAAAAAGAAATGAAGGAAATGATAGCAAAGATCAATAAAACTAAAAGCTGGTTCTTTGAGAAGATAAACAAAATTGATAAATCATTAGCCAGACTCATCAAGAAAAAAAGGGAGAGGACTCAAATCAATAGAATTAGAAATGAAAAAGGAGAAGTAACAACTGACACTGCAGAAATACAAAGGATCATGAGAGATTACTACAAGCAACTCTATGCCAATAAAATGGACAACCTGGAAGAAATGGACAAATTCTTAGAAATGCACAACCTTCTGACACTGAACCAGGAGGAAATAGAAAATATAAACAGACCAATCACAAGCACTTAAATTGAAACTGTGATTAAAAATCTGCCAACAAACAAAAGCCCAGGACCAGATGGCTTCACAGGCGACTTCTATCAAACATTTAGAGAAGAGCTAACACCTATCCTTCTCAAACTCTTCCAAAATATAGCAGAGGGAGGAACACTCCCAAACTCATTCTACGAGGCCACTATCACCCGAATACCAAAACCAGACAAAGATATCACAAAAAAAGAAAACTACAGGCCAATATCACTGATGAACATAGATGCAAAAGTCCTCAACAAAATACTAGCAAACAGAATCCAACAGCACATTAAAAGGATCATACACCATGATCAAGTGGGGTTTATCCCAGGGATGCAAGGATTCTTCAATATATGCAAATCAATCAATGTGATACATCATATTAACAAATTGAAGGAGAAAAACCATATGGTCATCTCAATAAATGCAGAAAAAGCTTTTGACAAAATTCAACACCCATTTATGATAAAAACCCTCCAGAAAGTAGGCATAGAAGGAACTTACCTCAACATAATAAAGGCCATATATGACAAACCCACAGCCAACATCATTCTCAATGGTGAAAAACTGAAACCATTTCCACTAAGATCAGGAAAAAGACAAGGTTGTCCACTCTCCCCACTATTATTCAACATAGTTTTGGAAGATTTAGCCACAGCAATCAGAGAAGAAAAAGAAACAAAAGGAATCCAAATCAGAAAAGAAGAAGTAAAACTGTCACTGTTTGCAGATGACATGATACTATACATAGAGAATCCTAAAGATGCTACCAGAAAACTACTAGAGCTAATCAATGAATTTGGTAAAATAGCAGGATACAAAATTAATGCACAGAAATCTCTTGCATTCCTGTACAATAATGATGAAAAATCTGAAAGAGAAATTAAGGAAACACTCTCATTTACCACTGCAACAAAAAGAATAAAATACCTAGGAATAAACCTACCTAAGGAGACAAAAGACCTGAATGCAGAAAACTATAAGACACTGATGAAAGAAATTAAAGATGATACAAACAGAGGGAGAGATATACCATGTTCTTAGATTGGAAGAATCAACATTGTGAAAATGACTATCCTACCCAAAGCAATCTACAGATTCAATGCAATGTCTATCAAACTACCAATGGCATTTTTCACAAAACTAGAACAAAAAATTTCACAATTTGTATGGAAACACAAAAGACCCCAAATAGCCAAAGCAATCTTGAGAAAGAAAAACGGAGGAATCAGGCTCCCAGACTTCAGACTATACCACAAAGCTACAGTAATCAAGACAGTATGGTACTGGCACAAAAACAGAAATATAGATCAATGGAACAGGATAGAAAGCCCAGAGATAAACCCATGCACATATGGTCACCTTATCTTTGATAAAGGAGGCAAGAATATACAATGGAGAAAAGAGAGCCTCTTCAGTAAGTGGTGCTGGGAAAACTGGACAGCTACATGTAAAAGAATGAAATTAGAGCAGTCCCTAACACCATACACAAAAATAAACTCAAAATGGATTAAAGACCTAAATGTAAGGCCAGACACTGTAAAACTCTTGGAGGAAAACATAGGCAGAACACTGTATGAAATAAATCACAGCAAGATCCTTTTTGACCCACCTCCTAGAGAAATGGAAATAAAAACAAAAATAAACAAATGGGACCTAATGAAACTTAAAAGCTTTTGCACAGCAAAGGAAACCATACACAAGACAAAAAGACAACCCTCAGAATGGGAGAAAATATTTGCAGATGAAGCAACTGACAAAGGATTAATCTCCAAAATTTACAAGCAGCTCATGCACCTCAATATCAAAAAAACAAACAACCCAATCCAAAAATGGGCAGAACACCTAAACAGACATTTCTCCAAAGAAGATATACAGATTGCCAACAAACACGTGACAGGATCCTCAACATCACTGATCGTTAGAGAAATGCAAATCAAAACCATAATTAGGTATCACCTCACACCGTTCAGAATGGCCATCATCAAAAAATCTACGAACAATAAAATCTCAAGAGGGTGTGGAGAAAAGGGAATCCTCTTGCACTGTTGGTGGGAATGTAAATTGATACAGCCACTATGGAGAACAGTATAGAGGTTCCTTAAAAAACTAAAAATAGAACTACCGTACGACCTAGCAATCCCACTACTGGGCATACACCCTGAGAAAACCATAATTCAAAAAGAGTTATGTACCACAATGTTCATTGCAGCTCTATTTACAATAGCCAGGACATAGAAGCAACCTAAGTGTCCATCAACAGATGAATGGATAAAGAAGATGTGGCACATATATACAATGGAATATTACTCAGCCATAAAAAGAAACGAAATTGAGTTATTTGTAGTGAGGTGGATGGACCTAGAGTCTGTCATACAGAGTGAAGTAAGTCAGAAAGAGAAAAACAAATACCGTATGCTAACACATATATATGGAATCTAAAAAAAAAAAAACGGTTCTGAAGCACCTAGGGGCAGGACAGGAATAAAGACACAGACATAGAGAATGGACTTGAGGACACGGGGAGGGGGAAGGGTAAGCTGCGACGAAGTGAGAGAGTGGCATGGACATATATACACTACCAAATGTAAAATAGATAGCTAGTGGGAAACAGCTGTATAGCATAGGGAGGTCAGCTCAGTGCTTTGTGACCACCTAGAGGGGTGGGATACAGAGGGTGGGAGGGAGACACAAGAGGGAGGAGATATGGGGATATATGTATATGTATAGCTGATTCACTTTATTATACAGCAGAAACTAACACACCATTGTAAAGCAATTATACTCCAATAAAGATGTTAAAATAAAAAAACCATGTACAATCCATCAGCCTGACACACCTATACAACCATGAAACCAGCAGCACAACCAAAACAAACATTTCCATATCCTCCAAAGGTTCCTTGTGTCGTTTTGCCATCCCTCCTTCCACCCCTTTTGGCAGGCAGCCACTCACCTGCTCTGTCGCCATGGATGACTTCCCGTATCCTAGTGTTTATGTAAATGGAGTCTTGCAGCGTGTGCTCTTCTCAGTCTGCGATCTTTCACTCAGCATGGTTTGCGACTCATCCATGTTGCTGTGTGTATAGTAGAGCATTTCATTCTATAGCTGACTGGTATTCTGTGATATGGCTGTACTACAGTATGTCTATCCATGCTCATATAGATGGACATGGTTATTTACCTGTCTGTACCTCAGTTTCCTTACCTGTAAAATGAGGTAATACCCATCTCATAGGTTTTTAAATTTTTTAATAATTGACTTTATTCTTTAGAGCTTTCAGTTCAGAGCTATTAGTTCAGAGCTACTACAAATAAAGCTGACATGAACAGTTGTGTACAGGTCTTTGTGTAGACAGAAGTTTTCATTTCCTTGGGTAAATACTTAGGAGTGGAAGGGCTTTGTCATATTGTAGGTATACATTCAACTTTTTAAGAAACTGCCAAACTATTCTCCAAAGTGAGTGTGGCATTTTACATTTCCGGCAGCAGTGAATGAGGATTCTAATTGCCTCCCATCTTCACCAATACTTGGTGTGCTCAGTGCTTTGTTGTTGTAGTTTTATTTTGTTTTGCTTGTTTGTCTGCCATTCTAATGGGTGTAGTGTAGTGGTATCCCATTCGGCTTTATTTGCATTTACTCATTGACTGACTCATGATGTTGAACACATTTTCATGTGCTTATTAGCATTTCACATATGATCCATAACATGTCTGTTCAGATCGTTTGCCCATCATCTTATTGGGTTGTTTCTCTTCTTATTATGGATCTATAAAAGTTCTTTATATATTTTGGATCCAAGACTGAACATTTCTGAGATGGCCTAACCGAGGTGGAGGACCTCGGGTGGAGTCTCCAGCTGGTGCTGCTGGGAAGCTCTGTCCAGAATGGGGTCCAGCCTCTGCTTCTCTGTGAGCTCAGGAGGATGTAATTCAGCAGCACCATTGAAAAGACAGCTCCACGGGGGCTGTGGAAATGTGCCCATACTACACGTCACTCAGAGGCTGTGGCTGAGGTCTCTCCTACCGTGGGTGGGATCTCCTTCCTCCTATCCCCTGTCCCCAACGCCACTGAGGGGGCACTGTCCTGTCTTAGCACCACAGGGCCAGAACGTGGAGGGAGAGCTCATGGACGGCTATTTTGCTTAGTGGAAGCCTCTCAAAGTGTGGGGCTAAGGGCTCTGGATGTCTAGAGCAGGTTCTCCAGCTGCCACGTGCCTGTGAACCCCCGGGGGTCTTGTTAGACTGCAGCTTCTGCTTCAGGAGGCCTGGGCTCAGGCCCAACATTCTGCATGTTTAATAAGCTCCCAGGTGATGCTCCAGCTGCTGGTCTGGGGCTATAGTTAGGGCAGTGAGGGTCTAGATCAGAGAGTCTCCAAGTGTGGTCCACGCATCAGCGGCAACAGCGCCCCTGGGAACAGGCTGGAAATGCAGATTCTTGGGCTCGACCCAGATGCACTGAAACAGAAACTCCAGAGGTGGACCTAGCAGTCTGTTTTTTAACAAGCCCGTCAGGTTATCCTGATGCCTGCAAGCACTGGAGGACCACCTGGTACCCCTACCCCCCATGTCTGAGAGGGCTCCACTGGGGGAGTGTTTGGTTCTTCTGAGTCCCTATATTTCCATGCTAGATGAAGTGTTTATAGATTGAGTAGTTTCAAAATAAAAAAGAAAGAGAGGAAGGAAGGGAGTGGAAGGGAGAGGAGGAGAGGGGAGGGGAGGGGAGGGATGGAGGGAGGGAGGGAGGGAAGGAAGCAAGAAAGAACAATACAGGAAAAGAATCTCCCCCACTCTCCTGCCTGTTTCGGCCTCTTTTTATGGCTCTCCACCGTACCCTTTCCTGGTTTATGGATTAGAGAACAGAAGGAACTTGAGCCCTGATAGAACGTGCCCCACTTGCTCCCTCACTTGCGGGCCTCTGTGGAATACTCTCCACCCTCCTCCAGGCCTCCTGCTCAGACCCTTGCCCAGCATCTTTAGATCCTTCAGGTCTTGACCTGCATGCCACTGAGCCCCCTAGACTGTAACCATCTGCTTATTTATGTCTCTCCTACTCTCTGCTGGCCACGTTGGTCAGGGCCAACAGGGGGACAGGGCCTCTCTTGCCCTGCAGTGCTCTGCATAGCGCCCAGCACTAGTTAATGTTTGTTGAATGAATAAATGAGAAATAGCCAAGGGAGGAAGTAGCCCTGGGAAGGGAGGAAAAGGGGCATTGAGCTCAAGCTGGACAGTCCACCCCCTACACTCTGCAGGTGAGGATACTTACAGAGGCAGCGCTGTCACCCTCGTCCCTCCCCTGCCCATTCCCACTGCCTCCCAGGATAAAAGAATCCAGAAATCCTGACGACAGGCACCAGTCCTCTGGCAAATTATGCCAAAGCCAGGCCTCTTTGCTTTTGCTGACTTGTGCCCACGCTGAAGGTAGGCAATATCCTGGGCTCGCCAGGCATGGACGCGCTCAGGGGACACCAAGTCACCGGGACCTGAAACAGACGGCTCTGTCCTCCAGGGAAGAGCGGCTGCCCTGGCCCCTCACCTACGGGGGCTGCTCACACACGTTTGTCTCCCATCCTGTAAACTCCTCCTCAACCTGCGAATGCAGACCTCTTCATACACTATCCACATTATAACTTGTTTTGCACGTTTCCAGAGCAGAGAACAGGTTATATAACTCCAAAATCCTCCACACAATAAACTAACAAGCATTGACCAGGTAGGCACACACAGTCCCCAGGAACGTGGTGACTATAAAGTATAAGAAATGATCCAGGGACGCACCTCAGTGCTTGTATTCACTCCGGCAAGAGGCCGTTTCTTGCCTTGACTTGTGCATGATTCATCTGTCACCTAATTCTGATGCCCACCCAAGGCATTAAATAGATTTTAGGCCTTTTAACTTAAAACCCTCTGCCACCTCATTCATTATACGCAGAAACCAGACGCAGAGTGGGGCTTACTAAATATTTGTCACGACCGGTGCTGATTTCCGTCTGAATACCTGCGGGGCTGCGGGGATGACGAGGTCCCGCTGGGTCCGTAGGAGGTGGTGCCCTCGGCCTTCCTGCGGGGCTTCCCCACCCCACGTGACTCCTGGCCTTTCCCGGGGCGAGAACAGCTGACGGCGGGGCTCACTCCGCAGCGTGGGCTTTTTAGCCATTACGGTCTGCTGCGCTTCACGCTGGACAATGACATGTTTGAACTGGGCACGTGTGGGAGAGAATAAAGGGAGGAAGGTGTAACCTTCCCTCTCTCCCTGCTGCGCGGGACTCTGACGGCTGCCCTGGGCGGGGCGGCTGCCGACGCGGCGAGGCCTCCTGCGCTTCTCCCGAACCTAACTATCAAAATCTCAGCCGTTTCAGCTCATCTATTTATGAAATGGATCTCTTTCACTTAAAAGAAACAAACCAGGCCTGACTTAGAGGCATGAATCATTTTCTTTCCAAAGAGTTCAAAGGAGATGGGCGTTAACCTTTACTGAGTGATCACGATGAGCGTCTGGGGTTGTGACGGACACTTTTGTGCCTTTTTATCTCCTTTGACCTTCACAGTAACCCTACGAGGTGGACAAGTGTGAGGCAGAAAATGGCACTCAAGTTAGGTAACTAGCTCGTTCAAGGGCCCACAGGGAGGGAGGCCTGGGTACGCCCCTGGCGAGTCCCTCAAGGGGCCAGACTTTGGGACCTTGAAATAGGAACCTTCTAAACATGTGTGTGTGTGTGTATATACATACAAATATGTACACACACATATAGGATGTGTACACATAAACAGATGTACATACACACACATCTACATATATAAACACACGTAGATACATATCTACATATATAAAGACATGTGGACAGTCGTCCCCCCATATCCTGTAGGCTCCACATCCACAAATTCAACCAACCTCAATGGAAAATATTCAGGGGAGGGGGAGGAATTCCAGAAAATTCCAAAAACTGAACGTGAGGGCGAGTATTTACACAGTCTTTTCATTGTATTTACAACAATTTACAGAGCATTTACATTATATTAGATATTATAAGTAATCCAGAGATGACTTCAAGTATATAGGAGGGGGCTTCCCTGGTGGCGCACTGGTTGGGAGTCCGCCTGCCAATGCAGGGGACACGGGTTCGAGCCCTGGTCCAGGAAGATCCCACATGCCGCGGAGCAACTAAGCCCATGTGCCACAGCTACTGAGCCTGCAATCTAGAGCTCGTGAGCCACAACTACTGAGCCCGCATGTCACAACTACTGAAGCCCACATGCCTAGAGCCCGTGCTCTGCAACAAGAGAAGCCACCGCAATGAGAAGCCTGTGCACCACAACGGAAGAGTAGCCCCTGCTCGCCACAACTAGAGAAAGCCCATGCGCAGCAACGAAGACCCAACACAGCCAAAAATAAATAAATAAAATTATAAATAAATAAATAAAAAATAAAGTGTACATGAGGATGTGCATAGTTCATATGCAAATACTACATCATTTTATGTAAGGGACTTGAGCATCCTTGGCTTTTGGTATCCGTGGGGGTCCTTGAACCTATCCCCTGTGGACAGCAAGGAAGAACAATATACTTCTTTATCTATGGTCAAATTAAGGGATTTATTATGTGTTCTAAACATTGCAATTGATCTTATAATGGAATTGTCTATCATTTTGTAATATTTCCTTTGAAATTGTTTTGAGTTGGTCCTGTACAACCACAAAGGATGGGGTCACCCACATTCATTCTCCTCAATCGTTTTTCACATTATCCACACATAGAAAATGATAATATTTATATGGCATGCTGAGGTAATTTGGGGAAGATTTGGGCATATCTCTTTGGAACTTGAGTAAAAACATTACATTTTCTTTGTTTTATATTTAATCATGATAAAAATAAAAGATATTAGGGAAGATATTGAATATTGAACTAGAATAAAACTTCCCCCAAAATCTTTTCACGCTTTTTAACGAGAACCTTGAGCTTGCTTCCATGAAGATAACAAGAATAACTTTCTTATATCACATTTTAAGGCTGAAATGGCTACACACAGTTCCTCATCAAGGGTTTTCAGTGGTGACCCTTGAAATATGTGAGAGTTACATCAATGAGAAATTTTGTTCACATACATATAATACAAATTTTAAAACCATTTTTATAACCATTGAAAATTTCACAACAGTGAAAATTGTACTTTAAAAATCCAACCAGGGACTTCCCTGGTGGTGCAGTGGTTAAGAATCCGCCTGCCAATGCAGGGGACATAGGTTTGATCCCTGGTCCAGGAAAATCCCACATGCTGCAGAGCAACTTAGCCCGTGCACCACGACTACTGAGCCTGCGCCCTAGAGCCCGCGAGCCACAACTACTGAGCCCATGCGCCACAACCACTGAAGCTCACACGCCTAGAGCCCATGCTCCGCAACAAGAGAAGCCACTGCAATGAGAAGCTCGCGCACCGCAACAAAGAGTAACCCCTGCTCACCGCAACTAGAGAAAGCCCATGTGCAGCAACAAAGACCCAACACAGCCAAAAATAAATAAATAAATTTATTAAAAAAAAATCCAACCACTCTTCTTTCTTTTCACTGACAATAAAATATTGAAATGTATTTAATGATGGGAACAGATTTTTGATCCAGTGAACTTTTTTACATCTAGCATTTCAAAATAACAATAACACTCTAACTTGGAAGGCACGAATGTCATCCTTCAGGCCCAGTCACCTGCAAAACAGACAAGGCAGCCATCATCTGTATGGAAGGCTGAATAACAGTCCCCCAAAGATACCTATATTGTGATCCCTGGAACCTCTGAATGTGTTACTTCACATGGCAAAGGGGACCTTGCAAGTGGTTAAATTAAGAGTCTCGAGATGGGAGGACGCCCTGATTACCCATGCGGACTCAGTGTAATTCGAAGGGTCCTTCTAAGAAAAAGTAGGAAGCAGAAGAGTCAGAGAAGATGGAACAGAAACTAAAGACAGAGTCAGGGAGAGATCGGAAGACTCCATGCTGTTGGCTTTGAAGATGAAGGGAGGGGTCACAAGCTGAGGAATGCAAATGGCTTCTAGAAGCTAGAAAAGGTTAGGGAACAGATTCTCTCCTAGAGCCTCCAGAAGGAATGCAACCCTGCCAACATCTTGAGTTTTGTTCCAGTGAATCCCATCTCAGACTTCTGGCTTCTAGAACTGTAACATAATAAATCTGTGTTGTTTTAAGCCACTGAGTTTGTGGTCATGTGTTACAATATTAATGGAAAACTAACACACATACTTAGACTGAGGCAGAGCCAGGACCTGGAGCTAGGCCCACAAGGAGCCCTATCCAGCCTCTGCACCTCCCCATTTCCAACCACCTACTTTTAGGGCACCAAACATACGGATTCTCCAACAGCTCCATGGGCGGGTACTTATCCACAGTGGGTAGCAGAGTGTACTTTGCAGCTGGCTGCTGAAGTAGGTCTCTGGGGAATAGAGCTCCCTGACCTCACTCAGCACAGCCACGTAGAGCCATGAGTGCGGGGTGTTGCCCAGCAGGGTTGCCACCCAAGGGGACCACAGAGCAGCCCTGAGACCCTGCTCCTGAGGCTGCTCAGGAGCTCCTCCCACTGCGGCCCCTGCCCTGCCACCTGAAGGCTGAGAGTAACGATGTCTTGTAGCAACACAGGTACCCATTTGTGATATCTCAGCATACCGATGACAAACTATTGGGAATCTCTGAGTTCTGTGGCCATTGTTACCAAGTTTGGTACAGAGCAACACACCACCTGCATTTACACAATGAATCTTGCCCTGTACAGAAGTACTCAATAGAAATAGATCAGTGCCTTATACTTCCACTTAAGGGTACTGTTTATTTCAATGACAGGAATGGATTTATACTTCAGTTATGTAAGGATCCCTCAGTTAACTGGTGTAATATTTCCCTTTAATTCCAGTGATGTTTTGGTGCCAATTATAGATTTTTGTCTTGGCATGCCTTCATCTGGTTTTAATAAATCTCACTTCTTTCCTCCTAGTGTGTGTGTGTCTGTGTGTGTATGCACATGTGTGTTTTCTCTTGGGGTGGGATAGCCAATGAAGACATTCTGACGTTTCCAAGGTCGGCCCATGCCCCAGCGCTGGCACTCAGCCAGCACACACTGATACAGCTGTGCCAGTTGTGTACATATGTATTGATTCATTGGGGTTCCACTTTGACTGGTTGGTGCCTGTACTACCAGTGGTTAAATAGTATTAATAAAACACTTGTTGTTCCACTTACCTGAGTATTGGCCATATGACAACACTGGGGAACCAATTTTTCAAGGGATCTGACGTGAGCATTAAGAAAGGAGAGATGACCGAAGAAACTTTGTTGTAGATTTGAATATATCTGCAAGAATAGATCAAGTCATATTCATAATTATCCCCTAAAGAGGTGTTTAAAAACCGTTAGACCTGTTTCTCCTTCCGAGAATTAGTCATTTCTATACCCCAAAGCCAGTCCTTTGTGGTCCTTTTCAAACTCTCAGTCGTCTGCAAGGTATAGAATGGCTGCTTTTTATGCAGTTTTCTTTCTCAAAAGATAAGGAAGGAAATAGGAAAGCCTGTAGAATAAGAGATTGTGGCCCCGCCTATCTCTTTCCTCAGGTGCGTCATCCTTCTCACAGCATTTTTGTCTGAAGATTTCCAAAGCCCTTTGAACAATCTGTGCAGGGCTCAGAGGTCAAAACATCTCACAGCCACCACCCTCCCTTTTTTCCTTCAGTGCTGGAGTCAGTCTGGTACTATGAGTCTAAGTGTATCATAATGTCCATTCTACTTGTTGTTAAATATACGTGGTAATTTTTTTTTAAATACATAAACTGGGATGATGTTTCCTATCATTTTTTAAATGTGGGCCTGAAACACCAGCACACGCAAACAATTTTATTTTTTCTTGGTTCCTCTGACTTAGACTGAGCAGCTAGGACTAGGCTGATGGGAATGACTGATCAATGGTCTGAAGAGAAAGGCAGCTTGCCCAGGCAATTTATCTAAGCAAGTCACAGACTGAGTCCTATAGAAATCCAACCCATTATTTTATAGGCACAGCACATGTATTTTTCACTGAAATAAAATTTTATTACAAATGAAGCATTGACACTATTCCAGTTTATAGGCTATGATACACAATTCTGAAGGACCATTTAAAATAAATACAAACTATTTTATGAGAAGGAAATCTACAAAAAAGAGGATATATGTATATGTATAGCTGATTCACTTTACAGTATAAACTAGCACAATATTGCAAAGCAGCTATACTCCAATTTTTTAAAAAACGAAAAATTAATTAATTAATCATTAATTAATTAAAATAAATACAAACTACTTTAAATAGATGCAAACACGGTTTGTATTCAAAATAAATGATGGAGGGACTTCCCTGATGGCACAGTGGTTAAGAATCCGGCTGCCAATGCAGGGGACGCAGGTTCAAGCCCTGGTCCGGGAAGATCCCACATGCCACGGAGCAACTAAGCCCGTGCACCACAACTACTGAGCCTGTGCTCTACAGCTCGCGAGCCACAACTACTGAGCCCATGCCCCACAACTACTGAAGCCCGCGCACCTAGAGCCCGTGCTCCGCAACAAGAGAAGCCACCACAATGAAAAGCCCACATACCACAACAAAGAGCAGCCCCCGCTCGCCACAACCAGAGAAAGCCCACATGCAGCAAAGAAGACACAACACAGCCAAACATAAAAATAAATAAATAAATAAATAAATAAATGAATGATGGAGTGGTCCGTCATGGCAAGAAGAAGCATTTTATCACTGATACTGTTTAGAATACTGGCATAAGTGCTAATAAAAAGCAAACTGGCTTTTAGCCAGTTTTATTATTGGTCTTAAACTCCCCTTTTGCTTGTCTCTGGGGCAGACAGCTTCCCACCCTTGGTATGTCACAGTCTTTGTAACTGCCTCAAGTCCTTTTTAAGTTAAAGCAAGTACAAATGAATGAATGCTAATATACCTAGGAACTAAATATACCTAGAAAATATATTTAGAAATTTCAGAATACCATTGCCTATAGGAAATCTTATTAAGACCATTCTAATAAATCTACAAATGTTATCAGTCATTGCTTAATCATCCTTCCATTTCCCTATTTTGCTTTAGGAAGATGTAGTTAACTCACCTCTCAATCAAGTTTCAACAGCCACCCTTTATTAGACTTTTGGCAGAACCCACTGCAGACTTTCCAATGCAGGCTTCAACTAAACTTATTTTACACTTTGGAAGATTGTCCCAGCCCAGCCCCCAGCAGATTCCGTGAGTATAAACTCCTGTATAATGGATTTTAACCCAAACAAAGATAGTAAGAACCTCTTATTAAATTTTTAGCCTTTATCAAAGCTTGCAAATTCAAATGTATAGGGTCAGGCAAGTAAGACAAATAAGTAAAACTATCAGGGACTTTTGGGACCATGTAAACTGGAAACCTGGAAAGGATGTACATTCAAAAAGGTTCTGCACCATGCCAGATCACAAGGATATTTTGGTGGTGGTGATGGTGTGTTGGAGTTTCTTTTTGGAAAATTTATTTACTTTTCTTTAAGATCTGTTTTAGGTAATTTTAATAATATTTCCATAGATGCTAGAAAAAAGATACATAGATATAGATATAGATTAGATTTAGATATAGATATCAAAGTAACCCTCATTATTGATGTTGTTCAGATTCTCTTTCTACTTCTAACATTATATGCTTTGTATACTTTGAAGCAATGTTATTTGGTTCATAAGGATTCATTATGGCTATATAGTTTTCAAAATAATTTATTTTATCAAAATAAAAGATCCCATAATCTTATTTAATTTGTTCCTTAAATTCTACCTTATCATATTTACATTATCCCTTGTTTTGTTTTGTTTTGTTTTTCATTATCTAACATACCTACACTTATCCTTTTACATATAAACATTGCTTCACTTTGTTTTAGGTCTACTTTTCAACAGCATAAAATTGGATGCCGTTTTTTGACTCAATATGAGACTCTATTTCTTTTAATAAGGATATTTTATCCCTTTTTATATTTTTTAGTTCAACTGATCTGGTTGTTCTTATTTTTATCACAGTATTCTATGCTTTCTTGATACTAATTTAGTTTTATGTCTTTTACTATGTGTATTCTTTTTGTTTGTTTCCTTTATGTTTGCTCAGGTGATTTTGATTTATTTTCTCCAGGGTTCTGGAATTCGTTTGCCTTTTATTGCACTAAACAATACCTCTGTATATAATACTTTAGACTATATTTCCCCGTCAGAACCAAGAGAATATTGTAGTTTTTAAGTTGCCCCTATTTGAGATAAGAAATTAAGCACATTCCTTCTTCTCTTCTGTCCACTCTCAGGTTTTTTTTCATATAATCTGGACTTTAAAATCCAGATTATTGTTAATTTCATATTACATACTCTCTTTAAAGAGGATCATGGGACATTTGCACTCAGCTTTTTTTCACATCAATTCTGCTTCTACTGCCTTCAGTGTAATTGTTCATTCCGCATTTGCATTCTTTCTGTGAGCAATCCTCTCTCAATTGATCTAACTCCCTTTTTATCTTATTTAACTGCCTTTTCAGTTCAGCTTTTTTTTACTTCCAGCTTTCTTTCCTGATAGAGGTCAAGTCTTCTTGAATATCAAAAAGTCTTGTGAAATTTTCTTCTCGGTTCTGTGGGAGATGATATTTAAAGGTATGTTTTTCCTCTGAGTTACCCAGATCCTTTCCTTTCCTTTGCTCTGCACAATTTTTTCACATGCCTCATGTTATTGTTTTCTCTTCCTTGAATGAAGCATCCATCTAGCCTCAGAGTTTGTCAACAGAGAATGTGATATGCAATCTCCCAGGGTAATTAATTCTCAGTTTTGTCTGGGTTTTCATAAAATGATCTTTGATTTGCTGCAAAGGTATCTACTTCATACCTCTTCTTTCTTGCTCTCTCACCCTTGAACCAATGGAGTACATGAGAGACTGGAATTCTCAGCATGCACTGCTCCTGAACTAGTGCTTTATTCATGAGACTATATCTCCCAAGATATATAGTGCTACTGTATGCATGTGTGTGAGCAATCACACACACTCACACACACACGCACATACACAACCCCCTCATGCCCAGCTGACTTCTGAGATTTTAAGTCTCTGCCTAGATGTAGAAAATTGGGGGAAACTTGCACAAGCCTCTTATATAGCCTCATCCATGAGAGGGCAGACAGCAGAAGCAAGAAGAACTACAATCCTGCAGCCTGTGGAACAAAAACCACGGTCACAGAAAGATAGACAAGATGAAAAGGCAGAGGGCTATGTACCAGATGAAGGAACAAGCTAAATCCCCAGAAAAACAACTAAATGAAGTGGAGATAAGCAACCTTCCAGAAAAAAATTCAGAATAATGATAGTGAAGATGATCCAGGACCTGGGAAAAAGAATGGAGGCAAAGATCGAGAAGATGCAAGAAATATTTAACAAAGACCGAGAAGAATTAAACAGCAAACACATAGAAGAATTAAAGAACAAACAAACAGAGATGAACAATACAATAACTGAAATGAAAAATAAACTAGAAGGAATCAATAGCATAATAACTGAGGCAGAAGAACGGATAAGTGACCTGGAAGACAGAATGGTGGAATTCACTACTGTGGAACAGATTAAAGAAAAAAGAATGAAAAGAAATGAAGACAGCCTAAGAGACCTCTGGGACAACATTAAACGCAACATCATTCACATTATAGGGGTCCCAGAAGGAGAAGAGAGAGAGAAAGGACCCAAGAAAATATTTGAAGAGATTATAGTCAAAAACTTCCCTAACATGGGAAAGGAAATAGCCATCCAAGTCCAGGAAGCATAGAGAGTCCCAGGCAGGATAAACCCAAGGAGAAAAATGCTGAGACACATAGTAATCAAACTGGCAAAAATTAAAGACAAAGAAAAATTATTGAAAGCAACAAGGGAAAAATGACAAATAACATACAAGGGAACTCCCATAAGGTTAACAGCTGATTTCTCAGCAGAAACTCTACAAGCCAGAAGGGAGTGGCATGACATATTTAAAGTGATGAGAGGCAAGAACCTACAACCAAGATTACTCTACCGGGCAAGGATCTCATTCGGATTTGACAGAGAAATCAAAAGCTTTACAGACAAGCAAAAGCTAAGAGAATTCAGCAACACCAAACCAGCTCTACAACAAATGCCAAAGGAACTTCTCTAAGTGGGAAACACAAGAGGAGAAAAGAACCTACAAAAACAAACCTATAACAATTAAGAAAATGGTAATAGGAACATACATATCGATAATTACCTTAAACGTAAATAGATTAAATGCTCCAACCAAAACACACAGGCTCGCTGAATGGATACAAAAACAAGACCCACATATATGCTGTCTACAAGAGACCCATTTCAGACCTAGGGACACATACAGACTGAAAGTGAGGGGATGGAAAAAGATATTCCATGCAAATGGAAATCAAAAGAAAGCTGGAGTAGCAATACTCATATCAAATAAAATAGACTTTAAAATAAAGAATGTTACAAGAGACAAGGAAGGACACTACATAATGATCAAGGGATCAATCCAAGAAGAAGATATAACAATTATAAATATATATGCACCCAACATAGGAGCACCTCAATACATAAGGCAACTGCTAACAGCTATAAAAGAGGAAATCGACAGTAACACAATAATAGTGGGGGACTTTAACACCTCATTTACACCAATGGACAGATCATCCAAACAGAAAATTAATAAGGAAACACAAGCTTTAAATGACACAATAGACCAGATAGATTTAATTGATATTCATAGGACATTTCATCCAAAAACAGCAGATTACACTTTCTTCTCAAGTGCACACAGAACATTCTCCAGGACAGATCACATCTTGGGTCACAAATCAAGCCCCAGTAAATTTAAGAAAATTGAAATCATATCAAGCATCTTTTCTGACCACAATGCTATGAGATAAGAAATCAATTACAGCGAAAAAACGTAAAAATCATAAATGCGTGGAAAGTAAACAATATGCTATGAAATATCCAGGAGATCACTGAAGAGATCAAAGAGGAAATCAAAAAATACCTAGAGACAAATGACAATGAAAACACGACAATCCAAAACCTATGGGATGCAGCAAAAGCAGTCCTACGGGGGAAGTTTATAGCAATACAAGCCTACCTCAAGAAACAAGAAAAATCTCAAATAAACAATCTAACCTTACACGTAAAGGAACTAGCAAAAGAAGAACAAACAAAACCCAAAGTTAGTAGAAGGAAAGAAATCATAAAGATCAGAGCAGAAATAAATGAAATAGAAACAAAGAAAACAATAGCAAAGATCAATAAAACTAAAAGCTGGTTCTTTCATAAGATAAACAAAATTGATAAACCATTAGCCAGACTCATCAAGAAAATGAGGGAGAGGACTCAAATCAATAAAATTAGAAATGAAAAAGGAGAAGTTACAACAGACACCGCAGAAATACAAAGCATCCTAGGAGACTACTACAAGCAACTCTGTCCCATAAAATGGACAACCTGAAGGAATGGACAAATTCTTAGAAAGGTATAACCTTCCAAGGCTGAACCAGGAACAAATAGAAAATATGAACAGACCAATCACAAGTAATGAAATTGAAACTGTGGTTAAAAATCTTCCAACAAACAAAAGTCCAGGACCAGATGGCTTCACAGGTGAATTCTATCAAATATTTAGAGAAGAGCTAACCCCCCATCCTTCTCAAACTCTTCCAAAAAATTGCAGAGGAAGGAACACTCCCAAACTCGTTCTATGAGGCCACCATCACCCTGAAACCAAACCAGACAAAGATACTACAAAAAAAGAAAATTACAGACCAATATCACTGATGAATATAGATGCAAAAATCCTCACGAAAATACTAGCAAACAGAATCCAACAACACATTAAAAGGATCATACACAATGATCAAGTGGGATTTATCCCAGGGATGCAAGGATTCTTCAATATACGCAAATCAATCAATGTGATACACCTTATTAACAAATTGAAGAATAAAAACCATATGATCATCTCAATAGATGCAGAAAAAGCTTTTGACAAAATTCAACACCCATTTATGATAAAAACCCTCCAGAAAGTAGGCATAGAGGGAACCCAATAAACATAATAAAGGCCATATATGACAAACCTACAGCAAACATCATTCTCAATGGTGAAAAACTGAAAGCATTTCCTCTAAGATCAGGAACGAGACAAGGATGTCCACTCACACCACTATTATTCAACATAATTTTGGAAGTCCTAGCCATGACAATCAGAGAAGAAAAAGAAATAAAAGGAATACAAATTGGAAAAGAAGAAGTAAAACTGTTTCTGTTTGCAGATGACATGATCCTATACATAGAGAATCCTAAAGATGCCACCAGAAAACTACTAGACCTAATCAATGAATTTGGTAAAGTTGCAGGATACAAAATGAATGCACAGAAATCTCTTGCATTCCTATACACTAATGATGAAAAATCTGAAAGAGAAATTAAGGAAACACTCCCATTTACCATTGCAACAAAAAGAATAAAATATCTAGGAATAAACCTACCTAAGGAGACAAAAGACCTGTATGCAGAAAACTATAAGACACTGATGAAAGAAATTAAAGATGATACAAACAGTTGGAGAGGTATACCATGTTCTTGGATTGGAAGAATCAATATTGTGAAAATGACTATACTACCCAAAGCAATCTACAGATTCAATGCAATCCCTAGCAAATTACCAATGGCATTTTTTACAGAACTAGAACAAAAAAATCTCAAAATTTGTATGGAGACAAAAAAGACCCTGAATAGCTAAACAAACCTTGAGGGAAAGTAACGGAGTTGAAGGAATCAGACTCCCTGACTTCAGATTATACTACAAAGCTACAGTAATCAAGACAGTATGGTACTGGCACAAAAACAGAAATATAGATCAACGGAACAGGATAGAAAGCCCAGAGATAAACCCATGCACCTATGGTCAACTAATCTATGACAAAGGAGGCAAGGATATACAATGGAGAAAAGACAGTCTCTTCAATAAGTAGTGCTGGGAAAACTGGACAGTTACATGTAAAAGAATGAAATTAGAACACTCCCTAACACCATACACAAAAATAAACTCAAAATGGATTAGAGACCTAAATGTAAGACTGGACACTATAAAACTCTTAGAGGAACACATAGGAAAAACACTCTTTGACATAAATCACAGCAAGATCTTTTTTGATCTACCTCCTAGAGTAATGGAGATAAAAACAAAAATAAACAAATGGATCCTAATGAAACTTAAAAGCTTTTGCACAGCAAAGGAAACTACAAACAAGACGAAAAGACAACCCTCAGAATGGGAGAAAATATTTGCAAACAAATCAATGGACAAAGAATTAATCTCCAAAATATATAAACAGCTCATGAAGCTCAATATTATAAAAACAAACAACCCAATCCCAAAATGGACAGAAGACCTAAACAGACATTTCTCCAAAGAAGACATACAGATGGCCAAGAAGCACATGAAAAGCTGCTCTACATCACTAATTATTAGAGAAATGCAAATCAAAACGACAATGAGGTATCACCTCACACCAGTTAGAATGGGCATCATCAGAAAATATACAAACAACATATGCTGGAGAGAGTGTGGAGAAAAGAGAACCCTCTTGCACTGTTGGTGGGAATGTAAATTGTTACAGCCACTATGGAGAACAGTATGGCGGTTCCTTAAAAAACTAAAAATAGAATTACCATATGATGCAGCAATCCCACTACTGGGCATATACCCAGAGAAAACCATAATTCAAAAAGACACATGCGGGGCTTCCCTGGTGGCGCAGTGGTTGAGAGTCTGCCTGCTAATTCAGGGGATACGGGTTCGAGCCCTGATCTGGGAAGATCCCACATGCCGCGGAGCAACTAAGCCCGTGAGCCACAACTACTGAGCCTGCGCGTCTGGAGCCTGTGCTCCGCAACAAGAGAGGCTGTGATAGTGAGAGGCCCGCGCACCGCGATGAAGAGTGGCCCCCACTTGCCGCAACTAGAGAAAGCCCTCGCACAGAAACGAAGACCCAACATAGCAATCAATCAATCAATAAATAAATAAATCTTAAAAAAAAAAAAAAAAAAGACACATGCATCCTAATGTTAATTGCAGCACTATTTACAATAGCCAGGTCATGGAAGCAACCTAAATGCCCATCGACAGACAAATGGATAAAGAAGAAGTGGTATATATATACAGTGGTATATTACTCAGCCATGAAAAGGAACCAAATTGGGCCATTTGTAGAGACATGGATGGATCTAGAGACTGTCATACAGAGTGAAGTAAGTCAGAAAGAGAAAAACAAATATCATATATTAACGCATGTATGTGGAACCTAGAAAAATGGTACAGATGAACTGGTTTGCAGGGCAGAAATTGAGACACAGATGTAGAGAACAAATGTATGGACACCAAGGGGGGGAAGTCGCGGGGGGTGGGGGGGTGATGAATTGGGAGATTGGGATTGACATATATACACTAATATGTATAAAATTGATAACTAATAAGAACCTGCTGTATAAAAAAAATAAATAAAATAAAATTCAAAAATTTAAAAAAGAAAAGAAAAAGAAAATTGGTAAGGGAGGCACCTGTGAAAAAGAACTTACTCCTCTGGCCTCAAAGAGGGGGACCCAGAAAGTGTAACTGATCATTTTCAAATTATATAGGACTTAAGTTCTTGTATTGAGAGGACAAGTGATGGTAAGATATGCAATATCGCTTGACTTTGTTTTCAGGCAGTCTGCTTTGGAAACAAATCTAAAGCTTGAGTAGTTTTCCTAGTCCAGCTCCATCTGCCTCATAATTGTCAGTCCTTCCCAAATTCTGTCATTGGGTTGTCTAGTTTGGGGTGGCAATATGAATGGTCATCTCGTGCTGGATCTTTGTGGATATTTTAGTAAGAAATAAACCAGAATTCTCTTTAACTATTCATACACCTCGCCCCAACCTCTGTGCCTGAAAGGTTGTAGGGCTGTCTTCCTTTCAATATCAAGATCCAAGGCTTTTCACACACACACTCCACACATGCACGCACATGCACTCACACATCATGGCTGCCAGGCTATTTAAGATTCCCTTCCATCTAATTTTGATGTCAATGATGCAAAAAACCTCTGGAAATCAATCAAAGAAGCTCCTGCCAAAAAAAAAAAAAAAACAACTCTGGAAGTCACTCAAAGATGTATCTGCCATCCAGTGCTTAAATTTACTCCTATTTCACAGCCGTCATCCATATGTTGAGAAGTTCACAGGGTGATGCCTAACTTTTGAACTCAGTCTATAGGCCAAGGAAATAAAACTGCTGAAGCTTGTCTTCTATGTACCACTCTGCTCCTTCCCTCTGCCCAGGAAATGGATGTTGGCAGATGTCTTTCCCACAGGCCAAGTCATGGTCTTGGTGTATTAAAAACTCATCCCTTCTCCCCCCCTTGAGGACAGTAGGCTGCCATCAGATGCTGTGTGCTCCAGAACACAACACCATATGATTGCCACCATAGCCAGAGGCTTAGTAAATGTTCCTAAAACGCAGACAGTTGAAAGAGATGCCTCTGCTTGCTGCTGAGGGATTCGTCTTGCCAAAAATCACTGCCTCCCCTGGGAAGCCCAGAGAAAGATGGCAAATCCGGCGGGGGAGTACAGCATCTGCCCTAATGATAGCTGAGGGAAAGGGTGATCTGAGGAGCCATCAGAGTCAAACCCCACCTAAGCCATCGGCTATAGAGATTCAAATTACCCTGAGGTCCACGAAGGCTCAGTGGGGGGAAGGGCAAAGCAACAGGAAAAATCCAGTTGAAAGCCCCAGATCCAACCTAACCTCAGCATCCTCCCAGTAACTTACCTAAGGCCTCCTGAGCCCTTCACTCAGGGGCGTGTGGTCAGTGGCCCAGGCTCAGGGACAGCATCCCCTCTGCAGTTCTTCTCTGGGCCCACATTCCCCTGCCTTCCCCTCAAGCAGCAGGCAGGAACTCAGCCTGGCCCAGTGTTTCAGACAGCCTCTGTCACAGACTCGACTAATTTTGTCATCCTTTCTCCCCTCCTTCCTTCCACTCTCCCCTTCCTTCTTTTCCTTTATTTTATTTAATTTGGGGGATGGGGAAGGGAAAGAGCTGTCAAGCTGTTTGGCCAACTGAGCAACCTGAGTTGTGGCAGATCTTTAAATACTGCTAATAAAACAGAATCCAAAGAATTATAGCCTCTGTTATGACAGGTATGATTAAACTGCCTGGGCATGATTCATCTCTATTATATTAGAGCATGAGAAAAAAAGATTAAACCATGATCTTTATCACCATTGGGGGAAAAAAAGCTTTTCCCTTCATTCTGAAGACTGCACCTCTGCTCAGAGAGAAATTTTTTTTTTTAATTGGGTTATAGTTGCTTTACAATGTTGTGTTAGTTTCTGCTGTATGGCAAAAAGACAACCCTCAGATTGGGAGAAAATATTTGCAAATGAAGCAACTGACAAGGGATTAATCTCCAAAATATACAAACAGCTCATGCAGCCCAATATCAAAAAAAAAACAATCCAATCAAAAAATGGGTGGAAGACCTAAATAGACATTTCTCCAAAGAAGACATACAGATGACCAAGAGGCATATGAAAAGATGCTTAACATCACTAATTATTAGAGAAATGCAAATCAAAACTACAATGAGGTTTCACCTCACACTGGTCAGAATGGCCATCATCAAAAAATCTACAAACAATAAATACTGGAGAAGGTGTGGAGAAAAGAGAACCCTCTTGCACTGTTGGTGGGAATGTAAATTGATACAGTCACTGTGGAGAACAATATGGAGGTTTTTTCCTTGAAAAACTAAAGATAGAAATACCATATGATCCAGAAATCCCATTCCTGGGCATATATCTGGAGAAAACCATAATTCGAAAAGATATATGCACACCAGTGTTCATTGCAACACTATTTACAATAGCCAGGATGCAGAAGCAACCTAAATGCCCATCGATAGATGAATGGATAAAGAAGATGTGGTACATATATACAGTGGAATACTACTCAGCCATAAAAAGGAACGAAGTTGGGTCATTTGTAGAGACGTGGATGGACCTAGAGACTGTCATACAGAGTGAAATAAGTCAGAAAGAGAAAAACAAATATCGTATATCAATGCATATATGTGGAATCTAAAAAAATGGTACAGATAAACCTATTTGCAGAGAGAAATTTAAAATCCATTCATGGTTATGAACAATCAATGAGCTGGCCATGTTCAGAGCATTTGGAAAGGAGTTGATATTTGTGTCTGAAAAGATGATTATTTACATTAATGTGGACAAGGAACTAGAAATCTCTACCATCTATCAAAACAGCTAAAATGAAACGTGGAGCCAGGACAAAAGATCGTTCTGAGGACAGGCAGCCCACAGCAGGGCTCATGGGTTTGGTGTCAGTGCTGAGTGTTGCAGGGGAGGGGATATGAGTAGTGCTGTGGAAACACTGTCTTCTTTCATCTTAGTTTACATAAGGCGTTAGTGTCTGCAGGCTTTTTGAAAGAGTGCTCCAGGGCATGGTGGTTCTTGCAGTGAAGTCCAGCACCCTATGGCTTCACACTCAGTTCTTGGGGGTATTGCAGTTCTCCCTACCAATATGTTTTCTTGAATCAGGGAGAAGGCGGTAGCAGAGCTGATACTCCAGACATTTTAAATATCCTGGGTTCTCCCAAGGGAGGATGCCCCCATCATCCATTACAAGTTAGGAAGAAAACTGACTTGCTAATTTGGAAGTTCTCACTATTCTTTCTCTCCCTTCCCCCACCCCACTCCCTGGAAACACGTGACCTACCCTCCTCCCACTTCCTCTCACTCTCCCTGCCTGCCTCCCTCTTTTACTTTGTCTTCAGGTATATATGATATCAAACATACTCAGAGTGTGTGACATTTTATATAAAAGGACTTAGAGCACTTGGAAATGTAGAGAGTATTTTGGTTTGGGTTGGCTGATAAGTTGTTTTAATCAATCTGATTTTATTAGTAATTTATTTCTAACTCCTTAGCCATCCATGGAATACAGCTTTAAGAAGACATAACAACTGTACATCAACAACTCCATAAAAATTGAAACTAAGCCCGCTTTCTTAGTATAGCAGAAAAAGCCTTGTACTAGAAGTCAGAGACCTAGTTTCTACTCCTGGTTCTGCCACTACATAGTTACATGATCCTGGATGAGTTATTTTGACATCTTGGCCATTGTTTTTCTTATCAGTGATACCTATTTAACCTTTGGGGTCATGGACTCCTCTGAGAATTTGATGAAGATATAGACCCTCTTCCCAGGGAAGTGCACATGAACACAGAGCTTTGTACAGAATTTCAAGGTTTGGGGGCTCTCCACAATAGCCCACCTAGGACTTCACCTGTGCAAGTGAACCCCAGGTCAGGAACTCGTGGATGGGAGAATCGCTACAACCTCTTCCAGTTCTAATGGGCTCAACTTTGTGAATCTGTGAGCAGGAGACATTGCTCAGGAACTTATTTGAGAGAAAAAGAGGAAGAAGAGGAGCAAAAGGAAAAGAAAATAGAAAAAGGAGGAAAAAGAGAAGTTCTATTTCTAGTAACTCAAAAAATATTTAAAAATCCAGTTCTTAGATGAACACTAACATGAATTAAATGCAATATAATTAAATGTCATGTTATAAAGTAAAATGTAAGGTAACATGTTAACTCATTTTAAAGTTATAACCTCTTGGGAACAATAAAATAACCCATAGTGAATAAAATAAAGAAAGTAAAATGGAAGCAAAAAGCATTTACCGTAACTAAACGATTATCTCAAAATGTGATTAAATACTTCGAATTCTATGATAACTGAAATAATCTTTACATTTTTGTTAACTACCTAGTTTCTGTGACTTGACTCTTAAATCTTTTGGGAAAATAAACCTAAACTACAGGCTTTTAGTTCTATAAGAACACATCACTAACCCCATTTTTTAAAATGCAATTTTAGCAACTCAGCATAGGTATTCAATCTAAGAGATTTAATTAACTTTAGATGAATGTCTTGAGCCAATCCCCAAGCAGAATACAGTCTCTTACAAACATTACATCAACACTAAGCCAGAGAAGCCATGGGCTCAAGAGAGGGAGTGCAACACTCCAGTCCTGGAGACGGGGCTCTAGGCGAGTCCCTTGCTCTATCCGGTGCTCAGATGTTCCCTCTGCAAAGGGAACATGTTCCCTCTCCTGTGCTACTTTTACGAGTCTCTCTTCATCACAACCTCCAAGGCACTCTCATTAATCAACCAAGGGACTAAAACCAGTTTCCTTCCAAATATAGGCAGTTGTACATTTATGGCTATAAATATATAAAAGTCCAAACTGAGCAGGGAAAGTAAAGGTAAAGTAAAATCTAACCTTATGACAACTCCCCAATATGCTTTCTAACTGCTATAGGTTTTCCCAGAAAGTAGAGAAGCAAGGAGGGGGAAGAGGGTCTATGTTTGTATACTGGAATATTATCAACTAGTAATTATTAATTACTAATTTGCTCTGAACATCTTGCTAGAAGGAAAAAGTTAATTTGTTTCCTAACTCTAAGAACTTGTAACCTAATGTGGCCAACAAACTAAGCAAACATGAATGTACTTATTTTACCAAGATTTATAGCAGAGATTGCACACCTAGAGGGGCCAGGCTGGTGATGTAAAAGTGCGAAGC
The DNA here is from genome assembly GCF_949987535.1 of Balaenoptera acutorostrata. Taxonomy (NCBI): domain Eukaryota; kingdom Metazoa; phylum Chordata; class Mammalia; order Artiodactyla; family Balaenopteridae; genus Balaenoptera; species Balaenoptera acutorostrata. The sequence continues at coordinate 56,045,965 of NC_080065.1, read as the reverse complement.
AAGTTGTTTCTGATGCAATAAGGAGCAGTGGGAACTGTGGAAAACTGAAATATTGTGTTAGCCATAATCAATGTGTCTGCAGGTGAAACTGATGCACTGGACAGATCTAGCTTGAAATTCGGACTTAAGGCTGAGAGAAGTGCCTCTTGAGGTCATCCAGCTAGTTAAAGGCAGAACAAGAATTCAAAATTAGACCTTTTAATTTTCAGACCAGTGTTTTCTCCACTTACACCAAAGCTTCCTTTTGTCAAAGGTCAGAGCAAATTCCCTTCATAATAGATGTTGGCATCATTCTCTTCCATCACTTCCACTTCTGTCCCTCGGACCATGCTCCACACTCACCATCATCAGACTCTTCCTCCAAAATACCACTTTTATAATGTCCCTTCTCTGCTCAAGAAGCAACCAGGCCCCACCTGTCTCTTCATGCCACCGAGGACCTCTCTAATCAGGCCCCGCTTAACCCAAATCAAGGTGACTTAGACCAGGGTAGGTAGACTCTTGGTGCTTACTTAGCCTCATCATTCATACCTTGACCCTTTATTCACCACATTTCCCCCTTATGGAAAGTTCTCCCCACTCATTAACCAAGTTCTTTGCAAACAAGTAATGAATCAATAAGTCTCAGTTCTTCACTCTAAGATGATGGACACACAAAGGGGCTTCCTCAAATCCTTCCCACTTTTTCTTCTTGACCTGAGACGATGCTAACTTTGAGGAGAATCTTCCTTTCAGGAGCCAGTAGTTCTTACATTTCCCTAAAGGGCTCAGTGACAGAATAACCACGGAATCCACGAGAGGGGTAGGTGCTCAGCTGCAGAGACACGTTGTTCACAAACAGGGAGAGGTTGCCCCTATAGGGCATGAACCCATTTTTCTGACTCATATCAATGTTCTCTGGAGGATAGTGATATCAGCCACATATCATTTCCAGAGAAAGAAAAAGCAAGTAACTTGGTTGATGGATGGAGCACCCTCCCACCATCCAAATTTGGCAATTTTTTGTGTGTACAGAGAGAAGGGGCTGGAAGAGAATCCAAGGATGTTGAAAGAGAAGTGGCATTTGGGGGTCATTGTTTTCAAAACCACCGAAGCACACTGGACATCATGCTTCATGGTTTAACATCCAGCAGGTCACATAACTGTTAACTCTCAAGGTTTATTCTCCTTTTTACTACTTATCTTTTATGGTATTTCATTTCTCTAATTTTAAGGTTAACTCCAGTGCAATAATGAAATTCTAGGTCAGGGATAATTTTTACACGTGATTAACAAGTTAAAAGAACAGTGCCTTTACAAAAAATGAATTGTTCACCTAAGGTAATTAGCCAGTGGTTCCTAGTTTCTAAATATTCTCGTTATAACCTATCTCTTCCTGCCAAAATAGGACTTGCTGTGGAATTTGGACCTTCACGCGGGCACCATTCCCATTTGTGGGTTTTGGAATGAGCAGAGGTGCTGACGCCTTTCATCTGCCATGAATGACACTCAGTCATCGGACTGAGGCTTTCATCAGCCAGCCGTGCTGGAAACCTTTCTGTGTGAGCAGCAGCCTGCCAGACGTTCATATCAAAAATCCAGAGGCTTTATTTAACTCTCCCTGGAAGGAGGTATAAAGGTTACAAATAATGAGGAAGAGCTCTGTTGAGCAGGAACCCAAGAGTCACAACCTCTTTGTTAAAACTGACAAAAGAGGTGGGAGATAAACTCTATGAGGAACAGAACCTGGGCTATTTAACCCGCCGTAGGGGAAGCTGGAAGGGAACAAAATCGCAGGATTCATACATATAAAGGGGTATTATAATAGGGGATACTGAGCTGCTGTTCCTGATTCCCCTGAGGACAGGTAAGAAATGGGCTTTAATAGCAGCAAAAGGCTTTGCATGTATTTAAGCATATTAGAAAGAATATATATGAAGACAGAAAGTCTGAGTTCTAAACTATTTCTCCCTTAGGCAGTTAACTAGCTTCGGTACCTCTGCTTTCTAGGAAATTAGAATGGCGTAGCCACCTCCCCATCTAGTGCTGGAGGATTATTGTGAGAATAAAAAGAAATGATGAGCATTTAAACGCACAAAATTGCACTTCAAAAGTGAAGAGTGTAAGCAAAATCTAAGGAATTGTTATCTCAGCTTCAGCAAAAAATAGGTGAGGGGTTTGATGTTATTTTCACCAGTCCTGCACTCACTTACCTGGTAACCTTATCAGGTAGAATATCGTCAGCCCTGTACGTACGTTTATTTCTCAAGAGCAAAACAGATGGAGTATGTATGTATGTGAGTGTGTACATATGTGTGTTTGTAGACACAAAGGGTCCTGATAATGTCACTTTTTAAATTCTCTTTTAGAGGCTGATTTAGGCCTAAAATCAAAGTAACATCATAAGAAATACTGAGGAATATGAGAAAATAACTTGGTTTATGGGTCTTATTACTGAATACTGATGTCCAGGACTTTGTTATCATGTGGCTTTTGCAGTTTTTGCTAAAACCACCAAAATACAATATCCCAGGAGCTGATATTATTTTATATCTAGAAAACCCACAAGAACCCATGGAAAAACTACTACAGATAATAATAAAATAGCAGATTATACAATTAATGTACAAAAATTAATAGGTTGTTATATGTACAAACAAAAACCAGTTTGAATGGAAGAGAATGTTCCATTTGTGATATCAAAATATGAAATAAAATTTCTAGGTGCAAACTTAATAAGATATGCCGAAAATCTATATGAGAAAAACTACAAAGCAATTTTTAAGTCCCAAAATTAGACTTGAAAGAAAAAAGAGATACACCATGTTTTGGCATATCAGTTATCATGAAGGTAATATACAAATTTAATACAATCCCAATATAAAATTTCATCAGAATTTTTTTTCTGGCACAAAGCAAGTTTACTACAAAGTTCATTTGAAGAACAAATAAGCAATAATAGCCAGGAAAAAAATCTTAAAAAAAGAAAAACAATATGGGGAGTATAGGGAACTAGCTTATATAAAATAAAATCTCTACAATTAAAAACATTGTGACATTGACACATGACTAGAGAACAAATGAAACAGAATAGAAGAATCAGACATAGACCTAATGGCACATGGAAATTTAGTATACAGTAAAGGAGGCTTCTCAAATTGGTAAGAAAAGATAATAAGTGCTGAGAGTATAACTGGCTAGCTATATGAAAAAAATAAAATTAGATCCATTTCTCACACCATACACTATATTAAAATCCAAATGCATCAGAGATTTAAATGTAAAACATAAAGCTCTACAAATACCATATGAAAATATAGATAAATTGCTCTAGAATTAGAGAGAGGGAAAATTTTTGTCACTATGACTCAAAACCCAGAAGAAAGAGAAAAGATTAATAAATTTGATAACAATCAAAAACATTTGAATAAGTCAAAGAACCATGAACAAAGTAAAATACCAAATGATGAACTGGGCAAAACTATTTGCAGCTAATCACAAAGTGTTAATATCTCTGATATGTAAAGAACTTCTAAGAATGCAAGAATAGGGACTTCCCTGGTGGCACAGTGGTTAAGAATCTGCATGCCAGTGGAGAGACACGGGTTCGAGCCCTGGTCCGGGAAGATCCCACATGCCGCAGAGCAACTAAGCCTGTGTGCCACAACTACTGAGCCTGCACTCTAGAGACCACAAGCCACAACTACTGAGCCCATGTGCCACAACCACTGAAGCCCACACACCTAGATCCCATGCTCCGCAACAAAGAGAAGCCACCACAATGAGAAGCCCGTGCACTGCAATGAAAAGTAGCCCCCATTCGCTGCAACTAGAGAAAGCCCGAGCACAGCAATGAAGACCCAACGCAGCCAAAAATAAATAAATAAACAAAATTTAAAAAAAAAAAAGAATGCAAGAATAAAGGTCCAAGACCCCTGTAAGAAAAATAGGCAAGGTGATGTCAGTAAAAATGTCGGAGTAAGAAACTGCAGAAGTCCACCCCTCCATAAAAGCAACTAAAACTCTGGCAAAAACTCAGAATCAGGGCTTCCCTGGTGGCGCAGTGGTTGAGAATCTGCCTGCTAATGCAGGGGACACGGGTTCGAGCCCTGGTCTGGGAAGATCCCACATGCCACGGAGCAGCTGGGCCCGTGAGCCACAATTGCTGAGCCTGCGCGTCTGGAGCCTGTGCCCCGTGACGGGAGGGGCCGCGATAGAGAAAGGCCCGCGCACCGCGATGAAGAGCGGTCCCCGCACCGCGATGAAGAGTGGCCCCCGCTTGCCGCAACTGGAGAAAGCCCTCGCACGAACCGAAGACCCAACACAGCCAAAAATAAATAAATAAATAAATAAATAAATAAGAAAATCCTTTAAAAAAAAAAAAAAAGATTCAGCATTAAAAAAAAAAAAAAAAAAAAAACTCAGAATCAAACATTTTTAGAACACTGGAGACAAACCAGAAGCTTGTTGAAACTTTGGGGCCACTGAATCAGCAAAAAGGGCTGCATCTCAGTAAAAACAGTGAGCTTTGTGGCATTTTAGTCCCATCACCTGTTGCTCAGCTTAACAGTAGCCTTGAAAGAAACAGCCCACATTCCAAGTACTGGTACTGATACCAGAGGGAGCAGAACAGACCTCATCCGGAAAGTGTTGTCCTTAGTTGATCTGTCCAGTGACTTCATGGAAGACTAGCTCAAAAGGTATGTTTTATCTCACCTACCTGGAACTCAGCCAGCACTATGACCACTACTCAAGGGCCATTTGTCAAAGGTATTTACAGGCAAATGTTTTAATTGATGCTGTATGCAGCAATGGGTAACAGTTGGAAAAAACAATAGATTAACTAAAAATCTTGGAGGAAAGGCTGGGAAATGATACACATTGGCAAATAAGGGCTTTGAAAGGCTCCAACATATTCCTGACAATGTAGAAGGACTTACACATAAACAGGACTGTGTACATGTTCAGGAAAGACCTTAGAAGGTCTTACCTTCTCAGTTCTGACTGACCTTGACTCTCTGCACAAACAGGAAATGAAGGCTAGGGCAGAGTTGTAAACTGCCTGGCTTATTACTGAAAGTGTGCCCCAACATAAGAGAGCCCATGTGCAAAACTGGGGAGCTATTTTGTTTCTAAACATTCAAGGAAATCTGTATCTAACCATTAACTGACCACTAGGCTAATAGAACAGAAACTTCAGTGGCCACAAATGACAAAAAAGGCACACTTTTTAAAACTGGTTCAGAAAAGTCACTAAAAAGCCAACAACTAAAACAAGTAGAAACAACAAACCCTAAGGGAGATGGGGAATCTTATTTCTAGAGTCACCACATTACAGTATTCAAAATGCTCAGTTTTCATTTAAAAATTATGAGGCATGGAAAGAAACAAGAAAATATGGTCCATACACAAGGGTAAAGAAACAATCAATAGAAACTGTCCCTGAGGTAACCCAGACATTGGAGTTACTAGAAAAAGATTTTGAATCAGCTATTTAAAATATGTTCAAAGATCTAAAAGAAATCATGCCTAAAGAACTAAAAGAAATCATGAAAATAATGTCCTACCAAACAGAGAATATCAATAAAGAGAGAAATTATTAAAAGGAACCAGATAGAAAATCTGGAGTTGAAAAGTATAATAAGTGCAATTAAAATTTTACTACAGGAGCTCAACAGCAAATTATTGCAGACAAAAGAAAGAAGCAGCAACCCTAAAGATAGATCAATGGAGATTATCCAATCAGAGAAACAGAAAGAAAAAAAAAAGAATGAAGGAAAATGAAAGAATCTAAGAAACCTGTTGGACTCCAATCATACCAACATACACGTAATGGGAGTCTCAAAAGGAAGAAAGAAATGGAAAGGAAAAAAAAGAATATTCGAAGAAATAATGGCAAAAAATAATTGGCAAAGCCCTCCAAACTCTCTTAGTATCAAACGAAATATTTTCATTAAATGCCCTTTGTTACTTAAAAAGATTAACTGTAACTATTTCTTCTCAATCAGGAAAGGTATGGTTAGGAAGAAGTCAACAAAGAATTATTACTTTGCAAAACCACATTGGAACCTGAGTCTTTTCTTCTAGAGGTAAGTATAGAATCACTGCCAATAGCTCATTAAGCTGCTTCTTTTTGTAATCATCTTCTGTTCTTGCTGACAGAAAAACTCCTGTCATACCCCAAACTGGTGTGGAAAAATATCACCAGGAGAATTCAGCTCTCAGAGTGAGTGGTCTTAGCTGATCACCAAAGCAGAATATCCACAGAAAGACAGAGACCAAACCATGGGCTGTTTCTACATGACAACAAAAGGAATGGCTGAATACATCAGTCTAAGGACTTCTCTCAATCTCATGAAACCTAGGGGAATTTGCACTGTATTGATTTCTTTTTCTTCTCTGAACTGATAGAGTTGATGACGGATTTGGTATCATGTGGCTATAGCCAGAGTGTGCATTTATTAAGCATCTCAAACAGTTGGTCATATAATTCAGGTTCAAATGCTTTCTTTCAGTTCTTAAAAATTCAGCTCAAGGAGACCTGGCATTGATTGATTCACATTCAAAGAGCTGCCAGAGTTAGCACAATGGTGGAAGGTGAAATTCAGCAGATACCACAGTGTGAAGAACAGCTTTGCTGGTTCCAGTCTCTCCTTTCTGTGTCTGCAGAAGTCCTTCCAGATGTGAGGAAACTGGCTCCGTATGTCTTGTCTTTTCTATTTTAAATAGGTTTCCTGAGAGCTCTTCTGCAATCACAAATCTTTCTGACCCTTTCTAATTCATCACTGTAGAGATCAGTTCTCCAAAATCAGGGTTGAGTTTTGCCAGAAGCACTGAAGACATATATAAATTAAAAATCACGCTAACCCTAAAACTGAACTTTTTTTTCTGTTTAGGATGAACACTTCTTTGTTTTATTGTTACTGTGTTCCTCTTAGTTTCTCTTAAAAACCATTTTTTAAATTTTATGATGCCTGGAAAATCCTAGAATTAGGTGGGTGTGCAAGTATGTAACCAGGTTAGGTTTCAATCACACCTGAGTCCTTAGTGTACTCCCTGCACATGGGGCTTCCCTGCATCACTGGGTTACTACATGAAACGCTAATTGTCTATTTACCTGTCCAGCTGTGTGAACATGAGCAACTAAACCTCTCCACATCTTTATTTTCTCACCTGTAAAGTGGGAAGGAATAAAAATATTTACCTCATGATATTGAGGAATGGCACACACTAAGCATTCAGGAAGTATTTTCTGCTATTATTGTTACTATTATTATTATCGTTATTATTAGACTGTGAGCACCTTGAACAGGAGCATTTGGTCTAATTGTCCATGCCATGGTGCCTGGCACATACTAGGTGCTCAATAAGTATTGGGTGGGTGATTGAATGAATGAACAAATGGACAACTATTTAAATGAGCAAGCAGCTGCGAGAACAAGAAGGCAATGCACAGTCCCACTGAATTTGGGTTTGGGACTTGCTAGATCTTTCTGACAAGATATCCATTGGTGCTTCTATGTCCAGTGGAAAAGGAGTGTGTGAATAGAACTGGGGGTGATGCTGGGACTCCATGCTTTATTTGTTGATGTAGTTATTAAAAGAATGTGCTCATCTGTATATTTGATACTGAAAGAGTGATGATGGCTGCCCAGCCAGAGAGACCTAGCACCTGGAGACACAGGAGGTATCCCAAGAACCTGAAGAGGATTCTGGAAGCGATAGCTATTGAGAGCTGCAGGTTCTGTAACTGAAGCTACTACTGATCATGTTGCCATGAAGGAGTTTCCTCAGAAAGATGTAGAAAACCAGTGGGGACCAGGGAAGAAACTGTGCTGGGACATGCTTTCATCGGGAGAGCCTTGCCAAGAGACACTGTGGGTTCCACATTGGGAACCACACAACCAGAGACAGGAGACCACTGTGCTTCTGGTTCCAGGCCTCTCTGCCTTGCAACCCTTGACTTTCTGGTAGTGGGTGAAGATTATGTGTGTTTCAGTGTCTTCCTCCTAGGAGAGAGAATGGTGTGGATCTGGGCCATCCTACCCACAGAGAGCTCAGATGCTTGGCGAAGGATATGGGTCCCTGCCCCCCTTTTGTACTCCACTGTAGGTGAGGGAAATTTCCTAATTACCAATCACTACTTAATCCCTTACTTGCTTGCTTTTTTTTTCTCCTTAGGGATTCAAATGATGGTAATACTTTAAAGCGCAAATCATGAAAGTTCATCATATTTATTCATTTTTTGCTAGAAGCTTACTCAGTAAGCCTGGGCAAGTTATTGAACTTGGCCTTCTTCTAATGTGGTTTTCCCATCTATGAACTCAGACTCCCTTTCCATTAAATATGGATAGTGTTAATCTCTACCTGCTGACTCTCCCCTTTGGGCTGGTGTTTTATATTCATGGAAGCTCAGCAAGGAACAAAATATAGAATTCAGTGTAGAGCTTCTGTCCATTGGGTTTTCATTCAAAATTCAACAGGTAGACAGAACTCCCTGCATAAGAAAAGGATGAGGTGACTCAGGGAAGGCAAGTAATGATGCTTAAATGTGGGCTGCCAGAGCTCTGAGGGTTAAAGAATGATCTTTTCAAAGAAAGTGAGTCTGGAGATGTGAACAGTGTTTGTCAAGGTCACGCTGAGTGAGTTTTGCAACCCCCAAAGTCAGCAGAGTCTTAGCTATGCAAACACAATAAACTCCTATTTGCCTGGAATCAGACTTGTATTTTTGTGCTCATTTTTATGAGATGGGGACAGATGGGTATTATACAACCGTATATGGGTAATTTATCCAAAAAAACAACTAACCCAACAGCATAATGTCTAGTACCTTACACGTGAAGATGATGCTAATAACGTCAGAAACTGCAAAGGTTACTAAGCAACCTCCCTGCCCTCACAGAACTGACCATATTGTTGGCGAAACAGATCAGCTAAAAACAAAAGACAAAATTGAGCGGTAGTATAAGATAGATTTTAAGGACTAGTCTCAACTAGAAAGATTGAAGGATTTAAGGAAAGGAAGATGTGATTTGTACTTGGAAGGTTTTGTAGCAAGTTGGAGTTTTGGCTGGACCTGGAAGATTGGGTTGGATTTGGGTCAGTGGAGAGGAAAAGGATAAGCAGTGGTCTTCAGGAGACAGCTCCCACTGTCTCGTGAGAAGTGGTTGTTACATTTTTCAGGAATGATGTTTGCCAGTTGCTAAAAGCCGCCATTATTAAAAATTAAATTACAAAAACTTATAGATAAATAAATTATATTTTATTTATAAATTAATTTTTATGTATAATATATAATTTAGTATTATACAGTATTATCTAAATAAATACTCAGAACTCATTAGTTCTTAATTATTTTACTGCATTTTGCTGTTATCTATGCTCTTGTGGTTATTTACACTATTGTATGTGTAAGGTAGCAATGCTGTATAATAATGTGCTCCTGAGCACCCCTTCCCAACTCCTTGCTGGGAGCACTTGCAAAGCAGAAGTCTGCAAATGCTCCAAATCAGGGCTTGATCTATTGTTTTGTTGGTTGTTTAGACTTAAGAAAATAATAGAAAAATATTAATAATGCAGATTAAACTTTTTTTATATATTTATTTATTTATCTATTATTTTGGATGCCTTGGGTCTTTGTTGCTGTGCACAGGCTTTCTCTAGTTGCGGCGAGCAGGGGCTACTCTTCATTGCAGTGCGCGGGCTTCTCATTGCAGTGGCTTCTCTTGTTGCAGAGAACAGGCTCTAGGCACGCAGGCTTCAGTAGTTGTGGCACGCAGACTCAGTAGTTGTGGCTCGCAGGCTCTAGAGTGCAGGCTCAGTAGTTGTGGTGCACGGGCTTAGTTGCTCAGCAGCATGTGGGATCTTCCCGGACCAGGGCTCGAACCTGCATCCCCTGCATTGGCAGGCAGATTCTTAACCACAGCGCCACCAGGGAAGTCCCTAAACTTTAAAATATATCATGCTGGTAGTTGTTATATTGTGAATGACACCATAAAAATTGAAGAAATCTTCCAGCACTGGAAAATTATTATCTGATTGAGAAAAGAAGTCCCTCACATCATTGGTGAACAGTGAAGTTCCAACATGCTTATTCATGTAAATAAAAATATCACCCACCATTCATGAAAGAACTACAATGAGAAAGCTGGTCTTTAAACATTTACCAGTGCACTACTGGAGGAAGGAATAAAAGACATCATAAAGAAGTAACAGCATGTGCAAAATGGCAGAAGCTGAAACAGTCATAGTGAAGAGGATAGTGTGGTGGGAATAATGTGGGCTGTAGTCATGGGTTCAGACCCCAGTTCTGCTGTTTACTAGCTGTGCAGACTTTAGAGAGGCACATAATGTTACTGACCCCAAGTTTCCTCATATGTAACATAGACAACAAAGTCAATCATACAGTGTTCTTAGAAGAACTAGAAAGAATATAGTGTTCAGTGCCTCAAACAGTGCCTGATGATATCACACACCCAATACGGATACTAATTATTATAGTCAAATATTCTAAAATCTATATAAAATCGTTTGACTGAGCAGTGGGTTTATTTAAGGGGTGGGTGGAAGCACTGGGTTTTGAATTTCAGGTAAGAAGAAATGTGGAATTTATTATGTAAGAATTGGTGGGTCCCTAACGGTTTCTGAACAGGACACTAATGTGAGTGAAATGTATCCTAGGGAGATGGTGACGGCATGAGTCTGTGGTCCAACCCCTTCTTCTACATGTGGGCATCTAGTATAGTGCTGAACAATAAACTTAATGTCCTAGAGACACTGGCAGATCCTTAATTGCCTTCCAAATGAAAGAAAGATTAAGTCATGTTTAATATAATTTTGGTGTAAAGTATACCTCAGAACATTCTAAATCTTTAGAAATGTATAATGTATCCCTGGTAGCTATAATAATGTGCAATTAAGCAAGAACTCCAGACTCAACCTCAATATTTTTCCTACCCATCACTCTCACTGAATTGATCACCAAGACCTGTGGTTCTACCTCCTTAATATCTCTTGCCCTACCTGCCATTGACCATCCACAGTGCCTTGCCTTAGTTACTGGTTAACAACCTTGACTTCACATTGGAATCACTTGGGGATTTTAATAAAAATGTGCCAGTGTCTGTGTTCTACCTCCAGAGATTGCAGCTGAATTGGTCTGAGGTGGGGCTTGAGCACGGGTATTTTTCAAACGCCAGGATGTTCTACTATTCATCCAAGCCTTAGATCATGCTCACATTGCTGCTCACCTGAATCACGGCATGAGTCATCTGCCTGGGCCACTTTTGATTTCTTCAAATCCCTTCTTCATCCTGCTTCCAGATCGATCTTTTAGAAACACTAATCTTACCACACCACTCTTGCCTTACAACTCTTCAGCACCTCCTCAGTACCCATCTAATAAAACCCAAGCTCATTAACACCAACCTTCTTTAACACACACACACACAACTCTAATAAAAGGGTTTTGACAAATCCAAGAGATAAAAATTGAACCAAAGAGTGACCTAGCCTTGGAAAGATGCTGCAAATTCAGACGTTTAAAGACTGTGTTAATTCATCTGTCGATGGACACTTAGGTTGCCTCCATGCCCTGACTATTGTAAATAGTGCTGCAATGAACATTGGGATGCATGTGATTTTTGAATTATGGTTTTCTCAGGGTGTATGCCCAGTAGTGGGATTTCTGGATCATATGGTAGTTCTATTTTTAGTTTTTTAAGGAACCTCCATACTGTTCTCCACAGTGGCTGTATCAATTTACATTCCCAACCCACCAAAAGAGGGTTCCCTTTTCCCCACACCCTCTCCAGCATTTATTGTTTGTAGACTTTTTTTACGGTACATATATATAATGGAATATTACTCAGCCATAAAAAGAAATGAAATTGGGTCATTTGGAGAGATGTGGTTGGACCTAGAGTCTGTCATACAGAGTGAAGTAAGTCAGAAGGAGAAAAACAAATATTGTATATTAACGCATATATGTGGAATCTAGAAAAATGGTAGAGATGAACCTAGTTGCAGGGCAGGAATAGAAACGCAGACATAGAGAATGGACATGTGGACACAGAGGGGAAGGGGAGGGTGGAACGAATTGGGAGATTAGGATATATACACTACCATGTGTAAAACAGATAGCTAGTGGGAACCTGCTGCATAGCACAGGGAGCTCAGCACAGTGCTCTGTGATGACCTAGATGGGTGGGATGGGGTGGGGAGGGAGGTCTAAGAGGAGGGGTTATATGTATACATATAGCTGATTCACGTCATTGTACAGCAGAAACTAACACAACATTGTAAAGCAATTATACTCCAATAAAAAAATAAAATAGGTAAATAAGGTCCTAGTGTGTAGCACAGGGAACTATATTCAATATCCTGTAATAAACCATAATGGAAAAGAATATGAAAAAGAATATATATATGTATGTATAACTGAATCACTTTTTTGTATACCAGAAACTAACACAACTTTGTAAATCAACTATACTTCAATAAAAAAAAATTTTTTTTAAGTAAAAAAAAAAAAAGACAGTGTTGAAATAAACACCCCCAAGTAACTGCTGTGCAATGCTGAATGCGATTGAGAGCTTTGGGAGGGAAACAAGTCCAAGAGGAGGAAGCAGCTCTCAGCCCCTATGGCCCAGTGCAAAGTGTGAGGAGACAGGGAGAAATGATAGCCTAGCAGCACCCAGTAGAGACTGCTCAGTTCAGCCTCCGATTCCCAACACATTCTCTGATTTCCCTCCTGTTATGGGTTGAATTGTGCCCCCCAAAATGTGTATGTTGAAGCCTTAACCCCTAGGACCTCAGAATATAACCTTATTTTTGAGATAGGGTCTTTACCTATGAAATCATCAGGTTAAAATAAGGTTATTACGTTGAGTGCCAATCTAATATGACAACTGACTTTATGAAAAGGAGAAATTTGGAAATAGGCACACACACAGGAGAATGCCATGTAAAAATGGAGACAGAGATTGGGGTGATGATTCTACAAGTCAAGGAATGCCAAGAGATTGCAGGCAACTACTCTGTACTAGGAAAGAGTCACGTATCAGACGTTTTCTCATCCTTTGGAAGGTACCAATCCTGCCCATACCTCAATCTTGGACTTCTAGCTCCCAGAGCTCTGAAACAATAAAATTCTGTTGTTCAAGCCACCCAGTTTGTGGCTTTTATTGTGGCAGCCCTAGCAAACTAATACACCTCCCAAGTCAGCTTCTTGATCTGACCCTTGCCTACCTCTTTAGCCACATCCCTCCTCCCCCGCCCCAGGTTTTACAATCCAGCCATATCCATCTACTTCAAATTCCCCAAATGTGCTATGTTCCTTCATGCCTCTGGGCTTGTGCCCAGGCTGCTCTGTCTACCTGGAATACCTACTCCCCTGCCCACTTCCACCTGGAGGTACCAATGAGCCCTAGAAGATTCAGCTCAACCCTCCCTTCTTCTGTTTCCCTACGCCCTTCTCCCTCCCGACCAAACTTCCACAGAATCAACCATTTCTCCTTAGATATACCTTATCTGTTGTTTGTCTCAGTCCTGTCTCTTACTCAGCCACTGCCCCAGCAACTAGTCCCAGGCCCACTTCAACCAGCTTTGCACACATGTGACACGACAGCCCCTCTCCTCAGCCCACGATGCTTGCCTCTCACTTCCTGGCCCAAGCCTTCTCTGATGCCAAGATTGGAACATCCACAGAAACCCACTGGACACACACATGAGCCAACCCAAAGACATGCAGGGAAGGTAACCTCTCTGGGGCCACTCATGGATAAAGTTTCCCTTTTTGTCCCCTGTGCAGACAGTTCTGACTCACATTTCATAAAGCTCCTCAGAAGTTCCAGCGGATGGACCACTGGTCGCTTGGGCAGTGGCCGACTCCAAAAGCATCCCATGTATTGTTCTTTCCTCCTTCCCTGTGTTACTCCCCTAGTCCCTCCCTGACTTCTGATCCCTGGAATCATTTCCAAATAAATACATGCATGTGTTTGTCTCAAGCTCCATTTTCAGGGAAAGTCAAGTAAGACACTGTGTTTATTTTGTATTGGCTTGGATTAAACTATGTGAAATTGCCAACATTTGACCATTCTTGACCTACAAAAATGCCAATTTCATATGATCTGACGAATGATTATTTGTTTGCATTTAGCTCTTTCCAACAGAATGTAAGCTTCTTTTTTTCCCCCTTTCATTTATTTATTTTTTAAATTGAAGCTTCAAGCCTCAAGCTTCTTGAGGTCAGGAGCAGTATCATTCATTTCTCATCCCCGGCATCAACTACTAAGGCTGGTACTTAGCAGTCCCTCAATAAATGGTGAATGAGTATAGGGCGATCTTCTCAGGGTAGGTATGGAAAAGGGTAAGGGAAGAATTCTTCTGTAAATATTAGGACAGTAAACTGAGATCCCTACCTCACACTCTACACAAAAATAAAGTCAATATGAATTAAAGATTTAAATATAACAAAGAAAGAATGTTTTAAAGTACTAAGAAAATAGTTTATAGCCTGCTGTGGAGGGAGTTATACTAACCATATTTCCAATGCAGAGTGGAAAGGGCTCCACTAGCAGAAGTGTGCGTGTTAGAGAAGCATGCAAGGCAGGCCTGGGCGCTCCTGGGGACGTGACCTCTAAGCTAAGTTCTGAGAGACAAGTAGAAATTAGGCAGGAGAAGGGTTAGTGAGAGCGTGTTCTGGGTGGAGGGAAGAGCCTATGCAAAGGCACGGAGGTGAGAGAGGTAACTGGAGGAAATGAAAGCAATTGTCTTGAAGCTCTCCATGTAGATACTAACCAATCCATGGGGATTAAAACACCCTGGCTTTGGAGAAGACGTGTCAAGTCTCACACAGACGGCAGCTGTGTTTCTTGGGGCAGGAGATCAGAGTTAGATTTGGAGTCCATGCTGTCTTCTTGGGGGTGAACTGGGATCTCTGTGTAGGGCCAAATTGTTGCTGAATATTGTTGCTGAATCCCTGGGGTAATTGCAGCTTTAGTCTGCATGCTGGCATCAGCTTTGACAAGTATATATGAAAACTGACCTGGCCCACTTGTTCACATAAATGTATATTTGTTGGATCCTGCAACAAATATACATTTATAAACACTGTCCATTCTCTCTTAAAGCTTGTGAGAAAGCGGCCTAGTAAGTCACCCCGCTATGGCCCTGGAGCTGTTTGAATCGCCATCACCCAGCGTGTCTGAGAACCAGGGTCCAACACAGGGCCAGAGAACAGGGCATAAAGTAGGCTGGCTCTTTATTGTTCAGTCTAGACTCAATTGGAGACTATGGGTGCTACATTTCATGGTCTGTAACAATCAAAATCTTTTCCCCTACACAAAGTTCAATGCTTATATCACGTTTCCCCTAGGGAATTGCTCTACATAATAAGAAGATGGTTCTTTGCAATTCAAATTGATAAGTTAAGATAACTTTTAAAATTGTCCTGTTCCAAGAATTGGGCGAATTGAACCAACATACTTCATTTTACAATAACCATACAATACTTCACAAAGTGTCTTTAAAAGCCACTTAAAGTAGTAAGGTATGTGTTTTGCCGTGAAATCCTTTAAAACAAGGGAGTGAAGTAACAAAACACCATGATATTCCAGTATATTCCATGCCCCTTCAAGAGCAGTGGTGACTGAACACGGGTTCTAATAAGACCTTTCATGGTAGGCTCATCGTCTGTCATTTATAATAATGAAGAAAAGTCACGTGGCTTCAAAAACTTGGTCTGTCAGTAGAGGGTAGGCATAAAAAATTCCAATATTTTTTAAATCATCTATTTTAAAACACCTGTCTTCAGCCACTTATCTACTTTTTTCAGACATCTGATAGGATAAATTGGAAGAAACTGATCAAATAATATCATGGGTAACATACCCAAAGAATTTCTATAGTCATATATTTCCCAAGTTACAACTGTGTGTTATTTATGACTCATGTCAAAAATGCCTTAGGGCTTTTGCTCCTCAATTCCATAACAGTTTATTTCCCCAAAACTGTGCCCATGTTTTACAGCAAGGCCCACAGCAATAAAGCAAGAAAGCAGAAAAATCAGCATTTGATATCCACAGTTCAGCATTTTCTGCTACCTGGGACAATCCAGAGGAGATCACAGAATGGGTCTTGGTGACCTTGCAGCAGCTGCAAATCACTGTGATCTGAATTATAATAGGCTCCTCTTCAATAATACATTACAGACTCAGTATACTTAGGCATCCTTGGGATTTCTCAGTAGGAACCAAAATTATTACAGCACACACCACATTTTTCTTATCACACAGCTTCCATCAATACATTTATGATCTCTTTAAAGTACACAATAGAGGGCACACCTACGCATCGTGACTACGTTTATCCACAAGTGCTCAGATACACACGTAAGTCAATAAATTCTAAATAAAAGAACTAACTAAAATTCTTATCCAAGGGGCGAAAGCATGGCCGCTCACGTTCAAGATTTGTCCTAATAGAAACTGTGTTAGAAACCAGACCAAAGCAAGCCAGTGGAGGTCAGCTGGGAAGGTCAGGGAGATGAAGGGGCTGCCATACCAGGGGGCGTCAAAAGGAGACAGAGCAAGACCCTTGGCATTAGCTGAGAATGAGTCCCCAGACTGTCGGGTGTCCCCATATTCAAGCAAGTCTGTATAGGATAGGATTCCACAATAAAAAGCAATAAAATACAAAGAGAAATGCAATGTCCCTTCAGACCCAAGTAAAGAACAACAAAGCCACACTGAAATGTCAATGCCCATCGCTGGGAGTCCTGGTGGGGACCCAGCCAGACCCCAGTGCTCCCGTCCTATTCAGCAAACACATGTCTCCTCCTCAGCTTCCTCATGAGCTGAGTGATTCACACACAACAGGAACAATTCAAATCTGTCCCTCTGTATGATGACAAATTACTGGATGCCATGATTATAGAAATAGCTAATATGTATGGAGAGTCAATTGGATAACAGACACTATGCTAAATGCTGTCTATCTATGACCTCATCAAATATTCACCTCAACTGAATGAGGCAAATATTATTACGATCCCTCATTTAATACATGAGAATCTTCAGTTTAGTGAATTAGACATCTCAGCAAGGGTCGGTCTAGTTCACAATCATTTTTCCCATCTCTTTGATCTCCCCCATCTTCATCCCACAATCCAGAGAGATGGTTCCCCAGGATACATGTCTGTACCACCTAATTCTGTAGGTTGAGCCATTCAAAATCCCAAATCTGAATGGAGAGCAAGAGAGACTGGAAGTTGGTTGATGAGTCTTAGCAGCAGAGGCTGAAAAGAGGAGCCGTGAATTCAGGCTGCTGATATCCAGGCAGCCCTTGGGACCCATGAGAGACCCTCCAGCAAGCGCCCTTTTTCCTAAGCTAGATTGAGTTCTTTCTGTTCCTTGCTGTGGCTGCCATGCCTCTGATGGCAGGAGAAAAGAGGGACCCCCCCCTCCCCACTGGAGGAACTGAGAGGGGGCTCCACACCCCAGGAAGACCTTATTCTCCCCAGTCTTGGCACTTCCATTAGCAGGAGTCAAGAGGGAGCCCCAGAACTCGCATGGCCTGGCAAGACCCCCTGCCCTCCTTCCCTCCGCTACTCACATCTTGGCCACCACTGTCTGCCTTGTGGCCACCGGCTCTTTTATTCCTACTACATCAGCCACTGCAAGAAGCCCAGGGCTCCAAAGCATCTGGACATCTCCTTTTCTGACCCTTGTCCTCTGCCATCATCCAACCCCAGCTCCTGAACCTGCAGGATCTACTGTACCTGCAGGATCACACAACCAATCCTCAGCAAAATCTCTGCTACCCTCAGCCTCCCCTGGGACCGTGCCCTTCGCCTCTCGCTGTAACTAAATCTGAGGATACCGCTTCTCCGGCAGTGCTTTCAGATGGTGGCCGTTTTCCCCTTAAACAACCGGACTGGAGATGGGATAACTGTCTTTTCCTCCTCAGTGCCTTTTCTAGACTTTTGTTCTTCCCAAACCCCCACCCCAGAGCTCTGTATCTTATGTCATCATGCTGTCCCCCCCCACTACCCCTCCTCATCACAATCATCCCCACTGACGCCCCAGCCCTAACATCACTACCCTCATTCCTCTAAGGTTTTTGCTCTTGGCTCACTGCTACTCCCGCTAACAGTACCCTTATCAAAATTCTTGGTGATTTTAATATCCACCTGGATGATCTTGCCAATATTCCGTTGTTTCAGGTCCTAAAGATCTTGCCTTCCACCCTACCTCAGCCACCCACTCCCATGGTCACACCCTGGACTTTGTCATTTATCAATAATGGCCATTTCAAGGATTTCACTCCTATATCCAACTGCGTATTTAATATCCCCATTGTCTCGTGGCCATCTCAAACTTAGTACATCCAAAACCAAACTCCTGATCGTCCCCCCAAACCTGCTCCAACTGCTGTTTTCCCATCTCAATTAAGATCCTTAACTGAGCCCCATCCTTCCAAGCCGGTGGACCAACAACTTTAATTTTTCTCACAGCCCATATCCAGTCTGTCAAGACCCCATTGAATCTACCTTCAAAATATTTCCAGAATCCAACCACGATCTCACCAACTCACTACAACCACCCTGATCTGAACCACCATCATCTCTTACTTGGATTATTGCAGTAGCCTCCTAAATGGTGCCACTACTTCTACCCTTAGTCACTCTCCCACCTCCAGGCTCTTCTCAACCCAGTACCCAAAGCAGACCATCTAAAACATAAATCAAGTCATGTCCTTCAGTGTTTGCAAGCTCTCCATTGGCTTTCCACCACATCAAAAGTAAAAGCCAAACTCTTTATGATAACTTATAAGACCTTAGATGTGCTAATCCCAGCGCCTCTTGGACCTCCTCTCCTGTTGCATCACTTTGTTTATTCTGCTCCAGTCCCTCTGGCCTTCTTGCCATTCCTTCAACATGCTAGATGTGCTTCTGCCTCAGGGCCTTGCTCTTTCTCTTACCTCAGCCTGGAACGTTTTTTCTTGCAGACTTTTACTACCTTACTCTCTTCTCTCCTTCTGGTCTTAACTCAGATATTACCTTCCCATTGAGGGCTTCCCTGACCACCCAACCTAAAACTGCAGCCTCTCTATACCCTTTCTTCCTGCCCTGAAACTTCCTGTCCCCCTTTCTTGCTTTATTTTTCTTTATGACACTTAATTGTCATCTTCACGCTATAAACATTTACTTCTTTTTTTAGTGTCTGCCTCCACCTGGTGGAATGACAACTCCACCAGGGCAGGGATTTTTGTGTTTTGTTCACAGCTACATGCTCAACAAATAGAGCAGTGCCTGGCACGTAGTAGGCACTCAATAAATATTTTTGAATGCATGAATGAATAAATTAGAACTCATAGATTTAAGTAGATTAAGAAATTTCTCAAAGGCCACAGAGCTAGTAAGTGGCACAAACAGGACTCCAGCACACATTTATCTGAGGCCATACTGTGCTTTCCACTCACAGACTTCCCTGCTTCACGTGAGCATGTATGCTTGGGCTAGCTCACAAATAGACACAATCAGAAATGTTAAATTCTCAAGTGGTGAGTTTGTTATACCCTTATTTGAAAGATGAGGGATAAAAAGGAGTCTGCATGGAATTGTTTAAATCGGGGCAAATTCTGTAAAAGGCCAGTTGGTCAATATTTTATGCTTTGCAGGCTGTTTGGTCTCTGTATCAACTACTCAACTCTGCTATCATAGCACAAAAGCAGCCATAGACAATATGGAAACAAATAGGTATGGCTGTGCTCCAATAAAACTGTATGTACAAAAAACAGACGACGGACTAGATTCGACCCACGGGCCATAATTTTCTAACCCCTGGTTTAAATCTGTAGCATTGCAATTAGGAGGTCTGTGTTCTTATGTTTCAAGTTTTAGGCAATTATAGGAAGCAGTAAGGTAAAATGAAAAGAGCATCGACTTTGACTGGAAACAGTTCTGGGTTCAAATTCCAGCCCTACCACGTGCTAGCTGTGACATTACTTAGGAAAATTACCCAGCCCTCTGAAATTCACTTTGCTCATTCGTCAAAAGGGATAAATAATCCTTGTTTGGCAGGGCTGTTCTGAGGCATAAATGAAATGGTGCGTGTACAGCAGCTGCTGAATTGTACGTAACAGTTTCTCTGTTCTGATGACGGTGACAATGATGATGATATTGATGTTAGTATTATTAGGTGACTCTGATGAGACCCCACTAGACTAGGAATTCCTTGGGTCCAGGTCTCTCTCTTTTTTCATTTTGAGGTCCCCTTAGCAGGTTCTGGCCTGGAGATTTGGGTACCAAGCATTTTGTAAAAGACAAGTGAAAGGACACATCACTTTACATAATGCCTGCTAAACTACCGAACCCAAGATGTAACATAGACTTAAAAAAAAAAAACAATGAGTTCTAGAAGAGTTCAAGCCCATGAGGATTAAGGACATGGTAGCCGTGAATTACGACGATAGCAGCATCGGGGGGAATATTAAACCAACGCAGTTTCACCCTCGCGTTATCTAGTCCTCAGTTGTTCTGTGGTAGGCGTTGCAGATTGCCTCAGGCATTTCCATTCCACCCCCTCCCCGTAGCCTTGCCGCGCGCACTAGAGTCAGGAAAACAAGACTGCATTTCCGTGATGCCCTTAGATCTCAGGCTCCTCTGTCACCTGGCTTCCACCAAGCAGACACCCCCCCCACCCACCCCAGGAGATCTGGAAATCCTCAGTGAGGCGGCTTTTCCACTGGCAGAACACCCAGCACATATTGCTGCTGGCTTGGATGCTGGCTGAGGCTGAGTAGTCCTGCTGCGGAGACAGAGGTTTCCCTTGCTGACTTCCGGCAGAGGTAACAGCCTCCCCGGTGGGCTAATCCTGCAGCACTGTCCTGAGAGTCACTTCTGGGAGCTCAGCCCAGAGCCGCCTCCTCTAGCCTGTCCAACAAAACGTTTTCAATCTGTTTGTATTAAAACTAACGAGTGACTGCTGCCAGCTGGAGCTGAACCCAGACTGAAACTGCTCCTTTTTTAAGAGCCCAGCTGGCCAATTCAGATCGTCAAGTTTCTTTTGTAGCGTAGAATTCACTCAAGATATGACCTCAGACTGGTTCCTTAAACAGGAAGGAGAGACAGACCTGCCCTTTCTAACCAAGTGGGGTGTGGGGAGAAGGACAGAGAGAGGAGACGCGGGCAATGTGGCACATGCATCTAACCTCTCTTCTCTGGGGCAACATCCAGAGGGAGAAGGTGTATTAAGCAGAGCGCAGCCAGCCAAAGCAGAAGGGGCTTCACACCCTGCTCCCCACTGGGAGCACGCCATGGGCAGAGCCCTGGCAGGGTACCCGCACATCAGCCTGGGGTGATCACAGAGCTGGCTCTCCTATGGCCTTGAGGTTTCAGAAATTTCCACATACCTGTGGAAGAGGGTGAGCTGCAATGAACAAATTGGAAAGCAATGTGCAAGACACTATAATTTTTGTATTTAAAAATGGGCTCTCTATAGCGTATTTGGGTACAAACATTTTGCCCAAAAAATCTGACGTTCCTGTGTTAAATTGTGAGCCGTGGATACTTCCCACAGAAAGTGGGAAAGAGTCAGGGGGAGGGGAGAATCTTCACTTTTTCCATTATAATGGTCAATATTGTGTGAATTTTTTAAGTTAACGTGGAAAATGGGAACAGCCAGGTGTGCAAAGCTATGTCAGGAGCTGTTAAACATGATCTGCTGGAGGAAATTTCTATTCAGACTTGGCTGTTAACACAGACATTCATATTCTAAAAGTTTCCCCTCTGTCATTTTTGAGAAAATGTAAATTGATGACATCAAAATGGTAGTGGGTCTGTACCCTAGACCCGTGGTTCTCTAACTTGAGTTTCTGTTTCAGTGCATCTGGGTTGAGCCCAAGAATCTGCATTTGCAGCCTGTTCCCAGGGGCGCTGTTGCTGCTGCTGTGTGGACCACACTCGGAGACTCTCTGATCTAGACCCTCACTGCCCTAACTGTAGCCCCAGACCAGCAGCTGGAGCATCACCTGGGAGCTTATTAAACATGCAGAATGTTGGGCCTGAGCCCAGGCCTCCTGAAGCAGAAGCTGCATTCTAACAAGACCCCCAGGGGGTTCACAGGCACGTGGCAGCTGGAGAACCTGCTCTAGACGCCCAGAACCCTTAGCCCCACACTTTGAGACGCTTCCACTAAGCAAAATAGCCGTCCATGAGCAATCCCTCCACGTCCTGGCCCTGTGGTGCTGACACAGGACAGTGCCCCCTCAGTGGCCTTGGGGACAGGGGACAGGAGGAAGGAGATCCCATCCACGGTAGGAGAGACCTCAGCCACAGCCTCTGAGTGACGTGTAGTATGGGCACATTTCCACAGCCCCCGTGGAGCTGTCTTTTCAATAGTGCTGCTGGGTTACACCCTCCTGAGCTCACAGAGAAGCAGAGGCTGGACCCCATTCTGGACAGAGCTTCCCAGCAGCACCAGCTGGAGACTCCATCCATGGTCCTCCACCTCAGTCAGGCCGTCTCAGAAATGTGCAGTCTGCAAAGCTACTACTCAAACAGAATACAACCCAGCCAAATGGAAGGCCCTCTGGACATTTCAGAGACAAAACAAGCATGATTTCCACCACTTAATTCATCCTGGAGCCCCCACGATGAGATGGATTATGCAGGCCACATGCCAAACCCAGTTTCACTGCCATATGGTGGTCAAGCTGGCTACGTCTAGATCTTTAGTACCATCTGATTAGGCCAACTAGCCTCCTGACATATACACTTTGTTCCTACAGCCCAGGGAGACTCAGAGGAGAGTACCTGCTGCCCTCTCCCTTCCTGCCCAGACTTGCCTCTGGCCCCTTCCTGCTTCAGGGATTACCCACGTATAGGATCCCATGCAACCCCACAGGAGACAATCACGTCAAGGCAGAGCTCTCTCCCTAGAAGCCGAACCAGGAGGAAAACAGAAATTGTGAACAAACAAACAAAAAGGCTTTCAGATGATTACATAGGCTGTTTTTCTCTATTCATCCACAAAGATGTGTTTCTCCATAACTCACTGCAAAGTCCCAACGCCTCCCACAGAGAAACAGAGTTGTGATGACTGGTCTCCAAACCACAGGGTCAAGGATTGGATGGTGTGCTGAATATCTGAACAAAAAATCAACTTTAAAATTGGAGGAATTAAGTAAAACAATAATTTCCACATGAATAAGCAGGTATAAGTTGTTCCATAAATTGTTCTAATTGTGGTTTAAAAAAAAAATCCTAACCCTTCTCAACACTACCACTTGAGGTTTACTGAAGGCTGGCACCAATACTAGACCTTTCAGGATCACCTTACTTATTTTCACAACAATTCTCCGTGGTGGAAGGAGCTGTTTTTACTCACAGCACCTGAGACACCAAATGTGTGGGCTTTTTTTCACACCAACGCCCAGTTCTCCAAACCTCCAACACCATCTGGGTGACCTACAATTCAATGCAAGTCTGACACTAATGACCTGGAGTTAGCGTCAGATCCCACAGGTTAAAGGGCTCAGTCCCACAAGGCTGCCCTCACTGCAGAGGGCAGTTGCAAGCACTGGGTTCCCAGGGGACCCACACTTCTGTCTGACTTGGCTACAAAGTCAGGGGTTCCCACAACCCCCCTTTCAGCTTTGATAATTTGCTAAGTGGTTCACAGAACTCAGGAAGACACTTCACTTAGTGTCACCAGTTTATTATAGAGGATACAAGTGAAGAGCTAGATGAAGAGGTACATCGGGAAAGGTCCAGAAGGATCCAAAGCACAGGACCTTCTGTCCCTGTAGCACTGGGTTTCACCACCATCCCAGCACGTAGATGTGGTCACCAACCCCAAAGCTCTCTGAACCCCATTGTTTAGAGGCTGAATGGATGTTTGATTACATAGGCATGATTAAATCACTGGCCATTGATGACTGAACTTGACCTGCAGCCCCTCTCCCCTTCCTAGTGGCTGAGGCGTGGGGAGGAAATTTCCAAGCCTCTAATCAAGCCTTGGTCTTTCTGGAGACTGGTCCCCATTCTGAAGCTATCAGGGAACCCATTAAGAATTACCTCCTTAAAATAAAAGACACTCCAGTACCCTCATCCCTCAGGAAGTTGCAAGGGTTTTTAAAGCTCTGGGCCAGGAAACTTGGTCAAAGATCAAATAGCTTCCCATGATAGCCAAGTGGGTACTGGTCTCTCTTTTTACAGGTGGAAACACTGAAAGTTAAAGAGGCTAATTAACTTGCACAGGGGCATAGAGCTAGGAACCTGGATAGGCTGATTAGAGCCTCTATGCTTAATCGTTAGACTATACTGCCTTCCAATCTTACGGTCTAGAGGGGAACCTCCCTTTAAAAAAAAATAAACACAATAATAGAAGGAACATCCAAACACTTCGGGAAATATTGGAGGGGCCAACCTGGCTTTGTGTCAAGGTAACCCCTGAGTAACATCATTACCTATGTCTATGGTGTGGCATGTTTGGGGGTATGTTTAGGAGGCTCGGCTGGCTCATGCACTGTTTTGATAAATGGGGAGCAGTCACTCCCATCATTGGCAGGGAAAGCAAAATTATGCCTCACCTCCAGGCCGGCTCATCACGGTGCCAGCTGCAGAAACACTTCATCTGGTCATGACCGAAGCATTAGTGCTGACTGCTTTGACGCATGCAGAGGCCCCAGGTCAGCAGCCCAGACTGACAGCACAAGGAGGCTTCCTGCTCCTCAGTCCTCCTACCTACGAGCCTCATTCTTCATTGCCAGGATGACAGATTGCCTTGTGTCACGCTGGGGGAAAACACACACACGAGCACACACACAAACTGGTGATGGCTGAAAGGAGTTCAGCATCACTAGGTAAGCATGAGGTAACAGAAATCAAAGAACTCTGCCTACATTCGTTGCAAATGGAAACAGGCAGTTGGTTTTTATTATTAAACCTAAGGATGATTTAACACGCGTTGGAGGGCTGGCTACTTCCTCATAGCCTCATAGGAATCATCTTTTGGTAAATGTTAGCCTCGTAAGTCAGACATAATTCAAGGTGGGGAGGGCAATGCCATTCATCTATAAAGTGCATCAAACACCTAAACTCATAAGCATAAAAGAGAAATAGAAGGCGAAGGAAAGGCAAATGGGAGTGTTATGAAAAGAAAAGCCAGGTCGGTGTTTGAAACTTGCTGCACAGCAAATAATATATAGCACAGTAAATCACAAATTGACTCAAATGTCTTGTTGAGACAAAGTAGAGCTAAGGAAATTGGAATTATGAGCTGATTTATAGGGGTCATAATGATAAATACCAGTTATTGAGGATCTTCTATGTATCGAACAACATAGATATTATTCCCATTTTACAGATGGGGAAAGTAAGGCTTAAAGGGGTTAAATAACCTACAGTAGATGCTACAAATGATAAAAAGCAGAGCCTGGATCCAAATCAAGGTTGAGCTGAATACAAAGCCCAAAATTTTTTTAGAATACATGGGAAATGGCTATGAATTTTTTTAAGACTACGTATTAGAAAATGGCATCCAATTTGAGATGTGCCTAGAAGGGCCTAGGGTGACCACCATTGGTGACCTGTCCACCATTCTTTCCCCCTTTCTTCTTTCTTGTCCAAACCTCAGTTATGCTGTATAATCGTCCAATTTCCAACTCCCAAAGGAGAGTCCTGATTGAACTAAGAGAATCCGTGACTGGCATTCTCCTAGTCATTGTTATTGATCTAGTGGTGGGCACATGACCTTAGATGGCAGTTACACTAAAGAGAGGAACATGTATTCAAAATTTGGAAGATACTCTTGTCTTTCCTCTGGATAGAACAATGAAGCATGTTGCCCTTTGGCTAATTGGCAGCCATATTGTGACCATGAGGAGAACCATGTGAAGACAAAGCCAACACCCCAACAATGGCATTGTGGCAAGATGGAAAAAAACAGGTCTGTAAGAAAAAAACCCATTGAGCTGCTGACTTAACCAATTTTTGAAACTGTCATACTTCTGAATTTCTTGTTTTGTAAAATAAAATGTATATTTTTAACTAGTTTGAGGCAGAGTTTGTCACTGATATATAAAAGCAACCTAATTTATATGTGTTCCCTGCCCAAATTATCTCGTTTAATAGTCTACCAAGTCCCCATGTTCTACAATTAGATTTAGTCCTTTTAATATTTGTGTTCTCTAAAAGGTAATAGGTAAATAATTATATAACCTTAGAGAGGGGACAATTTTTCTTCATATTGCACAAAAGGAAACGATTTATAAAGGAAAATATTAATACATTTAACTACATAAAAAGTCAAAACTTTTTAATGTAGAAATACCATTAATAAACTTTAAAGGGAAACAATAAACTGGAGAACAATTTTTCTGCATACAATACCAAGAGTTAATATCACTTCTGTATAAAAAGCTCTGAAAATAGATGAATACCTTAAGAGAAAAATATGCAAAGAATACAAACAAGCAACGGCCATTAAATATATTTTTTAATGTTTAATTTTACTACTAATCAAAGAAATACAAGTTAAAATATAAATACTATGTTCATCTACCAAATTTGAATTGGTTATTTTTTCCTTAAAGGAATAAAGACTACCTTATTAAAGAAAGGACTGCCTTATTAACTCAGCTACCAGCTGAGGTTCCTCAGCCCTCCTCATTCTTCATCAGACCAGCCCAGGCTTGCTTTCACAACAGAGGCAGGGGTTACGAGAGAGAGGGTGGAAACACACAGGCCTCTTGAGGCCTGGGCTCAAAACTGGCAAACCATCACGTCCACTGCATTCTATTAGCCAAAACATGTCACAAGACCAGCATAGACTGAGGGGAAATGGACTCTGCCTCTCAGTGGGGGGATTTGCAAAATCATATTACAAAGTTTCTGAATCAAGGAAGAGTTGGGGAATTGGGTCCACTTTCAATCAATCTGTCACAAGAATGTACTCCATTATTCCAATTATACTTTAAAAAATCATGTGTATCTATCTAAAATATATATGCATAAATATATGTGATATGTGGATAGATAGAACATCCATAGAAATCTACTCTCAACTGAGCAGGCTCTACACAGAAGAGAACACCCAAATAGCCAATGAGTCTATGCAAAGATATTCAATAGCACTAGTCACTATGGAAATGCAAATTAAAGCTATAATGAGACACCATTACCTACTCACCAGAATGGCTAAATTTAAAACAAACACACTTTTTAAAACTGACAACACCACATATTGGTGAGATAGGGAGTTACTGGAACTCAGATACTGCTGGTGGGAATGCAAATTGGTAGAACCATTATGAAACTTGTCCGTATCTACTCAGTTGAACATATGTACACTCTATCACCCAGCAATTCCATTCCTAGGTATATACCCAAAAGAAATGCACATACGTGCATAAAAAGACACGATTAAGAATATTCATAGATGTATATCCATGATAGCCAAAATCAACCAAAATGTTCAACATTAGAATGGATAATATGTGAGATTTTTCTCAAATTGGAATACTACACAGCAATGAAAAAGAACAAATACTGCTACTAGCAACAACATTGATGACTCTAACAGACCCAATGTTGAGCAAACAAAACCGGAGCCCAAACAAGTATATACATCCACTGCATGCTATTAGCCATTGCACATGCGTAAAACTAACTTGTGATCGTAGAAATCAGAATAGCAGTTACCTTTGACGACAGGGTGGTCCAGGCATGGCACAAGAACCCATCACAGAGCTCCCCGGAAGAGGGACTGGCTGGGGCAGGCTGAGGGACAGGTAAGAGCCTGCAGGACTGCCCGGTGGGAGAGGCCTAGCCTCCACGGGGGCGTGGAGGGGGAGGGGACGCTGAAGGCGCTCAGCAAATGACAATAAGCCCTGTTACTTGACAGTGACTGCAGAGGACCCCAGCGCATATGTGCGCAAACAACAGGCCCTGGTTTATAGCAAAACCAGCCTCGGTGCTGGGGCTCTGGCAGCTCTTTGTTACCCAGCTCCTTCCTGCCTTGCCCCCACCGCCCCGCCCCACTCCCCCAGCCCCGCACTCTGGTTGAGGGCAATGCTCTGCTCCATTTTGTGTCTTCCTGACCCTTTAAATCATCAGCACACAGCACAGCAAAATCCAGAATGCCTGCTTTAGTGAGTGTGGGTGCAGAGACGTCAGGAGAAGCAACAGTGAGTTTGAAGGGACCCAGATGTCCCCAGCTGAAAGAGCTCTTTCTCACGGCTCACTTCCATTTCCCTCTCCTCTTCAACTTCAATTTTCTCCATCTAATCCCTCACTGTCAACACATTTAGGATTTTCTCATTGATAAAAATGAGATCCGTGTTCCCGAGGCTTGGGGCTGTGTAACGGATGTTCGGGACAAGCTGCCAGGAAGGATAAGTAAAAGGACAGAGCTCACTCAGGAGTACTCTGCAAATAGCTGACTATCTCAAGAGGAAAGCATGCAAAGAACAGGAACAAGCAATGACCATTAAATATATTTTTAAGGCTCAATTTTACTAGTAATCAAAGAAATACAAGTTAGAAGATAATACTATGTTCATCTACCAAATTTGGTTATTTTTCCCTTTAAGGAGTAAAGACTACGTTATTAAGGAAAGGGCTGCCTTATTAAGTCGCTACCAGCTGAGGTTCCTCAGCCCTCGTCATTCTTCATCAGACCCACCTGGGCTTGTTATCATGGTTGGGGTGCGGGGGGAGAGAGAGGAAGGACACAGGCCTCTTGAGGCCTGGGCTCAGACCTGGCGAACCATCACGCCCGCTGCATTCTGTTAGCCAAAACAAGTCACAAGGCCAGCACACCTTAGGGGTAATGGACTCTGCCTCTTGATGGGAGGATTTGCAAAATCATATTGTAAAGGTTCTAAATACAGGGAGACGTGGAGAATTGGGGCCCATTTTCAATCAATCTGTCACAAGCATATACTACATTATCCCAATTATACTTTTAAAACTTGTGTGTATCTATCTAAAATATATAATACATAAATATAAAAATATATTTTATATACAAGTATTATATTTTATATAAATATATACTATACACACATATATGTGATATGTGAATAGATAGACCAGACAGATAGATGGATTAGGCAGATTATTAATACAAATCGTGGCATTTCCATAACAGCTAGGGACATTTATGATGCTGTTTATCCAGACGTTGTTCAAGAATTTAAAAATGTGCCACCGTTTGCCCCATAGGGGTTTTAAAATACATATGAATTTAACCAGTGTAATGTTTGAACGTGTCTGGCCTCTACCAAGACAGGTCAATAACAAATTTGACTTACTAAATACAGCAACGTAGGGCACTGTTGCCTGCAAAAATCACTTACAATAATCAAATGAACACAGAGAGAAAATGATGGGACATAGTCATTTTCAAGGTGGAAAATCAAATACTGTACCTTTTCTGGACAGATACAACCCGCTGCAGAAGCACAACACGGATTTGCTTTTCAGCCACAGGGACCCATTCTCCTTATAGCCGTACATAACAAAGTCCTAGGATAATGTAAATAAAAACATAAACCTTTTGCAAGTAGAATCTTGGGAGATGATTTTGACCTCGTTGCATCCCACACCATGTAAGCCAACCAATGCCCCAGCTAAACCCTAACCCAAATAGACAGGGATTGCACAAATTTTTTACAGGCCAAACTCACAGTAACTTCCAAGCACCCTGGTAGCTGGCCTACCTGCCTCCTGAACAATACCATGACTACCCACATAACAAAGGAAAGACCATTGTTAAGAGGTCCTGCTACCCTCAACTGTAATCCTCTTGAGAGATCTGACGTTCCAAACAGCACGATCAACCTCTTTAGCACCCAGTTGACCTCAAAGATACTAAACTCTAGCTTTTATATACCAGTTAAATGAAAACATATATTCTTCTTCTGTCCAACTATAGCTATGTTTACCAAGGGCTGTAACTGGGCCTGAGTCTAAACTGAGCAGGTTTATTTAATGGAGATATTCTATGCAACAACTGGACGTGAAAAGAAAACAGGAAAGAAACAGAAAAGCCAGAATGCAGATGTCTGAGGAGTCCAATCCTATTTAATTTTCATAAGATTATTAAGTCCCAATAGTACATAGCAGTTACAAACTCTTCATTCATTTACCAAATCAATGTGCCCTGATCATCAGCTGTGAGCTAGAAACTGTGCTGGGGGCTTGGAGTTTGGGGAGCAGGGGGAGGAGCAGTGATTATTAATAAGATATAATCCCTCGCTTTGAGAAGCTCAGTTTAGAGGGAAGGCCTGTGTGAGGTCATTATGAGCCAGCGTGCAAGTACTCTGAGTGAGACTTATTACTATGCTAGAACACACATTTCCCAGGGCCTCTAACAAGCACAGTAGGCTGGTTAATGGCCACCCAAAGATATCAGGTCGTAATTCCTGGAACCTGTTACCTTATAAAGAAAAAGGATCTTTGCAGATACGATTAAGGATCTTGACATCAGGAAATTATTCTGGATTACACTAGTGGGCCTGGCTAATCCGATCACAAGCACCCTTATAAGAGAAAGACAGAGAGAGGCGTGACACAGACACACAGAAGAGGAGGTGATGTGAAGACAGAGGCAGAGACTGGAGTGATGCAGCCACAAGCCGAGGAATACCAGAAGCCACCAGAAGCTGGGGAAAGTCAAGGAACAGATTCTCCCGCAGAACCTCTGGAGGAAATGCAGCCCTGACGACCCCTTGATTCGGACCCTTGATTCCAGAATTGTGAGAGAATAAGCCTTTGTGGTTTTGAGCTACCAGGTTTATGGCAACTTGTTCAGCATGTGCAGGAAAATAGTATACTACGAATTGGAAAAGACTTTCAAGAAACAAAAAAATGCATGAGCTGAGTGTAGAAAGGGTGTGGGGATGGAAGGCGAGAAGTCAACGCTGATTATGGCTCGTGTGTAAAATGCAAAAGGGTGAGAGACGAAACTAGCCATGGAGAGCCCAGTATGTTTTTGCTAAAGTTGTATTTCGCTTGACGTTTCTTCATAGTGAATGAGGGAGAGCTATTGCAGGGTTTAAGTCATTTACATCTTAGAAAGTTCTCTCTCTCCGCACTGTGGAACCTTTCTCTCACCACCCATCCCCAAATCCAGTCTGTCAGAAATTCCTATTGGTTCTATATTCCAAATGCATCTAAATTCTTACTTCCAGCAGTTCCCTGGCGGTCCAGGGGTTAGGACTCCAGGCTTTCACTGCCATGGGCCCTGGTTCGATGCCTGGTGGGGGGAGCTAAGATCCCACGAGCTACGTGGGATTAGCACACAGTAGGTTTTGACACATAGTAGGTGCTGGATAAATATCTGATGAATGACTAAGTGAACAAATGAATGGGGAAAGGACTGGAGCAGAGGTCAGCCTGAGGCTGAGAAGCCAGATGAACTCAGAACACTGCAGAATGGTCTTGACTCTGAACTGATGAGTCATAAAATTATGGGATCACTGACAAGCCTTTGAAAGATGACTTAGAAGGATTGGCAAAAGAAATCTATTGGTCTGAAAGTCAACTAACCCAAGGAGTATTTGCTAATGCAGAACCAAATTGTGTCAAAGTTCAAATAAATTTTGGTAAATATTCTGAGAATTGGGCTTAGAAGTCATTCAACAAATATTTATCAAGTTATTATTGTGTTCAAGGACATTCAAACATTAAATCTCAAATCTTTATAATTTGAGAAGGGAAATAAGATGTCTAACAGGTTGTAACATAGCCTAGAGGGTTTTTTTTTACAGTAGGCTGTTACAAGAATATTCATAAGAATACAGTAACTACAAACAAACAATGCAGAGAAAACCATTCTCATATACTGATTGCTTGAGTATAAATTAAACCAAGATTTCTGTAAAGCTTTTTGGTAATACATACCAATTGCCTTAAAAAATATTCATTCCCTGATCTAAACTAAAGAGAAAAAATGCGTAGGAAAAAGAAAAAAGAAAAAACACACCAAAATGTTAACAATGATTATTTCTGAAGAACAAATCACCAAATTTCAGTGTCTTAACCTAACAGTGTATCCTATCCATGTAAGAGTATAACCCAGTGTTCCTAGTCCACAGGTGGCTCTCCTCCATGCAGTGTTTAAGGGATCCAGACTCTTTCCATCCTGTGGTTCTTCACATCCCCTAGGGCCTCATGATCAGTTGCATCCTTTCAGCAAAAGGGGAAAAGATTATGAATAAAGCACACCTATTTCTTCAGTCTTGGCCCAAAAGTGAGATATATATATATATATATATTTGCAAAAGGAAGAAAGTTAATAATCTTTGACCCAGTCACCCCATCTACAAATCTATAGTAAAGAAATAGAGTTGTGGGAAAAATTATGCTAGATAGATGATTAATAGATAGTTACATAGATAGATGCATAGATACCTACAGAGATATATGGCAGTAGATAGAAAAAGATAGGGGCATAGATTGTGGCAGAATTATGAAAAAAAAAACAACAAAAGCGTTCCACCAATAAAGGAGTGCTCCATCCACATTGTGAAGTATTATTCAATCATAAAATATTTTCAGCAGTATACATAAAATAGTAATTAAATGGAATTTTTACTGGCCTATGTTAATCTATCCAATTAGAATTTATATTTTAAATGATGATACCTAATTTGGCCTAAGTGCAGGGATACGTTAGCAGTCTAAATAGGTAATCTTTTTCAAAGGCAATTGGGAATAAGTATAAAATGTCTTTGTCCCAGCAATTGTATGCTAGGATTTATCATAAGAATAAAAGTACAGATGTACAAAAAGAGTCACTTCTATGAATGCTAAAAATGTTGATTAAATTTTCCCTGCAAAAAGAAAAATTATGAGCAACTTAAATTTATAATTTCTGATTCTTTAAATATATTCTGATATATTCTGGTACATTCATGTGATGGATTACAATGTAGCCTTTTTAAATGTGCTGTAGAAGATAATTAAACAGTATAGAAAATATTCACAATGTGTCAAGTTAAAAAAACAAGTTTCAAAGTAGTATGCACAGTAATTTATATGCATAAAATATTTAGAAGACTGGAAATGTATACATCAAAATGTTGAGTTATTTCTGAGTGGTGGGACTACACATCCTTTTTGTTTTATTGCTTATGATTTCTCTCCCTTTTTCAACATTTCAACAATAAATATATAACACTTTAAAATCAGGTTTTAAATATTGTACTTGTATTTTAATAATATTGGGGGAAATTCTCATAATGATACTGAACAAAGTAAACTGCTAAACTGTACACAGGGTGTGATTCCAGTTGTCTGTGTTCACAAAAAAGTATATACTGGAAGAAAAGACATCAAAATGTTAACAATGTTTATTTCTGAGTAGTAGGGTTGCAGTTCAGGGGGAAATGGAGTAAGCAAGTCCCTCCCTATCTCTCCCCTACTAAATGCAGTTGTAAAATCTGAACAGAATACAAGGAGCAGTGATTTAAGGATTCCAAAAATAAAGTAGCAGGAGGATTGAGGAAGATCAGCATTTGGAGTGCCCCTGAACCAACTTACCATTTTTCAGACTCCAGTGTACTCTTGCCTGGGCTCAGGGGTTACAGGGGAGAGTAGGCAGGGAGGAGCCACAAGCAGCCTTCCACGCAGACAGACAGCTGTGGGAGAAACCCTCCAGCTCTGGCTCCAGGAGCGGTAAACGGGTCTGCTGGTAGTAACAGTACTAGCAAAAGGGGCCCACAGATGTGTGAAACACTGAGGGAGGGAAACTTTCTCCTCTGATCAGAGGAGCTGTATTCCCAAAAGAATGGGACAAATCCCGTTGCTTTTTTCTCTCTCTGTCCTCCCAGCACTTGGTCCTGAAGGCAAACACAAATGTGGGAGAGCACAGCAGAGCAGGGTAAATAAAACCACAGCTTTCTGGGGTAAGTACCAAAAAGAAGACTCCCAGGGACTTGAATGTGTAAAGAAATCACAGAGAGAAAGGAGCTTGGAAAATCAGTCCCATAAAGTTGCTGATAAACCCCTGGGCTCACCGCCAAGCTGCACATGCACAGACATAATCCTAACCAGCAAAGCAACTTTGAGAGCTGTACTAAGAGATAAACGACCACCTAAGTGTCAGCCTGGTGGCACACACGGGACAGGTCTGAATAGCACTGCAAAGGCTTTGAAAAAGAGCTGACATTGAAACCACAGCCCACAAAAAGCTGGTTAAGAACTTGCAGCCTGAACCCAAATGGACCAGTTGCCTTCTAAAAGAAAGTACCAACATACTCCACAGAATTAAAACAACACCCGGGCTTCCCTGGTGGCGCAGTGGTTGAGAATCTGCCTGCCAATGCAGGGGACACGGGTTCGAGCCCTGGTCTGGGAAGATCCCACATGCCGCGGAGCAACTGGGCCCGTGAGCCACAACTACTGAGCCTGCGCGTCTGGAGCCTGTGCTCCGCAACAAGAGAGGCCGTGATAGTGAGAGGCCTGCGCACCGCGATGAAGAGTGGCCCCCACTCGCCACAACTGGAGAAAGCCCTCACACAGAAACGAAGACCCTACACAGCCAAAAATAAACATAATAAATAAATAATAAATAAAAAAAATTTTTTTAAAAAGAAAAAAAAAACAAAAAAACACCCAAAGTCACATAACATAAAAGTCAAAATGTCTAATATGCAATCCAAAATCACTTGGAAGATGAACAACCAGGAAAATCTCAACTTCCATGGGAAAAGATAAGAAACAGATGTTAACACACAGATGACACAGATGTTGGAATTATCTGATTAAGACTTTAAGGCAGCTATTGCACCCCAATGTTCATAGCAGCATTATTTACAATTGCCAAGATATGGAAGCAACCTAAGTGTCCATCGACAGATGAATGGACAAAGAAGATGTGGCACATATATAACGGAATACTACTCAGCCATTAAAAAAATGAAATCTTGCCATTGCAGCAACATGGATAGATTTTAGAGGGTATTATGCTGAGGGAAATAAGTCAGACAGAGAAAAACAAATACTGTATGATATCGCTTACATGTGGAATCTAAAAAATAAAACAAACTAGTGGGGCTTCCTTGGTGGTGCAGTGGTTAAGAATCTGCCTGCCAATGCAGGGGACATGGGTTCGAGCCCTGGTCCGGGAGGATCCCACATGCCGCGGAGCAACTAGGCCCGTGAGCCACAACTACTGAAGCCCTTGCGCCTAGAGCCCGTGCTCCGCAAGAAGAGAAGCCCCCGCTCGCCACAACTGGAGAAAGCCCGCGCGCAGCAACGAAGACCCAATGCAGCCAAAAATAAATAAATAAAATTATTTTTTTAAAAAAAAACAACTAGTGAATATAACAAAAAAGAAATAAACTTACAGATACAGAGAACAAACTAGTGGTTACCAGTGGGGAGAGGGAAGGGGGAAGTGGAAAGATTGGGGTAGAGGATTAAGAGGTACAAACTACTATGTATAAAATAAATAAGCTACAAGGATTTATTGTACAGCACAGGGAATTATAGCCAATATTTTATAACAACTATTAATGGAATAAAACCTTTAAAAATT
Organism: Balaenoptera acutorostrata; assembly: GCF_949987535.1. NCBI lineage: Eukaryota > Metazoa > Chordata > Mammalia > Artiodactyla > Balaenopteridae > Balaenoptera > Balaenoptera acutorostrata. The sequence continues at coordinate 56,010,434 of NC_080065.1, read as the reverse complement.
GTGAATCACTGTGTTGTACATCTGAAACGTATAATATTGTACATCAACTATACCTCAATTTTTTTTAAAAAAACTTTAAAGCAGCTATTATAAACTTCCTCCACCAAGTAAGCATGAACATTCTTGAAATGAACAGAAAGACAGAAATTGTCAGCAAAGGAACAGAAGATAGAAAGAAGAGCCAAATGCAAAATTTCAAACCAAAAAAAAAAAAAAACTCACTGAAGCAGCTTAATAGTAGAATGGAGATGACAGAAGAGTCAGTGAACGTAAAGATATATCAATAAATATTATACAATTTGAGCAACAAAGAGAAAAAAAGATCAAAAAGAATGAATCTACGTGCTACTTCAGATACCTGTGGGACAATACCAAAACGTCTAACATTCACGTCATCAGAGTCCCAGGAGGAGAGGAAAAAGGAAGGGCGTGGTGTAGAAAAAGTATTTGAAGAAATAATGGCTGAAAACTTGCTGACTTTCGTGAAAGATACAAACCTAATTATTCAAGAAGCTCAGCAACTCCAATGGGATAAACTCAAAGAAATCCACGCCCAGACACACAGCATAATCAAACTCTGAAAAACTAAAGACAAAGAAAAAATCTTGAAAACTATAAGGAAAGAAATGATGCACTACTTGTAGGGAAAAGAAATTTGCCTCTAGGGCTTCCCCTCAGAAGCCCTAGAGGCAAAAAAAGAGAGAGAGAGAGTGCAATATTTTTAAGGCTGAGAGGAAAGAACTATGAGAATTCTATACCCAGGATAATATCCCTCGAGATAAAAGACATTCTCAGATGAAGAAAAACTAAAAGAATTCATCTAGACCTGCTCTAAAGAAGTGCTAAAGGAAGTTCCTCAGGCAGCAGGGAAATAACATGAGAAGGAAACTTGGATCTTCAGGAACAAAGGAAGAGAAACAAAATGGTAAATATCTGGTAAATATAATAGACTACTATTCTCCTCTTGAGTTCTTTAAAATACGCATGGCAGTTGAAAATAAAAATTACAACATTGTCTGACAGGGCTCTCGTGGTATGTAGATGTTGTGAGATCACTATAGCATAAACAGAAGAGGGTGAAGGGACCTATGTGCTGGTGATGTTAGAATAAGAACTTAATTAATGGGAATACATTCATGTTCTGGGATGAACGGGGAGCAGAGAGAATGTTCTCCAGACCAGAGCATGTCCTTAGCAACTACTAAGTTGTATCTAACCTGGAGCATTCTGGGTTCACAGAATCCAATCCTCCAATTGTACAGCTGATAAAACTGGGCTGGGTTCAGAGTCCAGAGTGCAAGACGTAGAGAATGTACTTGAGGACACAGAGAGCAGGAAGGGTAAGCTGGGACAAAGTGAGAGAGTGGCATGGACATATATACACTACGAAATGTAAAATAGATAGCTAGTGGGAAGCAGCCACATGGCACAAGGAGATCAACTTGGTGCTTTGCGACCAACTAGAGGGGTGGGATAGGGAGGGTGGGAGGGAGACACAAGAGGGAGGAAATATGGGGATATATGTATATGTATAGCTGGTTCACTTTGTTATACAGCAGAAACTAACACACCATTGTAAAGCAATTATACTCCAATAAAGATGTTAAAAAAAACAAAAAAACTGGGCTGGTTTGGTTTGTTTCGAAATTGAGTTCAACACATAATCCCCAAAGAAGGACAAGCCAATGAAAGGTCAGACCTGGTAGGTCTTGACTACGACTCTTGAGCTTCCTCCCAAATAACATGCAAGAAAAGGCTGAGATAGTTGGAGGGAGTTTTGTGCAAACTGCCGAGCCATTCTTGATCCTCACTGAGATCCGAATGAAACAATTTATGTTTCTGAGCATCAATACCTTCGACTGACCTTGGTGCTGAATGCTTATTGTGATTTTTTTGCTGCAGCACATTCCAAGTTCAAAGTAAGATGGATATATCTTAGTAATACATGCTGGAGAAAAATCAATTTCTATGATAAATGATGTGATGCTTGTCTTGACTCGGGGCTGCGTGGGCAGCCTCCTGAAAGGCCACAGCTCCCCCCTGAGCTCCACAAAGTGCTTGTTACCTTGGAATGTTTGGGGCTGAGCTGCAGTATGCAGGGAGAGAAATAGTATCTAACCATTTGATTATAACATCTGCTGTGGTCTGCATGTGTCCCTCCAAAATTCATATGTTGAAATCCTATCCCCTCCAAACATGATGGTATTAGGAGGTCAGGCCTTTGGAGGGTGCTTAAGTCACAAGGATGGAGTGCTCCTGAATGGGATTAGCACCCTTATAAAAGAGGCCCCAGAGAGCTCCCTCACCACTTCCACCATGTGAGGACACAGTGAAGGGCACCAGCTATGAATCAGGACAAAGGCCTTCACCCAAATATGCTAGTACCTGGACCTTGGACTTCCCAGCCTCCAGAACTGTGAGCAATAAATTTCTGTTGTTCTGGAAGCTCCCCAGTCTGGTATTTTGTTATAGCAGCCCACATGGACTAAGACAACATCAGAGGAAACTTTTCACGGAGGAGGCCCATTACGTTGGGTGTTGAAGGAAGAGTGGAATTTGGACTTGTAGAAATGGGATTGGAAGGGATGGGGTACCTATGGTATTCCAAGCACAGAAGGCAAGGGCAGGAAAGGGGACTGACTAGTAAGGAACAGAATTTGACTGGAGCACAGAATATATATTCAAAGGAGGAAAAAGGAACATAGATTGGAAAGATGGATGGGGCCTACATTAGGCAGGATTCTTCCAATGGAAGTAATTGAAATCCAATTCAAATTAGCTGAGTTAAAAAAAAGGGGGAATTCAGTGGCTCTCATTACTGGCACATCCAGAGATGGTGACAGCCTCAGGCATGGCTGGATCCAAGCACTAAAAAATATCCTCCATTTCTCTCTCTCTCCCCTTCCCTCAGCTGCTCACCAATGGGTACTAGCCTCACTTACTCCCTCTGCAAGCCCAATCCCTCCAGGTAGTCATGGGAATAACCATCAGCAGGTCAATCTCTGGCCTTGTCTAAGACACTGGCCTCTTTTCTGGGCCAATCACTGGGCCCTGGTAAATGGGGTGCAATGGTTGGCCAGGCCTGGTTTATATTCCCACCCTCTTGCCATAGAATAGGATATGAAATCAGAAGAAAGGGGATGGGAAAGGGGGAGATAAAAGGCACAGTTAACACAATCCACCACAGGGCCGCAAAGTCAGAGTACCAGGTTGGGACTGTATTGTTTAGACAGTGGCAGGGACAGTGGATGCTTTTAAGGTGAGAGGCATAATCAGAGACGTGCGTTAGAAAGAGGAGTCTAGGGAATTCCCTGGCGGTGCAGTGGTTAGGACTCAGCGCTTCCACTCCATGGGGCACGGGCTCAACGGCAAAAAAAAAAAAAAAGAAAGAAAGAAAGCAAGAGGAGTCTAGTGGCAGTGTGCAGGGTGGACTGCAGTGGTCAGAGGGTGGGGCAGGTCCCTCCAGCCCTAAGGGCTCAGGTCTGACTCCAGAGGACAGGCCCTTGCCATGGAAGAACTGGGGAGAGCAGAGCACTGGGAAGGAGCAGTTCTTACCTCTTTACCCTGAGAACCAACAACAGAGGACAGGGGCCCTAGAAAAACAATCAGGCTTCAGTGTTTTCTCTGCAAGCCTGTGACACCATCAGACTCACAAAGCTTAACATTGGGGAAGAGGTGGGACGTGGAATGAGCTTTTCCCAATCCAGCAGATGGGGGCTCCGGAGGATAATTACATGAACTTTGCATGCATACGGAATAAGATCTAGAAGGATGCCTCCACACTATCAACAGTGGTTTACAAGAGGAGGGAGAGACTTTCACTTTATACGTTGAACACTTTGATGCTGTATAAGATAGTTTTACCTTTGTAATGAAAATATACATATGCATTTTATATACATTGCACATGCATTACAAGTATATGCATTGTAAAGGAAAGGAACTGTAACCTTTCGTACCTTGATCTGGCGACTTGGGACACAGCAAGTTCGCTATGGTAGGGGGATGAGCTGGGTACAGTGGGGACACAAAAGGGAAGTGGCTAGCTCTCTCTGGGGCCTTAGGAACGTTTCATTGAGAAGATGTTCCTCAAGCTGAGACTTAAAAGAAGAGTGAGTGTTGATCAGACCAACGAGACAGAGAAGGAAGATACATTCAAGGCTGTGGGCACAGGGCAGACAGACGTATGAGGCCAACAGCAGCTCGGGGGGTCTGGATGGCCGAAGCGCCGGGAGCAGAGCCAGCTCAGTCCCCCACTGACATGCCACACCCCGGGCTTTGCTCAGAGGGTGATAGGAAGCCACTGAAAGATTTGATGCTGGGAAGCGGCATGAGCAGCTTTGAGTTCAGAAAGTTCACTATAGGTAAAAGTTAGTGGGAGGAGAGAGACAGGAGGCTCCTGGAATAACCTGAACAAGAACCGCTGCGGGGCCTGAAGCAAGGCAGTGGCTGTGAGGGTCGGAGGTTTCTCACCTCCGCGAGGAACAGTCGCAAACAGAGCAGGGCGTGGCAGTACTGGGTCAGGGCTACTGGCTAAGGGCTCTGGTCTGAGCCGCCACTGGATGGTGGGCTGTAGCGGGAGGAGAGCTTTCTTAAGGTCAAGGCTAAAGTTCTTTCATTATAAAGCAGCACTGGCTTCCCTCCCCTTCTCTTCGGTTAGTTACCTCCACTCTGTGGCTGCCCGCCGGGGATTCTATCATCCCCGTTGGTACTGAAGAGGCCAATGGTGGCAGCGTCCGGAACATGCCCGCCTCCTGCGGGCCGGGGCACTCCGGTCGCCTGGGTGAAGGGAGGAGCCCGGTTCTCTCGCGAGCACAGCCCGGCGGTAGTAGGTTCTCGGGCCTCACCAAGTAAATCCATACTGACATGCCCGGTCCCTGAGCTCCACGCCCGGCCTCAGCACTCCGCCAGGTGGCTTTGTGCCGCCACCCTCATCCTGTCTCAGAGCGCAAGCCAGCCGCCCGTCAGGACCGGCCCGGACATCTTGGCCAGGACGGCTCCAGCATCAACAAGTTCCCCGCTTCCCATCCTTGCGTCCTCCCAGCCCCGGGCCCAAGCACTCCGCATCCATCCCCACGCTGCCACCACACCCTGCGGTCACCTGTGCCTTCTTGCGACTCTCTCAGCATGAGCTGGGGCTGGAGGCAAGATCTTAAGGAAGATGCATCCTCCGCGAGGCCAGGCCTGCCTCAGAGACTGGCGGGTCCCCGCGGGGGCCGGGGCCACGGTCCAGAGCAAGGGAGGCGGCCGTCACCAGCAGGGCTGCGCTCCGCAATTTCAAGCCCAAGGACCGGCTGGAGATGGCTCAGGAGCGCTTTAGGAGGCAGCCAGGACGTGTGAGCAGCTCCCCTCGCCTCTCCCCTCCCGCCGCTGGCCCTCGTCTCCCACCTGAGGCTCCGGCCGGCTCGGGGCCGCTTAGGCTGGAGCACGAAGCCGGCGAGGCTGGCCTCCGCAGAGCCTGAGAGCACACTCAGTCATTTTAGAAGCTGGTTATTTCTGAGGCCCCAAGCTCAAGAAATGAATTCAGAGAGAAAATGAAAAAAATAACAAGACGGATAGCGGGAGTGCGGCCTCCACTCACACGGGCCGTCAGCTGAAACCAATTTGGACGGCTCGGCTCAGTCTCAGCTCATGAACTGCGCTCTGCCTCAGAAAAGCCCTTAAGCACAGGGACAAACACACACACACACACGCACACGCACACACACACAGGCACCCTGCACACGCGACAGGACGCAGGCTGGGTTTCAGAGCTATTCAGCATGGAAAAAGCAAAGGATCCCGGCTTCCTTTTATTTAAATGATAATCTCTGTGGTTTTGACCTCACTGGCTTAACGTCTTCTGAAGAGGTCTTCCCTGGGACCAGCTGCTCAGTTATCCCGGGCCTGCAAGCTGGATTTCTAGGAGATACTTTGGGTTAGAGAACCTCAGGAGAAATGCAGAAAATTCCAGAAGCAGCTCCTGCTGCCCTAGTTTACACTAGACACTTACCCCTGCAATACCTCGTCTCTCCACCCACCTTTATTTTTCAAA